>NC_134777.1:60065185-60095185 GCF_046742065.1 Oratosquilla oratoria
TAGCTGCCAAGTGTAAAAATGGGCAAGGCAGTGGTTGGAACTTTTTTTTAATTTCCCAGTGATGCAGAACAACAGGCTGAATGGGTGCAGATGGTGAATAGAGCCTGGAGAAAGGGATAGTTACTCATATGGGTGTCCAGTGCACATTCTAAACTTTACACTGATCACTTTGAGCCCATTTTGTAAAGAGTCTGGCTCATTCTATTGGATACTCTGGAGATGTATGGCCTTGTCTAAAGGCAGATGCAATCCAACTATATTTGCACCAAAGCCAGTCTTTGGATTGACCCCCAAAGTGGCCAGAAGCCAAAGAAGTCAGGCCTTCAACAAATACCGGTAGCTAGAGGTGAAGCACCGTTAATTATACTCCAGTGTTTAATACTAAGCCTACAACACAGGCCATAACCTAGGGCTAAGTAGCCTATATAATGCACATATTAGGAATCTGCACACATTCATAATTTGTGCAGCACAAATAACAAGTTCATAATTCAATGCACAAATAACTAATCCATTTCATATGCCGATATGAAGATTTTTAAAAAAGTTGGGTTAGGTATATAATGTGTGCATGTTTAATGGATTCATTATCTGTGCACCCAATTATGAATTAATTATTGGCACTGCATATTCTACTGAATATCAATAATCTGTGCAGATTCACAAAATGTGCATGACAGCCTACACAAATGACATGCCACATACATATGGAGGCAATCATGGAGCTGAATATGACTGTCCCAACATTTCCATGTTCTAGTCTATGTTGTTGGCCTATCCCTATGCAATACGAGAAATTGTCATTACTGGCACTAGACCTATGGCTATTCCCCAAGACTCCCCAGCCACCCACTCCTGGCCCAGCCAGAGGAGTGGGCAAGTAAAGTAATGGTTAGGCCTATGGCCACAGCACCAATTCACTGATTGGGTTAACAATATGAATAAGATTATCTAGTTTTGCCTTAGGCCTAGCCTATCTGAAGAGATAAGTCAGTATTTCCTATTTTTCTGCCCTTTATCCCTGGTTTTCCTCTTCCTGATCCTGTACCTCTGCACTTTCTTCACTACTATGGTTAGACTTCCCATTTTCACCATCATCGTCAAAAAGGTCAACTTTGGCATGTTCAGTCATTTCCTTATCTTTTGACATTCACCGCTGTATTATGGGCTCAAACATACAGCTGGACAAATAATGAACTCCACTGTCTCTTAACTACTCTTCTTCAGATTCAATTAAATTCCGTGACATTTTTCAATATAAACAGCAAGTGTATACAAAATCAATTCTAAGGCACTATTATCTACATACAATGTTTGGCTACTACAATATTATGCCAATATGTGATGAATGGCTACTTATGTCTTAGAGATCTTTGGAAATCTCAGAATCCACTCTTATAAACACGTATTTTAATCAAAATACAACTATCACAATGGTGGAATCAACTGGGATAGTTTACAAAACCATTTCTAAAGGGATTGGTGGTTTAGAAAGAATATTCCATCTATTGCATTCTGGCCTTTGAGGTACTGGCATACACTACATTTTACTACCTATATCTTAAGTACCTACACCTTTCCTGACTACATTCAAAAAGATCACTCATTTAAAATATTGGCTTAGAAAAACAAAAATTTACTATGAACATGAAACTACTGAACAAAATTCACATCCACAAGCTTCTAATATCAATTGTAAAACTTCTATTGCACTTCTACCCTATTACAGATGGGTCATACATACCAATTGCTGTCTTGATAATTGCTTCTGCTGGTGTTGAAAATCCAATCTCATTATGAGCCCGAAGCTCCAACTTGTAGTGAGTGTCGCTCTGAAGACCTTCAATACTGTATTGGGTTTCACCTGGGTAATCAATCTGGCGTGTTGTCTTACTGCTACCAGGTGTCATTTCCCATTTATCAGACTCAATAGCAACCTATGAAAATACACAAGAATGGACCAGTTATAACCATACAGCGGGCTAGAAACTAGCCTGAATATTTATACCAACAACTCTTTGATTTCTTGCAATTAAACTCCCAACACATAACAATAACACTGTTATTATCCTTTACAAGAATCTTAAGTATTATTTTACATTACTTTAGAAGACCACCACCATTTCCATATGTTGACAATTCATATTTGATAAATTTAAAACCATCAGTTTATTATAACATTGTACACCTACTGGGTAGTATATTATCTGGAAGTAGTTTATTGGTTCACCATTATTCAGGGGAACACTCCACTGCAGGTTGTATGAATTGGTGTATGGAATTTCTGTTACACCTTCACCCATATTGAAAAGGAGGGGCTCTTCAGGAACAGTGCGGTGGGGCATCTCCTCAACCTGGTAGATAGTGATTAATATATAATTGTGAATACATGTCAAGTACAAAAAGTCGAAACCAAGTTATATTGGAAAAGGAGTTTTATTGCACATCCTGTATAGATTATTCCTTTATCACAGGTACTTTCTTTTGCAAATGCTCTAGTTGTAAATATAAACCAAAAGGTCTTCCCTCCCATATCAGGGGTGCCCAAGTAAAATCATATACCTGCCTTACTCTCATTCCTTTCTCATTATTTACTAACTTCATGATTTTTATGTGAGAAAGCTATAGGAAAAGGTAAGGATGTTTTTTGGGCTTTTACGGATTTGGAAAAGGCTTATGATAGGGTACACAGAAAGGCACTGTGGGAGGTAATGCAGATATACGGGATAGGAGGAAAGCTTTTAGGAGCTGTCGAGAGGTTTTGCGAGAGTAGTAGAGAGTTTCAGGATTAGAAATGGAGAGAGCGAGTGGTTTGAGGTAAAGGTGGGACTTAGTCAGGGATGTGTTATATCACCCAGGCTGTTCAATTTGTACATGGATGGGGCAGTGCGAGAGGTAAATGCTAGGGTGGTGGGTCAGGGGCTGGAGATGGTTAAAGAAAATGGAGAAAAGTGAGAGATAAGCCAGCTGTTGTTTGCAGACAACACTGCGCTTGTGGCAGGATCAGAGGAGGGATTGAGGAAATTAGTGACAGTTTGGGAAAGTGTTTGAAAGAAGGAAGTGGATGATAAATGTGGGTAAAAGTAAGGTGATGAGATGTACAAGGGGTGAAAGTGGCAGCAGACTGGAAGTGAGTATTAAGGGAGAGACTCTGGAGGAAGTGGATAGTTTTGGATACTTGGGTGCAAACATGGAAGGAATGGGAGGAGTGGAGGTATAAGTCGAATGTAGATTGAGAGAAGCGTGTAAATGCCTTGGTGGATTAAAAAGTGTAATGAGAAATAGACATTTGAGAATGGATGCTAAGAGGAAGTTATATGAAGGAGTGATTGTGCCAACAGCACTGTATGGGGCAGAAACATGGAACATAAGAGAGGAAGAGAGAAGGAGTTTGAATGTGTATGAGATGAGGTATCTGAGAAGTATGATAGGGGTTACTAGGCTAGACAGAGTGAGAAACGAGGTGAGAAGGAGAACAGGGGTGGAAAGGTAGTTGGGATATAGGGTAGATAAAGAGTATTGGGATGGTTTGGACACATGGAAAGAATGAGTGAAAAAGACCAGTAAAAGAGGTGTGGAAGGCAGATGCGGAAGGAGTGAGCATGAGGGGGTGACGTAGGATGAGATAGATGGGGTAAAAGGGGCTTTAGGGAAGAGGGGAATGTCTGTTGAGGAAAGAAGGGAGAGGACAGAAGACAGGGGTGAATGGAGTATGGTTGTGTATATATGTTGTTGCTGTTATCCATGAGGTGAAATGGGTGGGGGGAGGGAGTATGTGTGAAAAAATTTTTGACACAGCCTGAAGGGATTTCTCCTCATCTTCTCCTTTTCTGCATGAGGGGACAGAGAGGGGGGGGTCACTGATTTTATGAGGCAGCCTTGCTGTGGATGTGCTGTCCTGCAACACTGCTTCTGACCCAGTGCAGTGGACAAGATGCAGGGATGACCTGTCACCCAGGAGGTGCCAAGATAAGAGGGAGGGAAGGGGTTGGAGTGGGATAGGGATGGAATGGGGAGTGGTTTTTATGCCTTTGTTTTTTGGCTACCTCCCTTGTAAGTGGGATAAAAGCCTTTGGTATATGTATGTATGATTATTAATTTAGGGCAATACAACACTTTAAATTTACAACAAACATCTGTTCTACCACCTTGTTCTACTTCCCAAAAGAGCTAATTGTGCAAGTGCTTACCTTTTCACCACTCCACTGCCCATCACCAACGTCATTGCGAGCAGCAAACCTGAAGACGTAAGTTATCTTGGGAGTAAGATTTTCCAGCAAGTATGTGGACCCTGAGAACAAGTCAACACATTGTGAAAAATATATATATACATACATACATATATATATAAATAAATAAATAAATAAAAATAAGTTTAAAATAAATTGTTCCAATCTTACACTCAAACTTGTCACGTTATGTATAAACCAATAACGGTTTTAAATATACACCAAAACCCTTTTACAAAGACATCATTAGTCAAAACATCCACTAACGTTCACCCACCCCTACCACACCATGGCGATGACTGATTGCCCAATCTTCTGTCACACTTATGTCAATAGCAATGCGGTGTAGCACAGTTCTTCCACTGCAGGGCAAGACATCTTAACCCATTTTATCCCACAACTTCATATGGCAGTCCACATCACCCACTTAAAGATGAACAATCCTTAAGACCATGTTATTATTTCCGTATCTCAATTTACCAAACAATAAACCTGTACAACAGTTTCAGTTCAGCTTTGCATTTATTTACAACTCTTAAAAATTTTCTTCCTGCTGATTTTTGTATAGTTGTTTCTAGCTTCTCTATAATCTTGTTTCATTACTTCTCCTCCATTTTCCTCAAGCCATATTCCTGACTTTTTTCATTCTTTTGCAATCTTACACCCTTTGTTCAACCAGTCTGGTTTCTTCCTTCCTTCCGCTAATCTAGTTTTCTCCCAGCTTGTAATGCAAATTTAAGACTTCACATTTCCTCATTATTCCCTGGGTATTTACAAATTCCTCCCTCTGCTTCTTCAAAGAATTTCCTCAACCCAGTACAATTAGACTTCCCAAAATTGAGTCTCCCATGCCTGTGTGACTCATTCCTTGGCTCTATTTCCTCATCCTCCGGCTGAAATTAAGTTGTTACATGGTCATTTCTTCCTATGGAGCAAAGGTAGTTCAAGGACTTGATGATGTCTGTCTCTTTGGTTAGTAGCAGATCTAATTTTATGGGCATGTTTCCTGTTACCCAAGTCGTTTCCTGTTACCCAAGTCACTTCCTATACCCACTGCTGTACTTATTAGCAAGTGTAGTGTACAAGAAAGGAGCAACACTTATTGGGTCCTGACTCCTCCTCTCCAATTTTACCCTATCTAACCTCAAATTCATGTACAGTTCTAACTTCATCATTTCCTTGATTTCCAATTATCATACTTAGATTTGAATTTATGTATTGTTCGGGCTTGAGCTACATCACCTAAGCTATTCCAAGTACTTGTGCATCTATATGGAAATCTGTATTTCTTCACATCCTTTAGTCATGTGGTCTTTCCTAATTTGTTCCCATGACACCAAAGCCCTCCTATCCTTAATCAAGAGATCTGTCAATGCAATCCACCCTATCAGTGACCTGACTACTGTAATCATATTGCCTCTTTTTCTTCAATCTTTCAAAGTCAGCAGACCCAGTGCTTTTAATCTTTTCTCACATGGTTTATTTGCCAGGCTGGGGGCCAGTTTGGTTGCTACCCTTTGTATTCTCTTGATATTGCTTATAAATTGATGCATGTTCCAGTCTGTTCGTCTCTCCTTGCTGATATGTCTCAGGTTACAAGTTCTCTTACCAACGCTCCTATATCTTTTTCCTCTTTTGGTATCATGTATGCATGTGTTGGTTGCAGCTCCAGTTCTATATGCATCAGTTTGTATTGGCAAGTGTTGTGTATGTTAACCCCTTACTAGGCAAGGATGAGCAATCCAAACATATTTAAAAAACAGGAACATACAAGTGTATTCATTGAATTAGGGCCTTCCTCAGCCGTCAACTAGTACATACATACATACATATATCAAGGCTTTTTCCCCCTTACTAGGGAGGTAGCCAAAAAGTCAAAGGCATAAAATCACTCCCACCCATTCCATCCCTGAAAACACTCCACATCCCTCCACCCTCCCTCCCATCTTAGCACCTCTTAGATGACAGGTCATCCCTGCACCCTGTCCACTGCCCTGGGTCAGAAGCAGTGTCGCAAGACACAGCACATCCACAGCAAGGCCGCTTCATTAAATCGGCGACCCCCCTCTCCGTCCCCCCATATAAAGGAGAGGACGGGGAGAAATCCCTTCGGGCTGCGTCAAATTTTGCTCACACACACTACCTCACCCCCCATCCCCCCCGTCCATTCCACCTCATGCATCAACATCTTCCATATACAACCATTCTCCATTCACCCATCTTCTGTCCTCTCTCGTCCTTCCTCAACAGACATTCCCCTCTTCCCCAAAGCCCCCTTCACCCCATCCATCCATCTCATCCTAGGACGTCCCCTCATGTTCACTCCCTCCACACCTGACTTCCATACCTCCTTTACTAGTCTTTCTTCACTCATTCTTTCCATGTGTCCAAACCATCCTAATACTCTTTCATCAACCCAATCTCCCTACCCAGCACTTCTAAGCTACCAGAAGAGGCTGGATGACCGCGTTGTGAACAGCTGCCCAGGATGTAACACTTCACCCCATACCATACAACACATAATGGAAGACTGCATTATACACAATCATGCACGCAAACAACACAACATACGCTCTATAAAGGATTTGTGGGAAAACCCAGTTTCGGCTATGGCATTCCTTGGGGAGACAGGACTGCTTGGACAGACAGTCTAGGGAACGACGACAACAACAACTCCCTTTCCACCCCTGTTCTCCTCCTCACCTCCTCATTTCTCACTCTATCTAGCCTAGTAACCCCTATCATACTTCTCAGACACTTCATCTCAAACACATTCAAGCTCCTTCTCTCTTCCTCTCTTATGTTCCATGTTTCTGCTCCATACAGTGCTGTTGGCACAATCACTCCTTCATACAGTCTCCTCTTAGCATCCATTCTCAAATTTCTATTCATTACACTTTTTAATCCACCAAGGCATTTTCTCGCTTCTCTCAATCTACATTCTACCTCCACCTTTTCCAGCCACATTTGCACCCAAGTATCTAAAACTATCCACTTCCTCCAGTTGCTCTCCCTTAATGCTCACTTCCAGATTACTGCCACTTTCACCCCTTGTACATCTCATCACCTTACTTTTACCCACATTTATCTTCAGCTTTCTTCTATCACACACTCTCCCAAACTCTGTCACCAACTTCCTCAATCCCTCCTCCGATCCTGCCACAAGCGCAGTGTCGTCCACAAACAACAGCTGGCTCACCTCCCAATTTTCTCCATTTTCTTTAACCACTACCCCATCCATGTATAAGTTGAACAGCCAGGGTGACATAACGCATCCTTGACGAAGTCCCACCTTTACCTCAAACCACTCACTCTCTCCATTTCTAATCCTGACACAAGCTCTACTACTCTCATAAAAACTCTTAACAGTTCCTAGAAGCTTTCCTCCTATCCCGTATATCTGCATAACCTCCCACAGTGCCTTTCTGTCAACCCTGTCGTAAGCCTTTTCCAGATCCATAAAGGCCCAAAAAACATCCTTCCCCTTTCCTATAGCTTTCTCACATATCTGTCTTACCACAAAAATCTGATCTACACAACCTCTACTCGTCCTAAATCCACACTGTTCCTCACCAATTACTCCCTCTGTTCCTCTCCTAATCCTCTCAATCAAGATCCTCCCATAAGCCTTCCCTACTACACTTAAGCTAATCCCTCTGAAACTACTACATTCACACTTGTCCCCCTTTCCCTTGTAAAGTGGAACTATACAAGCACTCCTCCAGTCCTCCGGCACTCTACCTTCTCTCCAGCAAACATTAAATAACCTCACCAAGCAGTCCACCATCACTGTACCTCCTTTTTTAAGACATTCTGCATGGCATCCATCCAGACCAGGTGCCTTACCTGCTTTCATCATCTTAACTGCTGCCTTCACTTCATCCTTCCTTATTTCTCCTCCATTTTCCTCACTCATCACTCATTTTCTTAGCATTACCCGCTGCAACTATCTATCCCTACCTATCCTTCACATTTAGCAACTCCCTAAAATACTCTGCCCATCTTCCCCTTACTGCCTTCTCTTCCATTATCATCTCTCCATCTGCACCTTTTACCTTTTCTTCTCTACTTGATTCGCCTCCTCTTCCTCTCAATTTCTTTCCAAAACATCTTTTTATTACTTTCAAAATTTTCTGTCGTACTCTTACCCCATTTTACATCTGCTCTCCTCTTTGCCTCCTTTACCTTTTTCTTTACTTCTCTTTTCTTTTCTTTGTATGTCTCATACGACTCCCTTGTCCTATTTTGTAACCAATCTGTGTAAGCTCGCTTCTTCTCTTCTACAACCTTCTTCATTTCCTCATCCCACCATTCACTACCCTTCCTTCTATTTCCTCCTGTCCTTCTTGTTCCACGCACCATCCTTGCACACTTTGAGACTCCCTCCTTGAACAATCCCCATTCCTCCTCCACACCTACCTCTACTCTATCCTTCACTCCCTCCCACTCCTCCTTCAGCTTCTTCTTGTACTCCTCCTTTTCCTCTTCATTTAAAGAGTTCACTATAAGCACCTCCCTACCTTTTGTCCCTTTCCTCTTTCTCCATCTGTCCTCCACTCTCAACTTACCTTCCACCAAAAAATGAACTGATATTCCCCCACCCTCTCCCCTTAGCACATGTACAGTGGCCGCGAAAAGTTTGGGCGCAAAATTATAGGCGCCCCAACTTTCCCCTAAACTCAAAACATGCGAAAAATACAACTTTCCACCCAAACTTTTCGCTATTTTTCAATGCTAGCGTTTGTACCCGTATTTAGCCGAGACAATACACACTATTTGGCAACTCTGTTTAGGCGCACTCGATGTCACATGGAGTCAGATTCTAAACATCTCTCACGGAGAGTAGTCTTTTTTTTGCGGTGGTCTCTGTTTTTGTGCCTTGATATCTCCGTAATGGGAAGTGGTAAAGAGCTGGAAAGAGACACAGTTAGAGACACAGTTGTTACAATCATAACCCTCTATAAGGAGGGTTATAAGTGTAAAGATATTGCTACTCGTGTGGGAATTGGAGTGCGTCAAGTGCAAAAGTGGACCAAGAAATTTCGAGATGAAGGAAGTGACATCATTCGTACTCCAAAGCATCGCTCTGGTCGGCCAAGGAAGATATCAAATCGTACTTCTACGGTTCTAACTGCCTCCTAATAACCGTAGGAGGCAGTTAGAACTGTAGAAGTACGATTTGATATCTTCCTTGGCCGACCAGAGCGATGCTTTGGAGTACGAATGATGTCACTTCCTTCATCTCGAAATTTCTTGGTCCACTTTTGCACTTGACGCACTCCAATTCCCACATGAGTAGCAATATCTTTACATTTATAACCCTCCTTATAGAGGGTTATGATTGTAACAACTGTGTCTCTTTCCAGCTCTTTACCACTTCCCATTACGGAGATATCAAGGCACAAAAACAGAGACCACCGCAAAAAAAAGACTACTCTCCGTGAGAGATGTTTAGAATCTGACTCCATGTGACATCGAGTGCGCCTAAACAGAGTTGCCAAATAGTGTGTATTGTCTCAGCTAAATACGGGTACAAACGCTAGCATTGAAAAATAGCGAAAAGTTTGGGTGGAAAGTTGCATTTTTCGCATGTTTTGAGTTTAGGGGAAAGTTGGGGCGCTTATAATTTTGCGCCCAAACTTTTCGCGGCTACTGTACATCCTTAACTCTTCCTATCATAATCCTATTTACCACTACATAGTCCATTAACGCTCTATCTACCACCCTTCCCTCCACCACCCTCTCCAATATGTACTTATGCTTAACTTTCTTCCGAAACACTGTATTTGCTATCATCAACTCTCTTTCTCGACATTTCCACCATCAGCTCTCCACTACGATTTTTTCCTGGAACTCCACATTTCCCAACCACTCCATCAATTGGATCCTTTCCTACCCTAGCATTAAGGTCTCCCAGTACTATTACATTTACACTTCTCCCTAAACCCTCTATGCACTTATTTAAATCTATCCAAAAGGCCTCCCTTTCTTCTACACTCTTCTCACTGCCAGGCCCATATGCACTTACAAAAACCCACATCTCCTTTCCCAGTTTCACCTTCATCCACATTATCCTTGAGGAAACCTCCTTCCACTCCACTACACGTTTACCTATCTCTTCACTTACTAGTATAGCCACCCCTTCCCTCCCTCGCCCTCTCTTCACTCCTGATAACCTCCCACTTACACTCCCAAACTTACAATCGCCCTTCCCTTTCAGCTTAGTTTCACTCAAAGCCAACACATCCATCTTTCTTCTCACAAACATACTACCTATCTCTTCCCTTTTACTCTCATCTGTACCACATCCATGCACATTAAAAGACCCAAACCTTAGGGTGCTGGTCCGAGAACTTCCAGACCCTCTTATGCCTTTGCTTTTACTTTTAGGAATGTCCCCTGTGGGGCTACAAGGAGAAGGATGCCTAGTCCCAATCCCCGTCCCTTTCTTCTCGCCTCTTACGATCCAAGTGGGAATACTTGGTGGCAGTATTCTTTTCCCCCACCACAGAAAAAGAATACTCATAAATGGTACAGGACAGCAACAAGGGGTTGGGGGACAGCATAACGGAGGGACAGTCGTAGTATAAAAGTGTCATCATTTCTCTATGAACAGAGTTTTCCTCTATCATAGACAAAATGATGTGTGGCTCTGGTCCATAGGGGCACCCCATATAGACCCTTAAGTATCGACTGCATGCTACTTTGCCACAATAACAAGCAGCCAATACCCCAATACTTGGAAATGTATGTCTGGTAGCTGCGTTTCTTCTGCCCCTGGATGCATTTTTTAGTGATAAGGCATCTGTCAATGGAAGCAGACTCATTGCTTTTGAGCACATACTCACTCCCCCCCCCTTTTTTTTAATGCCCTGATGTCAAGCTTGGAAGATGAGAATATGAGGCTTCAATTAGAAGCTTGGATACATCAGATGAGCGGGCAAGTTCATTTAACAATGGCTTTTCTTTCTCAAGTGAGGAGGATTTACGATATTGGTGTTGACATGATGTGTAAGAACAAAGCATACTTCCTCCACTACCATGCTTCCCATTCACTGGAAATCCAAGATTTTAAATTGGGGTAAAAAAATAATATTAAGACAAGTTCTCATTTTTGCTGGAAATGGTATCTTCAAAATAAAATTTCAAGTGGAATATTGGTAAGATACAATTTATTTCCATAATCAGCATGAAAAATAAATTTAAAAAAAATGTCTTAAAATGAAAAGTTTTGTCCAAAAATAGTTGCCGGGTAAGGGATTAAGTGGAACCCATAGTGGAATGTGCTGCATTCAATGGATGTTTGGATAGCTTATGGGCATGTGGAAAAAGTGCAAGGGTCTGGGTTGGTTTATATGTTGTCTGTGAATAGAAGCCAGGGCAAGTGGGAGGCTACTGCAAAAACAAGAATATAGGATATGGAGATAATTGGAAGTTGTATGGGAGAGAAAAGATATTTTCTTGCCCAGTCCAGAGACAAGGTACCAGCACCACCCCTCCTTGAGGGGGTCAGGTTAATAGTGTCCATTTGGTGTTGGCAGCAAAGCTTAGATAACTGCATTCCATCTTCTCGGGGCAGTAACATCCTATCTCTGCCATCTTGATATTGGGTGAAGCTGTTTGAAAGCTGAACACTGCTGTTTCAGTCAATGGAATTTGAGGCAGCAGTTACAAAATCTTATTTATGGTATCTAAATCTAAACTTCATCTACAAAACTGACCTTTGACCCAGTAGCGGCTCTCGGCACTATCCCAAGTCAAACGATCTTCTCTGTACTCGACAAGGTAGCCTGTAATAAGTCGTCCACCATTGTCTACGGGATCTATAATGTTCCAAGTAATTGTTGTAGCAGTTTTCTTGTCTACCTGAAATGAAAATTATACTTCAGTTATAAAAACGATGAGAGGGACGGGACATGGAGTAGTGGGACGTTAACACACCGGGTGAAGTGAAGGGGAATGTGGAGGATAAGGAGGAGAGGGATATGGAGGTATATGGAGGATGTGGAGGGATATGGAAGATATACAGAAAGGTGAAGAGGGGGGACATGTAGGATAAGGATCAGGAGGGAAGAGGGAGGAAAAGGGAGAGGCCAGCAAAAAATAGATGCAGAGGAGAAGGGCGCAGAGGTGGGGAAAGGAGGATGCCAATGAGGAGAGGGGAGTGAGGTATGCTGAAGAGGGGGAGGGACACAAAAAAGGAGGGGGGGGAGAGATGGGGACACCAAAAAGAAGGGGGGGAGAGATGGGGACACCAAAAAGGAGGGGGGGAGAGGTGGGGACACCAAAAAGGAGGGGGGGAGAGGTGGGGACACCAAAAAGGAGGGGGGGAGAGGTGGGGACACCAAAAAGGAGGGGGGGAGAGGTGGGGACACTGAAAAGGAGGGGGGAGAGGGGGGACACCAAAAAGGAGGGGGGAGATGGAGACACTGAAAAGGAGGGGGGGAGGGGGACACCGAAAAGGAGAGGGAAGAGGGGGACACCGAAAAGGAGGAGGGAGAGGGGGACACCGAAAAGAAGGAGGGAGAGGGGGACACCTTAGATGAATGGGGAGAGAGGGGGATGCCGAAGATGAATGGGAGAGAGGGGGATGTCAGAGAGGGGGGGGTGAAGGGGATGCCAAAGAGGGGGGGGGTGAAGGGGACGCCAAAGAGGAGGTGGGAGAGGGGACGCCAAAGAGGAGGTGGGAGAGGGGACGCCAAAGAGGAGGTGGGAGAGGGGGACGACGAAGAGGTGGGAGAGGGGGACGACGAAGAGGAGGTGGGAGAGGGGGACGACGAAGAGGAGGTGGGAGAGGGGGACGACGAAGAGGAGGTGGGAGAGGGGGACGACGAAGAGGAGGTGGGAGAGGGGGACGACGAAGAGGAGGTGGGAGAGGGGGACGCCGAAGAGGAGGTGGGAGAGGGGGACGCCGAAGAGGAGGTGGGAGAGGGGGACGCCGAAGAGGAGGTGGGAGAGGGGGACGCCGAAGAGGAGGTGGGAGAGGGGGACGCCGAAGAGGAGGTGGGAGAGGGGGACGCCTAAGAGGTGGGAGAGGGGGACGCCGAAGAGGTGGGAGAGGGGGACGCCGAAGAGGAGGTGGGAGAGGGGGACGACGAAGAGGAGGTGGGAGAGGGGGACGCCGAAGAGGAGGTGGAAGAGGGGGACGCCGAAGAAGAGGTGGGAGAGGGGGACGCCGAAGCGTGGGGAGAGGGAACGCCGAAGAGGAAAGGGGAACCCCAAAGATGATGGGGGTGAGAGGGATGCTGAAGAGGGGGAAAGGGGGACACCAAAGAGGAGGGGGGAGAGGGGGACGCCGAAGAGGAGGGGGGAGAGGGGGACGCCGAAGAGGAGGGGGGAGAGGGGGACGCCGAAGAGGGGGGGAGAGGGGGACGCCGAAGAAGAGGGGGGAGAGGGGGACGCCGAAGAAGAGGGGGGAGAGGGGGACGCCGAAGAAGAGGGGGGAGAGGGGGACGCCGAAGAAGAGGGGGGAGAGGGGGACGCCGAAGAAGAGGGGGGAGAGGGGGACCCCGAAGAGAAGGGGGAGAGGGGGACGCCGAAGAGAAGGGGGAATCCAAAGAGGAGGGGGAGAGGGGGACGCCGAAGGGAAGGGGGAAAGGGGGAATCCGAAGAGAAGGGGGAAAGGGGGAATCCAAAGAGGAGGGGGAAAGGGGGAATCCAAAGAGGAGGGGGAGAGGGGGACGAAGAGAGGGGGAGAGAGGGGACGCCGAAGGAGAGGGGGGAGAGGGGAGCGAAGAAGAGGGGGGAGAGGGGGGAGAGGAGGGGGGAGGAGAGGGGAGGAGAGGGGGAGAGGGGGAGAGAGGGGGAGAGGGGGAGAGGAGAGGGGAAGAGGGGAGGAGGGGAGGAGAGGGGAGGAGAGGGGAGGAGAGGAGAGGAGAGGGGAGGAGAGGAGAGGAGAGGGGAGGAGAGGGGAGGGGAGGAGAGGAGAGGAGAGGGGAGGAGAGGGGAGGAGAGGGGAGGAGAGGGGAGGAGAGGAGGACGCCGGAGAGGAGAGGGGAGGAGAGGGTGCAGAAGAGGAGAGGGGAGGAGAGGGGAGGAGAGGGTGCAGAAGAGGAGAGGGGAGGAGAGAGGAGAGGTGAGGGGAGGAGAGAGGGGAAGGGAGGGGAGAGGAGAGGAGGAAGAGGATAGGAGAGAGGGAGAGGAGGAGAGGAAGGGGAGGGAGGGGAGAGGGGAGAGGAGAGGAGGAGAGGGGAGGAGGAGAGAGGGGAGGGGGAGGAGGAGAGAGGGAGGGGGGAAGGGAGAGGGGAGTGGGGAGGACACTGGAGGAGACTGGGAGGGGGGAGGACACTGGAGAGACTGGGGATGGGGGGAGGAGAGACTGGGGAGGGGAGGGAGGACACTGGAGAGACGGGGGGGGACACTGGAGAGACTGGGAAGGGGGGAGGACACTGGAGAGACTGGGAAGGGGGGAGGACACTGGAGAGACTGGGAAGGGGGGAGGACACTGGAGAGACTGGGGAGGGGGGAGGACACTGGAGAGACTGGGGAGGGGGTGGACACTGGAGAGACTGGGGAGGGGGTGGACACTGGAAAGACTGGGGATGGGGGAGGACACTGGAGAGACTGGGGGGAGGACACTGGAGAGACTGGGGGGGAGGGGGA
Organism: Oratosquilla oratoria; assembly: GCF_046742065.1. Taxonomy (NCBI): domain Eukaryota; kingdom Metazoa; phylum Arthropoda; class Malacostraca; order Stomatopoda; family Squillidae; genus Oratosquilla; species Oratosquilla oratoria. The sequence continues at coordinate 60,080,017 of NC_134777.1, forward strand.
GGACACTGGAGAGATAGGGGAGGGGGGAGGACACTGGAGAGAGAGGGGAGAGGGGAGGACACTGGAGAGATAGGGGAGGGGGGAGGACACTGGAGAGATAGGGGAGGGGGGAGGACACTGGAGGGGGGACTGGAGAAGGGGGGGACACTGAGAGGAGGAGGGGAGAGGGGGAGGGGGGAGACGAGAGGAGAAGGGGGGGAGGGGAGGGAGGACACTGGAGAGATATGGAGGGGGAGGACACTGGAGAAGAAGACAAGAAGGGGAGGACGAGGAGGATATGAAAGATGAAAAGGGAAGACAATAACAAGGAGACAATAAAGAGACAAAAAAAGGGAAGGAAGACAATAACAAGACCAACCAAAAATAAAAGACAATAACAAGGGCAATAACAAAGGGAAAAATAAAAGAAGGGATAAAGAGGATGAAGGCAAGGAAGGTGAAGAATCTACACCAGGTGTGGTGTAACTGCAGCTGAAGCCATCAACTTTGCCCTGTGTGCTTGAACTATTGGGAGATCAGGTATCGGTCATTACTGGCAATTTGAATGAAGGGCAGGATTTGAGCCCACAACTAAGCTATAGCAAGACCGGCATGATTCCAATTATGCTGCCAGTACAATGGTGGTAAGGATAAGGTCAATGTGAAGTAGATGCTCATGGGAACATGAAAAGGATGATGATAAGGAGGAGGAAGAGGATAAGGAAAGACATGGAAGAGGTCAAGAAAAAAAAAAAAAAAAAAAAAAAAAGAGGAACAGTAGACAGAAAAAAGGGCCCATTTGTATACACATACACAAACGTTCCATTAAATTCTATCTATATGTATACCAAGGGCTTTTTTCCCCTTACAAGGGAGGCCAAGTGATAAGGTAAATACCCACTCCCACCCACCACCCTTTCTTCTCCCTTATCTTAGCTCCTCATGGATGACAGGTCATCCCTATATCCTGTCAACTGCCCTGGGTCAGAAGCAATGTTGCAAGACAAAGCACATCCACAGCAAGATCGCTTCACTTTACTGGCAACCCTGCTCCATCTCCTTCAGGCTGTGTAAAAATATTCATGCATAACTACTCCCTATCCCCCTCCTCTTTCTTGCATCACAGTAGCATCTACACATAGCCATTCTACACTCACCCCTATCTTCTGCCTTCTCCCTTCCTTGCTCAAGATATTTTTCTCTTGCTCAACGCCCCTTTCACCCCATCCATCCATCTCCTCAGTAGTTCCCTCCAGTTCACTCCATCCATCTCTGCCTTCCACACCTCTTTTACCAATTTTTCCTCACTCACTTTCAATATTTCATCAGCCCTATCTGCCATCTCCTTTCCTCCTCCTTTCTCGTTTCTCATTCTATCCAACCTTGTAAACCCTACCATACTTATCAGACATTACATCTTGAACACATTTAAACTCTTCCTCTCAAATTTTATGTCTGCCCCATACAGTGCTGTCAGCACAACCACCTTTTTACAGTTTCCTCTTTGCATTCATTCCCATATGCCTATTTCTCATGACCCTTCTCTCAGATTATAACTTATCTTCCACCACTCCTCCCTTTCCTGCCACATGCGACCCCAAATACTTAAAGCTATCCACTTCCTCCAACCTTTCTCCTTATAAGACTTACTTTCAACTCGCTGCAATCCTCACCCCTTGTACATCTCACCTTACTTTTACCCACAACCTTTAACTTTCTCCTATTGTATACCCTCCCAAACTCCATTACTCCCTTAATCCCTCCTCTGATCCTGTCACAAGCAGCGTCATCAGCAAACAACAACTGGCTCACCTCCCATTCTTCTCCATTTTCTTTAACCATCTCCAGTCCCCTGCCAATCACCCTCACCTGTACCTCCCCATTCATAAACATTGAACAACCATAGTGACATGACAATCCTGTTGCAGTCCCACCTTTACCTCAAACTATGTTGTTTCCATTTCAAATTTTGACAGACTAATACCCTCATAAAAATCAGACTGCCCTTAACAGCTTTCCTCCAATCCAACTAAAATCAAAATATGAAGTATATGGTTTGCTCATTTTCAGAGGAAAAAAATCAACAACTACATCATCAGTTCAATGCTATAACAAGATGAATTATGCCCATGTGGCACTGAATAATCAATACTCACTTTGGCTTGTGTAATTGGTCCTGGTACATGAGCTTCCTTTAATGTAATATCATACGTGTCAGTACCACGAGTGTTGGTTGCCTCACACGTGTAAGTGCCATAATAGCTGTTATCGATGGGAGTTACCAATAGAGTTCCTACTGGACCCAAGTTCAAAACCTGTAGCTGAGGATTATCAGCAGGTATTTCTTCATTACGGAAGTACCACTGAACTGTAGAAAAGTAAATCCAGTGTTATTCAATGCAAACATTTTTGTAACAATGAAAAGAGTACTCAAATTCATTATAATCCTATTTTTCTTAGCTATCTCTACACCTCTACATGCACCAAAAGGCCTCTTCTCCCTTACAAGGCATGCACCCACTTACACACATTCCACTCCCATTCATAGCTTGTTTCTCTTCTAACTTTGCTCCTTGTTATTTACCTGTGGCATTAGGTATGGAAGTAACGATGCATGTCAGGTTAACAGGCTCCTGTTCCCAAGTCCACACTTCATTAGTTGGCTGATCTTCAAAGCTGGGTGGGAACTCTACAGTAATATGACCTACAGCAGTAGTTTCTCCACCTTCAGACACTCCAGTGCACATGTAGAGCCCATCATCAGACCGCATCACATCAAAAATCTTCAATCTTCAAACAGAATAAATTACAATGAGCAAGAAAAAATAAATACATAAATAAATAAAGTATATAAAAATTGTTTAAGTGTGCAGGTGTGCGTGTGTGTGTGTGCATTTACCAAGTTGTATCTTGCGGGAGAAGAACTATGGTTGTAGGGATCCACAGTTGTATCTTTCCGCATCCAGTTCTTTCTTAACCCGTTGTGTACGACCGACGTAATATTACGTCACCTAAAAGGTTACCGCTGTGACGATCGACGTAATGATCCGTCGCGTAAGTGGCTTTCATTTGTTGCTATGTAACTTTTGAAATACCCGCCCCTGAGCTTCTACCGGGTGTCACGTGATAGAGGAGTGATGGATCTTCCCAGGGAAGGAGCCTGATTGAGTTGCCAGTTTCCTAAACTGGTTCAATTTTACAGTAAACATGGAGGATGTATTTTCCGCGCCTCAGAATAAAAAGCCAAACGAGCGACGATTGACGTAATAATCCGTCACGTTTTAAAATACGAAATTAGCAAGAGTTATGACTTGTTTGGGTAAAATATGAATAGTATGGCACATTGGCATGTGTTATACCCACGCACAGTGTCTGCGCGCGCACCCCGACCACCCACGGCGCGACCCACGCACCCTCACCAGTTGACCCCTGACCTCTATTTTGTGCGTACTCGCTCGACCCCATTAGCGAAAATGCCGCGGAAATCACGTGCTATTTTGGACACATCAGCCAAAATTCGGGCTGTTTTAGATGAAAGTGCCCTACTAAGTGACAGTGACACTAGTGGTTCTGGTGATAGTGATTCTGTGGACGATAATTACCGACCCACCGTTTTATTTGCACAGCTGACGGGGGAGAAGGAGAGGCGGTATGACTTCTGCATTGAGTTGGCAAGAGAGCTTGTAATTACGTACAAGCCAGCTGTCGTCAGGAGGCCACTGCCCCCACCAGGCCCTAGTAGGGCGCCCCAGCCTGCCCGCCTCACTGAACGTCACTTCCCTTCGCCTGTACCACCTACAGCAGCGAAGGCGAACGCCTCCAGGAGATGCCACGTCTGCAGCAGTAGTACAAGGCGGGCTCACAAGAGGAAGGAGTCCCGCTATCAGTGTAGCGAGTGTGATGTCGGGCTGTGTATACACCCGTGCTTCACAGAGTACCACACTATAGAAATGTTTTAGTGTGTAAATGAGTTGATTTAGTCCATAAACAGAATTTTTTTTTCACCTACCCCGTCGTCTCATAGGTTGCTCCCTACCACCAAAATACGCCAAGGTGACTTGTCTATTGATGTTTTTCTTACTATTTAGACCCAAATGAGTTGATTTAGCCCATAAACAGAGAAAAAAAAATTTCACCTACCCCGTCGTCTCTGGCGTGACATTTTATTTTACCGCGATCGGCCGCAACGGGTTAAAGTCATGTATAGTTTTAGCACTTACTGTTTTCTCAATTTATTCCATGTATCTATCACTATGTGGAAAGCTATTTTTCAGATCTCTTCTGTAACTGTCTTTAAGTTTCTTCTTGTGTCCCCTTGTATTTCTATTGTCCCATTTAAGTAGATCATCCCCGTCAAGGATTTCCATCCCTTTCATAATTCTATATATGGATATCAAATTGCCTCTCTCTTCTTTGCTCCAGAATTAATACATACATACATAAATATACCAAGGCTTTTTCCCCCTTACAAGGGAGGTAGCCAAAAAGGAAAAGGCATAAAATCATTCCCACCCATTCCATCCCTGAATACACTCCACACCCCTCCACCCTCCCTCTTATCTTAGCACCTCCTGGATGACTGGTCATCCCTGCACCTTGTCCACTGCCCTGGGTCACAAGCAGTGTCGCATGACACAGCACATCCACAGCAAGGCCGCTTCATTAAATCGGCGACCACCCCCTTCTCTGTCCCCCCCATGCATAAAAGAAGACGGAGTAATCCTTTCGGGCTGCGTCAAATTTTGCTCACACATTCCCCCATCCCCCTGCCCATTCCACTTCATGCATTACATCAATATACAACCATTCTCCATTCATCCCCGTCTTGTCCTCTCCCATCCTTCCTCAACAGACATTCCCCTCTTCCCCAAAGCCCCCTCCACCCCATCCATCCACCTCATCCTGGGACTTCCCCTCATGTTCACTCCCTCCACATCTGCCTTCCACACCTCTTTTACTAGTCTTTCTTCACTCATTCTTTCCAAACCATCCTAATACTCTTTCATCAACCCCATCTCCCAACTCCCTTTCCACCCCTGTTCTCCTCCTCACCTCCTCATTTCTCACTATCTAGCCTAGTAACCCCTATCATACTTCTCAGACACTTCATCTTAAACACATTCAAACTCCTCCTCTCTCCCTCTCATGTTCCATGTTTCTGCCCCATACAGTGCTGTCAGCACAATCACTCCTCCGTACAGTCTCCTCTTAGTATCCATTCCCAAATTCCTCATTACACTTTTTAATCTCCCAAGGCATTTACTCGCTTCTCTCAATCTACATTATACCTCTCCACTCCTCCTTTTCCTGCCACACTTGCACCCAAGTATCTAAAACTATCCACTTCCTCCAGTCGCTCTCCCTTAATGCTCACTTCCAGTCTGCTGCCATTTTCACCCCTTGTACATCTCATCACCTTACTTTTGCCCGCATTTATCTTCAGCTCTCTTCTATCACACTCTCCCAAACTGTGTCACCAACTTCCTCAATCCCTCCTCTGATCCTGCCACAAGTGCAGTGTCGTCCGCAAACAACAGCTGACTCACCTCCCACTTTTCTCCATTTTCTTTAATCATCTCCAATCCCTGACCCACCACCCTTGCATTTACCTCTTGCACCACCCCATCCATGTACAAGTTGAACAGCCAGGGCGACATAATGCATCCCTGATGAAGTCCCACCTTTACCTCAAACCATTCACTCTCTCCATTTCTTACCCTGACACATGCTCTACTACTCTCGTAAAAACTTTTGACAGCTCCTAGAAGCTTTCCTCCTATCCCGTATATCCGCAAAACCTCCCATAGTGCCTTCCTGTCTACTGTTGCAAACAAGTAAACAGTAAATAATAATACATATAACTAATAATAAATGAAAATCAAGCAAATAATGATAAACAGACAAATGATAAAACAAATAAACAACTACAGGAGTCCCTCAAATAACGTGGGGGTTAGGTTCCTGAAATTACCGTGAATGATCAAATCCACGTATGCTGACTTTCCATATTAAATACCGAGAACCATGTGTATGTGTACGTGTGTGTGTGTGTGTGTATGTGATGTATGTATGTGGCGTATGTATGTGTTTGTGCGTATATACATGTGTATGTGGCGTACATGCATGTGTATGTAGCGTATATACATGTGTGTGTGTATGTGGTGTATACACGTGTGTGTGTGTGTATGTGGCATATGTACTGTATGTGTGTGTGTATATGGCGTACGTATGTGTTGTGACGTGTGTGTGTGCGTGTGTGTGTGCGTGCGTGCATGCATGTGTGTTCACATGTACAAGTAAGCATGTACGTGCGTGTGTCTGTGTTCGTATTTGTGTGTACACACACGCGCATTCACAACATACACTGGTTGTCTAACACGTGTCTACATGTGTGTCTACACGTGTGTAAGCGTGTATACGTCTGTTTTTGATCTCCCAAACCACCACTGCCAGTAACAACAAAAACCTCATAAGAGAAATTAAGACATGACAAGCGCAGTCATTATCAGACTTATTAGTTGTGTTCTAAATGAAATAAACATTACACTTCAACAAGTTAGGCCGGTAAAATTTCAAGATAGCACGGCGCAGGTGGTGGAAGCGACAAGCTAAAAATTGTTGGCTACCCCCCTACTCCCCCTCCCTCCTGCATCAGTACCCGGAGAATGACACGTAACCGCAGGCAGCCACCCACGGCTATCCCCTCGCCCCACACCCTTGTTTGAGCAGTTCCCAGTGTACATAATGACCGCTTTATCTGAGGATCAACTGTATATGGTAAAATAGAAAGCAGTCACCACAAATGTTTGCGATGTTGCCACACGTGTGCGTATGCGTGCCCAACTCGGTGCGAATTTTAAAACGGTTCTCTACATTTGAGATGGTTTTGAAATAAAATCAGCGCATGATTGAATCCGTGTTATTCGAATCCGCGTTATTTGAGGGACTCCTGTAATATAAATTAAATGTCCCATTTCAATAATTCTATAGATAGGAAGTCTCCTCTTTCCTTTCTTTGTTCCAGAGTTGGTAATTCTAATTTGGACAGTCTTTGTTCATATGTCATTTTGGAAAGAGTTGGTGCCAGTTTTGTTGTTGTTCTTTGTATTCTTTCTAATTTTTCTATATTCTTTTAGGGTACTGGGTGTCCAGTGTTGCTGCATACTCTAGTTTTGGTCTAATTAGTGTAGTTAATTTTTTTTTATAATTTCCTCATCCAAATACACAAATGCCACTTTTATTGACCTCTATAAATTGTAGGTGTTAGTATGTATCATTGCATGTATGAGCCGGGTTGCTGGCTTGTGTGTCAACCATGACGTCACGAAGTGATGTGTGGCTGCAGGGCGTAGCCAGCATACAGTTGTTTGTTAGCTAGGGAGTTGAATAGACAGACATTTACACTGGTAGCAGAGCGTAGTTGTATGTGGCTTCAATGATGGTGTGTTCGACAAAGTGGCCACCTAAACTAGAGAGTGAAGAGGTTTAGGAAAATTGGAAGTAAAAGTATCTGGTGTGAATTAATGGAGTTGCCAAAAAATAAACAAGCCCTTGTGATTCACTTATCACTGTTGGGGAAAGCACACGAGGTCTCATCTGAAATTCCCGCTACTGATATAAAGAATGGCATAGAGGCGTTGTTAAAGAAACATGAATTGTTCCTGGCAGATGCAGGGCGGCGGCAATTTCGTGCTTTTTACAAACTCTATAACATATGGAGAACCTGTGATATAAACATTCAAGATTTCGTGTCTAAATTTGAGCACATATATTTTAAATTTACGGAACAGGGAATGACACTACCAGGTCCAGTGAAAGCATCCATGTTATCATCTTCATGCGAATTAAATGATAATGAGTGCCAATTGGCTATGTCTACAGTTACGGACGTGAATTGCGAAAACATGAAGTCTGCTTTATGTAATTTTCGGCGGAGGAATAATTGGAGTATATTCGACTGTGTCAAGTTCAATAAGTGATGTAAAGACTGAAGAGTGAGCCTGTATTTATCAGCCAAAAAGAAGAGAAAAATAAAGAAGTGATGTATACAAGCAGTGGAATGCAAGGCAGAGGAATGAGAGGCGGTATGTGTAACCATGACTGTGGAAGGAGTTACAGCGGTAAATACAATTCTTCAGTAAGGACACAGAATCCTGTGGGTCATGATGACAGTGTCAAGGTGTGCAATATGTGGTTCTAAGTTTCATTGGGCCAGATACTATCCAGATTCTTACAAGAATAAGAATACTGGCAGCAATGAGAAGGAAGATAAGGAAGAGAGGGTTCACCTGTCATTATTTATGGGTTATGCAGGTAATACCGACTGATGAGGAAAACTACAAACTAGTTCAGTGGTTCCCAAACTATCTTACCTGATGCCCCCTTTTTGCTTCTAGTAGACCCACACTCCCCACTCCCTCTTTTGTTCATGTGAAACGATTCTTGCATTTATTTCTTAGCATTGTTCAGGAAAACGGATTTCTGTTTGTATTAAATTTTAATGAAAGCCACTCAAACAAATAATAGTATATTCCAGAGACATTTTTCTAAGAAACTGACTCCATGTGACATCGAGTGCGCCTAAACAGAGTTGCCAAATAGTGTGTATTGTCTCGGCTAAATACGGGTACAAACGCTTGCATTGAAAAATAGCGAAAAGTTTGGGTGGAAAGTTGTATTTTTCGCATGTTTTGAGTTTAGGGGAAAGTTGGGGCGCCTATAATTTTGCGCCCAAACTTTTTGCGGCTACTGTATATATATATAAAAAATAAATAAACAAAATAAGTAAATTCTTTCAAATACAGGTATTACTTACTCTCCAATCTGTCGATGCTCATTTTCCTCATCTGGTTGATGCGATACTTGAATGTGTTCTCCTAGATTAAGGCCATCAACAAATGCTTCACTATTGCTTTCTTTCCTGAATTTTATGTCAGGAAGGGGGTCACCAGAAAATATGCAGTTCAAACTAGCCTGTTCTCCAACTCCCACAGTGATGTTCTTCATCTCTTCAAAGCGTGGCACTGTGACTACTCTCAGAACAGCTGTGGCAGAGTCGCTTCCCACAGCATTTGTGGCTGTGCAACGATAGGAACCTGCATGTTCCACATTTAAGTCATGGATAGATAGCATGCCACTTTCTTTGTCCACATAGTAACCTTCTACATCATTAAGGGGTCTGTTGTCTTTGTCAACCCATGAGAATTCTGGGGCTGGGTTACCACTGGCTTCACACTTGAAGGTGACAGATTCTTTTTCAATTCCTTTTGTGTCTGAGGGTTTTGTGGTGATTTCTGGAGGAATATAAACTTCCACAGATATATCTTTGAAGTTGTAAGAGCCAATCTCTTCCACACGAGCTAGACAGCGATAGATACCCTCATCCTCTGGCTGTATATTACTGATTAGAACTCCATCAGTACGGATTATGTAATGATCATCTGCAACAATTATGGAATGGCAATTAATTTTTAAGATTAATTACATTTTACTTTTCCTAAATGGCTAAGGAAAAATTTCATTGACAATCATTACCTTAAAGCAGAAAATATACCAACATATATCTTTATTATGCAAGTTTCTTATGCACTCCAAGTTCTTACCTGAGGTGATTGGTTTTCCATTCTTTAGCCAGTCAACTTGAGGAGCTGGTTTGGCCGTGACAGAACATCTTATTACACCCTCCGTGTTGATGACAGGTGTTTGGTGCTCTGGTGTATCCCCAAAATCTATATCCACTGTGGAACGAAGTATTTGTTAATAACACAGTTACTACAGACTTAATCTAAACGTATACATTTCACCAGCTGTTACAGGTTCATCAAATTTCGTTTAAAGATAACCTTCTTTAGCTAATATAATGCATCAAAAATTGAACATGCAACTTCAAAAACTGCACAATCTATAATATCTAAACTTTGGAGGAGGAGGAGGAGGAGAAAACACACACACACACACACACACACACACACACACAGAAGATGTAGTAATGGTTTACTTTACTTGGTTACAGAAAACTACTCAAAGACATTACACAAGGGGGTCTGGGGTGGGTTATAGAGATCTAGATAGACACAGATGGGGCATTCTCTGTTAAATCAACTAATTTTCTTTTTTAAAATAACACCATCTCTCAGATTTTGATGAAATATGGTTAATAGGGAAATCAAAGGCTCTGATTCCATTTCTGAAATTTCTAGATCAATCGGACAAATGGTTCAAAAGATATGACCTCAGGAAATTTGAGGTCATGTGTGAGGTCACATGTTTTCAGTGACCCATAACTTGGTTAATAATTATCAGAATTGCATATATGTATATATATTTAGAATCAGAAAAAGCGAAGGAATTCAGAAATACAGGTTCTAAAACTCTAGGTTGAAAAATAAACAAGTTATACAAAAAAACAATATTTGAGGTCACAATTTGACCTCCGGGGTATCATATGAGAATCTTTTTTATAGATGTAAAAAATGAAGGCAAAGGCATTAGCTATTAGAATCAGAAAAAAAAGTTTGTGTATAAGTATTTTTCATGAAACTAACCTATAAGTGAACACCATATTTCTAAGTCTGGCATCAATTCTACCTATTTTTCCACTTACGCTCATATTTTGACAGATTTTTTTTTTTATAGATATAAAAGCAAAGACAGGGTTCTTAGCAACGCGAAAGTCATAAAATCCAAAGTGTATGTTGGTAAGCTATGAGAAACAATAAACAGTGCTGTTAAACAGCCTGTTTAAACAAGTTGCTAATTGTCTAATTTTAGCATCCTGGTCCACAGGTTAGTACAGTTGCAGCCATATAACTGGGTCGTTGGTGGGTATGGTGCTCTGATCCTTCATGACTCAAGGCTGAAAACATCAAGTGTACATGGCTATATTTTCTAAAAAAAAAAATATTGTCATCTAATTGATTTTCCTGTATTCATACCTTTACAGATTACAGATTGACCTCTCATTAACGAACACCACATAACCTGATATCGGATGCAACAGACAAAATCCACTGGTCCGGTCTGACAGTCTAGATTTCGTGGGTAGGGTGAATGAGTCCGTTAGTTCGCCGTTTGTACGCCGAGTGGCTGATGGCGTGATGGCGCGCACTTTGTTTTGTTTACTAGTTAACAAGATCGTGATCGGTGTGGACGTTTATTAGCAGTGTCTGCAGTGTTTTCGGTGTTGTTTAGTGCTGTGCAATCACTATGCCACCCAAAAATCACTCCAAATCAATGGATTATTCACATCAACAGACACAGTTACCCCCCTTTTAGTCCATTAATGAGAGGTCAATCTGTATATCACAATGGTTCGACATTTGAAATATTGCCAGGATCCAATTAAAAAACACAAAAAATGCATAACAATCAATCTTAGAAAAGTGACAAACTTGTTGAAAAATGTGATGGTAGACTGAAAAAAGACCTGTTGTGTGTGAACTGTTAGAAAATTATAATGAAAAAACCCACTGTACTTAGTACCACTGAAAACAAGTCTGACCAAGATTCATGTGAATCATGTGCTATTGATAGTGATTTGAGTAACATGTCTCCACTTAAAGATGTGAAAAGTGACAGTTATTGCTTCATAGCGGAAATTCCTTCAACCTCAATTCTTGCACCCCATCTCAAGCGACATTGGAGAAAAGAAAAGAACAAGGAAAGGTCACATTTCTAATGAACCTAAAATACTTGGTGACCCAAAGCATATCAAACCAGGAGAGTATGTTGGGTGTACTTACAAGGGAGTTTGGTATGGAATTGTGGAAGAATACTGTTTAGAGTTTGATGATTTCATAGTGAACTTTCTACACCCTTCTGGGTCATCAGGAACAAGTTCATATCATCCCTCAAACAAGAATTTATGTGCTGTGCCAGGACATCATATATTATCTGTAATGAGTTGTCCTAGCCTAGGAGGCAGTAGAATTCAATACATTATTCCCAAACAAGAAATTGATGAAAGCATTGCAAATGCAAGACTGGTGTTGGCTAGCACATGAATCCTTGAAGTAGGTGAACATTGTTCTTTGTCATATATATTATTTATTTTCAGTGCAGGTTAACAGTAATACAAGTTTCATTTCTTATATTCTTGGTGTTTGCCAACCTCAAATCTAAGGACCAAGATATTACAATTCCTGGAATATACAGTACATGCAATTTATAAAGTTGGTGTTTTCTTGAATAACATGAAAAGTACCAACAATGATTTATTTTGTTCACTTGTAAATTAGTTACATAAAAAGTACTAACATTACCAAACATTTTATGATTGTTTCTTATTGCTAATAATTCTGTCTATTTTTATATCAATAAAAAAAATCTATATGTTAAAACATGGAAAAATAGGTAGAACTAACACCAGAATTATGAATATGGTGATTATTCATAGGTTAGTTTTATGAAAAATAATTACAAACTTTTTTTTGCTGATTCTAATAGCTAATGCCCTTGCCTTCATTTTTTACATCTATGAAAAAAAATCTCATTTGATACCCTAGAGGTCAAATTTCGACCTTAAATTTTGTTTTTTGTATAATTTTCATTTTTCAGCCTAGAGCTTTAAAACCTGTATATTTGAATTCCTTTGCTTTTTCAGATTCTAAATATATATACATATATGTAATTCTGATCATTATCAACCAAGTTATGGGTCACTGAAAAAATATGACCTCACATGCAACCTCAAATTTCCCGAGGTTATATCTTTTGAACCATTTGTCCGATTGATCTAAAATTTTCAGAAATGGATTCAGGGCCCACAATTTCCCTCAGCAAAATCTGAGAGATGAGGGTGTTAAGCACTGGTTGATCTGACCGAGAATGCCCCAGATATAGGCAGACAGAGAGACAATCCTTAAACTATTCCTTGAGAAGAACCCATTACAAAAGCAAACTAGGAGAAAGATTTGGGAGTGTTGATAAAGAACAACCTGTCACCTAACAGACACATCAGTAGGATTGTAGGGGAGATACATGGACATTGACTGATTTTTGGCAAGCAGTCAGGATAGGGGAGTGCTGTAAACAACATATATTGAACTATTCTGTGCAATTAAAAGCTTAACTGAACTATTCTGTGAAATAAAAACTAAAAAATTTCTAACACATTTCCTTAACCAACCAACAAAATATAATTAGGTAAATACAGAGAGAGGGTGGGGGACTTCCTTGTGACAAAGCAGACAAAAACAAAAAGTTCCAAGAAGTGGGTAAGTGACAATGCATACAACCAATTTTGCCTCATCACAAATATGACACACAATATCAAGCTAATCTTTCATCTGTACACTTGCCAGCAACATCCAACAAAAAGGGGAATACTACTTACTGTAGCCGTTGACCATTATGCCAGCATTGAGGTTCTGGTTGCTGGCATAGACAGCCGTACAGTTGTACATGCCCACATTATTTTCAGTCAGTTGAACGAAGAGGCCCAGTTCATGTGGCCTCTTATCCATCGTGTCCAATCTGCAGCGAAGAAATGCATCAATCTTGGGTCACCATGCCAAGCACAGAGGAGAATGGAAGGGCAAGGCACCTATGGCTCAGGAAGGAGGGACAGTGAAGCAAGACAGGGTAGAACTGGGGTAAAACACTAGGAATAGAGGAAAACTGGAAAAGGGGAAGAGAAGGGAACAAGTTTGTGTTGAGTACTAAAAGAGGCAAGGGAAAGGTGTGAAGGAGAGGACAGGGAACAAGGATGGTGGAATGCAGCAAAAAGAAGGGATGGACAAGGGGAAGCAGGGTGCAAGGAGGAACAGTGGGGTGAGGATGAGCAGGGTGCAAGGAGGGATGGAAAGGGGGGAATGAGTGAGGTGCAAAGAAGGACAGAGGGAATAAAGGAGAGGGGGGGGGGAACAAGCAGGATGCAAGGAGTGATCGAGAGGGATTGCACGGGATGCAAGGAGGGGCAGAGGGGGAACGAGCTAGGTGCAAGGAGGGACAGAGAGGGGGAATGAGCTAGATGCAAGTAGGGATAAAAAGGGGGAATGAGCTAGATGCAAGTAGGGTTAGAGATAGGGAACGAGCTAGGTGCAAGTAGGGTTAGAGATAGGGAACGAGCTAGGTGCATGGGATAGAGAGGGGGGAATGAATGGGGTGCATGGAGGGACAGAGAGGGGGAACAGAACCAAAAATGAAAGGGGAAGAGAGAAGGGGAGAAAGTTATGGGGGGAGGGGGAAGAGTGGAAGGGAGAGGAAGGAGAGGAGAGGAGAGGAGAGGGGGAGGAGGTGGAGGGAGAGAAGGGGAGGGAGGGGGAGAAGAAAGTAAAGGAAAATTAGAAGGGGGAGGGAGAGAAGGGGGTGGAAGAAGAGAGGGAGAAAAGGGAGAAAAGGGGGAAGAAGAGGGAGAAAAGGGGGTGGAAGAAGAGAGGGAGAAAAGGGGGTGGAAGAAGAGAGGGAGAAAAGGGGGTGGAAGAAGAGAGGGAGAAAAGGGGGTGGAAGAAGAGAGGGAGAGAAGGGGGTGGAAGAAGAGAGGGAGAGAAGGGGGTGGAAGAAGAGGGAGAGAAGGGGGTGGAAGAAGAGAGGGAGAAAAGGGGGTGGAAGAAAAGGGGGTGGAAGAAAAGGGGTAGGGAAAGGGTAAGGATGAGGGAGAGGGTAAGGATGAGGGAGAGGGTAAGGATGAGGGAGAGGGTAAGGATGAGGGAGAGGGTAAGGATGAGGGAGAGGGTAAGGATGAGGGAGAGGGTAAGGATGAGGGAGAGGGTAAGGATGAGGGAGAGGGGAAGGATGAGGGAGAGGGGAAGGATGAGGGAGAGGGGAAGGATGAGGGAGAGGGGAAGGATGAGGGAGAGGGGAAGGATGAGGGAGAGGGGAAGGATGAGGGAGAGGGAAGGATGAGGGAGAGGGAAGAATGAGGGAGAGGGAAGAATGAGGGAGAGGGAAGAATGAGGGAGAGGGAAGAATGAGGGAGAGAGGGAGAAGAGGGAGAAAGGAGAAGGAAGAGAGGGGGGAAGGGAAGGAGAGGCGAAGAGGAGAGGGAGAGGCGAAAAGGAGGCGAAAAGGGGAGAGGCGAAAAGGAGAGAGGCGAAGAGGAGAGGGAGAGGCGAAAAGGAGGCGAAAAGGGGAGAGGCGAAAAGGAGAGAGGCGGGGAGGGGAAGAGGGGAGGGGAAGAGGGGAGGGGAAGAGGGGAGGGGAAGAGGGGAGGGGAAGGAGAGGGGAAGGGAAAAAAGTGGGGGAAGGGAAA
>NC_134777.1:60100185-60130185 GCF_046742065.1 Oratosquilla oratoria
ACTGCCGTCAGGTTCCCTTGACCCCCCCCCCCCATCTCCCTAACCCGGACTTCTCCAACAGCAGCTCCAACCCAGAAGCGCCGTCAATTCTCGGGGACATGAAAGGAGTATGATAGAAAATTCTACGATCGCAAAATTTACGTTTAAATTGAGAGGAAGTCCATATTTAAAAATTCTCCCGTACAGGAGTCTGGAGCAAATTTCCCCAATAATTTTTCGGTAAAGAAAATTAAAATGGAATTTGTAGCTGCAGCATCGTTTTACTGAAGAAATTAGCAACACCTGCCACGAAGCGGATGTAAATAGACATCAGTAATGGCGCGGACTGTAAGATACAGGGGTATATTACTGGACTAGGTGACGTAGGGAGAGACTGACACCGTTTGGCTTATGCTCTTTATTCTGGTAGATACTTGTGCGTCGGCCTAAGGAGTGACGTGGTCTCTACGTGGGGGACCGACCGTGAAAGCCTAGCGACGCGCGTACAGAGGTCAGAATGACTGAATTGTCCGATCTGAATATCGGAATGTGACTGGCTAGCCTGCCCGCTCGGGGCAGGCGGTGTATATACCCAGGCCCGATCTGACGCGACCTAATTGGGGCGACCCAACCTAGCCTTCGAGTGCTGAGTCTGGTCAGACTGCCACACAACTATCATGTATCAATTTGCACCTACAAGCATACTTGTGGGGTACATGTACACCACACAGACGACTTCGCGTTTATATTTTAAAATTTCTTTAGTTCGAGCTGTTCCGCGCTTATTTATCCCTGCCTCCCCCAATCCCCGTGCGGAAGAGCCTTTCAGGGAGGCCGGGGACAAATGGAACAAGCCTACGAAGGGCACTCGAGAAAGACGGGCGAAGCGGGGGTGGGGAGAGGATGGGTGGATGCCGAGTATTAATCTAAGGTTCTTCGAAATGGTGTCGAGACACGGGTGACAATCTACGATTTTTCTACACATTTCATTTACAAGGAAAAGTAATTGGGCCTGGCGTTCTTGTACAAAGATGAAGTTTTATAACTTTTGATCAAAATCAATTACCAGTGACTACAAAACACACACACATCTTCAAGAGGCCATATATAAGTCTACCAAGACCACCACCACCTCTCCCCCTCTGTAGAGATGCCCACGAGAGTTCTACCACAAAATAAGACCGGGAATGGGAGGAAATTAAAGACGATAATAATAACATGTGGCTAAGGAATATGCGAGATGGAAAGAGAAAAAATAAATGGGAAGGGGAAGAATGATCAATGGAGAAAATGTTAGAAGAATGAAAGATGACAAGACTGGATGAAAATTATGTAATGCAGGCTGGCTGGAGGAGGGAAGGCAAAGAAGAGAGGAAGGGAGGGAGGAAAGGGGGAAGAAGGAAAGGGGGAAGGGAAGGAGGAAAGGAGGAAGGGAGGGAGGAAAGGAGGAAGGGAGGGAGGAAGGGAGGGAGGAAGGGAAGGAGGAAAGGAGGAAGGGAAGGAGGAAAGGAGGAAGGGAAGGAGGAAAGGAGGAAGGGGGGAAAGGAGGGAAGAAAAGAGGGAGGAAAGAGAGAGAGGGAGGAAGAGAGGGAGGAAAGGTGGGAGGGAGGAAAGGATGAAGAAAGGAAGAGAAATAAATGGGGGGAGGAGAGATGGAATGGGCGGGGTGGGGCCCCTCTTAGGGGTATCGAGCGGCATCACTGATAGTCCAATCGAGATGATATGGGAGCGAGGAGAGGTTTATACTGAATGGAGAGGGGGGGGGGGATTGGTATTCTGTCTCCCTCCCTGAGATGTGGGAGGGAAGTGAGGGGGGAGGGGAAGGCAAGGCAAGCGAAGGGAGGTCAACTAGGAGACGGAAGGGAAGGGAGGGTAAGGTGGAAGATCGAAAGGAATGCAGGCGAGAGGAAAGGGAAGGAGTGTGTAAGTGAAAGGGAAATGTAATGGGGATAGGGAATGGGAAGGGTGTGGGCAAAGATAAACGTGTGTGGGAGAGGAAAGGTGTGGGGGAGAGTTAAGGTGTGGGGGTGAGAGTTAAGGGGTATGGAAGAGGGAAGGGTGTGGGTGAGAGGGAAGGGTGTGGGTGAGAGGGAAGGGAGTGGGGGAGAGGGAAGGGCGTGGGGGAGAGGGAAGGGCGTGGGGGAGAGGGAAGGGCGAGGGGGAGAGGGAAGGGCGTGGGGGAGAGGGAAGGCCGTTGGGGAGAGGTAAGGGCGTGCTAGAGAGGGAAGGGCGTGGGGGAGAGGGAAGGGCGTGGGGGAGAGGGAAGGGCGTGGGGGAGAGGGAAGGGCGTGGGGGAGAGGGAAGGGCGTGGGGGAGAGGGAAGGGCGTGGGGGAGAGGGAAGGGCGTGGGGGAGAGGGAAGGGCGTGGGGGAGAGGGAAGGGCGTGGGGGAGAGGGAAGGGCGTGGGGGAGAGGGAAGGGCGTGGTGGAGAGGGAAGGGCGTGGTGGAGAGGGAAGGGCGTGGGGGAGAGGGAAGGGTGTGGGGAGAGGTAAGGGTGTAGGGAGTTTTAAGAAGGGAGGGGAAAAGGATTGAAGAGAATGATAAGGGGGAAAATACGGGGAAAGAAAGGGAAATAAATGGGTTCTGAGAAAGGATGAAAGGGAAGAAAGTTGGGAATGGCTTGGTGACGACAGCAAGATTGGAAATGATACGTCACATTGCAACCACCACCACTTCCTCCCTCACTCCATCTAAGATAACAATTCTGATCCATGCCTCCCATCAAGCAATTATATATTAAAGTGCCTCCTCTAGTTATCCAAGTTGTCAAAATACATGTACCTAGTTGTACAGCCATCTTCAAAATTATAGCATTCTTAAAGTCTTGCTGCACAAATACGTAGTACCTACAGAAGTAGCATTAACACAATGGCTCCGTTGCTATGTAGAACATAAATTGCACTCCTTCAAATTGTTGGACGATCCAACGGATCCACAACGTCCACGCCAGTTCGTACGCGCGCGCGCATCCATTAATGCAAACAGCAGACGCTCGTACGCACGCGCGCATGCGCAAGATGGCAGATCCGACGTACACATTTTGCTTTAGCGCGTGACCCAGGTTAGTAAATCTACCGAATACATACAAAGCGGAGACAAATAACGGCCACACTATCCAGCTGCAGCAAAACAACAGCAAGCTCTGCAACAGCTGAACAACAGGCGGCGGAAAAATGGCGGGAGGGTGCGACAGAGGCTGGAAGTAGAGAAGGGGTTTGAATGTTATATTGAATACGACAAATTATTAGATGAGCGGAGAAAAAAGAATGGGGATGGAGGGAGGGAATGGGCTGCGGAGAGGAAGGAAATAGCTGGGAGAGTGGGTAGAGGGAATGGAAGAGAGAGTAGGGTGTGATGAGAAGGGTGGAGAAAGGGAGAGAAATTGGCTGAAAGAGTCTTCAGGAGATAAAGGAGGAAGAGGTGGTTTCATGAGAAAAATGGTTGGGAGAGAGGGAGCGAGAGATGCAGGTAACGAGGTGTGGTTAGTGGTGAATGCCGACGATATGTCTTACCCGGCAAATCTGAACGCCGGCACGCCGGCCAGTCGTTACTGCCAAACAAAACGTTCCCAGCGACATGACGTCAGGATTGGAGGGTAGGGTCCTGCCCTCTCTACTCGCGAGTTCGTAGCGAAGGTACCATCATTGGGAATACTTTGGTGGAGGGTTACGGGAAGGGGAGAGGAGGATGAGGGGTCAAGAAATAAAAATAAAAGCGTACAATAATGAAAATAATAATGAAATCAGAGTAAGATAGAGGAAGCTCGGGCGGTGGCGAGTGCTTGGAAGGGTCAAAGGCACCGTGTGTCGAGGGGGGAGGGGAGGGGGACTCGGGGCGGGGAAGCGGAGAGCGGTGGGCAGGGCGTTATTCGCCGATCTTTGGCGTTCGTTACTTGCAGAAAACGTTCTTGTCATGGTAAGACTTTTTCAAGTGGCTAACCTCAAAACTATAATTGTTCGTAGCTTTTAAGGAAGCCAGTTTATTGATGAGCCACATTTTTAATTCAAACTTTCTACCGTTAACTAGCATGTCACGTAGGGTGTTTAAATGTGATCAATTAATAAAGGCAACAAAATATTCACCATCCAATTTCACACGTCATTCGAAGCAGCTATTCATCTAAAGTCGTTCTCTGTAGCAAGGCACTAGTAACTAGGCTATGAAATTTAACAACTAGTCTAGCGGAGAGTGCAAGTTAATGCAGTCCCGGTACATTCACTCATCCAGAGGGACTCCGAAGTCGACTACTACGCTAAAAAGACGTACACATCTACAAGTTAACATTGGCCATCATCATTCGCCGCCGCCGTCTTCCCACCAGCGTGGCCAGCAAGCACAACACGGAACTCCACACGTCTGCAGTACTATAAAAAACGGTCGTTTGACGTTTCTTTCACTCCTTGCTCATCACTACTGACGAAGTGTACTCGCATTCTACCCACGTGACATTCCTCGACTACCATTCCGACCACGTAACGTGGCGTGGCGTCACATGGCACATAGGCTGTTCTCTGTGTCCCCTGCGCGCCAAAGATTGCACACCGGTGCTTGAGAGTGATGGCCAAGGTTGACCACACAGGAAGGGCTAACAATCATGGCCAACCAATCATAACGGACAAAACCAAAATGCAACCAGAGAGAGAAAGAGAGCAACCAAGATTGAATTGAGTGGCAATCAGGGGTCGAGAGGAAGCCTATGATTGCTTGCTTGCAAGACAACATATGGGTAGGTAACTAAATGGTAAACAATAATGGCAATGAGAGTAAAAAATAGCAGTAATAATAATAATAATAATGATAATAATAATAACGAGAATAATAATAATCATAAGGGATGCAGGTCTGGCTAGAGGGTACATGTGCATTCCGTTTTCTAAAACCGCCTTATTCCCAGTTTCTACCATACAAGGTTGCCAACTTCGACTCATTCGAAGCTGACTACTGCCTCTGTCTTGGAATTCCTCAGGAGCCATCGACTTTGAAACGCTGGTCCGATTTCATGTGCAATGAGATTAGTGGTTAAAATATCTACATATAAACAATGTACAATAATCACTACTGCAGTTGGAGGAAAAGGGCAGTAGTAAGAATTTTATCACGTTTAACGCGCCAATATACAGTATGAACGATCAAACTTTTCGAAGTTAAAAACCTTTGCATGGGATGACTATCTATCCATACCCAACTAGGCTACGCCGTCACCATGTTCTAGTGCAGTTTTCTATGTACAGGTTCAAATACTTTGTACAGATCCATACCTACACATGATTCTCGAACGTGTCACTGAAAGGAGAGAGAGAGAGAGAGAGAGAGAGAGAGAGAGAGAGAGAGAGAGAGAGAGAGAGAGAGAGAGAGAGGAGAGAGAGAGAGAGAGAGAGAGAGAGAGAGAGAGAGAGAGAGAGAGAGAGAGAGAGAGAGAGAGAGAGAGAGAGAGAGAGAGAGAGAGAGAGAGAGAGAGAGAGAGAGAGAGAGAGAGAGAGGCCCGTCGCTTGTAGGGTGTGCGTCACTGACCTGCAGAGCTGTCTATCCTGGATCCAAACGCGCAACCTAGGTTGGGTTCACTTCAGGAAGGAAAGTGATGACGTCATGAAGCCCAGTGTGCCACAACAAATAAGGGTCCCAAGTTTACATAAAACACACACACACATACACACACACGCACGCACACACACACACACACACAGACACATACAAACATACAAGCACACGCACAAAGATTAGCTACTCAACTTGTTCCAGGAACATAGATAAAATCAACTAAGAAGGACTGAAAACACTGGAAGAGATGATTAACGAGTGACTTTATTGTATTCAAGATATTATAGATAATAATAAAAAAAAATTATGGTTTGGGGCTTGTTGTCAGGTCATGTTAGTCAAAGAAAGAAAATATATACAACTTTCCACTGATGTTTTAAATTCTGGACTAGCTCAGACGCTAATGTCGCTCAAACCAAATTCTTTAGACATTTCACAGCTTTGATCGTTGGAAATAACACACAGACAGAGAGACTAAGAAATGCACGGGACCGATGACCTTTGACTTTAATCGAATCAATCAACTGGTGCTGCACCTCAAGACGTCACAGTTCATATTCTTTCAGAAACGACCCAACCTCCTCTTGCCTCGATCTTACCCCATTCCTGGCAACTGCACCTTCCGGCGGATCAACGCGTCTTCACAGTCATCGCGGAAGGTACTAACCGCGTTCGGAGCATAAGGAGGGAGATGGTGAGTCGGGAGGGGGAGAAGGGAGATGGGAAGAGGGGACGAGGGGGTAAGTAGGGGGAGGGAGAGGGTAAGAGGGAGTTATGGGAGGATGTTGAGGGGTGAGAAGGTGGAAGAGTGAGAACGAGGGAAGTGAGAAGGGTGAAGGATGGAAACTGAGGAGGGGAAGGGAGGTAAGAGAGGAGGGGGGAGGTAAGAAAAGAGGGAAGAGGGAGGGGAAAATGAGAAAGTAAGGTAAGAGGATGAGGGGTCATTGCTATCTCCTCCCACTAGACCTGGACAACACGTTGATCCCATCGCCCAAGACATCGGGGGCGTACGGCAGGGCGGCCTTGTCAGTGACGCACCCCCCCAACCCCAAACCCCACCCAACCCTTCAGTGGCAGAGTAGTACGGTGCGAGGAGCCTTAGCTCTAGTAGGAGATACCGAGTTCGACTCCTATAGACCCGTGTTCCAAGACAGAGGGAGCAGTTCAGCCGAGCGCGTGGCTGCGCAGTTGTCTCATTCTCGGCAAACGCGCAGCCCCGCGCCACGCAAAGTGTCAACCCACACGAGCAGTGGCGAGTAGTTGTCAACCACACGAGCAGGTCAGTAGACAACCTCTTGCACAGCACCCAGCCTACCTGTCCTGTCTGCTCGAAGCCGCCATCACGAAAAGAGACACATGTCAGCCAACAGGTTGAGTCAGTTAGAACATTACATGGTGCAAATTTTGTTAAAATACACATTACCTACACAAATTAGACATATCGTACTGTTTGTAAAGGTTAGTAGTTAAGATAATTAATTATATTAATCATTCAAGCTTATCTTGCTGACATTCTACACTAAGTTTGTTTTTTGCAAATGACAAGGTTAATTTAAATAACGAGAAGCATCTAGAACAAATTAGTGAACAATGAATATATCGAGAAATATAGAGCAAATGAACAATAACGTGTATCTACTGGGCAAGAAGGGGGGGGCAAGATAGGGGTCGCCATCTTTAAATGGTGACGTGTGAGATTCAAAAGTAGAAAATGGGAGAAAGTTCCCGAGCCTTACTGTACTCGTCAACTTATTGCGCTAACAGTTTACAAATCTTACACGGTAGTCATTACTATCATACAATCTATCAGCATTAAACCATACAGAAATTATGAAGATAAAAAAAAAATATGAAGCTGGGATAAACTACAAGTGATAGTTACCAACCTCATGCCCGGAATATCTCGATATATTGAAATTCACTTTCTGGGTGAAGAATATTGCGATTGTGGTGGCCCTTGCGTGTGTGCATCAAAGAACACGTGCATGCCTACACGTGACATGTGCATATGAAATGTGTGTGCATTTTCGTGTGTGTGTGTGGGGGGGGGTGTAAGTGCGCGCTTCCACAATTGTCGTGGACCACGTGCTAGATTTGTGATCGACAGCTATTACCCTCCCATATGAGAGCTCAAACTCTTATGCAGACCGACCTGTGGGCAATGCTGTGACCTTGCAACCCACACTTTCCTCAAGTGGGAGAGTAACGGCTTGCAGCACTAGTGACTTTCAAACCTTGAACGACGCTCGATCTTGGACCTCCAGCATCAGGTCAAGCCGCACAATAACACACCAGCAAGCCCCGTGTGTGTGTGTGTGTGTGTGTGTGTGTGTGTGTGTGAGTGAGTGAGTGTGTGAGTGAGTGAGTGAGTGAGTGAGTGAGTGAGTGAGTGAGTGAGTGAGTGAGTGAGTGAGAGTGTGTGTGTGTGTGTGTGTGTGTGTGTGTGTGTGTGTGTGTGTGTGTGTGTGTGAGTGAGTGAGTGAGTGAGTGAGTGAGTGAGTGAGTGAGTGAGTGAGTGAGTGTGTGAGTGAGTGAGTGTGTGAGTGTGTGTGTGTGTGTGTGTGTGTGTGTGTGTGTGTGTGTGTGTGTGTGTGTGTGTGTGTGTGTGTGTGTGTACTTGCAGTGTAAAACCCAACAATATGACTTGGATGGGTGTTCCTCCCATCCCCGGGGGCGACTTACGTGGTGTCTTCATCGTCGGCCTTAATCTCGCCACGGGGTCCGATCCACTTGAGCTCCTCGATCTGGTCCAGGTCGGTGACGTTGGGCTTGCACGCCACGTAGATCGTGTCACCCATCGGCTTTAGGATGTTTGTGGGCATCAGCTGCAGGCTGGGTTCCTGCGCCACCGTCACTGTGGGGGGAGAGAACGCAAGGTCAGTCGATATAAGGATGTGGCTCCTATCTTGCACATCACATCACATCACACACACATTAAATACTGAAATATAAAGGTCACATCCTGAAAATTCTGGATGCGACCCCACACAACAAAGTTGGTCCTTCATCCACTCCTAGGCGAGGACCACCATCTGGCGGAGGAGTGACAATACTGGAGTACACCCATAGGTGTAAAATCCTTCCCTTCCTCCTGGTTTATGGGGAGGTTTCCATCTACCTAACAGAAAAACAAAGCAGCTGTATAAACTGTCCCAACTTAAAAAATTGCTGTGTAGGACAGTAGCAAGATCATCTATCTTTGTCCTACTTTCAGGGCCACCCCCACCCCCTCCATCGAGGCCGACACCGACCCCTGCAACGCCGGGAGCAAGGGCGCCACGGCTAAGACGAGAGACGAGACACGAGAGGTGGGCGATGGATAACTGGGGATGAGACGAGGGATGGGGACGATGGCGAAACGAGACAAGAACATCGGGATATAACATACAGAGTGAAGTTCGGTGATGTTCTCCAACAAGTCATCGTGGTGGGATGGGGCTGGGCTTGAAGGACTGAATTTAGGAATGGATGGTTACATGACCCTCCCCTCCTCAGGGGGGAGGGGGAGGGGGAGGAGAAAGAATACTAATCTTGTAATTTCCAACTAGTGACATCGATGAGCCCGACAACAGATCACGTACAAAATACTTGAGAAAATGCATCGCCCAAGCCGACCTTGCTACATCACATGCGTGCAAGGCCACAAGCAGACAGGAAAGCAGGTATGTGGACAAGCAGGTAGTGCTGCAGGCAGGGCAGTGAACCACAAGCAAGGTCACACACAGTGGCACCTCCGAAGAAGCACTTACGCGCCATCCATATCACAGCAGGAATCAGGAAAACCATGGCATCACAACGCAACCTCTCCTTTCCTCTTTTCTTTACCTCCCCCCTTTCCTTCCTTCTTTTCAGGTGAGGGAGAACATCCCATCCCACCCCCGTCTTTTGCCCCTGCCTCCCCTCCCTACTCCGATCTTCCTCGTCACCTCGAGCTTGGACTTCGCAGTTCTTCCTGTGTTGGATGTGTAGGATGTGTGTGGGGGGGGGGAGGAGAGGGGGATCACCGCCCTCCTATTACATGAGCCACACTATGTAATCTATGTCAGGGAGCTGTGTGGAGGCGATCTTTTTTCGGTCATTCATTAACATTAGTCCTATGTAGACCACTGGAGTTGTTCGTGTTTGTTTTTACTCTCGAAACCAACGCCTCTCTCCTTGGGAACACTATCGAGGTCGAGCCAGAGGTAGCAAGAGGGATTTAAAGAAGACTGCAGAAAGAGTAAACAGTACAAGTTCAATGCGATCACTTCTTCCGAGAGGGCACAAGTATCTAACCATGAAAATGCTTCATCACCTGATCCGATGGTTACTAAAGTCCCAAAGTAACTGGTTCATAAAACCTCTTAAAATTTTGTATCACATTCGGGATCTTGCATTTGGACGAACGAAAAAAAAAAAAAAATTATATATATATATATATATATATATATATATATATATATATATATATATATATATATATATATCTCACACACTAGTATATAACAAATACATACAATATGTAATCAATAAATCAAATCAAAATAAACGAGACAAACAAACGAGGTACTCAGAAGTGAAGCGAACTGTATGGTGTACACACAACAGGAGAAAAGGTGAGATAGGTACAAGTGATGTAGACAGATTGAGGAACCCAAGGGCGACAGACGAGGCGGCGGCGGCGGAGACGAGTGGACGGAAAAGGAAAGAGGCAGAAGGGAACGGGAAGAAGAAAGGAAAAGGAAAGGAAGGCAAAGTGAAGGGAAAGGAGAAAATGGTACAAGGAGATGCGGTTAAGGGAAGGACGACTAAAAGTTTGGCTTCGGGCGAGGCAGATTGAGGGTGAAAGCCAATAAATAACGGGGCTTGGCAAAGGGAAGCAGTGACTCGGGTGGAGAGGGGTAGGAAGGAGAGGGGGGGGAGAGTGGGATGAAGAAGGGAGGGAGGAAAAGAGGTAGGAAACAGAGAACGAGAAAAATTAAGTACAACACGAGTCTGAAAAAGGGAAAGGGAAGGTGAGGAACCTGTGGCGGAAGCTGCGAGTCGAAAGAAAGCTAAAAGAGGTGTGGAGGCGAGGGCCGTGGAGGAGAGTTGTGGAAGACGAAGACGCAGAAGAAAAGGAAGAGGGAGGTAGGGAGGGCGGGAGATATGCGTACTTAGGGGGTCAAAAAGGGGCGGGGAGGGGGAGGTGGTGAAGGGGGAGTGTCCAGGACAGGAACTGCGTAAGCAGGAGCACAGAGTCGCAGGAGCAGTCGTCGTCGAAGTGGAAGAGACGAGAAGTACGAGTGGATGTGTCACAAGATGCGACGAAAGAGTAGGAGGATCAACGGAATGAAAGAACGAGAGGTGAAGGAACAGCGACTGGAGGAAATATTAACGAAAAGACTGACCGCGCGTGCGTGCGTGCGTGCGTGTGTGTGTGTGTGTGTGTGTGTGTGTGTGTGTGTGTGTGTGTGTGTGTGTGTGTGTGAGAGAGAGAGAGACTAAGACTACAATACAAGTGAAGAGACGAGGGATTAGGGTGGGGATTACACATTTATATTTTGACGTTTGGGGAAGTGGGGGAGAAGGGGCAGGTGGAGGACGAGGCGGAGGAGGAGTTGTGTTGTACCGGAACTGCTGAAGGGTCAACTTTCTAAGGTCGATAACGAGGACCTGCTAGATGGCTGGCTGCCTCGAGATGACGATGACGGGGTGGCGACACCGGCAGCAGGAGCACAGCGACAATAGCAGAGACGACAACGAGAACAAGGGTGACGATGAGGAGGAAGAAGATAATATTGATAAAGAGGAGAGCAAGAGGGGAATGGATGGTGTCGAGGATAGGTGGAACTTTTGAGGATGCTCCTGGTGAAGCTTTGATTGGCTGTAGGGGAAGGACAGAGGAAGGGAGAGAGAACACCTCTGGTTGGGGACGGGGGTGGGAGGACGGCAATGGAGAGGAGCTATTGAAGAGCGAGCGAGTTTATATCGATCCTGGTCACCAGGGAGGGAGAGAGGAAGAAGAACCAATACATGTTCTTCGGGTTGACCAAGATGAGAAAGAAGAGACTGGTGGTGGTGGTGGTGGACGGGGCAACAGCAGCTGCAGATGTAATACAATGTAGCGGCGGCAGCAGCAGGATGATGACCAGAAGTGGACTAGGCGAGAGCACAAGGAGAGTTTACAAAGTGGAAGAGTGGTACGAGAGAGAAGGTGGCAATGGTAAGGAGAGCGAGAAAGGTGGGAGCGAAAGAGGAAAAAAATATGTTCTGGGAAGTGAAAAGGGGACGAGAAGAGCACTAGGAGATCTGGCAAAGGTACAAGGACGAACAGAGGATGAAGTTAAAACAAAGGTGGGTTTATAGTGAACTTAAAACAAAGAGATAATGGTGGTGGTCCCTTATTGGCAGAGGGTCAACGTAAGTCGATAATGGTGGTAGGTGGGGGGGGGGGTGCAGGGAGGAAACACCGAGGGAGAGTAAAGTAGACACCCCCGGGGACTGGGTGGGGGGAAATAAGGTGAGGGTGGAAGGGGAAGGGTATCAGCGACCTACAGAACGAGTGGTCTACCGCTGTGTAGATTATTTTTAACAAATTCCTCGGCATTTTCCGATGTCCAATCATGGTAGCTCATAGCTACAGCCTATGTTAGAGAACCAAGTTATCACGGATGAATGAATTTAAGTTTTGTTTACGTTCGTTTCTTGTTCACTGGTTGGTGCCTGTGAAAAGGACTGGCGCCACTTTGATGCCACTGAACGAGAGCCAAGTCGAGTAAACCTATCCGAACGACACGTGCGTCCTCAACAGTACACCCACGACGAAGACGAATTAAGCAGCGAGGGCAACGGAAAATGCAAGTTGGAGGAAACTGGGGGGGGGGGGGGAGATGAGGGAAGAAGAGGAGAGATGAAGACAAGGGGGAAGGGTAGGGAAGAGGAAGAGTGGGAAGGGGAGGGATGAAGAGGGGCAGGGGAGAGGGGAGGGATGAAGAGGAGGGGAGATAGGAGGGGAGAGAGGAGGGAGAAGGGGAGGGACGAAGAGGAGGGAGAAGGGGAGGGACGAAGAGGAGGGAGAAGGGGAGGGAGAAGGGGAGGGACAAAGAGGAGGGAGAAGGGGAGGGAGAAGGGGAGGGACGAAGAGGAGGGAGAAGGGGAGGGACGAAGAGGAGGGAGAAGGGGAGGGAGAAGGGGAGGGACAAAGAGGAGGGACAAAGTGGAGGGACAAAGAGGAGGGACAAAGAGGAGGGACAAAGAGGAGGGATGAAGAGAAGTGGAGGGATGAAGAGAAGGGGAGATGGGATGTATGAAGAGAAGGGGAGATGGGAGGTATGAAGAGAAGGGGAGATGGAGGGGAGGGATGGAGGGGAAGAGATGGAGGGAAGGGATGGAGGGGGAGAGATGGAGGGGAGGGATGGAGGGGAGAGATGGAGGGGAGGGATGGAGATGAGGAGAGATGAGGAATGGAGAGAAGGGGAGATGGGAGGTATGAAGAGAAGGGGAGATGGGAGGTATGAAGAGAAGGGGAGATGGGAGGTATGAAGAGAAGGGGAGATGGGAGGTATGAAGAGAAGGGGAGATGGGAGGTATGAAGAGGAGAAAGGAGAGGGATGAAAGAAGAGAAGAGGAAACGGGAGGGAAGAAGAAATGAAAGTTGAGCGACAAGAGGTGATACGAGGCAAGACAAGTTGGATAGGGGGGAGAAAAAGGGAAAAGAGGTTGAGAGAGAGGGAGCGAGGGAGAGAAAGGGGGAGAGAATGGGGGAGAGGGGGAAGAAAGGGGGAGAGTGAAGGGATGAAGGGAGAAAGATGTCGAGAGAGGGAGAGACGGGGGAGGGGGAAAGGGGGAGGGGGAAGGGGGAAAAGGGGAAGAGGGGGAAGAAGGGGAAGAAGGGGAAGAAGGGGAAGAGGGGGAAGAAGGGGAAGAGGGGGAAGAAGGGGGAAAGGGGGAAGAATGGGGGAGAGAATGGGGGAGAGGGGGAAGAAAGGGGGAGAGGGGAAAGAGAGGGGGAGAGGGGAAAGAAAGGGTGAGAGAAGGGAAGAAGAGAGAAAGCGAAACTGATAAACCTGAAGGGAAGCAGGAGAAAATTATGCAGTTCGCGTGCGTCGCCAATTAAGCCCAAAATCAGTTTGGGAAGAAGATTTTGGCGACGTGCGACCGCGCGTGTGAAGGAGGCAAGGTCGAGGAGGCAGCATTAGAGGAAGAGGAATTGCCAGGACACAAGCCAGGAAGGGACAGGTAGTGTCAGTATAGAAAGAAGGAAAGAGAGAGATCATGATTGTGGGGGCGAAGTCAAAGAATTAACAAGTGGCACTTGGCGAGGCTTCAAGTTTTTTCGTCGTCGCCAACAAGACCTTGAGGGACAATATCGCGGAGAGGTGGAGTCAAGATGTAGTGGAGGCGATGAACCTACGTCAGGAAGCGCTGAGTAGCTGCAGCCGAAGCAGTCACCTTTGCCCTATGTACTATAGGCGCTTTATGGACTGTTGGGGCAGGTAAGAATCACTGCTGGTAATCAGAGAGTAGTACGGGATTCGAACCCACAACTAAGCGAATGCGAGGTCAGCACGCTTCCGATTACGCCACCAGTGCCATCAGGTGGAAAAAAAGGGGGACAAACTGGGAGGATTATTATACAGGAGGGCAGGTGAGAGGTAGTATTAGTATTTATAGTAGTAGCAGCAGCAGCAGCATCAAAGTTCTGCACAGGTCATGAAAAGGAGGAAAACTGCTGACGAAGAACACCTGTTTGGAGGAAGGTAAACGTGGCGGGACGAGGTTCCATGCAGTCTACGGACAAAGAAAATACAAGACTATCTGACCTCGGGGGAACCGAAGCAGAGGGCAACAGGAGACCGAGAACGTGGAGAACGGGAACATATTTAGATTTTCTTTTTTAATGTTTACTGAAAAGATTTGTCCACGGCAGGGACTGTCGATCAGGAGTACGAGATGGAGGAGTTAGTCCCCTCCCTCCGAGGTAGATCGTTTTATTTTTTTCAGAATACAAGACTGAAGGGTGAAAACTGAAAACGGGTGAGAAGGGTATTAAGGTAGGTAGGTAGGTAGGTAGGTAGGTAGGTAGGTGTGTGTGTGTGTGTGTGTGTGTGTGTGTGTGTGTGTGTGTGTGTGTGTGTGCGTGTGTGCGCGCGCGTCAATTGTGCTGAGTATCAGATGAAGCGTGACAGGGTCGGGACAAAAGCGGGTGAAGGGGGGAGGGGGAGAAGCTCTGGAAGTTGGGGCGAAAGAAGCGTGTGGAAACCCTCAGGGTTGGCATGGAACGGATGGGAGTCAAGGTGACGAAGGAAGATCCGGGAAAGCACACACACAGGCAGAGACACACCCACACAGGCAGAGACAAAGACACACCCACACAGGCAGAGACAAAGACACACCCACACAGGCAGAGACAAAGACACACCCACACACACACACACACACACACGAGAGAGAGAGCGAGAGAGAGAGAGAGAGAGAGAGAGAGAGAGAGAGAGAGAGAGAGAGAGAGAGAGAGAGAGAGAGAGAGAGAGAGAGAGGGGGTCTTAACATTTCGTTAGTAATACTGTTTTTATCCTTCAATACAAGTGGAAGAGGTTGAATCAGTGAGGATAATGAAGCTACAAGAGAGTAATATGGGATTGAAGCTAAAGCGTGGTAGATGCTGGTTCACTGGGATGTCAAACCCCTAAAATACTGACTGCACAAAAACTTAGGATAGAGAGAGACCGACACAGAGGACACACACAGCAAAGGCCTGACCCAACAAACCCAGACCTCAACAACAACAACAACAACTAAGCTTCCCTCCTGCGAATGAAGACGTGTCAACAGCTTTACCAGAACTGGGCGACGATTTCGGCCGACGCTGTCATGGTCGCCGCCACAACTACATTCGACTGTCAAGTATGCCTCTTCACCTTTGTCGTGCCGACCTTGCAAGTTGGACGGCCAAAGCACGGATGGAAATTGACCCAGTACGGACGCGCATCGTATGAAGACTACTACTAAAAGGTATAAAATGAGGTAGTTTCTCTGCCATCAAATGACACGAAAATGGATATATCCGTTTAAAGAGGAAAGGGAGAATGGGAAAGGGAGAGAGGAAAGAGCGAGGGGGGAAGGGGAAAGGGAGAGGAAAAGGTACAGGGGGAAAGGAGAGGGGAAAGGGGGAAGGGAGAGGGGAAAAGTAAAGGGGGAAGGGGGAAGGGAGAGGGGAAAGGGAGGTGAGAGGGTGAGGGGAGAAGGTGAGAGGGTGAGGGGAGAAGTGGGAGAGGGGAGGGGAGAAGTGGGAGAGGGGAGGGGAGAAGTGGGAGAGGGGAGGGGAGAAGTGGGAGAGGGGAGGGGAGAAGTGGGAGAGGGGAGGGGAGAAGTGGGAGAGGGAAGGGGAGAAGGGGGAAAGGAGGTGGGAAGGGAGGAACGGGAGGAATGAGGGCGGGGGAAGGGGAGGGAGGGATGGGGGAGGTGGGAAAGGGAGTGGAACGATCAAGCTTCTAGTTTCTTCCCTTTACCCCGACCCAAAAAACAAGAGGAAACGTGGAGTGCCACACAGTAGGATCTGGGACCGACGAAATGGGGTATACTAGTATGACCCTCCAGACCCGACCCGACCCGACACAACCACTCCCCTCCCCCGGCAGACAACCCCGGGGGCAACTCGAACACGCATGCTTTAGACAAAGTCTGATGGTGAAGGGAGGAGAAATTACAAAGTGGAGGAGCAAGAACTTGGTGTACAATTGGATTTTGTCAACAATAACCAGCGTTTCTATCCTTGGGGCTAAATGTCACACCGAAATCGAGGAGTCTAAAGTATTAAATTACAAGGAAGCGTAGCGGAACGGAAGGGATGGCAATAGATAAAAAGAGGCAATTTCTTTTTTTAGAATGGAGACTAGTCTCCCATCGTAAAAAATAAAGTCGGGTAGACTGGGTGGAGGAAAGCTGCGATAAAACGGACGTCTCAGGCGAAAGACACACGAAGAAAGGAAGAGACAAGCAAGAGCCAGGATAGCTGAACATTAGTGCAAGAGGAGGTGGAGATGCTCACCCAAGGGAGCAACTGCTACACAGTGGGGTAGAGAGAGAGAGTGAGGAGAGGGAGGGAGAGTGAGGAGAGGGAGGGAGAGTGAGGAGAGTGAGGAGAGGGAGGGAGAGTGAGGAGAGTGAGGAGAGGGAGGGAGAGTGAAGAGAGAGGGAGAGTGAAGAGAGGAACGGAGAGTGAAGAGAGGAACGGAGAGTGAAGAGAGGAACGGAGAGTGAAGAGAGGAACGGAGAGTGAAGAGAGGAACGGAGAGTGAAGAGAGGAACGGAGAGTGAAGAGAGGAACGGAGAGTGAAGAGAGGAACGGAGAGTGAAGAGAGGAACGGAGAGTGAAGAGAGGAACGGAGAGTGAAGAGAGGAACGGAGAGTGAGGAGAGGAGAGGAGAGTGAGGAGAGGAAAGGAGAGTGAGGAGAGGAAAGGAGAGTGAGGAGAGGAACGGAGAGTGAAGAGAGGAACGGAGAGTGAAGAGAGGAACGGAGAGTGAAGAGAGGAACGGAGAGTGAAGAGAGGAACGGAGAGTGAGGAGAGGAAAGGAGAGTGAGGAGAGGAAAGGAGAGTGAGGAGAGGGAGGGAGAGTGAGGAGAGGGAGGGAGAGTGAGGAGAGGGAGGGAGAGTGAGGAGAGGGAGGGAGAGTGAGGAGAGGGAGGGAGAGTGAGGAGAGGGAGGGAGAGTGAGGAGAGGGAGGGAGAGTGAGGAGAGGGAGGGAGAGGGATGGAGAGTGAGGAGAGGAGGGAGGGAAGGGAGGAGAGGGGGAGAGAGGAGGGATGAGAGAGGGAGGTGAGAGAGGGACAGAAAGACAGAGGGACAGGGGAGGGAGGGAGGGAAGAGAGAGAGGAGAGGAACAGGGGAGGGAAGAGAGAGAGAGAGGAACAGGGGAGGAGGAGAGAGAGAGAGGGACAGGGGAGGAGGAGAGAGAGGGACAGGGGAGGGAGGAGAGAGAGAGAGAGGGACAGGGGAGGGAGGAGAGAGAGAGAGGGACAGGGGAGGGAGGAGAGAGAGAGAGGGACAGGGGAGGGAGGAGAGAGAGAGAGAGGGACAGGGGAGGGAGGAGAGAGAGAGAGGGACAGGGGAGGGAAGAGAGAGGGACAGGGGAGGGAAGAGAGAGAGGGACAGGGGTGGGAGGAGAGAGAGGGACAGGGGAGGGAGGAGAGAGAGAGGGGGACATGGGAGGGAGGAGAGAGGGGGACATGGGAGGGAGGAGAGAGAGGGACAGGGGAGGGAGGAGAGAGAGAGAGGGACAGGGGAGGGAGGAGAGAGAGAGAGGGACAGGGGAGGGAGGAGAGAGAGAGAGGGACAGGGGAGGGAGGAGAGAGAGAGAGGGACAGGGGAGGGAGGAGAGAGAGAGAGGGACAGGGGAGGGAGGAGAGAGAGAGAGGGACAGGGGAGGGAGGAGAGAGAGAGAGGGACAGGGGAGGGAGGAGAGAGAGAGAAAGAGAGATGGGACAGGGGAGGGAGAGAGAGAAAGAGAGATGGGACAGGGGAGGGAGAGAGAGAGAGAGAAAGAGAGATGGGACAGGGGAGGGAGAGAGAGAAAGAGAGATGGGACAGGGGAGGGAGGAGAGAGAGAGGGGGACAAGGGAGGGAGGAGAGAGAGGGACAGGGGTGGGAGGAGAGAGAGAGGGACAGGGGAGGGAGGAGAGAGAGAGAGGGACAGGGGAGGGAGGAGAGAGAGGGACAGGGGAGGGAGGAGAGAGAGAGAGGGACAGGGGAGGGAGGAGAGAGAGAGAGGGACAGGGGAGGGAGGAGAGAGAGGGACAGGGGAGGGAGGAGAGGGGGGAGGGAGGAGAGAGAGGGGGGAGGGAGGAGAGAGAGGGGAGGGAGGAGAGAGAGGGGAGGGAGGAGAGAGAGGGGGGAGGGAGGAGAGAGAGGGGAGGGAGGAGAGAGAGGGGAGGGAGGAGAGAGGGGGGAGGGAGGAGAGAGGGGGGAGGGAGGAGAGAGTGGAAGAGGGGGAGGGAGGAGAGAGTGGAAGAGGGGGAGGGAGGAGAGAGTGGAAGAGGGGGAGGGAGGAGAGAGTGGAAGAGGGGGAGGGAGGAGAGAGTGGAAGAGGGGGAGGGAGGAGAGAGTGGTAGAGGGGGAGGGAGGAGAGAGGGGGGAGGGAGAGAGAGGGGGGAGGGAGAGAGAGGGGGGAGGGAGAGAGAGGGGGAGGGAGAGGGGGGAGGGAGGAGAGAGAGGGGGGAGGGAGGAGAGAGAGGGGGGAGGGAGGAGAGGAGAGGGAAGGGAAGGGAAGGAGAAGAGGGAAGGAGAGTGAGGGGAGGGAAGGAGAGCGAGGGGAGGGAAGGAGAGCGAGGGGAGGGAAGGAGAGTGAGGGGAGGGAAGGAGAGT
The DNA here is from genome assembly GCF_046742065.1 of Oratosquilla oratoria. Lineage (NCBI taxonomy): Eukaryota > Metazoa > Arthropoda > Malacostraca > Stomatopoda > Squillidae > Oratosquilla > Oratosquilla oratoria. The sequence goes on from NC_134777.1 coordinate 60,119,027, forward strand.
GAGGAGAGGGAAGGAGAGTGAGGAGAGTGAGGGGAGGGAAGGAGAGTGAGGGGAGGGAAGGAGAGTGAGGGGAGGGAAGGAGAGTGAGGGGAGGGAAGGAGAGTGAGGGGAGGGAAGGAGAGTGAGGGGAGGGAAGGAGAGGGAAGGAGAGTAAAGGGAGGGAGGAGAGGGAAGGAGAGTAAAGGGAGGGAGGAGAGGGAAGGAGAGTAAAGGGAGGGAGGAGAGGGAAGGAGAGTAAAGGGGAGGGAGGAGAGGGAAGGAGAGTAAGGGGAGGGAGGAGAGGGAAGGAGAGTAAAGGGAGGGAGGAGAGGGAAGGAGAGTAAAGGGAGGGAGGAGAGGGAAGGAGAGTAAAGGGAGGGAGGAGAGGGAAGGAGAATAAAGGGAGGGAGGAGATGGAAGGAGAGTGAGGGGAGGGAGGAGAGGGAAGGAGAGAGAGGGGAGGGAGGAGAGGGAAGGAGAGAGAGGGGAGGAAGGGAGGGAAGGAGAGAGAGGGGAGGAAGGGAGGGAAGGAGAGAGAGGGGAGGAAGGGAGGGAAGGAGAGAGAGGGGAGGAAGGGAGGGAAGGAGAGAGAGGGGAGGGAGAAGAGAAGGAGAGGGAGGAGAGGGAGGAGAGGGAGAAGAGAGAAGGAGAGGGAGGAGAGGGAGGGGAAAAGAGGGGAAAGGGGGAGGAAGGAAAGGAGAGGGATAGAGGAGAGGGGGGATAGGAAGGGGTGGAGAGTGAGACAGGGAGAGGGGAAGAGGGAGAGGGGGAGGGAAAACGGGAGTGGGAAAGGGGTGGAGAGGGGGACGAAGGGGGAGAGAGGGGGAGAGGAAGATTGAGGGGGAGAGGAAGATTGAGAGGGGAAGGGTGATAGCGGGGACATGGAGAAGGAGATGAGGGGGGGAGGAAAGAGAAGAAGGGGAAAGGGAGGGAAGAAGGAAGGGAAGAAGAAAGAAGGGGACTGGAGGGAAGAGCGAAGGTTCTAGGTTTCAGAGGCAACAATGGACTGGGGATCCATGTCCAGTGGGTGTAGGTGGAGTGGGGGAGGGGGAAGGAGTGAAGGGGAAGGGGAGAGAGGGGAGAAGTTGACCATAAATGCGGAGACCCACTCCTACCTGTGTAGGAGAGTGCCCCAGTCGAGGGATCATCCGTTTTACCGAATTTACATTCCACTTCCGCGACCCTCATGGACCTCCTGTGGTAAAGGAAGTGAAAGAGATAGATTGATTGATTGATAGAATCTCCAATTCAACACCAGGACTACTGAAAATGTCACCTCGACCGTTCGCATTAAAAGTTACATTAACTCGAATAAATCCGGGGAAGGAGCCCATCGCCTTCCTAACACTTACTCGCCATCAGCCTCACGATATCAACGAGATAGGCCATGGTGGGTGGTGGGTGGTGGTGGGTGGTGGTGGTGGTGAAGGCTCTCTTCTCGCAAGAGACAGACAAACGGACGGACGGACGAGTGCACCACTTGCAAGAGCTCCCCCTACCACTCGACTCCTGTTCCCGGGGCGCCAGCGCAAGACAACACGAGTATTCCTCCAACACCGACAGGAGAGGATGGGGGAAGGGGTGGAGGGGGAAGAATAGGGAAGAGGCGCTAGGTTTGCCTTCACATTTCACCCCCCAAACGTGGGACCGCTGCTCCAACACAAAAAAGGTCTTCCTCCTTGGCCACGTGGGAGAAGGCAAGAGGCAGGAATTTGAGGAGGAATAGGAGGTAAAGTAGGGGCACCACGGGGTTGAGGAACACCTGGGAGAACGAGAAACACCTGGATTAATAGATCAGGGCACGGGTAGGGGATAAGGTGGGTGGGTGGTTGGGTCGGGTAGTAGGTGGATTGGAGTACCTGCGTAGGGTATTTTATTACATTCAATCTCTTCCACTGCCCAAATTAATTCACAGCATCACTTTAATCGCATGAAATATGTTCTTCGAACGTCTTACAAAGACTAACAATAACGATTTATTTTCATTCCAAGGTCCAACACATCCTCCAATCACCCCCTCGCCACGGTCGGATCATGTTCAATTTATCATACACTTTTTCACACACGAAAGCAGACCCGGAGATCGCTCGAAGTGACGGCGTTGAGAGTAGTCGAGAAAATCTATATCGGTTCGATAATTTCGAGTGTTGGACACCAAGGATATCCTGACCCAGCAGGTCTTCCCCTTCACTGCCGCCCTCTCAGACTGTTCTCGTCCGCCGACTTCGAAGGCGGCGACGGCGGTGGGGGCCCCTGCAGACGAGACGCGGGCACAACACTGAGGATGCCAATCATTGCGCCATATACGACCTTTTCCATCACTGAAACACTCGGGGGAACGAACCCTCTTACACAGAGATCTTAATTAAAATCGAACACAAGAGTAAGAGTGGTCAAACTCCAAGGACTTTCTGGTAAATCTTCTGGTCCCTTAAGTCCTGAACGGAGCAAAGCAAAGGCCAAGATCCGGAGCCCCTGAACGAACTACTCTTAACGGGAAGGGACTTGGGCACCGTCTCCTCCAGACGGGCTCTCCAGGTACGTCCTTCAGGAACACTGACACCGCAATGACGAAAGAAAAGGCGCGAGATGAGGCACCACTGCCACGACCAATGAGGCCGCAGCCTGGTCACAAGGACGCACCTGATTGGACAGAGCGCGCAAACCACTTCACCCGGCCGGCCAATAGGAAACAGAGTCGACTTGTCCCGAGAGAAAGGCCAATGGGCAAGTCGACACTTGCATCTGCAAAATAAGACACATGGACTGAAAGCCTCTGGGTAGAATAGCAATACAAGATGCAAAGCATTCGAGAGAAAAGGATGGATGTTAATGTTCATGATCATTACCTGCTGCTTCCCATCCCCACCACTTTCACACGGAGATGCTGATCCTCGCCAACATCTTTAATTTCTTCACTCAAATACAGTCTCATATATATGGATATTCTACAGTCTCATATATATGGATATTCTAACGTCTTTAGTCTCCCTCCACATGTCCAATATTTTTGAAACTGGGGACCATGAAAAAAGGCAAATATACTGGGGACAATAACCCCAGTAATTCCAAAAAGGAAAAAATGTATGGAGACAAGGCATCCAAGCATACATAAAGACACGCAAACACACACACACACACACACACACACACACACACACACACACACACAAAGAGAGGGAGGATGTGCTGTAGAGGGAAGAGGAAGAGGGAGGGACGGAGATAGGACGAACGGAAAGTGGTAGGAATGAGGAAGAAGGAGAGAAGAGAGGAGGGGGTGGGGGAAAGAAAAGGGAAAGGGAACCCTGGGGAAAGGGGAGGAGGAGGAGGAGGAGGAGGAGGAGGAGGAGGACACCAGAGGAGAACAACAAAAGACGAGGACGTGGCCAACGAGAGAGAAGGTTGGGACAAGGTGAAAGACACACGAGGAAGCAGAGCAGGACGACCTGGTGAGGGGGGTCGGGGGTACGGAGAGGGAAGCAACAGAGGACAACGAAGACAAAGAGACGACTTGGGAGAGGGAACAAACAAAGCGAAACTGACGACCCGACCAAAGAGGCGGATACAATCGAAGCGATTCACCAGTGCAAGAACTAGTGCCGATACTGCTGTCTGGTTCCTGGTAGCGACAATACCAATATCAAGAGGAGACACCACCACCACCACAACCACCAACACTACCACCACCACCACGGACCCTTTCTTTTTCAACTTCCCTTCTATCATTCGCCCACATATTTAATTCTCCATATCCTTAATTCTCCAACTCCCAACATACCACTCCACGACTCCTTCCACTGCCTTGTACTCTATCATCCAGAAGTACCGGGGCTAACGCAGAGTACGAGTTGGGCAGGTTAACTTGGGTTACTTAAAAATACCAGCGGCAATTAGACGAAAGTACTTTTAATCTCGAGTTTCTCGTCAGCATTAATTCTACATGAAAAAAATATTACACCACGAATTTGGCTCATGGTTACTCAACTCGTCAGAGAGGGAGGGGGGGGAGAGTGGGGAAGGGGAGAGGTAAAGAGGGTTAAGAGGAGAAAAGGGAGGAGAGGGGAAGAGGGAAAGGGGAAGAGGAAGAGGGGGAGATGAAAGGGGAGAAGGGAAGAGGATAGAGGGAGAGGCTAGAGGATAGAGGGAGAGGATAGAGGGAGAGGCTAGAGGCTAGAGGGGAGACGGAAGAGGAGGGGGGAGACGGAAGAGGAGGGGGGAGACGGAAGAGGAGGGGGGAGACGGAAGAGGAGGGGGAGACGGAAGAGGAGGGGGGAGACGGAAGAGGAGGGGGGAGACGGAAGAGGAGGGGGGAGACGGAAGAGGAGGGGGGAGACGGAAGAGGAGAGGGGGAGACGGAAGAGGAGAGGGGGAGACGGAAGAGGAGAGGGGGAGACGGAAGAGGAGAGGGGGAGACGGAAGAGGAGAGGGGGAGACGGAAGAGGAGAGGGGGAGACGGAAGAGGAGAGGGGGAGACGGAAGAGGAGAGGGGGAGACGGAAGAGGAGAGGGGGAGACGGAAGAGGAGAGGGGGAGACGGAAGAGGAGAGGGGGAGACGGAAGAGGAGAGGGGGAGACGGAAGAGGAGAGGGGGAGACGGAAGAGGAGAGGGGGAGACGGAAGAGGAGAGGGGGAGACGGAAGAGGAGAGGGGGAGACGGAAGAGGAGAGGGGGAGACGGAAGAGGAGAGGGGGAGACGGAAGAGGAGGGGGGAGACGGAAGAGGAGAGGGGAGACGGAAGAGGAGAGGGGGAGACGGAAGAGGAGAGGGGAAGACGGAAGAGGAGAGGGGGAGACGGAAGAGGAGAGGGGGAGACGGAAGAGGAGGGGGAGACGGAAGAGGAGGGGGAGACGGAGGAGAGGGGGAGACGGAAGAGGAGAGGGGGAGACGGAAGAGGAGAGGGGGAGACGGAAGAGGAGAGGGGGAGACGGAAGAGGAGAGGGGGAGACGGAAGAGGAGAGGGGGAGACGGAAGAGGAGAGGGGGAGACGGAAGAGGAGAGGGGGAGACGGAAGAGGAGAGGGGGAGACGGAAGAGGAGAGGGGGAGACGGAAGAGGAGAGGGGGAGACGGAAGAGGAGAGGGGGAGACGGAAGAGGAGAGGGGGATACGGAAGAGGGGGGAAAGAGGTGGAGGAGGGGGAGAGGGAACAAAGGGCCTCCTGTTCTCCCGGGTCTGCCCTCCTGTCGCCTCCAAATCTTCAAAGCAGGATGTAGTTTTATGGACAGACTGTATGCTTCTGTCGATGCACACTATTCGTCTTCTCTTCAGTGACTGGTTGGTGGACGCCTCCGCCTCCAAGTCTCCAGAGGCCCTGGACAACAGAACCCTCTTCCCTAGATCTCCAGCCTCGTTTGCCAACCCCACCCACCACCGAGTGACGATTCACATTGCATTTTTCTCCCCATTAATCAAGTCGTATATTAAGCTTAAGACGCTATTGTCAATTCTACACTTTTTCGAACAAATAAACTGAAATAATAAACAAGTAAATACCGAAAAAAACCCGGTTTCGCGAGTGAGTTTGCATTCATGTTTCGACCGATTTTTTCTTGAAACATCCACTTTCCACTTCTTCCATCTGCGTGACGCCCCGTCGTTAGCAAACAGGTTAATCCCTGAATAATCGAAACTACGTCCTAAAGGTTATCTGCCCTGTAGAAAAGGAAGTCTTCTGCCTATGCAAAATTAAGTTACCATGCCGAAGGGAGACTAGAAAATTCATTGGTAAAAGACATCTCCAGGCTCCAAACAACCGACCTATCATGACTACATTTTCTGCCGACAGCATTTTTATCACTATTGTAACGACATTGCGCAGCAATCAGTTGAAGTGTGTACATTTATGTCCTTTGAATCGACAGGTCGTCACGTAGTCCTCTGATGACACGATTAAACCCGGACCATGGTGGCATGACGTCATTCGTTAAGCCCCGCCTACTTATGCGGCGGCTCAGGTTATGTTCCGTTACAATTTGTACAAAGAATTCGCAAATCCAAGAGTAGCATATATACACAACACAAAAACACGATATTCTTTTATAGAAAATATCACTGAAACTAGGTAAAAATAATGACGCGCCTTTCTTTATGATGGAATCTACTTATTTTCTTCTGGTTACCGACACAAGATTTCTTCCATCTTCGAGGAGGCGGCGGCGGCCTGGGCTCAAATTGTTTCAATTCTTACTATGGGCTTTTCTGTCGCTCACTGGGATGCACTAACTGCAGGTTTAGCCATCTCCCTGTTCTGCATCTACTCTGACAGGCAAGTACAAATAAGATAAACAAGTAAATAAAAATAACTATTTACTTCCATTAAAGATCAAGTAAGCCATCGCGATCCATTTTTACGTCTACTTCAACGATCTAACTCAAAATTACCATCACATCACTCCAGTGTCATATTCTGACAAGTTTAGTTCTAATGGGATTTACAGGAATACCTCGAAGTTTATTTGATAACGTTGCCCTCTCAGTTTATATCTAATTCGTTACCGCTTCTAGCAGGAAGCATCCCCCGACTCTGCATCTTTCAATTATTTCCCGCCAAAACTGCTCTTCCGCGTCGTCTCATCCACACGCCTTCTCGTGGCGGTGCAGTTTCGCTTGTCAATATCACTCGACATTGTACAAACGTCACGCTGGACTGGAAAAATCTAAACCCTTGTAGGGCAACACTCAAATCAATGGTGAAAGCTTGCAGTCATTCAATCCATCAGTCCATTCCTAAGTCTCAAACAAACACGCACACATTTCACAATCATGACAGACATACGGGCCGCCAACTGTCGGAATTGGCCCGGATAAGAATTTACCCTTTCAATATGATATTTAATTTTGTTTGTCCTAGCTAACGCCAGTTCCAGTGCCGAGAGCAGGACCCTTGCCGATGGAGTTAATCACCAAGAGGTTCTTGTTCTATCAAAAGTCTACAATAACTATGTTGAAATGTTTACAGACTGGTGATGCAGTTTCCACAACATCCAAGTCTCGTATCTATTAATTAGTCTTCCAAGGTCAAGGTCCTCAAGTCCAAAGCCTTTAAGACTAGTCTCTGCCAGTCTAGAACCTTCGGCTCAAACCTCCTCGTGGATTCGGTTTCGCGGGGCTCGGGAACCCTCGAGGCCTGTGCCTCCGACCGTGGGCGAGGCCACGGGCATTGACAAGTGGGCCCCAAATGATGGGGGAGATAGGACTTCCGGTGGAGAGGAATGGAGGGTCCCGGAGAACGAGGAAGACGGGGGGGGGGGTAGCTGGGAGATAACGGTGAGTGCAGGCGTGATGACTGTTCAAGAGAAAGACGATAGGTGATGAAAGGAGAAGACAAAGGTGGGCGAGGATGAGAAAGATGACAATGTCTGGGGAAAAGTGAAAGGTGGCCAGGGGAGGAAATACAATTGTGCATAATTGAGTGAATGAGTGTGTGTGAGAGTGAGTGAGTGAGTGAGTGAGTGAGTGAGTGAGTGAGTGTGTGAGTGAGAGAGCGAGTGAGTGTGGTGTGGGGGGGGTTGCGCACGCGAGAGAGAAGCGAGATTGAATAAAGTGCCAATTTCCATGTCTTCTCTCTCTCTCTTTCTCACTGTCACATACGTGCGCGCACTTCATATCACCAGACAGTTAACTTTAATACATCGAGTTTACTTAAACTCTTGAACTTGTACGGGATTGCTAGAGCAGCCATGCTCAACCCATTTTGTTTAAGATTCTCAAACTTGTACCAATACACACACACACACACACAGCATTACAACCTCGATATGCTGACGACACGATCAAGAACGAGATCTCGGCGCTGAGATTATTAGTGATGAATATGTTGATGACGGACAGACTGGGTGCCCCCCTCCTACTCTCACGATCTCATTAATGGATCAGCACAGCTCCATCAGAGGGGGAGGAAGGGAGAAGAGCGAGAGGGATGATGTAGGGGGAGAGGGGGAAGCAAGAGGGGAAAGATGAAGGGGAGGGAGCAAGAGGGAAAGCTGGAGAGGGAGGGGGAAGGAGAGCAGGAGAAGGGTAAGGAGAGAGTTACAAGGGCACGCAGAGACAACTGTTGGGAGAACAAGTTGAGGTAACAGACGGATACGTTACGGATCGAGAGTCGATGACCTCTTTCAAGTTCCCGCAACTAACACGTACAAAGCATCACGCCCGCGCGACAAAGGACGGAGAGAACTGCGGTGGATAGATCTCCCTCAGGGAGAAGCGGGCGTGGGTGGGATGGAGTGCAGAAACGATCGACAGAAGGGAGGAAGCATTTGACGTCAAGATTTAGGGCAAGAACTGTAAGAAGCGAGATGAAAAAGCTTCGAGAAACTTCGATGGGGAAGAAAAGGAAGGAAGGAAGAAGACGGGCTCGGTGATGCGTGGTGACGGCGGCAAACAAAGTGAAAAATAGAGAAGTAAGGACGGAAAGGAACGAGGTAAAAGGAGAAACGGAAAATATGTAAAAAAGTGATGTAAACCCTAAGACGAAAGAATATAAAAGAAAAAATAAAGATGAAAAACGATGAAGAGAAGGGAAAGGAGGAATAGTCAATAGCGCAAAGAGGAAAACTTAAAAAGGAGGAAGAAGAAGAGAAAAGCGGTAGCAGGGAGAAAATTTAACCCTTCCATGTCGGGTGGCACTTCTCTCATTCTGGTTGTCGTCATACGATTTTATTCATATTTGTGGCAACCTTCCCCTCTCGAGAAAGGAAGATGTCAAGAGCCACCAAGCCAAAGACCATGAAAGGCCACATCGAGAGGGCGACTCGTGCCCTGGGCCCGGCCAAAGCAGAATTATTGTCCAACACGCAAAACGTTATCAACCGTGCTTGCAGTCCCTGAGGTGGAGGAGGAGGTGGAGGAGGTGGAGGAGGAGGAGGAGGAGGAGGAGGTGGTGAGGGCGGTGGTGGTGGCGGAGGCAGCGGGTCCTACCGGATTCAGAGCGAGTCCGCACCCCCGTCTGAATTTGGACGTCTCAGAGCTGATTGGATGATTGGGCGTCGTTAACAAATCCGAAGACGGATTGGGGTGGGGGGAAGCACCCATCTCCCATGTACCCTTCCGCTTCCTTGCCCTTACTGGATCCTCACGAGTCTACATCGAGGCGAAGAGAGCTCTGCTCTTCGTTCTCGGCCCCGAGGTGCTATAGCCTTTTACCTTCCGTACCGAGTGGCACTTTCCTCAGCTGGCGCCAGGTTGCTTCACTGACGTCCGTGGCACCGCCTTAGTAGCGAAAGAGTTGATAATCCACCCATCCATTTCATTCCCTTCCGTACCTGTTACCTGTTGACCCCTTCCCCCACAGAGGAGCAGGGTTACCCCCACCTCTTCCTCCCCCTTTAACGGCTTCAGTAATCCAGCAGATAAGATTTCAATCAGCTGTGGGAGCCACGCTCCATCCCGTCTGCATATAAAAAGGTTAAACTTTTTATCTAACCCCTAAACCGTGATTAGTGTTCCAGGTGCTGCCTCGCGATTTCATTCAGCCGGGGGACCCCATCCCCAACTCTCGAACAGCATCACCTCCGCGGGAGGACGTGGGGGGCTTGTTCCTCCCCGTTCTGCCGCTCCTTTGGAAGCTATTTATGTAACAGAGGCCGCCCCAAGTCGATGTCAAGGGCCCCCCGAATCAAGGACCCTCGACGGGCTGCCGAGATTTTTCATCCGGATGGGGGGAAGGGGGGAGTTGTGGGCAAAGATGAGGATGGGGGTGGGGGGGACTAAACAAGAGCCAACGAGGGCAGGGGCCAGACGGGGGCACAAAAGTAGACAAAGATGGTAAAAAAAAAAAAAACAAGAGGTTGAAGGTGGTGGGGGTGGGGGTGAGGGCAAAGGCAGATTGGGCCTGTAGAACAGAGGTGGGGTTGGGTGGAAGGTTTAGGGGCAAAGGAGACGATGGCTTAAGATAGTAGTAGTGTGTGTGTGGGGGGGGGGGATGGAGAGGTCTACACGAATTTTAGCAGGACAGGTCCAAACGCGGTAGTTGTGTGATGTCCTGTGCTATAGTTTCGCTACGCCACGCGCTGGACAGCCAGTCCCGTCCTCGATATATCGACCGTATAATCTACTCATCTATTTTTCATTATTATTAATTTGCATAACAATTCGAGGCATAAAGTACTGCGAATATCCTTCGGGGACTCCTATACACGAACGCTTCAAATTTTGGAAAAAAACAAGTAAACAAATACGAAAAATACTAACAATCACATTGCAATAACAGATAGCTATACATACTTCAGAAATGTTAGCGAATACAAAACATAAAACGTATCCCGGGAGCCTTGCTGATCGACCTCAATGCATGAATAGACTGCCTTCTCCTGCACGTGGCAATTTTCAGTCTTGCATCGTCATGGCAAGACTGAGGTCCTAGTATAATTTGATTTTTTGAATCGTGCCAGACTGTCGCCAAAATCAGTCGCACGAATAATGATTGCATAAAATAATAAAATTGTTTCAATTTAGGTGTGGATAACAGGGAAACACTAGAAACCCACAAGGTTTTCGTAGTAGTAGTAGAAATAGAAGTACAAGTAGGAGGTAAAGTAGTAGATATATCACGAGCTCAGTCCTGCACCAACCTCGATTCGTCGACCAAACCTTTGGTTCCCATGCTCCTTCCCAGTGGAGGAAGCGGGGGCCGGGGAGTGGGGGGGACATGTCCCACTTTAAGAAATCATGATCGATGCTGCCTACTTTTAGGATCATGAACAATCCAGCAGCGGACACCCGAAAAGGATTCATTACCTAACAGAAAATTGCATATATTTATTCGCTGTTGCAATCTAATTAAACAAATAAAGACAAAATAATAAAAAAGTGATATATTCATATAAAAAAACTGACCTAGCAATACAAAATTATATATATATATTTATATATATATATACACACACACATACATATATATTCTGTTGAAAACGACAGCAAATTCATTAGAAATTAATTTCTTTAAGCTTTCTAGCTTTCGGAAAGTAGATTTCTGGGGAAATGAGAGGGGAAGAAGCAAATTTCCAAATGACATTGGTAACTTATATTAACACAGAAGTCTGTTATATACAAAATAAATGGAAATAAACAAAACACAGTATGATAAACCCAAGACGTTTCGCAGATCGTTCTGCATCTTCAGTTGGAATGAAGGGAAGTGTGACCAAGACGAGTATAAATATATATAAAGGAAAAACTTGGAG
>NC_134777.1:60135185-60172685 GCF_046742065.1 Oratosquilla oratoria
AACGTTTTTCCAAACTGTTCAATCAAAAGAGATTATACGAAGATCGTGACGGCTGGAGGAGTCCGGTCAAAAGGCCGACGACTGACAGATAACCTCTACCTGGCGTCTTGTGAGGAAGGTTCAATCACACCTTGTAATCCCCAACCCCTTCCGTACATGTTATTTTGTTCTCCTCTGTTCTGGCTGCAACCTGATTGTAATACGTATAACAAGTTAAATAACAGGCATTAAAAATGGAGAAAATTCCATTTGGTATATTATTGTACATTTACCATTACTATAATTTTACTATTACTAGTACATTACCCGTTGTTTTTGTTAAATGAGGATTTAGCACTAATGTACATTTTAATTTATCAAATGCATATGCTTGAAGGTCTACTTTGATAATGCCCATTAGTATAGTATATTGTGAGATGTGTCTAGTATGGCTATTGGTCTGAAGTCGTTGATTTGTGGGATTTGTGTTTTTGGGATGAGCTTTGTTTTTGAGGTCTTCCAGTTTGAGATACTGTTTTGTCCGATTATTGAGTTGTAGGCCGGAATGAGTTTTGGTGTGTCTTTATTAATTCTTTAAACAATTCAATCCTTAAGCAGTTTGGACCTGCTGCTTTACCATTTTTAATTTCTTATTTGTTTAGTTAGCACTTCAGTTGTGATGTCCCCCGAGCTCATAGGTTTGGTACTTGGTTCTGTGATGTTGAAGGCATAGTTATAATGCTTTCTTGGAATTTTTGGGATGTTGACTGTATGATATGTCTGTGGCTATGGCACCTTTTTCTATTTCCTCGTTTGTTTGTGTGTGTGTGTGTGTGTGTGTGTGTGTGTGTGTGTGTGTGTGTGTGTGTGTGTGTGTGTGTGTGTGTGTGTGTTCACCTTGGTATTTGGATCACGTGTTGGACTCGTGATCCACAGCTATTTCCCTCCCGGAAGAGAGCTCAGAGCTCGTATGACCGATCTATGGGTAATCCTATGACCTTTCACACACACACACCCAACTCCCCGCCCACGAGAGTCAGAGTAACGACCCGAAGCGCAGCGATACCGAAATAATTTCGGCCCTGGGCAGGATTCGAACCAGCTACTGCGAGCACCACCGTACTTCCCAGTCCAGTGCTGTGTGTGTGTGTGTATTCACTTGGTCTTTGGATCACGTGTTGGACTCGTGATCGACAGCTATTTCCCTCCTGGAAGAGAGCTCAGAGCTCGTAGGTCCGATCTATGGGTAATGCTATGACCTTGCACACACACAAACCCCCAACTCCCCGCCCACGTGAGTCAGAGTAACGACCCGAGGCACAGCGATACCGAAATAATTTCGGCCCTGGGCAGGATTCGAACTGGGTGCTGGGAGCATTTCTGCTTCCCAGTTCAGCGCTCTACCAACTGTGCCACTGTGTGTGTGTGTATTCACTTGGTCTTTGGATCACGTGTTGGACTCGTGATCGACAACTATATCCCTCCTGGAAGAGAGCTCAGAGCTCGTAGGTCCGATCTATGGGTAATGCTATGACCTTACACAGACACCCAACTCCCCGCCCACGAGAGTCGGAGTAACGACCCGAAGCGCAGCTGTACCGAAATAATTTCGGCCCTGGGCAGGATTCGAACCAAGCACTACGGGCACCACCATGCTAGTAGTTCATCGCTCTACCAACCGCGCCACCGAGTCTCTCTCGTGTGTGTGTGTGTGTGTGTGTGTGTGTGTGTGTGTGTGTGTGTGTGTGTGTGTGTGTGTGTGCGTGTGTGTGTGTGTGTGTGTGCGTTTTAATCGGATTCAACTTCTGGGCTCCAGGCGTCTTCAATGAGGTTTGCATGTCGTTGGTATATGCCTTTCCAGAAAGTTGTAATTCTTCTCCCCTAGTTCTTGTTTATTTATTTTGGTTTTGTTTTCTTCATATGCTACTGTGCCACTTGTGGTTTTGTTTGTGCCGTATGACCTAGCTGTTTGTGTGTTCCCATATCTTTTTCATGTCTTTTTTCTTTAATTTTTTCGTATAGTGACTTGTATCAGAATGTAAACATCGCGCGTGACGTCACAGCCGATAGAGCCTTACGAGAACAGCCGAAGATCGGCTGATACCGATATATTGGTAGGCCTTTTTTTATTACATTGCGTAATTAGTATTTATTCTTGTATTATTCTATCAAAAAGTGACTAAGCCATACATCTAGCAAACATTCACCACCTCTTTGAAAACCTTCTCAGCTGACCTTTAATGGTACGATACAATTCTCAAATAAATGTTGGATAAGTAAAAATTAGTAAAATTCATTCACACGTCTTTATAAACAGCACAACATCACTACAGAAAAAAAAAATTCAGTGTTGCTCCCTCCGTGTTGTTGATCTGGTAAATTCTTTTTGATCCGCAAAGATTTTAAAATTTACGGCATCTCCAGCTCTGCTAAGACCCACGTATAACTGGCCATGTGTAATACTGGCGCAGGCAAATATATATCTCATTTTGAAAGACTGCCCCTGACTTTTATTACAGACTGACAACCGAAGAATCCCTTTTATTCATCAACATTTGCATAGATCGTAATTATTATCATCGGGCACTTCCGTTATTTCTAGAAATTTCTATTTGTCTGAAAAACAATTCCAATAAAATTATTCAAGTGCTAAGAAGTTCTAGAGTTAATGCTTTGCTTTCCCGAGTTGATTGATTGAAAATATTGTAGATATTTGCGTGCGCTGTTCTCTTGAGAACCTCTGTGTATTGAGCAATTTTGGAAGGCTTCGGACACAGGCATAATCACCTCAAGAACAACATATTATTCTATGTTCCTCACTTCTTAACATTTCTCACGATATTTCCACTTAAGCCATGCTTAAGCTCTGAACAATAAATGACTCTTAATATTTCATTTATCGAAAGCATACATACATTTACCAAAGGCTTTTCCCCCCTTACACGGGGGGTAGCCAAAAAGAAAAAGGCATAGAAACCACTCCCACCCATTCCATTCCCCTCCACCCTCCCTCTCATCTTGGCACCTCCTGGATGACGGGTCATCCCTGCATCCTGTCCATTGCCCTGGGTCAGAAGCAGTGTCGCAAGACAGCAAATCCACAGCAAGGCCGCTTCATTAATTCGGCGACCCCCATCTCCGTTCCCTTATGCAGAGAAGGAGAAGGGGAGAAATCCCCTCGGGCTGCGTCAAATTTCTCATACATACTTCCTCAGCCCCCATCCCCCACCCACTCCCCCTCATGCATCACATCATCTATACACAACCCTCTCTTTTGTAATGCCCCTTTTACCCCATACATCCATCTCATCCTATGATGGACTCTCATTCACTCCTTCCACCTCTGCCTTCCATACCTCTTTTACTAATCTTTCTTTACTCATTCTTTCCATGTGTCCAAACCATCCTAATACTCTTTCATCAACCCTATCTTCCAACTCACTTTCCACCCCTGTTCTCTTCCTCACCTCCTCATTTCTCACTATCTAGCCTAGTAACCCCCATCATACTTCTCAGACATTTCATCTCACATTCAAACTCCTCTCTTCCTCTCTTATGTTCCATGTTTCTGGCCCGTACAGTGCTGTTGGCACAATCACTCCTTCATACAACCTCTTAGCATCCATTCTCAGATGTCTATTTCTCGTTACACTTTTTAATCCACCATGGCATTTACTCAATTCTCTCAATCTACATTCTACCTCCACCCCCCACTCCTCCCTTTCCTGCCACATTCGCACCCAAGTATCTAAAACTATCCACTTCCTCCAGTCTCTCCCTTAATGCTCACTCCCAGCCTGCTGTCACTCTCTCCCCTTGTACATCTCATCACCTTACGTTTGCCCACATTTATCTTCAGCTTCCTTCTTTCACACACCTTCTCAAACTCTGCCATTAACTTCCTCAATCCCTCCTCTGATCCTGCTACAAGCGCAGTGTCATCGGCAAACAACTGGCTTATTTCCCACTTTTCTCCATTTCCTTTAACCATCTCCAACCCCCTACCTACTACCCTTGCATTCACCTTTCGCACCACCCCATCCATGTATAGATTGAACAGCCAGGGCGACATAACACATCCCTGACGAAGTTCCGCCTGTACCTCAAACCTTTACCTCTCCATTTCTAATCCTAACACAATCTCTACTACTCTCGTAAAAACTCCTGACTGCTCTTAACAGCTTTCCTCCTATCCCATATATCTGCAGTACCTCCCACAGTGCCTTCCCGTCTACCCTGTCGTAAGCCTTTTCCAAATCCATAAAAGCCCCAAAAAACATCCTTACTTTTTCCTATAGCTTTCTCACATATCTGTCTTGCTATAAAAATCTGATCTACACAACCCCTACCTGTGCAAAATAGGTGAATAAAATAGTCTGTCTTTAGCCAGAATAAAACTACTTCGATTCCTTTGCAACGACGTGACGTAATGACGGACGCGCTGAAACGTGATGTTATGTCGTGTTCATCCAATACAATAATAACGGTTACGTGAATATAAATCTACTTGCGTTCAAACGCTGTCATCGATTTTATTTCTAAGGCCATCATCTGTGAATTAGGAACATTTTATTCAACATGTTTGAAAGTGACAGTTTATTTTCTTAATTCATTGTTATGGTTTTTCAGCATCCGACCTAGATATTCGCGTGCAGGGTTCTCTTGAGAACCTCTGTGTACCGAGCAATTTTGGAAGGCTTCGGCCAGACAGACAGCTCTCTTATGATAGTAAGAGATTGTTTCGAGTTCCACCGACTGGAAACCCGCATCCCTTTAGAGAGAAAATTCACGGCTGTCCATGTTGTACTTCTAGGGGTCTTTTTCCATGTCACCGGCAGTAAGCAGTAGGATACTCTATGCATCTCAAAGGTAATCCCTGAGCAGCCACTGGCCACGTGGGCGTATTCCACAGACGTGCGCGTGCGCGCGCGCGCGCGTGTGTGTGTGTGTGTGTGTGTGTGTGTGTGTGTGTGTGTGTGTGTGTGTGTGTGTGTGTATATATACACATATATAATAATGAGGACTGAGCGTAAGTGCGACGCTTAGTTTGTACTTTATAAAACTATAACAAGCGAAACGTCGAACTAATACATGGTGTTTCTTTCGATAGACTTGTCGGCAATAGCCAATTATACACAGGTTCTTTAAGGCCACCTCCACACCTCAAATTTAACATTACGACCCTAATACTTTAAATTCAGCAGCGAGGTGGAAACCGTAGAGGGTAACCAAGATTAAGGGAGGGAAAGAGTTTAAAATGACGGGAATTGGGAGCAGTGAGGAGAACGAGGGAGGAGAGAGGGGGAGGAGAAAGCAACAGAGACAATGGGAGTAAAGGGATTATGGAGAAAGAAATGAACGAGAAAGGGGAATATTCATGACTGGAATAGCATCAAAAGGATGGAGAGATGAGAGAGAGAGAGAGAGAGAGAGAGAGAGAGAGAGAGAGAGAGAGAGAGAGAGAGAGAGAGAGAGAGAGAGAGAGAGAGAGAGAGAGAATGAGCGAAAGAGAGGAAAATATATAGACGGAAGAGAGAGAAAGGAAGGAGAGTGGGGAGAGAGAATAATGGGCGAGGAGGAAAGTAACGTGGATGGCAAAGACGACGGAAGAAGAAGTGCAAATACTGCCCAGCAGGATGAGACTGACGAGGGACTCCTCCTGTTCCTACTCATCTAACGCCGTTCATTACTCAATGTCCTATGCCTCTTATTAGATCTACGTAACGGGCATAATCTGGGTAATGGTGTAGCTCTCCATCCACCTCGATTCTCTCCCTTCCCACAACCATTCTTGGTTAACAAGGTAGCGAAGACGCAGGTAGACTGGTCTCTCTCAAGTCTTGGGAAGTTGTACTTAATTGATGTATACCTTCCACCTCTGTATTTTATATGCAACTCCCTCTGTGCTGACCTACTTCGCGGATTGTGTCCTGGCCAACACAATCCTATTTTAGTTAGATGTAAGGGAGGACTCTGGAGGAAACCAGTTTGCCCTCCACCACACCATAACACACACAAAGACCCTAGCGACGTTCAATAACAATACCAGTACCTACACCACAACATCCATCTACATCGCCATCACGACAACCGCCGCTCTGCTACCAGAGACAGTGACGTCACATCACTTTGAAGTCGTCGGCACTACGCAGCGACAGAGGAGTCTGCCCAAATCCTTCCCGATTCAAGATATTTGTTTCCTTCCACTCAAATCTAATGAGATCTGTACTCTTACGACCTACCAGGTCACATACCACTATTCTGCCAACGTCATCGAACCCAAAGTTCGGTCCTTCTTCCGTAACTCTTACGTTCTCGTGTCTGTCCTAATCAAACACCTAATCTCACTTTACAAACTCAATCTGTCACGTTTACGTTGTGTTCAACACCACCTCCACCACAACCCCACCATGTCACCACCGCCATCGTTGCATCCTCCTCCTCTCTTCACTCCGGTGTCGAACACGTGCTCGTCGCCCAGGCCAATAGTCGAACACAATAGACTCGAACCCCCCACCGCCTTCCCCTCCTCTCCCTGGTAACCTTCACCTCAGTCTCCCCCCCTCCCCCGGTGATCACTACTCGACTCCAGAACCAAAACCAACGTCCTCCAGCGTAAATAGACCTCACACTTGACTTCGACCGCATCGCCTCCGATGTGTTCCTTGGTGCAACTCGTCTTCACGCCGATCCCCTCCCCGACTCCATCATCATCCCCGCCACTTCACTCCGTTCCTATCGCCTCGCTTCAAGGTGACACTTCACTACAATTGAACTGTCCGTGCAACACACTGACGAACAAGATCAATTGATTCCATCTTAATTGCAATTTCTTAATTTTTTGTAAGAAAATGTGGGTCTTAGTTTGAAATAAAACCTTGCAAAGGAGAAGCGTACATCATATTTTCATGTTACAAGTTGCATGACGCCTATCGGACAGGTCTGACGGACATGGTGAATAAATACTACAAGTCCACCGCCTCGATATTCTGAAAATATCTCCCTTCTTCTGGCTGTCAATAATGCATCCTCCCCTCTTCCTCCTGGATTACACCTCTCCCTCAACTCTACTCTCCGCCTCCCTAACATCCACCTCGTCCTTCAGGCTGGTTCCCTGATGCCATAAACCCTACCACTTGCTTCTCTAGGCCTGCAGTTACCCGCGCATCCCCTGACAACTGCAAAAGCGCCAAACGCCCTAGACGACGAAAGCCAACATTCACTGTCTCACAACGATGTAGGCTACTGCACTCCATTACGCCCCACCCATCGTCCTCTCTCTCTCTCACTCGCATTTTACAAAGGATTACAAAGGCGGAGCATGCCGACAGGAGACCTTTTGATCCATATCTAGGTCGGATGCACAAAACAAAAAAAAAAATCATAATAAAATAAATAAAAACTATAATAATGTAAATAACAAATAAAATACATAAATAAATGCATATTTATAGTTAAAATAATAAACAAACAGGTAATTAGTAAATAGCACTGCTCCAACCCAGTACACTAAAACTAGGTAAACAGGCACATACACACACTCGTAAAACTACACCTCCCCCATCCCTCTCCAAGAAACAAGCGCCGGCACAGATGCCTTTTGTATATATACCGAACCCGTCCCCACTGCTCCTATTACATAAAGGTATGGACTAGATTGCAATACAAAAGCTTGGCGCAACACTGGGCAAATCCTGCGCTGCAGGGCGTCACGCCAAGTTTCGCTGCAAGTGGTGGTGAGAGTCGTGTATACGAGTGCGCGATTCACCAAGGGCTTCTTTATTATTTATCATTTGTCATTTATTCTATTTACTTTATTTTTTTCGCATCCGACAGATATGGACCAAAAAGTCTCCTAGAGGCATGTTGTTCTTTTGTAACTTATCACGTGCGTGACTTGTTATTGACACCTTTTACCTTCGTAGATGAGAATTTCACATTTATATTGTCTGGGCTATAGGTAATGCACGCAGACAGACACAGACAGAGACACCGACCTAGGTGGTGGGACTTTTTTTTTTTTTTGAAGAGGCAAGAGTAGTAATGATAATGTGGAGGAAAATGAAAGGAAATTTATTAACTACAGAACAAAAGAATGTTCACAAACGTGGAAAGGATGGGTAGGGGTGGTGGTAATAGAAATTCACTAAGGGAAGGTAATTTTATTATAGTCTACCCATGCTAGAGCACAGAAATGTCGTTCTCTTTATATACGAGAAAATTTTGAATTACAGGGAGACTATTCTATTCTCTCTCACCAACTTAACTTCTCAGAGCGAATAAGAATATATAAATATTTGCTAAGTCGATGAAGTAATTGTTTGACTCAAAAGACTTAACGGTATTTCACGTAAAGAATTGAATTTAACGTCAAATATTAGTAAACGTTCTGCGTCACTGTTTGAAGGTCACAGTGGTGGGAAAGGGCGTATCAGCGGAGTTGGATGAGTGGAGGAGGAGGAGGAGGAGGAGACCCGCACCAAAGAAAATGGGTGTACGAGATAGAAAACTTAACGACTTTCGGGAGTGTTGCACATATTTGAACCCTTTCGGAGTTGCAGTCTGCTAAACACGTTCTAAAAATAATAGGTTACCATTTTGGAAGGAATGTATCTTATGGCTGTATTAAAATGTTAACTTTGGTTCAAATCTGAAAACCCTGCTTTCTGATTTTTGTTCAATTTTCAAGATCTATGCGAGTTGCAAATTCTGCTACTTTTAAAAAAAATCGGGATATTATTTTGGGTTTGAAGCATATATCAAAAACACGTCTTTGTTTAAAAATGTCACAGAAACAAGGGCAACAAGGTCTCAAAACTATAAAAAAGAAAACTCAAAGCCAGGATAAACGATATTGACACAGACATGGAAAGCCGAACTGGCAAGTAAACCCTCCCTATCGCACTACAGGCGATGGAGAAAAAAAAAAAAGGGAGAAATCTATGAAAATAACCTACACTGCCATTCTATTCCGCGCCAGGCCTAATACACTGAAACTTAATTGGAGAAACCGAACACACAAACAAAGACACAAGCTGTTCCCTATGCGGGCAGAGCGAAGAAACCTCGAGCAATCATAGATCAGAGCCCGAAACAAACTGCTCCAACAACCCTACCCAGAAAACAAAGACGCGATCCTCACGAGAACCGACAAACAATATATCCTCTGGAAACACAGAACAACAAAAATCCGAAATTGAACTCAGCGAAACCCAAAACGTACTAGGGGTACCGAAGCCAAGGCTTTACCCCACCACCACTACTACTACTACTACTGCTGCTACGAAAAACACCAGAAAAACAATTGCTTGACATCCAAACTGAGGAACACACTCGGGCGACTGTTGTGGGGGTAGATGGCGCTGGCGCGTCGGAGCAACGACCGCGTAACACTGCGGGGCAGGTGTTCACACGGTGCCCAGCGCCTCCATCTCCAAGGCCAACCGCATCACCTGCTGTGCTCTTACACACTAAAACAAAGCGGCCGGGTAGAGCTTGCTGTGAGAAGGAAAATGGACGGGAATAGAAGAAAAAATATGTGGAGGAAGAGAAAGGTTCCATGGGCGAACTCGGGGGGGGGGGGTTGCATGCTAGTACGAGGCTACGATTTTCCAGTCTGTTAAATTTGAGGCATCATCTATTACAGTGTAACATATCTCAATAATTTATCGCCCTTATGCATGCATTCCCTCTTTTCACCCCAGATAAGCTCAACTGCTTCCAGCCTAATTGCATCTTAGATTATAATCTAAGATGCGCACAATCGATAATTATCGATTGTGCGCCGAGACGTTTCACTGCTAAAAATAATACTTGGTGATGATTTTTAATAGCAAGAGTTACGAAAGAACCCATCCCCAATGAAACCAGCCAAACTGAACAGACAACACTCGTTCCTAAATCAGTCGAGTTCCGAAGCCGCGTGATTAGCACACCAACAATGTCAACAGAACACTGAAAAAAGCAACACGCCAGGAGACACTACGAAGTCCTTGCTTCAAGGCCAAGCAGAAGTCAACCGTTGATGGATTCGAACACTGGTCCGCGTCGTCCGTAGCACGACTACAATAGATCCGCCATTTGGCATGCAGAAATATATCCCAATTCGCAGAACTCTCCCTCTACCACGGAAGATAGCGACAGGCATAATGGAACGAACGAATGGACACACATTCAGGGCTCCTTAGACGACGATAGGCTCATGAAGGCAAACAAGTACCACACACTGACGGTGACGTCATGAATGGTATGAAAATAGTAATGGTAAGTAGAGCGAGAACTATAAGCAGTCCCATACCGAAAGCATCAAGTCTCGAAGTCCTACTCTTGGCGGCGCTGCGCCAAAACACCGCCACTGGCTGCAAACGGCTAAGATGAAGGCAGCTTTAAACGGACATCTTCACTTCTGAACACATCAGACAGAAAAGAAGAATTTGTTGCGGCGAAGCTATTCCTCTCTCTAGTAAAATCTTCCCTCCCTGGCGGCACTCCAGTCTTCCAGGACCCACATTATGCAGACCACATTGTAGGAACTTTTGTGGCACTCCTACTGACCGGAGTCACGCAGCATTCTCTTCTGATTAGAGAATAATCTCCGTAAAGAAATAAAAATGAAAAGAATTGCTGATCACTTCCGCTATTTCCCTGTGTGGGTCCACTTCTCTTGGGCGATACTGGCCCCAATGATGGAAGCGCTGATTTCCGCCGACAAATATTCTTCCAGTACCCACTGCCCACACCAGCCCACCTTAATCGCCTCAACTTTAGATTTTTATGCAAAACTATTTTTAGTAGAGAAGGGCAGACAGCCGGAAATGGGGGAAAACTGGTTCATTTCGACCTAACAATTTCATTCAGTAGCGGAGTGAAGGCCTGGAGAGAGAATCTGAGATCAGATATCATCAGGTGTGATACGTCTCGATTAACCCTGAATAAAACCTACACTTTATGGTAAGGGGGTGGGGAGCCTAGCCTTTCCACATTGGGTAACGTCCCCATACTTCAGTTGCTACCATACAATTCCTTATGTTACAAGTGGCACTTTACCCCTCTGATTGCAGTCACGTTGTTGTTGAACTATACCCTAGTCCTTTCCCGTTACTGCACATTAGGAATCCTCGATACTGCACTTTTAATTTTTCAGATTAGTCTGCACAACATCCATCATGGATTGTGCCGATAAGCTGCACCTAACACCTGGAAATGGTACGTATTACTCATGTTCCCACCTGTTGAAATTTGCGTGTACGTGTACGTATGTGTGTGGGGGGGGGGCGTGTGTGTTTTCATAGACCTTGTGGGCTTGCCAATCCGTGGGGATGGTGCTCGGGCGTGCACCCATAAACATTTTGCCCGAGTTTGCAAGTAAATAAACATGCATCCACACTACAGTGTCGGTGCGTCGCAACTCCACCCCACTCCCTCCCACCCCAGTCGCCGCACCGCCATACGTGATACCACCAGATCAAGTATGCACTTGTTCTTAATCTAAAGACGTCCCCTGCAGGTGGGTGCGTGTAGTATCTTTTCAACAAACAACCTCCCCAGTAAGTAAACGTACTTATCTAGTGCTTGCGTAAAAGTATACAACTTTATACCCCGTAATGAGAAATTCCTCATGGTGATGATCATTTTGCGAAAATTAAATTGATTGGCACAAAGTGTCAATCCATCTGTTAAGAAAATAGAAGTGACCAATACACACCCACACTATATATATATATATATATATATATATATATATATATATATATACACACACAAGCTGCAGCCTGAGAGAAAACGACACTTTCCCGTTCTATACATTTTCGCCTGCCGATACCCCCCGAACCACCAAGACATTCTTCTAAAATTATGACTCGCCTTTCAAACATAAACCTCATTTGCCACTTATATGACTACTTTCACAGCGATAGTCTCCCCAAAGATAAAAACACTTGATCGCCGACTAAATGTGAAATTACCTTCAAATAATCTCACCTGTTACGTTTTTATAGAGCACTGGTCTGTAAATAGGTCTTTATTTTCCTTCTCACTGTTACCCTAATACCATGACCAATTTGTCTGATTTGCGTACAAAATACACCCATCAACCAACGTGCAACACTTTTCCAACACAATGTTTGGACAACTGTCAACGCCAAGACTAACTTTATACGTTAAATATGGAGCACAACACACATTGCAGACTGTACCAGAAAAAAAAGACTACATCGTTAAAACGACACATACAACATATGGAACCCGTGAATTTTCCCTGAAGAGCAATAAATGACAACGTCCTCTAAACAAAAGCCGCTCGGACAGCCAGATTCGAGGGCCCTCTGTCGTCGTTGCTCCCACGATGCTGGATCCACCGGTTCCCGACCAGTTGTCTGGTCACTTTTTATATACAAAATCCTTCCAAATACATGCAGGCCACGAGTGTCCTACATTCGGCTTGCAACTTAAAATATAATTATTTAACAATTCGCCACATCAGTCCACTAAACACATCATTGGATTTCATAATCCATCAATGGGTTGTACCGTGTGTATTATTGTACTTGTTTTAATGCTGAGTAATCTTCATACTTATCGAGCAGTGTTTGAAATTATTCATTTCCGAACAACTATTTGTAACCTGTAAATATAAATTCATGAGGACGGCACATTTTAAATGGGAACTACCGATAAAATTGGAAGAGCAATCACCCTGTTATACAAAGCCTTTATTAGTAGTACAACGTTTTGGTTATTTCTGCTAACAAATACATGATCATGTTGCCCGCCCACTGGTACAAAAAAAAAGAGAACGGTTTCCCAACTGTACTAAGAATAGCAGTAACAAGGAAATTATACTTTACTACATTAAATTTGGTCTCTATTTAAAAAAATGCTCAATCAATTCCCAAAGATTTTTTTTTATTCATATGAAGGCTCGTTAATACAATCAAACCATTCTCACCGGTGCGGTTTCCTCTTCCCAACCTGCACTACAGATAAACTATTCTTTTCCTTTTCAAAACAAGCCATCTTCGGATGCAGAGACCTCGTGACGTCATCGTTGCATGATGCAGCATTGTCATTCATGAAGTGAAGGACGAAAATTTATGCCCACGTTCCATGAATCAACATAAAAATTCTTACAACCGCAGTCGCGAAATCAGATGTCAAAACGACGTGACGTCATGTCGACCACCATTTCCAATGTCAGAGTCTCTTCAACTGTATTCCGGCTACTTGAGAAGCGAAATTATATCCAAATACTTGTCCATTTCATTTTTTCCAACTCTTGTCCCTTCCCTGGCACACAGACCTGACCCGACCCTCTGGCTTATTTGCTATCATTTCGTGAGATCCCGTTTCCAATCCTGTCGTGTGTCCCTGAGAAAACACCACCACCACCACCCACACCACCTTTGCCTCCCACAAGACCCCTCCAACTTTCCCATTAAACTCTTACACATCAACTTTACGTTACCTACGTGCGGGATTGTGTGGAAGCGAGAGGAAAAACGGCAACAATAATTATATTCCAACATTCATCATCTTTCCCAACTAACAAGTCTGATTGGCGTCACACACACAGAGCTTTCTTCCCGGTCGAGCCCCTATGTAGCGAACCCTACTTCACCACTACCACGACGTACTCCTGTTCATACTTCCTGAGCCACGACAAACTAATAAACATCCCAAAAATGCTCTGTGGCAATAGCCTCCTTTTAAACACAATTATCTTTTCATTTTTCTGCAGACTTCCCCTACCCACAAACACTGATCCACGTATTGGACTTCGTTCAGGTACAGGACTGACGATCTTACACAGTTGAGGGCGGATCCCAGCCCGGAAAACGTCTCAATCGATCGAGGTCCCATCACGTCCAGTCCTCAGATGAACACAATCTATATGAAGTAAGACTGTAGAGTAGACGAAGACCAGTTGAAAGGCATACGACATAGGGGGAACAGGAACAGACCGTCCCCGTCGTTGGCGCCTGCACAAGGAGACTAGTCCTCCTCAGCTGAATACAAACCAAGAGCATATACAAGACCAACTAGCTCAGATGGACTAAGATTTTTTTTTCAATATAAAACTGTATGGGAGTGGTAGGAAAGACTACTAACAAGAACATCTTTGCAAGTTTATTTCCCACAAACATTTCCTTTGTTCTGGCATCAGTCCCACGGAAGCATATCTACTCGTGTAACTACAAGAATTCTATTCCTGCAAATGCCAGGCTATTTTATTCAGCTTGGAAGAACAATTACACCATTCCAAACGCTAGTCAGCTGCTGCTGCTGCTGTTTCCTATTCACAGGCATAGTGCGAGCTTCCATTACGAGTAATGAAATTGGACGCTGCCAGCGTCCTTGCTGGGCCTGTCGAAATAACCTAACGTCTGCCTTAATCTCGAACATATATAAACCTTTACAACCCACGATGAAAACTTAAAATCTTTGATTGGCGCCAGTCGATTTTATTCAGTCCGGAACCTTTGGTCCATGTAGGTCCCACAATGATTTCTGACCGACGATCCTAGTCTCCAATCTTTCCTGGAACTATACATGATCGTGGCATACTCATCACGAAGGGTCCAGCAACGGACAATTGCCCAGAGCCTTTCCCTTTTTGTGTACTTGTGCGTGCGTGTGTGTGAGAGAGAGAGCGAGCGAGGGAGACAGACACAGACACACACACACAGATAGAGAGAGACTAAAAGGGGTTCACATGAATCCTTTCCGTACCGTGTGTTCTTTTCGTCACAGCTGCCGCCTGTCCATTTTGTTCACCTCCGCGGAACAGAGCCTTAACTATCGAAAAATTTGGCCCATCTCTTAACCCCCTCCATTCCGGGTGGCATTTTTTTATTCTAGCTGCCGTCAGGCGATTTCATTCATCTCCGTTTGAACCCAACCATTAGAAGGAAAAATAACACCAAACACTAGTTTCTTTTCTGTTCTGCTACCTCCCTTTATCATCTTCTCTTTGGGGCATTTTTGTCCAAGGATGGTCTGGTTATTCAGGGTTATCATATACCCCATAAATAACGGCCCCCCTCACCTTTCCACCGCAGAAAGCAAAAATCACTTTTCGTTTCTGGCCCCTAACCAGCTTTATCCAATTCCCAATCAGTTCCCCAGTTAATCAATACCACCAAACTTAATCCACGGGTACATAATTGGGAGCCTAATCAAAACAAAACCAAACGAACCCTAATTACTGTTGATGTTCCCCTCGCCCAATTAAATCGAAATTGTCCTATTATTTTTTTAATCATAAAACCGTTCGCAACTACGTGCACCCTCCCATACATGCATGTATGCTTGCGCACGCATACACTAGCAAAATGCAAGTGTATACAAATTGAAAGACCAGGAACAAAGCGACGACGTTAAAGTCTATTCGTAGCCTGCGCTAGTTTTATTCTTGTAAAAATGAGGACAGAAGTTCCAGGGCAATGCCCACATATATCGATGTTCAAATTATGAATTATTTCCAAAGGTTCATGGAAATAAGTTCATTTCAAACGCACTTAGCTTCGTTCTATCATTCAAAACAGGTTGTAATAAGGGCAACTTCCAAGAACTTAGCCAACTCGCATTAAATGTGTGTACCAGAAACGAGAAAGGGTTTCCTGTAATGTGCACAAAAGCGCTTACGCATGTAACTGCGCGCCAAAATCTCCTTTCATTCCTTTCTCGTATTGATTGCCCTCGAAGTCCCGTGTCGGGCAAGGACACTGCTATCGACGTCGTGACGTCATCAAACGAGCAGAACCGCCTTGACAAAGTAGCTACAAACATGAACGCACCTAAATTTATACAAACACGCTGTCCCAGTATATGTGGTGCATAAGTCATGTAGGTGTATAAATACATACAAGCGGCAATACTTTATGTATGTATGTATGTGTATATATATATATATATATATATATATTATATATATATATATATATATATATATATTATATAAACATTGTTTTTTGCTGGAGGCAAGCATTTGAATTTTATGTGACGTGATTAGATGGTCTAAAATGAAATTTTTCTATCAATCTTTTGTGCAACCTCCACTCACATTCTAACGAGATGACACTATCACCATCCACTTGGGGAATACTATGCACCAGTACTGCTCTATTACAAAGAATAAATACATTTGTAAAACTACCATGTACTTGAATTTGTATATTCAATTATGGTTTTAATTAAGTAAAATAAAAAAAAATTGTCATGGGTTTTCAAATAATACCTCCCATATTGAAGACCCAGTCTTACATTAATTCTTGCCTGAAATCCAAGCTTACGCTTACATGCTACCTACGCATGCGCAGTTGCGATAGGGTTAATACCTCACAATTGCCGTACATATTTGACTACTCCACGCCTTGGTCCGTATATATACAAAAACGTACACATACACTTATAAAATGAAAAACACCACGAATAAATAAAATTCGTAAATAAAACCTAAACAAATAAATAATGGCATTTAAACAAGTTCTGGCTCTATTACTATGCTAGCTTGGAGGCTCTTGCAGATAAAACTGTTACTGCCTAGGAACAACGGAGTCCTTGTCTCGGTGCATTGTTCGCTCCCCAAAGGGCAACGGGGCAACACCCACCTTCGGGGACGGCACAAGAGGAAATGTACCGTCGCCGACACAAAACTGGTAAGCCAAAGTGGACAATTTTTTTTTCAAATAAACTATTAAACGGAAGAAACGCAGGGAAACTTAATTCCAAACAAGAAATTCAACTGCTCACCATTAACCCGACCATGAATCTGTTATTATCTTCTACTCCCCAAAACTGATGGAGTCGTAGATGCATTTTCCGACACGCGAAATGAATCGACCATGAACCGAACAGGTTGCACAATACTATACCGGTTCATTTTAGCATATTCTTCACAGATCTTACTGGGTAGCCGGTTTGTAATGACAATTTTTTTTTCCCCTTTATTTGCATTTTGCCATCCAGCAGGTGAGGTCGTTCCTAAACTAACATTTACCGTCGGGCTAAAACAGACTTACGTGACGCTGCAAGTTTGATGTCTTCCTGACCAAACCATTCATCTCACCTGCAAAATAAAGAGACACATGGTAAGCAACACGTGGGTGGAAGGGAGAGGGGGAGGAACAAAACTGATCCCTTGAAAAACGAGGCACAGAGTCTCAGATTTTGTTCCAACTTGCTTCAGGCGGTTCTCTTCAGCATAGTATGTACGAGTGTGCGAGTTTGCGTGTGCGTGTGGTGGAAGAGGGAGTGCTTCTCTATTTCTGGCGCTAGCTGAAATGAAGGACTCGCACTCTGAACAAGGGGAAGAAGGAGAAGGCTTCTAGGCAAATCAAAATTATGCTGAGCAAGATGATTGATGATGATAAAGGATGTAGTGGGTCGTGGGGAGGGAGAGGATTGAGGGCAAACAGATTTTGAATATTGGGTTAAAATATCAACCCCTTCCGATAAAGCCGTATTCGTTTCCAATGTGGACGGCTACATTTTATGCCCCACGGAAGTGGCCTAGGTCCTACGAGTCTGAACCAATCGAGACCCCTAAGCACCTCTTCCTGTTCT
Source organism: Oratosquilla oratoria (assembly GCF_046742065.1). Lineage (NCBI taxonomy): Eukaryota > Metazoa > Arthropoda > Malacostraca > Stomatopoda > Squillidae > Oratosquilla > Oratosquilla oratoria. Next base: position 60,152,727 of record NC_134777.1, read on the forward strand.
TCCCTTGTCTTCTGCTACAACGAAAATACATCACTGTATTAATGAATGAAAAATAAAATATAAAAAATACAAGTAAAATCTTGACAAGAGGAGCGAAGGCAGTTCGAGAGAGAGAGAGAGAGAGAGAGAGAGAGAGAGAGAGAGAGAGAGAGAGAGAGAGAGAGAGAGAGAGAGAGAGAGAGAGAGAGAGAGAGAGAGAGAGAGAGAGGAGAGAGAGAGAGAGAGAGAGAGAGAGAGAGAGAGAGAGAGAGAGAGAGAGAGAGAGAGAGAGAGAGAGAGAGAGAGAGAGAGAGAGAGAGGAGAGAGAGAGAGGAGAGAGAGAGAGGAGAGAGAGAGAGGAGAGAGAGAGAGGAGAGAGAGAGATCGGGAAGAACTACCGGAAGAGAACCTCCGTCGAGGGCCGCAGAGTTCAAAAAGTGACGGCACGACGTTCGTCAAGTACATTTTTTCATGTTCTTTATTTCCACTCGAAACTTCTACTGATGAGGGCCGTTATACCTTTCACATACCTACATACGAGTTACGTTTGATCCATCTCTACGTCCAGAATATAGATGCAACTTCACAGATGTAACAATTCAGCTACGTTAAAATAAACATACTGTAACCACGTCAAGCCAACGACAGCGGCGCTCATTAAAAAGTAATGAATACACAACATTAGAAAATAGAAATCAGTTTTAAATACATAACAGATAAATAATATCGTATATGTAAAACAAATTAATACTATTATTATTTCATAACGAGAACCCATACGGATTACGTTCAACTTTCAATCTACGTCAATGCAAAAGATCATACCTCATCATACTACCCTGGGGTGTGTTCACGCGCACATACAATTTTTTATATATATATATACATACATACATACACGAGGGAGGGAGGAGGGGAATGGAATATGTAAGGGATGGAATGGGTGGGAGTGGTTTCACCGTGTAAGGGGGGAAAAGCCCCTCTCTCTCTCTCTCTCTCTGTGTCTGTGTCTGTGTGTGTGTGTGTGTGTGTGTGTGTGTGTGTGTACACACACATGAAAAAAGGATCATGGGGGAGAGCGGGAGTTCGTTAGCAAAGTACATCGTCGCCCGTCCTCCCTGCAGCACCTAATCCCAACGGCTCTCGGGCCGATGTTCAAGGGAGGGGAAACACCAGAGGCATGGGCCCTCCCGACCCTATCCCAGAGCCAGTGCAACGGTAGCAATGATGTTTCCAATCACTGGGTTTCTCCCAATTCCTATAGCCATACTCAATTCCGTTCAAGATATGAGCGATGTTGCCATAGGAGCCACACCCTTCGACTCTGGGCCAAGTGGAAAACCCGCCAACTGCACAAGTAGCCCCACACCTTGTGTAGTGGTAGTATAGTGATAGTAGTTGTGTTGTTATAGATAATGGTACAATCTACTACGGCCCTCTTCCTCTGTAACCTTTACCCACCAGTCCAGCAAGTCACCAACTGTAACATGTGACAATATGGACGGAAGGCTAGCAATGCCATGCGATATTGCCCCACTCCCACAAACTTCCTCTTTCCTCCTTTTAGTGTACGAGCATATGGAATCAAGACGCACACTGTGCACGCTGGCGGCTCATGGCCCAGGCCCGCGTTCCTGGTTGGCGTGACGGCCGAGGACAGCGCTAATCCGCATCAAGCACTGAGATGCCATTTCTAAGGGCGGGCCTCACGAGGCCAGCAGCGGGAATCGTGACGATTCAGTTGCATTTGTAAGACGTGATCCTTGAGGTGGGCTATTTATTCTGAGATAGTCTCCATTGTCTATCGAAAAGGATAAGGGCAGTGGATGCATATCAACATCCTTCAAATCGCTCAATACGATCTGATGACACGCACATAGAGAATTTAGTCAGCGTCCCACTGTCTCCTCCGTTTATAATTAGCCCAAGGTCGAACAAAGGATGCAGTGACAGTCTGGGGAGGTTGGGTGAAAAATTAAATAAACTAAACACCCCCACCAACCTATCTTCTTCAACCTTCCTCACAACTTCAAAACTTTTTCCATTTTGTTTTCCCCGATCGATCGCTTCCATTCCCCATCGACACCAAATTACGACGTTTCCCCACCCCCGACATCCGCGAAGACTGCAATTTACAACGGCGTGACGTCATCAGCAGCTCTCCAAACTTTTTCGCATCGACACCAGCCGGCCAACCCACCCACCCACGCCTACATACACGTCGACACATGGCTCTATTCGAACGCTATTGTTACGAATGGAGCAGTTTTCCAGCTGCAGCTGACAACCGTTATTCAGACTACTGTTGCCTTCGAGAGCACTATTGAAATAATGGGAAAATGCATTGGAAAAATATTACATGATGCAACCAAACATTCCCTCGCGTCCCTTTGCTGAACAAGCAAAAATCAGCGAGGACAGGGAAACTACGAGAGTGCATGTGTGCGCATACGTGCCCGCGTGGCACCAATTGTGGTTTGGGACCGTGTGGTGTTCACTGTCTTTAGGACTAATGGAAACTCGGAGGTGTATCGATACAGAATACTCCTAAGCTGTGCGATTCACCACCGTCGTAGATAATGTGTTGGACTCGTGATCAACTGTTATTATCCTCCCAGATGAGAGTTCAGTTTCTATGAGGCTCGATCTATGGGTAACTCTCTCTCTCTCTCTCTCTCTCTCTCTCACTCACACACACTCTCACACACACACACACACACACACCTCAATGTCCCCCCTCTAGGAGTGTATTTAGTATTGTCAGTAGCTCCCAGCACTTCTATCCACCATAATGGTGAAGTCTGGTTGTAAAGCACATATGGATGGACAGACATTTTTTTCTACGCACCAAAGACCTGTACATAATTTAATTTTCACATTTGAAAATTGTACTGGAAATCATGTTATGAACACATTTTTGTGTGCTGCTGGGGTTAACAATACAGCACTATAATGAAAAAAGAGCGGAAATTCCCTAAAAGTTTTTATATTAACATTTACTTTTCAGTTGTGCCACATGAAATTCCCATCTATACATAACAAAGGCCTCTCCCTAGGGAGGTAGCTAGACAAGGCATACTATATCCACCTTTCACCCCCTTTGTTTTCACTTTTATATTTGCTCCTTGTGGATAAAAAGCAAAATCGGGATATTCTCGACGACCCATGCAGATCGACGTAGAACTGCTGTACAGGGGTATGGGTTGGAGTACGGGAGAGGAGTGGGTTTGCTGTGCGGGGTCGAGTACGACGCTGCTTGTAGTATGGTGAAGTTTGCTTAGCGGTAACTGTAGTGGATGAGGGCGAGAGCAAATGTGGGCGACTGTAGATGTGCCATGACGGCCAGCCTGTTTACATATTGGCGGCCGAGGTGTCTACATAAGGTTTGGATGATAATTACTGTGAACTCTTTATGGGCGAGATTGGGGAATGGAATATTCACCCCTGGCCTCTGCATGGCCAGAGGTGAATTCCCGCGGTTACGTAAACGTGTTTGGGTAGAAGATGGGTTAAGTTAACTCAACTGTGGCTAATGTACATGTGACAGCAACTCTTTGTTCATTTACTGAAGCCGACGACCAAATAGGAAAGCGCGACACTGCACATCTCCGAGTCGGATGGTGCACGAACCGAAGGGCACAACCCGGTAAGGCGAGGAGGGGAGGGGGAGGGAGACAGGAGGTGGTATGTCACAACGGCGCTGCCGTGTTGAGGTGAACAGGTTGTTGCGCCTGGGTGCCTCCGCTCGCCGGTTACGGATCTGCCGTTGTCGGGATTTGGCCGACTACCGCCTCCCTTTCTTTCCTTCCTTCCTTCCTTTCCTTCTCCCACATAAGCGTTTACAACCAGCCAGGGCAGTCGGGACTTGACAGAAATACTGGTTTGGTTTGGCTTTGCTTGGTTTTCTTTAGCCCCGCTTCAACGATTGCAACCAGCCAACAATTGAGATTTAGCAGGAAACTTCACTTCGCTTCTCTCCCCCTCCTCACACTCCAACGTTGGAGGCCATTATCAACCATCCCCACATTGTCTCCCGTGACAAGAGTAAATGCCCAAATCCAATCTGTTCCCGCGAGGTTTTGAAAATAATCACGAATTTACATTTTCTAGGATATAATGGAAGCCACTTCTGCGATGCAAGAACCTGGCAACTTATGCCCCAGACCCACCTCCGTGGTTTAGTGATCTTAGATTCGTCGTCTCCAGCACACAAATACATGACTAAGAATATTTTCTTTTTGCCCCCCTACCCCCATAACCTTAGACATGTGAACTTCTTTCTGGTGTACTTCTATCAAAGACGAGGCTGCCCTCCCTCGTAAAGTAAACGCGTGCTAGTGTATTGTTCGAATATTTCTGTACATTTGTACGTATTAAGGATACAGATTCACTCGCAAGTTTCATGACAAGAAAAGAACAAAACGAACATGTTGCCGAGTAGTCCACCTTAACTGATGAGCAACAATGTTATTTGGTGGCTGTTGAACAATTGAGAAATAACTGTCACCACACTCGCCAAAATGTTCTGTTGTTCTATTCACACCATTAACACATACTGACCACTATGACCGAAAACAACGGACGTGTCAACCTGCCTGCCTTACACCTGGACACCCACCCACCAACCACACGCCATTCCTTAAACCAACTGCTCCACGATACACGCTCTGATGGGAACAACCAGGCGACGGTGATCGCACGCTCTCGGGTACATATCACTGGACATTACCAACCTATCATCCCCATCCATAAAGTTGTCTGACCTTTTCTTAAAACCTACATTTTCAGCGCTCGCTACATGGTTACTAAGTCTATTTACCCCCAGATCACTCCAAGTAAGTCAACCGACACAACCTATCTATTCATATTCAGTACACCAATTCCATCGGTGGACATCCAATTGGAGTTGCAGATACCGGTAGCCTGTTGGGGTCTGGGAGAACACGTCTCGTTCGGGCTACGAACAAAATTCACGTTTATTCATTTACGTTAATATAACTTTGAATATTGAAATACTGCACATCTATTCACTTGCTATACTCTATTGCCAGATACATTTCCCCCAAACAATTCTACATCTATCTTTGTATCATGCATACATTCATAAGAGTTGTACCGGTGATTCCACTACATTCGAGATGCTTAATAGAGGAACACAATAAAACTCAAAAATACTTCTGTAATACTTGGTATGAACACATCGAGAACCTACCCACAAGTTTACACTCAACATATAAAATAAAAATTCATGTCAACTTCGGGTGCCGAGCGGTAGTTGAAAAAAAAAATAATAATAATAATAATAATAACCCGTGTTATAGGAACAGGGCAACTGTTAAGAGGTAATGGATGACCAAATGTAGTTTGGCTGATAGAGCAACTAGACAAATAATGGCATGTGTTGCGATAAACAGGCTCGTCTTCTACACAACCCAATCATTGGCGGGAAGACGAGACCAGTCATTTCAAGTCGTCAATCAAACATGCGAAAGCCTGCCAAGATTGCATTTAATGTAGCCTTTGAAGCATATCGGACATTTTTTCAAAGTTTCTCGTTTCGTTTTTTTTTTCTAACCTACTTAGTTTATCTACAATTTACATTAGATGTTTTGTTCTCTATCCATGTTGCCTAGGGGGTCTTTTATATAGGGACCAGTGATTGAAACTTGTTAGGGAAGCAACACGTTAAAACGTTATCATATATTTAAAACACGAAATTAAACATTTCCATAGCTAGATTAAGCATGGGAAACATGGGGAGGCAGGTGGACGCCTTCCCCCACCCCCGGGCCCCAATTTGCATCCTTATTAGTGAGCAGCAAGCAACGGTACCAAATAGCACAGCGCTGTCCGAACTCGTGTTACTCCCAAGCCAGCCCCACCCTTGTCCTGGAACTGGGTCATCCTTCTTTCACGCAACCCCTGGACTGACCGAACTGACAGGGAGGGCAGACTAGGAAGGCAAGGCTTGGGACGACATGGCAAGGCTAAGCAGGCCGGCCTGACGAACCAGGCAGACAGGCAGTCCCTCAGCAGCGCGACGCGGCGTAGCGTGGCTGTGGGCGTCCTAGTCCAACTTCCCATGTGACGGGAAGTTAATCCGCACAGGTCGCCTTACCTCCTTACCCACACCTTTCACGCTCCCACCTCCAGCTCAACCTCGCTTTCGTCCTCCCTCCGCGACACCATAGCCTTCGACAATGAACCACCACACGAAGCTCAAAACAAACACCAATCCTTTCCGTATTACAATAGGGTACCTTATCCTTTTCTTTTTGCTATCGCCACGCCGAGATCACAGTGGTAGCTCTTCGACGACAAAAGGTTTTGTCGCCACCTTACATACCCACTTGCGTAAGTGGCGTTTATCATTGTTCCAGCTGTCGCCATCAGATTCAATCCCTCTCCAAAGTACACCCTCGGTAACCAAGAATTCAAAATTCCACCGCACGTGACCAAAGAGGAACTCGTCCCAATGTGGGTCTGTACTTCACCACTCCATTGTTAAGTAGTAATATTAATCATCCTCGTTAATAGTAATTTCATTATGAACAACGATCCTCTTTCTCCAAGACCTTCACACGAGGTCAAATGTCGATTTCAAACCAGAGCTCGAACAAGAAAAAATGCAGGGATAAAGGAAGAGTGATTAAGGTAATGAATGATCTGGCATAAAAAAAATCAACACTGCAATAAAGATCGGTCCAAATCTGATTAAAAATCCAACCCCTATTGGAACCAACGATTCAATCCATGAAAACAATGCTTCATTTTTGCCAACCTCCTTTATATGACGGTGCATTGTTTCGACTGTCTGTCTGTCTGTCTGTGTGTGTGTGTGTGTGTGTGTGTGTGTGTGTGTGTGTGTGTGTGTGAAAGCGGTGGTGGGGGGGGGAAAGAAAAGTTCAGGTCAAAGGGTCAGCCCATAGAGTAGAGGACAGGACAGGAAAAGAGGCGAGTTGGTATGACGTAACATGGAACTCAGGCACCTCCCCACCCCCTCCATCATCGCCCCACAGTCGTCCGGGGGTTACCGACTGCACATCTTAAAAAAAAATAGAATGCTTGTCACTTGAAACTGACTTCTTTTTTCTATTATATTTAGTTTTCTTATATTTTCTTATATATATATATATATATATATATATATATATATATAGAAAATACCCACAAAAAGATAAATAACTCAGAATGCTTTAGACTTCAATACACATGCTTACAGGAGAATCTGCCCCCTATATTTTCATATACATATATACATACATATATACATACACACACACACACACACAAATTCGCTAGTGACAGCGACATTAATATGGTAATTTGTATGACTGTCGTATGCAGGATTAGAACCCACTGCTTTCGGCCACCCGTAAGATTGCCTTCACTGTGCCTTTACCCACTCGGCCACAGACTATAAAAACTTTGTAACCTGGAATCTGTGTTTTCCGAGGATAAGAAAGATCACTAATCTGCGACCTCAGTTCCTGTTTTACACAAGACCCAAGCCTTGTGTACGGGGTAAGGATAGGAACAAATCCTTTTCATGCTTTCGCCATTGTAACTACGAGAGAAATTCGCTAGTGACAGCAACATTAATCCGGTCAGTTTTATGACAGTCGCATGTAGGATTCGGACCCATTGCTTTCGGCCACCCGTAAGACTACTATCTTCGGGAATCAGATAGATTCCAGGTTACAAGGCTTTTATAGTCTCTGGCCGAGTGGGTAAAGGCACTGTGATGGTAATCTTACGGGTGGCCGAAAGCAGTGGGTTCGAATCCTCCATGCGACCGTCATAGAAATCATCATGTATATATACTCGTCAGTGAGAGTTCCCAAGTTAAGACATTCTAGTTATTACTGACAAAATAACTTGCTCACTCTCCTCAGAGGAAACCAGCAGACAAGAGAGGAAAGAAGGCAGTGGAAAGATTGAGGGAGAGATGGAGGTAATGGCTGGAAGAGAATGATAGGCGGGGGAAGTGTCATCCTTATGGGGTTTATACCAGCCTCAATACCATCATCCAGAGTTAGACCTATACAGGTAGTGCTCATCCCCTCCACAACGCCCTCCCCATCTCATTCCCATCCTTCCAGTGCCCTTTACCACAACCAACACTATTAGGTTCCCTTTCCTTCCCTCATAATTTTAATTTTCCCTTTTAATTATATTTTTTCAAATAAATTGTAATCGTACTTGGTACTATTTCAATCTATATGCATAACTTTACATTTACACAGATTATATTTTAGACTATTCTAGTTTTCTAAATATTTGAACCTAATTAGAAACGATGATATTGTACTTCGTACGAGATTAAGATGAAAAAGTTCAACGTAAAGAGTTTGAATAAGAATATAATAGAAAATATGGGGAAAGGTTAAAAGAGAATGGTAATCTGGAAAGACGCAGAGTGCGGGGTGATCTAATAGAGGTGTTCAAGTGGATCAAAAGCTTTAACAAGGGTGATGCAAACAAGGAGGGGGATGTTGTGGCTGCAAGAGCGTGGGCGTCTTCATCCTCTTCCTCTGGTCTGATGTCCCATTTCCACATACTGGACTCTCTCTGCAGCTAAGGCGGGTTCGTCTGAACAATTTTGTTTAATATATTCATATAATGTTAACGTTCCTAAAATGGGTTCCTGCTCATGATGATTGCTGCCAGCACTACCATGAAGACTTTATTTGGTTATGAACGATTTTACATTAGTAATGCAGACAGCCAAGGCTCGTATATTATGTGATGAGTTTCATGTTCACATTTGGTATGCAATCCCACATTTGGAATCCTAAATCCCGACGACACTAAAGTTTTTCCAAATGCCGCGTACATCCTCGAAGTTTCCTCCCAGCAACTAGTTTTAAATTTCTTCCCAACAACTATTTGTTCCCAACTCCGCCGAGCAAATGCGTCACAACACCGGCGCTTGCTGAACCAAGATAGCAACAAGGAAATGTCGGCTTCCATTTTCTTCTCTTCGTGCGGATAATGGCCGTTATTATCCCTCGACGCTGACACAGACCGTCGCTCCTTTTCCAGCTTTGACGCAAATGCAAGCCGCGTGGAGATGGCAGGAAATGGCCAAAGTAAAACAAATTCACCCTCGTACACCCATAAATTTAGGGCAATAGCAACACTGGGTTAGTCTTCTAATGTGCACATTATCAACGAGTTACTCAAGCTTGGAACCTAACCCCCCTCTCCAGGCTTTATTTTTTAAAACAATGTCAAAGTACATTTGAAAGCATATTGTTTATAAAATCCAATATCCATTATAAACACACATTCATTCGCTTGTACATCTTCACGGTACAAAATTGTGAACGAGTGAAGCGTCCACAGCGACTCAACAATGACAGTGACGCTGAGAATGCTACAACAGTATTTGTCAAGTGATCCAGCATGCTGCTAACGTCAGCGTACTTCAAGAGAAAATTCAAACGGATATATGATCCACATGGACAAATGCATTTTTGGACAAACCAATACTATGGTCGTCTGTAAAAACTTGGAATATTGCTTCAAAGTTCCTATGGAAATGGTGTTGAAATAAATGTCAGACTTTGCTTGACAATGCAGCGCCCTCATCCCTACTCCCCACCCCAGATATCAAACGCAACACCTTTGCATTTGAAATTCAAATCGCTAACGACATTCCAACTGCCACAAGTTAAGGGATGGCAACATCCAACTATCCCGGGCGGCCATTTCACACAACTTGGCCGTCCTTTGATGCCACGGCCCGCAAACTGCCCTCGACAAAGTCGGTGACGGCGGCGTTGGGGTTCCTCCTCCAGGACATAACCCTGTCTTGGAACACAGAATTTCACCCTAAAATCCTTTCAAGCCCCTCGCTCTCTCTCTAGCTCCCTCGTTCGCTCTTACTCTTTCAGTCCAGGAATATGTTATGAGAGCTCTGCAAGACCCCTGCTACTCTTGATAGTCGCTGCAATGGGATTAGAGGGCACATGAAGGAACATGAAGGTCTGGAGGTGGAGTGTTTATAGGAGGAAACTGTAGTTAACAATGCGATGGGGGGTGTGAGGCAAGAAGCAGGAAACAAATTGTATTATGAACTGTTACGGGGTCGTATTATATTATTCTAAAATTTAGATTAGCCCGTTCGCAACCGGATGGGTGCCACGGACTTATGAATTAGCTTGAAACGACGAGGGGAAAATTCCACCGCCCGTAGATCTTTCACAAATGGCAAGAGCGTTATTGCCATTCTGAGAGTTGAATCGCGTAGAGTGTCACAGCCTACGCGTGAAGTTTATTTTAGTTGGGATATTTCACCAATGTTGCCGAACAATTAGTCACTCGGCCCTCGTTGTATTAAGTTTTCTTTATTACTATTGTTCGTATTAATATGCGAATTTCGCAAATATTATTACTCCATCAAATGGTTCGTTGGGCACCACTGCTCGCAGCTGCAAAATCACCCAGACTTTTAACCAATTCGAGCCCCATCATGAAGTCTACATCAGGCGTTAATGTTTTTTGTCAAAATTTGTTTGCGTTCGATAAGAACACTGAAATTTGTAATAATTTTCTTAGAATGTAAATTTATGACGGGTGCTTAATTCTGGGTGTAGAAAACAGTGCAGTAAAGCCTAGTTCACAGTGAGCCTCGTGCAGCGCTGAACGGGGCAGTTGTAGTGTCCGATACAGCGCCAAGTGTCCACACTGTGAGCAGTGTGACTGCCCGGAATGCTGCAGCGCGTCAGTCACCTCTGAACATTGTCGAGAGGAGGAAGTGTGTCATCACTGTCCAGTTCACAGTACCAAATCAGACATTTCTGCTGTAATTATTAAACTTGCACTTTGTTTATATTTTTGAGACCCTGGGCTTGTACTTGCACTTCACGTTCCAAAGGCAAGGGATGCTGCTGTAGTAAATCTATAAATACTTAATTTTGGCTGGGTGTATTTCTTTTACACCTTTTGTTCATATGTATATATTATGTACCAGGTAAGAAAACTTATCGGTCCTACAGGCTCTGGCGGAGTAGGACCAAATACATATTCAAGAGTGTTGCTCCTTGTCCACTAGGTACAGGTGTCACCCAGGAGAATTTAGCGCGCGGCGTGCCTTCCTCCTCCGCGTGAAGATGGACACTCCCCCGCTACATGAAATTAGAACAGTCGTGAATCGCGCGGCGTGTTGCAAAAGCTAGCAAAACAACACGGTGGGTAACGTGTTGGTGCTGCACGAGGCTCAGTGTGTACAGGCCTTAATGCAGGACGCTTGTCGCTGAATTAGTGTCCAGCTTGCAGAGCGCATCCTCGAGTGGGTAACCACCAACGCAAAGCATTACTTCGCATTTATCACATGCTGGTGTCCTAACAGACAAAGTACAATATTAGTGTACTAAGCATGCACGTTTCCTTTCATTAATTCCTTTCCAGAGTTCCGATCCCTTCCTAATGTACTTAAGGTGACGCCACATTTTCCCGTTATATTTTGGCATTGCGATTCTATCCACATATAAAAGGTTAGGTTACTACATCGTTTCTGAAGTTGGGGGAATGGACCCATCCTTCTAGAACAGATTTCTGCACTAAGCAGACCTTAACAAGGCAGAATCAGAGACTGTAGGGGTTAATGTACGGAGGAATGGACCCGCCAGTGAGGGTAAATAGAAATTACAAAAACGAAAACGTTCTGCAGCTGTGAAATAGGTAATTACCGAGCTTCCTAATTCCTGTTATTACGTCGATTAATGCCTGTTGGGCCACTTCACACCCTCTACCAACGCTATTTGTTCCTTATACCAACACTACCCCCTTTAACCTAGACACCAATTACTCAGATTCCATTTGTTTCGTCCAGAGAAAGATGCTAGTAAACGACTGAACCTCAGGTTTATAAATGTATATATTATAAAGCATTCGGACAGTAAACTGACTAGGAAATGTTTAGGAGAATTAGAAAAAATCTCTACCTCCAGTTCAGTATTCCATTAGAGAAATAATTTAGGGGAGTTATGATACCTAGAGGTTAACCCGAGAAGCAAGATAACGAAGTCATGAGTGATAGTACGAAGGGGTAGTCTGTAGTTTTATACATGGATACGAACACGTTCGCTATCTATATTGTTTATCATACGTATTCAGTCTAAACCCCAACCATTCCTCGTAAAAATAATTGGAAATATATTGAAACAAGTGGAGATACATGGATATATCAACATGTAATAGTTACATCATATTATGGATTGAGTGAAGCGAGTCTCAAGCCACACCTCTTCATAACAGTGAGGAAATGGGTTGCTGGAGTGTAATCAAACATGTAAACACAAACATATTGTGTTCATAACATGCGATCGAAAGAATCTCTTCTGGTAGATGTGAAATATTGTAAAGCGGGATTGTAACCGAGAGTACTCTCTCCCAAAGATATAGAAAATCTTAGGTTAGGTTTGATAGGAAGTAGGCGAGGTAAACATTTGGATAAGTGGCCAAAGGTTAGATCGTAAGAATCCATGTCCTAACTGTGTGTAATACATACATACATACATACATACATACATACATATATATATATATATATATATATATATATATATATATATATATATATATATATATCACTTAACTTATGAACCAAAAGGTCATCAGTCCCATTCTAACCCACTCCAATGAAACGTCCTTGTTCAGTCCTTCTAGAGGCCTTGCTTTGCTTCCTGCACTTCTGCAACCTGCCATTACCAGCCCAGCTATTAGCCAAGGTTCCCCGTGTACCTGCCGCAACAACCTGTGCTAACGTCTATCTGATCGTCCTACAGCGACCACCACCACCACCTCCCACTTCAGTAGTCACGCTGGCAAGGGGAGCCACAAATCTCAACTACCTGCTTTTCCGGACGGTACTTTACTTGGTGTCCGACTGCTACTACTTTACCTCGTTGATCTCCATATTATTCCTTCTGTACAACGTCGTACTTTATTCCTGACTACCGCACGGCACTTTATTACCCCTCAACAGATTCACACCTTGACGTGGTGGATAGGCTTGAGAATCTTAATGACTAAAAAAGCTAAGTCGATAGAGAGAAAATCTCTGCAGGGTCACCCATATCGAACAGGTTTTGTAGGAAAGATCAGACAGAGCAGCTCACACACACAATCGCAGGACCCACTAACTGGCACGTCACTGGTGGCGAACAGGGAAATTCTTCGTAGATATATGGGGTAGTTATAATGACGGCGTGGACCATTGGGCACCCTATAGATATAGGGTTTCACCGAATATAATGAATAAGGTGACACCAGAGAAATATCTCACCAGAAACCAGTTGGCAAGGAGGTGAGATTACTGCCAAAAACACCCTTCATAGCAACCATGAACCAACCAAAACAAAACCGGGCGTTCCTGTTGGATCATCGTCTCCTAAAGGTCCAACCGCATTGCCTCGTGTGCTTACGGGCAGTGTGACACCGAATGTGAGTAAGCACTGTCCAAGCAGATCCAAGTCTTTGACATTAAACAACACGAAGAAAATTAAGATCTGCACTTACAACGTAAGAAGCCTCTCGAAGACCACAGGCTGGAGAGTTTAAAGAAAGAACTGGACAACATCAAGTGGGGCATCGTAGGACTGAGCGAAGTCCAAAGAGCGGAAGAAAAGCTGATACAATTACAAGATGGTCCCCACCCTGTTCTACTATAGAGGTAAGGTCAAAGAAAGATCTAGTGGAGTAGGGTTCTTGATAAACCGAGAGGTTACTGGTAACGTAGTCAAATTCAGTAGTTTGTCAGACAGGGTAGCTTGGATTGTGATTAGGCTGTGTAAAAGGTACACTAAAAATAGTTCAGGTTTATGCACCAACTTCACAGAGTTCAGACGATGAAATTTAGTCGTTCTATGACGATTTAAGTCAGGTAATGGATCAAGAAAAAAGTAAGTACATGTTGGTAATAGGAGACTTTAATGCTAAAGTGGGAAAGATGAGAGATGAGACGTGCATTGGGAAGTCTGGAGTAGGTGAAAGAAAAGAGGCGAGATGTTAGTAAATTTTGCAGAGAACTACAACATGAGGATAATGAACAAAGAACGAAATAGACCTCATATTAAATTAGAGCAAAAGCGTTAGCAATGTTACGGTGATAAAGTCAACATAGGTAGTGACCATAGAATGGTAGGTCGCACAGCTAAATTCAATTTCAGAACCGAGAGAAATAAACTAATTTTATGAAAGAAAATCAGCTTTGCAAAGGTTAAGGATAATAAGATATTTAAGTTCGAAATTAAAAATAGATTCGAAGCTCTAAGAACTAACGAGGGCACCGCGGAACATATTAATTTGAATTTAGTGAACATCATTAGGGAGTCTGCAGAGAAAGTAGGTGCAAAAAAATTAGAGAAAAGAAATACTCCAAAGCTACAAATGACCTAATCAAAGAAGGACCATGCAGATTAAAAGTAAGAAAGACGAAATAAGAGTAGAACTAAACAAGCTAATCAACAAAGGGCAGAGATTAGAGAAGAGAGAGACATGGATGAAATTGAGGAAACTATTCGGAAAGGTAAAATTATTAAAGTGACCGAGCGCAGACATGTTTTAGGAAGACGACAAATGATATGCTTGAAAGATATTAATGGAGAAATCATTAAACGCAGGGACAAAATGGTAAAACGAGTAGAAGAATTTTACCAAGAACTTTACTCGTCGAAGACCGTAGTTCAGTCAGTAAATTCATGTGTAGACATTAGTAGTGTACCAGAGATTGCAAAGAAAGTAAAATTTGCTATAAAACTATGAAACGAGGAAAAACACCTGGGGAAGATGGTATATCGATAGATCTGTTGAAAGACGCAGGTAAATTAGTTCAATGATGGGAATAACACAGAGACCGAGCAAGGTGGGTGAGAGAGCAGACTAGAGTGAAAGATGTTGTGGAGGCAGTAAAAGAGAGGAAGTGGAATTGGGCAGGTAAGTTAGTGCGAACGACCGATGGGCGATGGAGCAAGTGTGTTACTGAGTGGACGCCGCGAGATAGGACGCGTGGAAGAGAGACCAGACAGAAGGTGGAGAGACGAGATCGAGAAGTTTGCAGGGGTGACGCGGCAGAGGATGGCGCGGTCGTGTGAATCGTGGAATCCTATGAGGAGGCCTTTGTTCAGCAGTGGATTTAGGATGGCCGATTCGATTGAGATTCACTTTAAATGTTTTACCTGATTATGGTAAACATATTTAGTTGACGGCTGGGGTATCTACCCTTTGTACTTGATACCCACCCTCCGCTCCTATTTTCAGCAACGATCGTCTATTACAGGAACAGACTGACACTGAAGGTCACTGCCAATGAGGTTATTTTGTTGGCTGATGCGACCTCTGCTACACTTGTTTTCGCACCGACCCTGCACGGAGAGCGTCCAGCACGTTCTCCTACGACAACACGCTTTCTCCTCTTCGCGTTGAACGCGCATTACGTCATCCCCTTTTTCTCCCTCAGAATCGGGAGCAAGCGGACCTGTTTTGCGTAAGCGACACGTTTGGAGACTAAACACCTTCAATGCACGGCTATTCACCTCTGGATTCTTTTAAAACGGAATTTAAGCTCCCTCATCCACCTCCGTATCGGCATTTCATTTCTGAAGTCGTTTATGTATATATTTAAAGGATTTACTCAGGAAAAATATACATGAAGTAGAAGCAGTTCAGAGTCCCTGTAGAACCATCTTCTGCGTCATCAATGTTCAAACCGTCAAAATCCAACCGTCCCACAAGTACTGTGGCAGTGCTGCCATCCAGTGAAACTGATACTCCCCCGTCAAAAGCATTTCCACCGGCTTCACCACAACTACCACCACAGTTCGTTACATAAGCAAAACTTGGAGAACCTGAGCGCAAGACAAACCTGTACTGCGGAGTCCCCACCTCCACCTTCCTCCCACTTAACCCCTTCCCAAACAATGCAATTTTCAATTTTTCTTTTATTTGCCACCACCTCCTCCCTCCACCTCACTCCATTTCAACCTCCAGCTATGCACCTGTTCTCCCTTCAACTCCGCTGACACCAACCTCTACCCCAACATCTCCCTGGACATACCTACAGGCTTTTTTTCATGGTAGATTTCCACACTTTTTCCACACCCATAGCCTCCACCCCTCTTTCCATCACCTCATCCGACGTCTCCATTATTTTTTATACATGTATTTTTTTTTTGCCCCCAACCCACCTGCCACTGTAGCACCACTGACACTGCTCCGTCTCGCTTGTTCGTTTCTTCAGCCACGACTTCCTTTGTAAACCCACACTATCCCCCCGTCTATCTGACCTCTGATCAATTGCAATGCCTCGAGCCCCTGTAGCTCATGCCAAGCGCTCACTACTCATCTCATACTCAGACTTGTTGCTACTTCAACCAAGTCACGTATGGACAGACAGACAGGCAGACAGCTAGGAGAAACCAGCCTCCAACCATTACCGTATCTAACCCATCCCACACCACCTGCACACCTCGAGCCTTTCCTGTACTGCCGAACAGAGTGATTTTACCGGAAAGACTCCTGGCTCCCTGCCTCTTATTCCTCGTTACACGAAGTCATACTGTATAAATAGTTGCCTGGACATGGGTACGTCTCGCTTACTACCTCCATTACCTACTCTACCACCCAACACCGTGCAACGCCACCTTCTGTTGTCGTCTCTACTTTCTCGTCGGCTGGCTGGCTGGCTGTCTGGTCCGAATTGGTTTGGTGCTGGTTGGCTTCAAGCTCCGGTCTTCTTCCCCAGAGAGTTGCCACCAGGCAACAATCCCTCCGATCTTTCCGGCCCGCTATTTATACTTGCATTTTTTTCTCATTCCGCGATGGAAAATAGGACGCTTGTGTGCATCGAGGCACTTGCGGGAACTGACGTAAGGTGAAGGATTATTTTTATTCAACGCACATTACACAAAACTAGATCTTTACTTCAGTTCGATTTCTCGCATAACTGTACTTTACAAACACCGACAGAATACCTAATTCAAAGCAGTCTCAACAGATATACCGGTAATGTGTGTGTGTGTGTGTATGTGTGTATATATATATATATATATATATATATATATATATATATATATATATATATATATATATAGAGAGAGAGAGAGAGAGAGAGAGAGAGAGAGAGAATGTCTACCTCACCACCTGGAGGTTCTTGTCCAACACTGAGGCAAGCCCCCAACTCCCTCCCCCTCCCTTGGCGAGGACACCTGCCGTCCACGAGCGGGCGGTTGTTCCCTAACCGCCCTCCACCCCAAGGAACTCTCCATTTCCCTGTTAATCAATAACTTTCTTCTCGGCTTCCACGAGAGAAAAAATAAATACAATTGTTCAGTCTGTCTTAGCGTTCTACACTACGCCGGACAGCTGGAAGAGGAATTTGGGAAGCGTGAAATAAGACTCCAACCGCGATATTTTGATAATTATCATTTCAGCGTTGAACTCAACCTTAAAATTACTTAATTTGGTCCCCTCTTCAGAAATCGTTCAAGCCCTAAAACAGCTTTCAGTTTTGAAGAACCGGATTAACTAGTCTATAGGCTCACGAGTCCTCTGGTTTCAAAACTGCATTGCCATTTCTCCCTCAAAATCAGATTTATTAAATTTCCTTGCATCCCTGCAAAAACAGTTCGGGATTATCGAGGTAAATAAACAAGGGAATAAATAGAATGTTTTATTCATTCTTCTTCGGCTTCCTCTCTTCATTTCCTGACCAGCTCCCTCCTTCCCAGCTACTACACACAATACGCCTCGACCGCCGCCATTACCGCCAACACTCCAGCCGCCGCCCATTCCACAATTTTAATTACATCCTCGAGCCCACGAGAAGAATTTGGCTCTAAGCACCGAGGTTCGTGTTTTCAAACCTCGACGAGTCTCGAGGGCAAATAACGTCCGCCGGACGAATATTTTTTTCTTTAACCCGGGTTGCCCTCTGGGTTTACCATCCTCCCCCGCCCTCTCACCTTCCCATCCCTTCCTTAACCCCCGACAACACTCTTATCTTATTCCCGCAGTTCCTGCCTACTCCCCTCAGCCTCCTTCACTCAAATTTTCGCAATCGTCTTCCTTAATCCGTTAAGACGATGACGAATTTCTAGGTAGGGGGTGGGGAGTTGTCCCAGTTTAACTATTTTTTCATATATTCAATTGCGGTCTCCAGCCTTGTGTGCGCGTGTTGGGGAGAGCGAGGGGTGGGGTCGCGTCTCGAGTGAGACATTGCTCATTATATATATATTAAAAAAAAAAAAAAAAAATGGCCGCCAGTCTATAGTAGAAATATGTAACCATTTCAGGTGATATAGCGCGCGCGCGCGCGCCAAAGTAGGTTATTTATATACCTTGTCGACGTCCTTTTCATCGTATGTGATCGGACAGAGATTGAGGGGGTTGAGGGGAGCAATGTCAATAATTAGAAAGACTCCAGTAAATGGTAACTGTGGCCCTTAAAGTTACTCTTTCTATATCATGCCTAAAAACACGTGTGTACATCAATGATGGGAAAGCAGGGGAAACAGTGAGGGGGAACTGCTTGTGACGCGAAGTGTGGAGGATTCGTATATAACAGATTACTGTAGAAGGGGGAAAAGTTTGAGACGAGAGCGAAAATGGGATAAGACAGAAGAGGGGAGGAGACAATGCATGAAATTAAAGAGAAACGGAGCCTAAGGGACAAAACTGGAGAGGCAGACGGGGTGGCAAGGTGGTAATGGGAGGAAGAGGGGTAGGGCGTGGCACCGCCCCGCCCCGCCCGGCCCGGCCCCTCCAGGGATGTAGCCCAAAGGAGGGCCTGGGGAAATAAGGCATGGAAATAAAGGGATTCAATTAGGGAGGACAAGAAGTATAGGGGTCGAACACGGGCCAATAGGCACAGGATGCAAGGACAATGACGAGGGTGTTAAGAAAGAGTGGAGGGGGAAGGGGAAGAATGGTGCAGCAACAGGGGAAAACAGGTGAAAATAACTCGATTTGAGAAGAGTGTAGGGGAAGGGATGGGAAAGGGGATGCCGCTGGTGAAGAGTGCGGAGGTATGGAAAGACAAGCGAAGAAAACGCGGGAAAAATATTGTTGTACCACGATTTTCAAATCATTCCGCACCAGACTTTCACATTTTTTTTTCTTTTCTTCGGCTACCGAAGGACTATTCTATTCACCCCCCGCGGTAACATTCGTTTAAAAATAAAGTAATTTCCAAAGTTAATAAATGTAAGAGGCTTATAGGACCAACTTGGGAGTTGGGGAACTGTGCGCTTGCAGCTATGGCGTGGAAAAGAAAGACTACGAGGGAGGCAAGGCATGGGGGAAGAGGGGAAGGCTTAAGGGAAGGCCTGGGGACAAGAGGTGTACACAGGAGAGTTGTACACCACAGGACGGTTATACAAAAAATGTGGGGGAAGTTCGCGAGAAGAGGAACAGCGGACGTGACGCAGCCTCGCCGGCCCGTCCAGGGTCGGTCCGGATAGAGACGCCCCAGGGCGCTATCGCTGTCCCATCGCGAGCTCGCTAATGACCGCCCCGCAGCACAGCACCGCGTCAGAGGCGACCGGTCCTGAACCGCCTTAAAACCCGGCTTGGTTTCCTTCTCCCGAAAACCCTCTTCGTGTGACACACACACACACACAGATTATATATATATATACATATATAGATATATATACATATACATATATATACACCTATATACATATACACATATATACACCTATATACATATACACATATATTACATATATATATACACATACATATATCTACAGTATATAAACATACATATATACACACGTATATATACACACATATATACACACGTATATATACACACATATATACACACACACATATATACACACACATATATACACACACGTATATATAGACACGTATATATAGACACGTATATATAGACACGTATATATAGACACGTATATATATACACGTATATATATACACGTATATATATACACATGTATATATATA
>NC_134777.1:60177685-60245185 GCF_046742065.1 Oratosquilla oratoria
ATGTATACATATGTATATATACATATACACGTATACATATGTATATACACACATGTATACATATGTATATATACACATATGTATACATATGTATATATACACATGTATACATATGTATATATACACATATATATACATATGTATATATACACATGTATACATATGTTTATATACACACATGTATACATATGTTTATATACACACATGTATACATATGTATATATACACACATGTATACATATGTATATATACACACATGTATACATATGTATATATACACACATGTATACATATGTATATATACACACATGTATACATATGTATATATACACACATGTATACATGTATATATACACACATGTATACATATGTATATATACACACATGTATACATATGTATATATACACATGTATACATATGTATATATACACACATGTATACATATGTATATATACACACATGTATACATATGTATATATACACACATGTATACATATGTATATATACACACATGTATACATATGTATATATACACACATGTATACATATGTATATATACACACATGTATACATATGTATATATACACATATGTATACATATATATACATGTATGTATACATATGTATATACACACACATGTATACATATTTATACACACACATGTATACATATGTATACACACACATGTATACATATGTATACACACACATGAATACATATGTATACACACACATGTATACATATGTATATACACACATGTATACATGAGTATATATACACATGTATACATATGTATATATACATATACACGTATACATATGTATATACACACATGTATACATATGTATATATACACATGTATACATATGTATATATACACATATGTATACATATGTATATATACACATGTATACATATGTATATATACACATATGTATACATATGTATATATACACATGTATAAATATGTATATATACACATGTATACATATGTATATATACACATATGTATACATATGTATATATACACATGTATACATATGTTTATATACATATATATACATACATATACACATGTATACATATGTATATATACATACATATATATACATACATATGTATACATGTATATATACATATGTATATATACATATGTATATATACATATGTATATATACATATGTATATATACATATGAATATATACATATATATACATATACATATATATACATATACATATATATACATATACATTTATATACATATACATATATATACATATACATATATATACATATACATATATATACATATACATATATATACATATACATATATATACATATAGATGTATATGTATATATACATATACATATATATACATATGTATATATACATATACATATATATACATATATATATATACATATGTATATATACATATATACATATATATACACAAATATATATACATATATATATATATATATACATATGTATATATACATATATACATATGTATATATATATATACATATGTATATATACATATATACATATGTATATATACATATATACATATGTATATATACTTATATACATATATATACATATACATATGTATATATACATATATATACGTATACTTATATACACTTATATACATATACATACATATACATATGTATATATACATATATATACGTATACATATGTATATATACATATACATATGTATATATACATATACATACTAACCAATGTACTATCATAGTGGAGATGGGTTGAACGCAAACTTTCGTGTATGTGTATGTAATTCGAGCATACAAATATACAAGAAAAGTTGCGCTCAACTTGTATCTCTCTTGATGGTGTACGGGTCAAAGTCAATACGGCACTGGTCACGTTCTCGCCGCGTTGGTTCGAGTCCTCGGGCGAACCACGTTTTAATTTCTGCATGTGCCTCCACGGTTCTTCCGATGTTGATGGCTTAAAGGGCATTGGGGTTGATAAAAATGTGTGTATATATATATATATATATATATATATATATATATATATATATTTATATATATATGAGAGAGAGACAGAGAAAGCCAATATTTGTACCCACTGAGAAATTAAAATGTGGTTTGTCACGACTGCATTCGGGACGTCTCGTCTGCCTAAATCGAACTAAAGGTCCGTCCTTGTCTTGCGTGCCGGACGCACGCTACCAAGAAAATTGAAAGTCACCGCACATATTCACCCCGTATTAAAGAACTTGCGTGCGTCAAATAATTTTGTCTCGAATTATGTCCTTAGGCGGTCCATTTGCGTGTAAAGTGCGGACATCCTTTAAGTATATTTTTAACACAAGATTGAGGTATCGCCATTTCGCCGTCTTCGTGCGTCACCTCACCCACCTCAACCCAGGCGATGCATTCCGGCGATGTCTGTAGACCCCTTTGACGCGTACAAGTTACGTTATATCGGTGTTCGTGTTGGTTCTTCCAGTGTAGAACGTATTTAGTTCGCCAGCGATCGTTCACCAACGCTTCTATCCCAGAGTTCACTGCGCATAGATCGAACATCATAAAGATGCCACTGATTACGATGATGGGTGGGTGGGTGGTAATGTGTATCTGAATACACGCAAGACGCCACCGAAGAGCTCGGGACCGGGGCCGCCCGCGACATGGATCCGGGCGGTCCCGGGAGCGGCGACGTACTCCCCGACCTTGCAGCACAAGCGCCCGGGCCTTCCCCCAGCAACAGCAGCAGCACAACCAGCGCCAGCACCTGCCACGACGAAAAAGCAGCTGCTGCGGAGTGATGTCAAGTGAAAAGCAGCAGAGAAGGATGGTGATGGCATATTTCGATAGGAAATGGAAAACACATGGGATTTCAAAACAGAAGGATCCATCAAGATGAAAGAAGATCAAAGGAAGGAAACGGGGGTAGGATCATGGTTCAAGATAGTGAAAGAACGCAGGAAGACTGCCGTGAGGAGAGGAGGCAGAGAAGGAGGAGGGAGGCACGAGGAAGGTAGGAGAGGAGGTGAGGGATGAAAAGTGGAAGGACCTACGGGGGCGGTGTGGTTCGAAAGCGTCGAGAGCTGTAAAAATGAATAAACAAACAATTATGTAGATAAATAAAACGAGAAAAAAGCACGAGAAAGAATGGGAAGATATTTTAGTCAGGAAGGGGAGGGTGGGGTTGGGGGAAGGGGGTTATGCGGACGATGAGGAATTTTGGGAGGGGGAGCGCAGTACAGTACGAGAAAAGGCAGTTATCAAAAGGAACAACGTGCAGGGAGCCTATTTAAAACAAAGTGGGTAAAAATCAAATGTATAGAGTAGATGACCGACAAAGATTTAATATAAACTGGCGAGCGTGGTTGGAAACCAGAGGGCATCAGCAGAGGGGAAAGGAGGCAAAGTGTGTAATACTTAAGACGTCAAAGGTATGACATAGATGTCGAGACGAAAGATGGAAAAGGATGCGAGGGATTGAGAGCAAATCATAGCACCGAGCTGACGAGAAAAATGAAGAGTATCAAATCGATTAGGTAAAAATGAGGATATGAACACTTGAGGATTGGGCGGTGAAAGGGCTGAATGGCGAGCGAGCAACGGAGGAAGAGAAGGATTAAGGCATCGGAGACTACGAAAAAAACATTATATGAAAACTACAAGTACGAAAAGATAGAAAGAAAAAAGGAGAGAGAGAAAGGGGAGGAGTGAATGAAATGGACAGAAGGGAAGCAATGCAGAGGTGAGTGGGGGATGGATAACAAGGGTCACTAACGAACTGGAGGACAAGGGTCAAGGGAGAAGAGCAAGGGAAGGAGGGAGGGGAAGGAGGGAGGGCGAGGGAGAGGGTGCGTGGGAAGATAATGAGAGGTGGGAGAGGAAGGGAGATAGAAGAAAGAGCGGGGGAGGAAGGGAAGGAGATGGGGAAATGGAGGAGGGAGGGAGATGGGGAAATGGAGGAGGGAGATGGGGAAATGGAGGAGGGAAGGAGAGATGAGGAAATGGAGGAGGAGGGAGGGAGAGATGAGGAAATGGAGGAGGGAGGGAAAGATGGGGAGAGGGAGAGTGGGAGGAGGGGAGGGGAGGGGAGGGAGGGGAAAGTTGAGATGGTTAAGCGAGATATTGTGTAAAGGAGGAAGGGAGAGCAGGTAGATAGCATAGAAGGGAGACAGGAGCGAGAGATAGAATTGAGAATAAACGGGATTAAGACGAGGTTTTGTACGTGTGGGGGGGGAAGGGGAATAGGAATAGGAGGAGGAGGAGGAAAGTGGGTTGAATTAAGAGGTCAGTCGAGACTATGCCCGCCCACCTGTTCCCCAGTTAAGCTCACAAAGAGCCAAGTAGAGGCGCTAACAGGGAGTTACGACCGGAGTCAGTCTGCCAATCGTTTTAACAAAACACGGCGCTGGCTGCTGAATCACCCATTATGTGCGTGTGTGCGCGTGTGATCAGCAATGGTCTTGGATCACGTGTTGGTCTCGTGATCGATAGCTTCTCTCCCGAAAGAGAGCTCATATGACCGATCAATGGGTAATGCTGTGACCTTGCACATGCACGCACCCAACTCCCCATTCATGAGAGTTGGAGTAACTACTCGCAGCACAGCGGTACTGAAATTATTTCAGCCTTGGGCAGGATTCAAACCCGGACCGCCGTAGTGACGGCCGCGATCACTACCACTGTGCCATGCGTGCGCGCGCGCGCGCGTGAGAGAGAGAAAGAGGGAGGGGGGTCTAGTCACGTGATCTGGAAACACGAAACAGATCTGGCAATGTTCGGCGTATACACTAATGCGCTTGAAGCGATTACAAAACGAGATCAAGAACCATTCCCAGCAGACCATCTGTGTTAGAGGTCCACAAAGCAAGTTGTGGTCTAATTTCGGGTATACAAGGAAAGGTTATGTAATATAGGAGAGGAGAGGTGAGGAAAGGAGAGGTGAGCAAAGGCGAGGAGAGGAAAGGAGAGGAAAGGAGAGGAAAGGAGAGGAGAGGAAAGGAGAGGAAAGGAGAGGAGAGGAAAGGAAAGGAGAGGAAAGGAAAGGAGAGAAGTGGAAACTAGGGGAGAGGGAAGGAAACGAGGGGGAAGGAATGGGAAGAGGAAGGACAGAAAGGTAGGGTCGTATGGGGGTGGATTCTTGACATATTAAAAAAATAAAAGACTAATAAAAATAATAAAATAAAGGTGGTCCCATTCCCAAATTCACCTTAAATTCTCATTTTTTATCTAATGCTCTGTACATTAATTTCCTATCTATTCATTATTCATTTTTAGTTCATTTATTTCTGGGCAGTCTTTCTGGATACCATCAAAGAACCTACTTCGATACCCTTCGGGATACAGAGATACAACTTCAAGAGGACCCGGTCTATGGGCGTTCTGGGCGAAGGGCGAGGCGCGTCCGGGGTCCCCGGAAGGCCCTCGAGCTGGTGGGGGCCAAGTGGTCTAACCACATTTCGATCCAGTGGTCGACGTCCAATCGGATCCTCATTAAGCCTCGTGTCATCTCCTAAAGCAGTGGGCCACTACGTGCGACTAGTTCCTTCACCCATCTCCACCTCTCAACCATCGTGTCTTCTTGAGGAAGAACGAGCCAATATGCGACCCGTTCATCAATTCTTCCATTCATTCATTCCTACACCCCACCCCCCTCTCTCTCTCTCCTATCGTGTTCTTGTCGAGTACCAGGGAACCACTGTGTGACCTCTTCTTACATCCCTCCAACCCTTCTCTCCCACGAGCCCTTCCACTTTCTTCACCCTAACCCTGAAAAAAATAGACATAAGCATTCTGACCCTACAGACAGGAAATGCCCCATCTCTCGACTTCTCAACCTCACGAACTGAAAGGCAGACGAAATTCACTCTTACGCAAGAACCTAATTCTTTCACGTGTCCTTTGCCGACCCTGGAACCACACTGCACACCTTATTTTTACCAATCTCTATTATCACCACACGTGGAATGTAAACAGCCACATCAAAACACCGCAGTAAAGACATGACAACCCGAAGTGCAGTGGAGAATCGTCCAAGTCTGAGAAGGAACCCGCTAGGTTTGAATTCCTTTGCCACAAAACTGACAGATGCACAATCTTGCCGTGTCCCATGTTTACCCATTGCCCAGCTTTCAGCCCGCACCGAGAACCTTGTCCCAACCCAACATGAAACTCGAGAAACCCTATCTGACACGGCACCATTTTGTGGCTAATCGGGCATCGAACAGATTAGTCAACCACTCAAATCATGTTACCCTCTCGGCACGGGGCCCTGTGAAACCCCGGAAAAAAGGGGGGAGGAGGAAGGAGGGTTGAAGCACGATGACAAGAGGATTTGAGACCCTCAACGAGGTTGGACAAAATTTACTATATATATATATATATATATATATATATAAATATATAAATATATATATATATATTATTTATATTATATATATACACACACACACAGGAAATATACCTCCCCTCTCACTCCCTAGCCAAGCAAATTGAGCGATAAATAGATAACGATAACCAAGTGGCCACCACGCCGACAGTGCGAGTTCGCCCAGCACATGCATCCACCCCCCCTACACCATTTACAGGTTGACCCTTTCCCGTCGCCCGTACAACCTTCACTGCTAGACTACAGGGAGCATCCAGCAGACTGCCACAACCCCACTCCTGGCATCGTCCTACACACTGGAAGGCTCCTGTGTTTTCGTTTTTTCTTTTATTTTAATTTCCCTAATTTGGCCACCATACACGCAGAAGAGGATTCCCCGGAATCCTTCAGCGACTCTCTAAATGTTGGAATCTTCAAGTGGGCGTCGTGGAACACTGGACAAGTTAAAGGCTCTCAGCCAAGCCAAGCCAAGCCAAGCCAAGCCAAGCCAAGCCAAGCAAGAAAGCCAAGCCAGTCATCCAGTCCGCTCCAAACCTGCATGGAATGTTGCCGAGTTTCAAACTTGTCTGGAGTGTTCGAGGACGGGCTGCTGTTGCTGCTGCTACGCAATTCTGCTGAAGCTAAAACCAGGTCGACCCTCCTTCCCACTGTAAGAGGGTCGTCAGCGCGGTTCCTCCAGCCGCTTCCCGCCACCGCCGCCGCCGCCGCTCTGCCCACAGCTGCTACCAGCCGTCCCTCGACCCACGACTGCTGCTGCTGCAGCCACTCCCATCAACCCTTTCCGTTTACCACCTTCAATTCAGCGACAAGACGTAACGTGGCGGCACACGTGATATTTCTCGCTAACATGTTGCTTGCTTTTGCTACTCGTTTGAGTAGGAATGATTTCGGTTACGATCTTGTTTTCCAAATTCCTCGCGCCATATAGTGAGAAGTAGAATGACGAATTAAGAGAAGTTAAACCTGTACGAATGTTAGACACATCGTCGAGATGTTCTTACGAAGTCTAGAATATTGTAAACGAAGTAGTTTCTACTCGAAGTAGCAAAAGCAAGTAGCATGCTACAGTGGGCCGCTACCTTTAGAATTCTTTCTTTCTTGCTGCATAGTCATACTTCATTCTGGCAGGAGGTAGGTCGACAAAACACGTTCTGGATCGATGCTTGCCACCAGGCGTTGGGCCTCCTTTCCTCCCTCCCCCTTCACAGTACGTAATAGTCACCCTGCTCAAGTTGACTCTGCGATGTTCAACAGACAGATGACGTCAGTGTAAAACCCTCCAATCAGGTGACGACCTGTAGTTAAATAAACTATGAACAATAATCAGCTGGGAGCTATTTCTGCAATGTATTGTAAACTAACTCCTTCGGTAGAAAGCAGCACATTCTATTCTATCGCTAGGCCTATTCATATCTCATCTACATGGACCCACCTCTACTCATCTATCCATCTCTCTCGACCACTCAGTCTCGTCCCGACTGCAGCCTGTATTTTATTGACCTCCATGGCACTCTTCCTTCCGTTATTGCTCATCGTGCCCGTTTCCTCTTTAGCCTTCCCCCCCCACCCCTTCCAGGTAATTTCTCCGTCAGTCCGACTGGAAACCCTACCCGTGGAGAGAAGTATCCACGTCAATCAGGGCGGGTATCCTGGGTGGTAGCGGTGGCGCTGGAAGTGTTGGTGGTAGAGGTGGTGCTGGAAGTGTTGGTGGTAGAGGTGGTGCTGGAAGTGTTGGTGGTAGAGGTGGTGCTGGAAGTGTTGGTGGTAGAGGTGGTGCTGGAAGTGTTGGTGGTAGAGGTGGTGCTGGAAGTGTTGGTGGTAGAGGTGGTGCTGGAAGTGTTGGTGGTAGAGGTGGTGCTGGAAGTGTTGGTGGTAGAGGTGGTGCTGGAAGTGTTGGTGGTAATGGTGGTGCTGGAAGTGTTGGTGGTAGTGGTGGTGCTGGAAGTGTTGGTGGTAGTGGTGGTGCTGGAAGTGTTGGTGGTAGTGGTGGTGCTGGAAGTGTTGGTGGTAGTGGTGGTGCTGGAAGTGTTGGTGGTAGTGGTGGTGCTGGAAGTGTTGGTGGTAGAGGTGGTGCTGGAAGTGTTGGTGGTAGAGGTGGTGGTGGAAGTGTTGGTGGTAGTGGTGGTGCTGGAAGTGTTGGTGGTAGTGGTGGTGCTGGAAGTGTTGGTGGTAGTGGTGGTGCTGGAAGTGTTGGTGGTAGTGGTGGTGCTGGAAGTGTTGGTGGTAGTGGTGGTGCTGGAAGTGTTGGTGGTAGTGGTGGTGCTGGAAGTGTTGGTGGTAGTGGTGGTGCTGGAAGTGTTGGTGGTAGTGGTGGTGCTGGAAGTGTTGGTGGTAGTGGTGGTGCTGGAAGTGTTGGTGGTAGTGGTGGTGCTGGAAGTGTTGGTGGTAGAGGTGGTGCTGGAAGTGTTGGTGGTAGAGGTGGTGCTGGAAGTGTTGGTGGTAGAGGTGGTGCTGGAAGTGTTGGTGGTAGAGGTGGTGGTGGAAGTGTTGGTGGTAGAGGTGGTGGTGGAAGTGTTGGTGGTAGAGGTGGTGGTGGAAGTGTTGGTGGTAGAGGTGGTGGTGGAAGTGTTGGTGGTAGAGGTGGTGGTGGAAGTGTTGGTGGTAGAGGTGGTGGTGGAAGTGTTGGTGGTAGTGGTGGTGCTGGAAGTGTTGGTGGTAGTGGTGGTGCTGGAAGTGTTGGTGGTAGTGGTGGTGCTGGAAGTGTTGGTGGTAGTGGTGGTGCTGGAAGTGTTGGTGGTAGTGGTGGTGCTGGAAGTGTTGGTGGTAGTGGTGGTGCTGGAAGTGTTGGTGGTAGTGGTGGTGCTGGAAGTGTTGGTGGTAGTGGTGGTGCTGGAAGTGTTGGTGGTAGAGGTGGTGCTGGAAGTGTTGGTGGTAGTGGTGGAGCTGGAAGTGTTGGTGGTAGTGGTGGAAGTGTTGGTGGTAGTGGTGGTGCTGGAAGTGTTGGTGGTAGTGGTGGTGCTGGAAGTGTTGGTGGTAGTGGTGGTGCTGGAAGTGGTGGTGCTGGAAGTGGTGGTGGTGCTGGAAGTGTTGGTGGTAGTGGTGGTGCTGGAAGTGGTGGTGGTAGTGGTGGTGCTGGAAGTGTTGGTGGTAGTGGTGGTGCTGTAAGTGTTGGTGGTAGTGGTGGTGCTGGAAGTGTTGGTGGTAGTAATGGTGCTGGAAGTGTTGGTGGTAGTGGTGGTGCTGGAAGTGGTGCTGGAAGTGTTGGTGGTAGTGGTGGTGCTGGAAGTGGTGGTGGTAGTGGTGGAAGTGTTGGTGGTAGTGGTGGAAGTGTTGGTGGTAGTGGTGGTGCTGGAAGTGTTGGTGGTAGTGGTGGTGCTGGAAGTGTTGGTGGTAGTGGTGGTGCTGGAAGTGTTGGTGGTAGTGGTGGTGCTGGAAGTGTTGGTGGTAGTGGTGGTGCTGGAAGTGTTGGTGGTAGAGGTGGTGCTGGAAGTGTTGGTGGTAGTGGTAGTGCTGGAAGTGTTGGTGGTAGTGGTGGTGCTGGAAGTGTTGGTGGTGCTGGGTTGGAGGGAGGAGTAGTGCCGAGATAACGGGAGTTGTGTTTTAACCCCTACATCCCCTTTGGGCTCTCGTCACCTTTAAAAGCTTCGTTCTGGCCTGGTGCCAATCTCTTTCCCTCTGATCACCTGTTTACCTCTGGGCGCTAATTCTTACGACTCTCTCTGTCGCTCAGGTTTTTTTTAAAGGTATTACTAGCAATTCTATTCAGCCTAACAAACTTCCGAGCCTCTGGGGGTTGTGCTACGTCGAGTACCCAAAATGACTTGCTCGGAGGAGAAGGAAGGTGAGGGAGGGACAGAGGGGAGGGAGGGAAGGAGGGAGGGAGGGAGGGAATGAGGGAGGGAATGAGGGAGGGAGGGAATGAGGGAGAGAAGGAGGGAGGGAAGGAGGGAGGGAAGGAGGGAGGCAAGTAGGGGAGAAGGGAAGGACACAGGAGGGGGGAGGGGGAAGGGGGAGGTCAAGAGGCCCAGACTCGAGATGGGGAGGGGGGCACTGAACAACCGAAGTGTCATCCTAATTGGCAGCAGTCGTCGTCGTCCTCCTTTCCCCTCCTCGGCCCCGCCTCATTATAACGCCACATTCCTCTGCGGTTACTTGCCGGCCTATCTACAGCCCGCCTCTTTAGGAGCTCGGAGTAACCCTTGCATTCCAACAAGTCCAACTCCACTTCCATCGCATCACACCTCCCGCTGCTCACGACATACCTCACGGTGTTTTCTGTTCTCACGAAAATAATATACTCACGAGATCGATTTCTGTACTGAAGGAATTTCATCCACCCTCGCCACCTCTTCCCGCCCAATCAGCGTCTCACCTGCTCCTTTCCCTTACGACCATCGCTCCGAGCCGCTACGTCTCAGCCTATGGCCAATTGTAACCTACGCCCATCCCCTCTCCCCAATGCACGAGCACCAATCAATGCCTCACGTACCATCTGTATCCAAACACGCGGCGAGCTCTCCTTAAGTCTGTGCGACTAGGAACACAATACAAAGAAGGAACGTAAAGAACAGTCCGCACGGAAGGAAGGTGGGCAGGGGGAGCGGGGCGGGAGACTGATGGAGAGAGATACAGAATCAGGATCCCTCCCTCTCATGCGACCACCACTGCTTTATCCAAGACCTGATGAAAATGGAGAACCTGAAGTCTGACTGGCGGACAGGGATTGGACGAGGGGATGGGTGGATGGTTGAGGGTTTGGAAGAGGGATGACTGGAATTACACGTGGGGGTGGGGAGGTTTAAAGGTGTGGGGGGTCAGACGAGGACTAATTGGACAAGAGGGGGGGGGTCAGACAAGTGGTTTATGGACGATTGGGTTTTGGTCATAAGGTGGGCTGAACAAAATGATTTTTTTTCCAAAGATACCGAAAGGTGACGAAAGACGAGCGAGCACTGAAGAAAAGTGAGTGTCTGGTTAGGGCGGACAGGCAGAGGAAGACGCGGGCAGCAAGGGAGGGAGGAAGAAGGGTGCAAGACGGGGAGTCGGTGTTAGCTTTTCGAGATGATACACTTGGTCAGGACCTCCATCATCCCCTGTAAACAAATAAATATTACTGTCATGGCGGCCGATAAGAGCCACTGGAGTCTGATAAAACATTTGCTGCTGCAATTTAACTGTGCTTGGTTTCCTTTGCTGTGTCTGATGGTCTCTCCAAAGCTACCGGTTCTGGCTCGCGTCGAACCCAGTTCCGTCCCTCACAGATACCTTCTATAGACGAGTGCGCAGACAGTAGGCGCTTAATCGAGTAGAGGTACGCATATTTACCTAAATTTGGCAGAGACATAATCGAGGAGAAATATCTCAGCAGTTGGGTGGTTATATTTTGTAAAATACAAAGAGTAAAGAAGAAAAATCAAATCAAATCAAACCTCATCACCAAGCCCTTCGGCAACACTAACGGTTAAAACAAAGTTAAAACGAGATACCGGAAAACAAAATTACTGTTACTACCATCCCTTGCCCTGACCCCGTCCATGACCATCACGGCTGCTTACTACCGCAACCACCGCAGCAGCCGCTGCGGCGGTTCCAGTTCAGCTGCTGTCGAAGCCGCAGGGCAAACACCACCGGGCCCGGACAGCACCCCACGACACGCCACACACTCCGTCTCTTTTGAGATGTGTAGAAGTCTGCGTGGTGATGCCAACGGGAGTGAAATGGGTATTTAGGGGAAGCGATGAGTGTTACTACGTGGAGGAAGGGAAAAAATTGTGCAGATAACGAAGACATGCATGAAGACAAGAGAAACTAGGGACGAGGAAGGAGTAAAGTGTATGAGCAGTTGCAGGAAAAAAACGAAAAGACTGTAAGACACTAGAAGTATGGCGAAAGTAAGCATGGGAAAAGGAGAATGGGAGGTTTAAGAAGTTGAGAATGGGCGAAGGAGTGAAAGAATGAAGAGGTAGAGGAGACTGGATGAGGAGAGGTGGTGGAGTGGGGGAGTGGGGGACAGAGGGTTGCGGAGGGCGAGCGCGAAAACAAAGGCACATTCACAAGTGCAGAAAAAAAGGCAAGAGATACTGTAGGCAAAGGTACGATAGTCAAAGGGAAGGGAAGGGAAGGGAAGGACAGGTCGGGTATTGATATAAGAGCAAGAGTGGTACATAAATAAAAGGAAAAGAACCATCTACTCTTAACATCCGACCTAGTTATGGGCCAAAAGGTCTTCTGTCGGTATGATCTTTGTAATCCTTTGTAAAGAAGAAGAAAATAAAAGGAAGAGAAGAAAAAGTAAGAGGAAATGAAAGAAGAAATGGAGGGAGGAGGAGGAAGATGAAGGGGAGTCGGGAGTGGGAAATGCGTGCACGGAAAAGCAAAGAGGCCCATGTGCGGACAATAGGGAAGAACAACGTAGTGGACACTGATGTAGGCGGGGGCAAAAGAATGTGCAAGAAACCACAAAAGGCTACCGAGGTGCAGACACTTTTTCGCAATGATCGAGAGGAAAGAAAGACGAGGCAGCGAGGAGGAAGGATGAGGTAAAGGAAGACGTGGAGGAAGAGGTGATGGAAAGGGGGAGGTGAAGGAGGGGAGGAGGAGGAGGCGAGGGGGAGAGGGGAAGGAGGAGGTGAAAGGAGAGAGGGGAAGGGGAGGGGGAGGTGAAAGGAGAGATGGAGGTGACGGAGGAGGGGGAGGTGAAGGGAGAGGGGGAGGTGAAGGGAGAGGGGGAGGTCAAGGGAAAGGTGGAGGAGGGGAATATGAAGGAGGGGGAGGGTGAAAGAGAACAAGGATGAGGACGGCAAGGATGATAATGACGAAAAGGAGGTCCACGTGGAGGATGGCACTGGCGATGACGAGGAATAGTAAGTGTACTCTTGGAAGAAAGATGGCTGCCCCCACGCCAGTCGATACCCGTCTGTCTTCCCATGCGCACCTAGCTCTCCCATAACGCATAACCCACTGATTAATAAACGCGTAAATCGCCCCCACCCCGCGTTTCATTGTTGCCTCTGCATGTAGGATCGCATGCAAACAGTCCCGACGTCCACTCCCTCAACCGAATTAGGCGAAACTGGCGTGTGCCACAAATCCCGTAGGGGTGCCACAGCAGTTAGGGCATCATAATGGAAATTGCGTCGCCGGGGGCGCTCGCGCGGAAGCCCGGAGGGGGGGGGGGAATCGGAGGGGTGTCCCTAAATTGTATCGTCTCAGGAAGAATGGAAACGGAATGTTAATCGAAGAGGGACACGACACCCTCGGCGGCCTTCACGCCTTATTGGAAGAACATGGACCGGACCAAACAGATACATCGCCAGGAGGGAGAGAAATGGAAAGAGGGAATTGAAGAGTGGAAGTGAGGGAGCGAGGGAGGGAACTGAGGAGTGAGAAAGGAAACGTGCTAGAAATGGAATTGAAGAGGGAAGGAGGAACCTAGGAAGGATATTGAGGAGTGTGGGAGCGAGGGTGCTAGAGAGGGAATTGAGAGAGGAAGGGAGCGAAGGAACGAGTTTAGGAGTGATGGAGGAAGGGAGCGAGGAAAGGAGTTGAGGAGTGATGAAGGGAAGGGAGCGGGGGAATTTAGGAGTGAAGGAAGAGAGCTAGGGAGGGAACTGGGGAGTGAGAGAATTGAGGAGTAAGGGAGTGAGTCCGGGAACTGAGCGAGGGAGGGAGTGAAGGAATCGAGGAGCGAGGGAGGAAACTGAAGAAGGGGTCGGAACTGAGGAGCGAGGGAGTGAACTATGGAGAGGGAGTGAGGGAGTAAACTGTGGAGAGGGAGTGAGGGAGTAAACTGTGGAGAGGGAGTGAGGGAGTAAACTGTGGAGAGGGAGTGAGGGAGTAAACTGTGGAGAGGGAGTGAGGGAGTAAACTGTGGAGAGGGAGTGAGGGAGTAAACTGTGGAGAGGGAGTGAGGGAGTAAACTGTGGAGGAGTGAAGGAGGAAGGGAACTGTGGCGTGAGGGAAGAGAGAAGTGAGGAAGGAAAGGAGTGAGGAAGTGAGAAAGGGAGTTAGGATAACTTAGGTAGGTAGGTAGGTAGGTAGGGAGGGTGAAGAAAGGGAGGAAGTCTGGGAAAGAGAAACGAAGGAAAGAGGGAGGTACAGAGGGAAGGAAATGGGGAGGGTGGGAGGACGAGAAGGAAGGGGAGAGAGAATGGGAGAGACGAAAGTAGAAAGAAGCTGAGGCAGGGAGGGAGATTAGACAACTCTCGCTACCGGCTCAATTGACACATTGTACAGTTCCAGACCACCATAGCATCCCCCCCCTCTTGTACCTACCTGGTCAGAACCTGGTGTGGGGGTGAGGGACCATTTACTTCCACCCAACTTTTCACCCTATTCTCAACAGCCAAGAGCTTCGGAGCATCACCCACGTGGTGCTTGGGAGGCAAAGGATCGCACAGTCCCGTCACAAATGATCACAATATACGTGGCATAACATAGACATGAGAAAGGGAGGGTGAGGAAGGGAGGGGGTGCGGGAGTGAGTGGGAGTAGGGAGTAAAGGTGAGAAAGGGAGAGAGAAGTGCAAGATGTAATGGGGGGGGGTTAGAACTTTTCATAATGCACAATGCAATGCTGGTTCGATCAACTCAAGTACCAGGTTTGTGTGAGGGGATAGTGTAGATCAAAAAGGGAAGGAGGCCAAGACAAAGGGAGTGGATGGAATACGAATGTGTAAGGTGTGGAAAATGGGGGGGGGGGGCGATACGATGAGGTGCAAGAGTATGGGAAGGAAGAAAGAAGGCTTAGAGAAGGACGAACGCGAAACGGACAAATTACCAAAGATAAATTGAGAAAGAAAAATGAGGTAAGGTAGTGCCAAGAACCTGAGAGTGACTGAAGGACGTGCGGGGGGGGGGGGGGTTGTGAAGAGAGAGAGGGGGAGAATATACAAGGAACTGCAGACGAGGAACGCGGAAATGAACAGGAGCTGGACATTACAAAGTTGCAGCAGACACATGGTACCAGTAATACAAGGGAATTTTTAACTAACTACACAAGAGGAAGAGGACGAGGACGAGAACGCCCCGGTAACCAAACAAACTTGCAAATGCGCAAACCCCCCCAACCCCCGTTCTTCCCCGGTTGGTGGATACAAGCAGGTCTCATTCTCCAGCAATTAGTCCGTCAATACCCACCCGCCAGCCAGAAATTTGTAAACTTCCTTTGATATCTCTTCCATTAAAGATGAGGGGGCCATTCTCATAGTCAACGTGCCCACGGAAGGCCTCGGGGTTTCGCGAGGGCGGCAACACTCGATTCCGGGGAAGGATTTTATTTTTTTATTTATTTGTTCCTGTCCGTGACGAGTCGACACATGCAGGCCCCAAGGCAGGTTCAAGAACTACCAGAAGTAAAAAGCTTTTATTGGTACACTTCAACTGACCTGGAAATATTAGTTTCATTCAGTTTATTGAAGTTCTATGAAGAACCTAAACTACTTAGCTCTAAACTGTCACTGACAAGAGAGAGAGAGAGAGAGAGAGAGAGAGAGAGAGAGAGAGAGAGAGAGAGAGAGAAAAAGAGAGAGAGAGAGAGAGAGAGAGAGAGTTGGACTGAAGTCGTAACCTCCACTATCTTCCTTTCCCCGACACCACCACGGACTCAGCCCAACATCGGGTCCTTTTGAAATGTAAATTCTCCGAATTTACACAAAAGACCGAAATAAAAAAAGACCCGATTTCTCACGCTATCTGATGGGGTCAAGTATCTTGTGTACAACGCCTGGGCTTGTGGCTCCCTCCCTGGCAAACCACAAGAACGCCAACAATCAATACTAGACTTCCTCAGTCTTCTAATTAGCGTTGATGTAATCTGTAGTAAATAACATCGTTTATCCTATGATTTACAGTTGGCAAGAGGAAATAGTACGCCGTGATGGATGTGTACATATTTGAAAGTTGCAATGATAGCAAGTTGATATGTCAGACGAGAAAAAAGTAAACAAATAAATAATAAAATAGGGGGGTTATTTACTTCCCCAGAACTTTATGACATTTTACAACTGGACAAATATCCCCGGTGTTTTGACTTAGAGATTAACAAAAGGTACTTGTCTACTACCTAACGTCTATCTGCAATACCCAACTGGAAAAAAGCGGCCCGGCTTTGGGAAGAACGTGCGTAAGACTCAACTAGACGTGGCAGTTCCAGTCACCTCCACCTCCTAAGCTGCCTTCTCACTGCAGTAACTTCTAAGAGACTTGTGCACAACACACGCAGGACACGATGTGCTCCAAAATGATGCATGCTACGGGGTAGTCTACTCATTGAACGTCACCTCAAGAGAGAGAAAAAAAAAAAAATTACTAGGTGACAATTTCCACCACCTGGCTATTTCATTCACCTTCATGGCAAGAGCTCGGCAGCGAAGAGGGATCCAAACAGAGCCGCACAGGCTACAACTTTCAAACAACACGAGATACAAGTTCACCAACCCTTCCTCTTCCTTGTCATCCCAAACCTTGTCCAGCGTCGATAAATTCGCACAACTCCACACCTCGGAGAGACCACCACGACCCAATATGGCGCAAGGCGATAGCCTTGATCCCCTGAGCAAATAACAGTCCGGGGGTCGTTCCCAGCCGGGCCCGGTCGGCGACATAGTCGACAACCCACCCACTCCCCCGCGGAAAACTATCGACACCCCCTCCCCGGAGTCTGTCCCAAGCTTGATGGCTAGCTACGAGTACATGGGGGCATTCCCCTTCACATGCGCACACATGCCATGGGTTGGTACCAGCCTGGTAGCAATGGTACTCTGAAGGGAACGAGAAGGGGGGGAAGGGAATAGGGAAGATGGCCGTGCCATGCCCGCATGAGGCAACGGCGACTAAAACTGAAAGAAAGGGTGAAATGGAGGAAACAAGGTGTACAGAAAAGGAAGGAGAACTACAGTGGCATCGGGTGGAAGCAGCAGACTGGAGCGAAGAACAAATGAAAGTGTAAGTGAATAGGAAAGGGAGGGAACAATGAAGATTAAGGGATGGTGCAAAAGTAAACTTGTGTTGGATAGTAGCAGGTGGAAAAAAGAGTAGAGATAAGACATACAGATAGAAACAACATGGAGTAAGGGACCAAGAAGCAAAGGTGGAGAGGGAAGGGGAGCCTCGCGTGTGGATGGGGGAAGAGGAGGAAGAGGGGGGGAGAGGAGGAAGAGGGGAGAAGAAGGGGAGAGGAAGAGGAAGGTTGGGAGGTAGGCAGGGAGAAGGAAAAATTCTGCTCTGTAATTAATGTCGTCTCGTTGGACCACGAGAGGGAGATTTACTAGCGACGATAGGTGGGGGGGGGGGGGAAACCATGGGCAATGAGGAAGGGTGGATGGAGGTGGGGATATGAGATGAGGAGGGGGAGGGGGACTGGACATTGAGAAGAGGGTGGAATGAGGTAGATGTGAAGGCTATCAATGAAGTTTCGGGATAGAAGCAGAAATACCTTTCGGGGGGGGGGGTGCTCAAGTGACTGAAGTCTGACGCGGATATACCTAACTTTGGGGTGAAAGAGGGAGAGGGGGAGGAAGGGAGAGAGGGAGAGGAAGAGAATGAGAGAGGTTGAAAGGAAGAGAGGGAGGGAGGAACGGAGAAAGGGAGGATGGGAGGAAAGCGAGAGGTGAAATGGAAAGGAAAAGATGCAGAGAAACAGGCGGCAGTGCCAAAGGTAGGAACTTGAAGTAAGGGGGAGAGAAGGGAGAGAATGCCACGAATGGCTGGGAGGGTAAACCATGGCTCCTTTTAATGCAACGTTTTCCATCGTAATGACGACAGCCACATCAGCGCCTTAACTGCTCGTGTAAAAGGTGTTCGTGCCACAGAGCGAGCATCACGTGTCCCTCGAGGAGCTTGACTGCGGCCAAGGGCGTTACAACCTTTGACCTGTGTGCCTGGGCTTCAAGGCCGACTGCCTAACCCCCAGTAGCAGTTGGAAATCGACCTCAATGGGTTCCTGCCCTCCGGTGATGCTATACGGACTCCACACTTCCTGCTCTTGCCTTTTGCCCATTATTTTGGAAAGTCTAATCTATTTCATTCGGATAAAAACGAGGCCCCACGAGTTTTGAAGTCTTCATCCTTATGCCCATCCCACTTCGTCCTTCGATCTCACCTTTTCGGCGAAGACAATATTCACGCCATCCTGCAAAACGGAGACTTGCTGCCCACACTTTATTCTGGACAACGTCGGTTCAGGCCAAAGTGTTCTATTGAGTACGGTTACCATCTGCCCAGCTCGAAAAAACAAAAACAAAAAACAAAATATAACAGAATAATAAATAAATTCAATGTTGAAAGGCCTTCGGTGGCTATTCCACTCCATTATGGCTTCCGCCGAGCGTCATTATTCAAATACGAGAAACTTCTGTTATGATACATCGAAGAACTAAATACCATGACCCTATTGATTCTCTACGAGTTTCAGTTCTTCAATGCCCCGTTCTTACATTTCCTTATCCCTTCCGCCATGTCGTCTGACCACCAACCACACAACAGAATTACTCCAACCAATCAATTTCTCTATACCGACTTCATCGAATTCACTCCCAACCTTTCCGCTACAAAAACAATACTACTATCCCTATTAACGGATTCGGCCGACGCTTTCGAGGATTATTCCGTAGCGCACTGTTACCTAATTAGTCCGTACGGAGGATTCGAGCGCATGCGCACAGCTGCTGAACGCACGCAGCCATAAATTAACGCCAGCCCTCACTCACTCCCTCCCTCTTCGACCCCGTTCCAGCGACGGTAATTACAGTACTACGGCGCAAATTTATTGGGGAAGGCAAAGAGGGGACTGTAAAGGAGGGAGGACTGGAGGTGAGGGAGAGGCTGCGGAAGCACTGTTCGCTACAACACCTCCGAGACTTCTGTTCAAAGCAGGAAGACAAACGGTTGGTGGCGTCTTCATTGTATGTTTGCAACAAACAAGGCCCAGGGAAACAGATGTTCATGGTGGAAAAAAGGTGCTCAAACCATTAGTAGCACATGCCATTTCTGGAACAAGACAACAAGACGACAGTCTGGAAAACTTTATTTACAACCAGTAATTTCCTCAGACTACTTGAGAGCCAACAGGCCTACCAGCCTTTTGAAGCGTTTGATGAAACGCCTCGCGTTAATTACAAAATTCTGTTGGGATGATAAAAAAAAAAGAAAAAAAAAAGGCGGGCGGAAAAGCAATTAAGACCCAGGTCATGGACATTACCACAAAGTACGTAATCGCCACTGGTCCTGGGGTACAGCCCTTTACTAGTTTCTCAATTCTCTCTAGTTTATAGACGCGCTCCACAATTAAGCAAACGACTACCTTACTAACAATTCCCCATATGGTATCAACTCCATCGACTTCGTTACGTAATTCTTAAACTGATCTCCGTATTAATTTACAAATACAAAGATCAGTATGTTATTTCTAATCAATTTAACCCTAGTCACTAACTAGTGTATACTAATACGACTTCAGGCCTATTAGTTATAAAGTACTTTACATGCTTTTCGCTAGAAACTGAACCAAGATATTTTCTAATTACATTTGATAACCTATATACAAATTTCAGGAATTCAGCAACTTGGTTCATGTGCACACGCATACGTCTCCTTACTTGGAAAAGGAAAAGTAAAATATTTGACGGGCGGGACTGGTCTTAGGGGAGTCGTCCTTAGCTGAGGAAGGCGCTTGGCAATCCTTTCCCAAAGACCCAATTCAGGGCTCGTCGATTGGATCGGGACCTCAACATCTCGGAGGACGCGTTTGATGCGACGCCTCACATCCTTTCCATCTTCGTCAGATATAACCCAAGAGGCGGCTCCCGTTTTCTCATGCACCAGAGGTGGTGAGGGAAGGAGGGGAGTTGATGGTTCAACTGGAGCCGAAAGGTCGAGGTCCTTTGTTAACGAGGTAACTGACAAACCGATCCATAGTCCATTTTTTCAAGTCGATAGAGGAATCTCTCCAACCCTTCCATGCTGTCATCTACTCCGTTTTCTACAGTCATACTTGAAACTGTCATGCACTACGGTTGGTGGTCCGGGTAAGTTGCATGTCATCAGTTAAGAGTGGTTCAAGGCAGGTTATGCAAGGGTGGTAGGAGATACCAACTACCATAAGGTCACCGGCCTCCCGCCACCTCAGTGTGATTCACCATGGTTGTGTGTCTGTGTCTGTGTCTGTGTCTGTGTCTGAGAGAGAGAGAGAGAGAGAGAGAGAGAGAGAGAGAGAGAGAGAGAGAGAGAGAGAGAGAGAGAGAGAGAGAGCGAGCCGTCTAAGGTAAAATGACAAGATGCAAATGTAATTTCATCATCATCAGTAGTAGTAATACAAAATACCTGGATGCATGTCCCCTAAAAATAATAATAATAAATGAATAAACAAATCACTGTAGTTATAGGGGTAAAAACATGTACATTTAACAGTGTACCAGCAATTTATGTTCCCGCCTTATACCTGTTACTACTCTGCCAATACAACTTCCCTACATTCTACCCCCTCCCTCCTTCCCTCTACATACAGTCCGCACGTCAACCTTCACTCCCCGTATAGATGTATCGATTCCTCAAATTTTATGCAGTCAATAATACTATGGACCAGAGGCACGCTACATTCTTTCAAAACAGCGCACTAATAATGCTGAGCACTTCATCATTTCCATTCTCTCTCCTTTCTGCTACTCCCAATCATCTTTACTGCCTTTGAATCCACCTTTCCGGCGTGGTTTTGCACGCGGGTAGAAACAATGACAAAGAATATGCAATTCGATTTCCATTTCCATCCAGTTTTCTCCCCTATACTATTTTCTATCACCGCTTTCCGTGCGCTAGTGGCGTAATCGAAAGCGTGCTGGTCTCGCATTCACTTTGTCGAGAGTTCGAATCCCACACTTCTCTCCGATTTCCAGCAGCGACCGTTACCTACCCCGGTAGTCCAAGCGCACGGGCCGATGGCATTGGCAGCAGCTTCGCGTCTCCTGGCGTATGCTCTTCACCACCACCTTTCCATCCTTCTCTCCTTTCCTTTCCAGCCTTCTCCCCACCTCTCCCTTCCCTTCCTTGAACCCCGCCCCATCCCGCCACCCTTTCTAAGCTTCCTCTAAGCCCATTCTTACCCTTCTAATCTGCTGCTGAATCCCCCAGCAGTGCAATTCATCTCACCTCTCACCGCTCACTACTCTCATCGCCCTCCAAACACTGCCCCTTTTTCACCTACACTACATCCCACTTTATTAGGTTCAGGGTCGATCGCCCTGCCTGAAATTCGTCCCGACTGATCGAGACCCCACTGAATCCGGGGTCCACCTTACACACACTGGTGCCGAACTTCGAAGTAGGCCCAGCACGGCCAAGGGATTCTTCGCCGCTCCCTCTGCCCGAAGTCTTGCGGCGATAAAATAGCAGGAAACACCTAAAAATACCAAGTCTATGTCTTACGTTTCTTATCGGATTCAATTTTATCGACATCCAACTGC
Source organism: Oratosquilla oratoria (assembly GCF_046742065.1). Lineage (NCBI taxonomy): Eukaryota > Metazoa > Arthropoda > Malacostraca > Stomatopoda > Squillidae > Oratosquilla > Oratosquilla oratoria. The sequence continues at coordinate 60,199,483 of NC_134777.1, forward strand.
TTGTGGTTAATAAAAAGAGTCCAGAATTTCGAGAGAATTCTTGGAATCTACACCTTCAAGAAAGAGCGCCCCCACCCCCCGCTCGCAGTCTAGTCACGCGTCCTTCATTTCGTTTCGCCAACGAGCGCCCACCCAACTCCCCCATAGTCTACGGATCGAGTTCGCCCCCATCTCGGGTCCATTACCTTCTAAGTTCAATTTCGGGAGGGAGAGAGGGGGAGAGAGAAAAAAATATATATATATTATATATATATATATTATTATATATAATATATAATATATATGTATAATAATTAATTCAATCAATGCTCCTTTATATTTATAATTTTCTTCGTTTTTCTTAATTTCGTCTAATTCCGTATTGACCCGCCCTCAATTCTGAGTGTCCCCCGCATCCATCTCCGTCGCCATCTTCAGTAAAAATCCTCTGTATACAACCTTTGCTGAAGGAAGGACCGCGTCTCTCCAACACACACGCATCCTCAGACACCCAACTCGATTTCCGCCGACTTCAGCCACTTCCTCGCACACACTGGCTGCTTCTCTCCTCTCTTCGCCCGTTCTTTTCCCACCAACACACCTTTCTTCCTTCGCCTCTACTTCCCATTCTCACACGTTCTACTTCAAGCATTTCTTGACCTTCTTTCACTAGCCCTTTCCCATTCCTCCATTCTCGTACATACCCTTCGTCCAGCCATTCCTTCCTACTTCACCCACTCCATTCTCTTTCCACCCTGTTTATTTCTGACCTCGTCTTCATCCATTGTTTGGTCCACGTTCGCTTCTCCATCCCCCCACCGCCTTAGTTCTTTTTTTCCTGCCTCCCGATCCCCGCCCTAAACCTTATCGCACAAAAATACACAGGACCACCTTGGCCGTCTTCGCCTACTTTATTTGTTCTCCCGTTTTATCTCTTGAGAAGAGCGGGACGGCGAGGTCACACCACCACCGGTGCCTCCACGGGCTCTGGCTATTACCTACGCACGCTTGTACTCTGTCGCGAAGAGTCTACATGCGTCTACATGCACCCAGACACCATGAACAAGGCAGATGATGCTGCTTCTGCTGGCAAGCTTCATGAGCACGGGAAGGGGATAGAGGGACGAAAGGGGGTTATAGGCGCAAGGAATATTGGGAAAGGAAGAATATTTCAAGTACTTGTCAAAGATTGTGTGTCGGTAGGCATTTGAGTACGAGAACCCAAGTGTTAGTGAGTAAAAGGGTCAAGACGTCCAAGTTCACGAGTTAAGTTCGAGATGTGTTGAAGGAGAAACAGGATGACAAAGGAACAGGAGGAAGAGAAAGAGGAGGAAGTAAAGTTAGAGAAAGAGGAGGAATAGGAGTAGGTAGGGGTGAATGCATGTTGAAGCAGAAAAGAGTGCGTGGGGGGGGTGAAGACGTGTTAAGAAGAGTTTCGAGTAAGTGGGTGGGCAAGATCAGGTGTTGCAGCAGATATCGAAAACAAGGTGCGGGCACAGAAGCACTCTTTCTTTGCTTGATGCCTTCCTTTCTTGCTTGCTTGGTGCCTGCCTTCCTTTCTTACTTGCTTGCTTGCTCCCTGGCTGGCTGGCTGACGCCGCCAAAACCAACGCGACCTCTCCTCTCGCTTCCGGGAACCGTCAGCAACCAACCAGAAACCGGATCGACTCTTGGCGGCCTCTTGACAGCAGCTCCTTCAGAATCCCCAGCAGCAGCAGCAGCAGCTATCGAAGGAGGTAGCGCCATACACGGGAAGGAGGGAGGAAGGCTAAGACTTGACGATGCGCGAATACCGATTATAGTGTACACCTGGGATGGAGAATATGCTACAGAAGCAGAGTTTAAGGGAGGCTAGCATCCAATGTGTGTGTGTGTGGGTGGGAGGGGGGTCTGGGGGACGATTGCGTGCGTGTTTGTGCATGTGTATATGTACACATATGTGCATACATCTATATGGGCGCGCAACAGGGATCGTTGGCAAACTAACATAGCGCTAGAGAAAAGCTCACCCATGGGCGAGTGTTCAAGGATGTGTGTACTGTACTGCCTAGGTTCCCTAGCGCGTGTCTACTCTCAATAAATCCCACGCGGCCAGCGGGCGGTTGGACGGTTGGTCGGTCGCGCCAGCTGGCAGACCGACCTGTCCAACCTCGATACCAAAACACTGTTGACTAACATCTTATCCTTTCTGAACCGTACGAACAAACCGGCGGATAACTAACGAGAGGAAAACACTGAGGTATTAACAAGTCATCGTAAAGTGTCGTATATGCGACTGCGAAAAATTGAGACACGAAAATGCGGAACGCAAACTATTCCGAAGAGAAGCTACGCACACACGGATGGGGGGGTGCAGAGCCCTTCTGGGCGCGAACACGCACGCACACGCGGACCTATCCGGCTCTCCCGTCACGTTCCCGGGCCAAACACGATCCACGAACATTCGCATTGTTTGGCCGAATTTTATCTTTATTGTATTTTCTTACTCCAGCCCCGCCCCCAACGACCAACAGCATAAGGTCCAGATTTAAAAGAGGTGGGTTATTGGATGCCTGGGGCATTGGCTGTAGCCAACTTGACCAAATACACAAATCCTGCCATCCATAACCACCGCCCGTTTTTATCGCACGTTCCATGCATTCTTTCGAGCTCTTTAACGTTGCTGTCTATCCCCTGCCAATTGATGTGGTACTTGTTGCTGGCACAGCCACCTGCTGCCTTGCTGGGCGTTGGCGCCACCGCCGCCGTCGCGTGACGAAGACCCCCCCACCCCCACCACCGCTCTTAGGCAAACCACTTACCCAACTGGGTCAACATGTCTGAATTTTAAAGTAATCCACCCTGCCATTACACTACTTGCTCCACAAAACCCGTGGACTGCCAATAACCCTCCATCATTAAACTAGCCTAAAACTAGACTAACGTCCCTAAAATAATAATAATCCTTCGAGTCTTCAGTACAGCTGCGGCTCTCTCTCTGATTCTGTCCGTCGCTAAATTATTTCATTCGCATCCATGGCAACCCCTCGGAGAAGAATGGGTTGGTGCCAAATTCGATCATCCCCAAGCTAACAGGGTGGCGGCACTTAATTTGCTTCCAAACTGACTAATGCATTCATATCCGTGCCACTACCTTTACTCGACAGCGATAGGGTAAAAAAAAAAAATCTCCCTCCTTCTTCTCCTCCTCTTCCGCCTTCCTTATCACCGCATCGCCCAGTCGAGTGCCACTTGTGCATGACAATGACCGGCACTGCACGTCGCGCCCGCCCGCTGGCACCCTTGACCACTCGAGGGAAGGAGTCCGGCCAACAGGATAGCACATGGAAGAGAAGGGAAAAGGCGGGAAGAGCGGACGAGGGAGAGAAGTAGAGGGGGCGAGGGAGAGAAGTGGAGGGGGAAAGGGAAAGGGGAGGGTGCGACGGAGAGAAGTGGGGGGAGGGACGAGGGAAAGAAGTGGGGGGAGGGTGCGACGGAGAGAAGTGGGGGGAGGGACGAGGGAAAGAAGTGGGGGGAGGGACGAGGGAAAGAAGTGGGGGGAGGGACGAGGGAAAGTGGGGGGAGGGACACGGGATAGAAGTTGGGGGGAGGGCGAGGGAAAGTGGGCGAGAGAAAGAAGACGAGGAGGCGAGGGAGAGAAATGGGGAGAGGGGCGAGGTTGGGTGTTCCCATAGTGTCTATGGCTGCTCCTGTCCGGGTGACCCTGTCCGCCGCCGTCTGCTCGCAACTTGCAGCCTTCAACTTCCGGTGTTTTTTTTTTTTGTTTTTTTTTTTTGCGAGAAATGTTTCTTGCGCAACATTTGTAAACGACTGCACGAGTGTATTGTTCGTGCCGATCCTTTCTTTGGTAGGTGTACTACATTCCTGTTCTAAACCTCCACTTGGCACCAAGCGTTAGCGCAGCTTTAAACTTTTGGTTTGCTTTTCTCGCCCGCTTTCTTTTTTTGTTCAGGTCCCAATTTTCTTCGTTCCAGGTTGTAGTCGAATGTCCATGGCCATCAGCACTTATCACTATTTGAAAATAATCTTCGTATACAGCGCGCATAAAGCTTCCCTGATCATCCTAAATGCGGAAATTAACGGCAAGAGCTGAAACTTTGCCGTTAGGTTTCACGATCGGGGTGGCCAAAGCACAGAATCGCCAAAGACCGTCTGCCACACACAAGCCTGGAACCCAATACGTTCCTTTGCAACCTGTCGCCAGGTTGCAGTATGCCAACTATATCCTCCTCCCACACTACCCTGGCGACGGAAGCAAAGATGTAGGGAAGAAGGAAACTAAGTGTGATGGAACTGAAAGCGAGGGAAGGAAGGGACAGATGACCCAAGTGGTCGACACTCAGGCACGAAACATCCTAATAAGAAAAACATCTACGAGTAATTCAATTATCTTTTGTGGGACTCGTCACAATGTAGACCAAAACGTCACGCTGGTTTAGTTTTCAATCTAGGTCCATAACGACGGAGGGGAGGGGGGTAAAGAAAAAGATTGGTGGAAAGAAAGACTCGGGGGGGGGGGGGGGGAAGCGGACGACTGGAGTACTGGGACGCGAAAATGGGAAATACAAGGTAAGAAAAAAAAATGGAATAATGGGCTGGAGGAGTTGAGGGTGGCGCGCGGCGTGACAACACGCAAGGCACCACCACGATGGCACACATAGGGAGACACAATGGCCCACAGGGGGGGGGGGGGGTAGGCAAAGACACGGGGAAGGGAGGTAAAACACGGAAGCGATGAGGAAGGCATTGCACTAAGAAAAGGTAGATGGGTAAGAAAGAGATAGCTATAAATCATGATACAAAAAATAAAGTGAGAAACAGAAGCAGGTGGATGAAAGGAACAAAAGACCGCGAGCAACACGTCTAGAGGAAAGTAGGAAGCCCGTGATGGAGGAGGAGGAACAATGTGGGATTAAAGTAAAGATAGAAAGCGTCATACATTAGCATACAATTAGAGATGACAGAATTCTGATGAAGACGTGACGATGTGCCACCACAGCCTTGAAGTATGCAAAGATCCTATTGGCCTGTGAGCCTGCCTGCTTTGGTTGGCTGACACCACGTGGACAGTTCGGCAGGTCGGACGACCAAAGGAGGCCACTGAGGAACATAGGTGGCGGACTGTAGGCAACAAGATACTCCATCCACGTGGAAAACGATGCCTCATGATACTGTGGTGTAGGATGAGGTAAAAAGGCGATTGAAGGATGGGAGGGACGAGCGACGAAGGTATGAGACGTATGGAGGATACCAGAAGGCCAAGTGGTTGCGAGGGGAATGGGACAAGGCAAGAGAGGTAACGAGTTGAGCGTGTGTTCAAGATAGAGACTCAACAAATTATGGGAACGCGGAGAATGGGAGGAAAGGAATCGACGGGGAAAGGAAGAAAGATGAGGAGATGAGGAAATGGGGGGAAGCGAGAGAATAGAGGGAGAATTGGGGAAGTATGGAGGGAATCAAGGGGGAAGAGGAGCAGGCGAGGGGAGAGTTGGGGAGGAGAGGGGAATAGAGGGGAGGGGGGAAGAGGGGAAGGGGGAAGAGGGAGGGGGGAAGAGGGGAAGAGGGGAAGGGGGAAGAGGGAAGGGGGAAGAGGGGAGGGGGAAGAGGGGAATGGGAAGCGGGAGAAGGGGAGAAAAGATGCAGGGGTACGTTAGCGAGAGGAAGGGAGGAAACAGGACCTCGTGCAAGCTGGGCGAATTGTAACATCCTGGCCCACTCCCACCGTTTCCACAGCAGTCCTCCAGAAAGGCGAAACCATTCATGCGTTCAAAAACCATGGTGACCCAATTTCTCGCTCTTCCAGCTGTTGAGGGCACCAGCTGAACACTGCACGACTCCCCACTCCTCCCATGCGAAAAAAATACAAGAGTTATTAATTTTGGGAAGGTAATGATCACATTTCACCTGTTTCTCTCTCTCTCTCTCTCTCAACGAGCAAACAAGTTCATATAGCCTCGCTCGTTGGCAGCACTCGCTCCGTTTACAGGAGGATTAACTGCCATGCAAGGTTAATTTACATTCGACACAAGTGTATCAGAGCGATTGTTCCTGTGTTGTCTGTCAACAATGGCGTGGCTGCCGTGCACGACGTATTCAATAAACTAAACGCTTTACAGGACCTCATCTGGTACGGCCCACTGCTCCCTTCAACCCATCACCGGAGGCTTTGCACACAAGTGGAAAATCAACGAGGGCTGCGTGCAAATACAGCAGGCGGGATAGCTCGACCTTTTCCTTTCTATCGTCACTTTTTTTTTTTTCGTCAAATCGAGGCGGATTCTCACCGCTGTCCGAAATCTGCGCGCAAGTTTCTATGCGCGGTGAGAAAAGACGATAAAAAATAATGAAAAGAAGAATATAAAATAAAGGGAGGGAGAGGGCAAGGGGAGAGTAGAGAGTGGATTGTGGTGAGGGAGAGAAGGGAACGAGAGGGAGATGAGAACGAGAGAGATAGGAGAATTCCGCAGACGAGATTAGCGTTGCACCACGCTACGACCGGACGACTGACGTCAGCAACAACTCAGTTTAGCCCTTGAACATTGTCCATTTATGAACATAAGTGATGCAATATTCGGCGAACTCCTAATACACAGGTAGCTCATAAGTAATAACCTGACTGAGAAGGAGCTGGAAATTGAGTGACAGTGTAGGCAATATAGCATCATCCAAACAAGTGGCAATACACATCTAACCCGTTTTCTTTCCACTTCGACTTCAGATTTAACGTTCAGGGTATAGTGGCAGGCCCCTGAAAGTGGTGGTACTGAAAGACCACAGAATTTATTGCATCTTTTCACGTAAATACTGACAAATGGTGACTGCTCTCCTCCTCCTATTACGGCTGTGACTGAAGCCACACATTAATACAACATACAGTAATCCAACATTTCTTCCCAGAGAGAGCCTGATGAACAGACATAAGATTCTCTCTGGTTTCGGGAGTTTTTTTTTTTCAACCGAGTTTTGCAGAGGGCTTGGGAGCTTCAGCAAAACCTTCTAATTAGTTATATGTCAGTTTAGTGATAAAAAATATTCACTATTCATACTCAATCTGATAAATCGGGCTCCTTTGAGCTTCCCACCCCAACTATATAAGCTCGTCATCTACCGTGGTCCCTTCCATCACCTCCACCGCTACCTCTGATCATCTCCCTACATTCCATTCCCCTCTCAAATCACTTGGCAGAACTTACTCAGGATGAGTTTACCGGCAATATAGGCAGTGTATCACAATAATATAAAAAACAGGCAGGTGCTAAAACAAGACATTTCCAGACCGAAGAACGACTTACCGCAGGGTTTCTACTTTACCTTCTCCTCCGCCAGCCAAGAACAAATGCCAAGTCCGACTAACTAATCAGCAAATGGATGAGGTCAGGCGCAGGATAAATGAATACTGCTGTGCGACCCAATTCCGTCCCCTTTCCACACGAACAGCTCCGAGCCCATTCCTCGAGCTCCCTCCCGTTTCTCGTCTTTTCCCAATCACATTCCTTCCACCGCTTCCCTAGCCCCGTACAAACCATTTTCATCTACAATACTCACCCACTCTCCCGTTCCTGTTCTCATCCGTGACCACATCTAGGCATTCGGGTAGAAACCCCCCCCCCCCACACACACACACTCCCCGACCCTCAGGTTCCCTCTACCCTTACTGCGATAAGACCAATATCTGGGTAACCCATACCAAACATCACTTTTTATTTTGGTCCGCACACCCGTTGATCATTCTCGTCCGTTCCACAACCCAACATACATGCAAACTGTAGTCAACTTCTTGTCCGATCGTAGTGTAATGCACCAGCCAAGATTGGCTCAACTATGGCTTTCGTCCAAGAAATAATTCTACATATTTGTGCTGAATAGGGACGGGCACCGCCTTCACCAGTCATGCGACTAAACCAACATGAACGATGCCAAGAACGACAAGAAGGACTGGGGAAGATGGAAAAAAGGAATCAAATATTATGAAAAGGGAAATGCAGATGTAAGAAATGCTGGAATACTGAGCCAAGGAAATTAGTGGGAAACAAGTGAGGGAGAAAGATTGCGCGCGCCAGGAAGGGGTGAAGGAGGGATAGAAAAAGAGAGAGAGAAAAAGAGAGAGAGAGAGAGAGAGAGAGAGAGAGAGAGAGAGAGAGAGAGAGAGAGAGAGAGAGAGAGAGAGGAGAGAGAGAGGAGAGAGAGAGGAGAGATGACAAGAGGGTGGGTGGGTGGCGGCATAAACGGGGGGTGGAAAACTAATACTAAAGAGCCCAGAACTGAAGAATTAGTAGATCGTGGCTATTGAGTAAACACACGGCAAATGCCTACAAGCGCTGCAGTGCACCCAACTGCACTTTCCTGCACTGATTGCGGGGGTGCACGAACCGAATACATACAGATACGATGCACATGCCTGGATTAGACACCGCTGCCTTCCGACCACGCACGAAGGCTCCGTTGACGGAGATACATCAGTTCCATCGCTAAGCTGATGGGATGAAGCACAACGCCTACAACTCTACCCCCGGCCATAACCCAATCCCACAGGCGAACTCAACTGAACAAATAAAAGAAAAACCCTATTCCCCTTGATCCTCCAAGTACAGACATCTACGGAAAGACAACTACCGACATGACGTCATTTTCATGTGGGAGGCGCCTGACGGTCATTCTTACACTTTATTTCGTTCGCTTTCTTTCAGAAATTGTGTCCTCTCGTCATCCATACCTTGTTCAAACCGATCCGCACAATGCAAAGCTGTTGGGAACAGTTACACAAAGTGACTTGAGCTCCAATGGCAGGATAAATAAAGCACGAGCTTTGTGGATTCTAGCGGAATACTGGTTTTTGTGGAGAGAGCACGAGCGAGTAGATGATGGCTGTTCTGCGACGTACGAATAGATGCTGGCGCTGCTTTCCAACGTGATGCGATGACTCTCCCCTTGGCCGACAATGACGATTATTTGCTGCCCACACCAGTGACTAATCAAAGGATTACATCCTGCCTCTTCCAGTCTACTGACCTTGAGCAATGGCCACAATGACGCGATGCCCGTTTCGAGGATGACGCCACTGGAAACAAACATCCCCTCCCCCTCTCTACCTCCATCTCCCATTCACAGAAACTAAAAAAGTACGAAACATGTTAGGGCTTTTCAGTCACCTCCGCCTTAATTATTAACATGTCTCACCTTAACCACCGGCCAGCATTCCACATTTACCTGCAAATAAAGAAATAATTATCAGTATAATCAAAGTAGGAATACAACTCACAAATACATATACGCGCACTTACAAATATTGTAAAATGTCTGGACTACGGTATCATTTAACGATTTTATACAGGCTACGGGTACAAACTCTGCTTAGATGATTTGAGGTCGTTACTGATAATTACACCGAGATCTTTTTCACTATCCACATTTGTTAACGAATTTCCAAGTAACTTGTAATAGTACTTACTGTTATTTTTACCTATGTGCATTACCTTGCATTTACTTGTGTTAAATTTCATTAGCCACTTTTCAGACCATTGCTGTAATTTATCTAAATCTTCTTGAATATCTAATTGGTTCGAGTGATCATTTGCCACTCCGCACAGTTTTGTATCATCAGCAAATTTGGAAACGGTAGATTTTAGTCCATGGTCTACATCATTCATATATACTATGAATAGAAGTGGCCCAAGAACCCCTGAGGAACTCCACTTGTAATATTTTTCCATCTAGAAGTTTTTCCATTTAAAACAACTGTTTTCGACCATTCAACCAATTACTAGTCCAACCTAATAGGCTACCACTTATTCCATGTAAAGCTAATTTAGTAAGTAGTCTTTCGTGTGGGATGGTATCAAATGCTTTTGCAAAGTCTAGATATATTAAATCTATATTGTTTCTTTTATCATAATTCGAGATAACTGTGTTGTAGAATTCGAGTTAGTCACGCAAGAACGTTTCCGTCTGAAACCATGCTGGCTATCATTTATCAAACGGTTACTTTCTAAATGATGTTCGATAGCATCTCTGATGATAGTTTCCATTATTTTTCCTACGATTGAAGTCAAACTTATAGGCCTATAGTTATTTGGTTTCTTTTTGTCACCTTTTTTGAATATGGGAGTAACGTTAGCTAGCTTCCATTCTCTTGGGACATCTCCGGATATGATGGATTTCTTGAAAATAATTTCTAATGAAACAACAATCTCATTTTTCATTTCCTTTAAGATTCTTGGATGCCAACCGTCAGGCCCTGGTGTTTTATTAACTTTGAGTTTATCTATACACCTTTTAATTTTTTCTTTTGTTATATTTACTGTAGTAAGTTTACCCTAGACTTTTCAGGTTTCAGTTTGGAATTCACTTTGAGGTGTTTCGTTTACGAATACCGAGCTAAAATAATTGTTTAAGATATTACACATTCCTTCATTTGAATATTCAAGTTGACCGTCAGCAGATAATAGTGGACCAATGTGATTCCTAACAACCTTTTTATCTCTAATGTAACTATAGAATTCTTTGGGATTCTCTTTGGAGTTATCAGCGATGTTCATTTCGTATTGTCGTTTTCTTTTTCTTATTGTCTTTTTTAAATCTCTCTGTATTGATACATAACTTTCATAGTCATTAGATGCACCCGAGCACTTATATTTCTTATATGCCTGTCTCTTTTTAGCAATACTTTTTTCAGTTTCTTTGTCGAGCCACTTTGGGCGAGCCTGATTTGGGGGACGTCTGTCCTTGAAAGGAATGTAAGTTTGAGTTATCTTAGTGAGCGTATTTTGAAATATTTCCCACATCTGATCTACAGGTCTTTCGTTTAATTTTGCCTCCCAATCTGTAAGCTGAAGCTCCTGACGTAGTCCTATGAACTGAGCTTTACTGAAATCGGGTATTTTAGAAACACAAGTATATATTCTAAAATTGTTTAGGAGTTTGAATCTAAGTTGTGATCGCTATTTGCAACAGATTCACCGACTCCTACATCAGTTACCATGCTTTCGCGGCTGGTGATCAATAGATCGCGTAAGTTTCCATATCTTGTGGGCTCTTTTACATGCTGAATTAAGTAATTGTCACCAAGAAAATCAATCAAGCGACTACCTATATAGCCATGTTCAAGGGTCATCCAATCAATGTCAGTAAAATTGAAATCACCCATTATCAATAAATCCCTGTTGCAGAAACTAGACAGTTCTTGAAATAACAGTTTGTCGTCTGCTAATGATAATATCTTTGGCCTATATATTACACCTATATTCATTTTTTTTTTCCATTTATTTGGGTTAACTCAACCCACAAACTATCATATGCATCCTGTTTCACTTTCTCTAAAACACAAGCATGAATATTGTTTTTAACGTACAACAGAACACCCCCACCTTTCTTGTAATCCACTATGTACAAACCTTTTACCATCTTTCCGTGTTCAGACGCAGATGTAACCAGACACTAGCCTTGATTGACCTACTACTTACTCTCCCCTACCACGAAAAGCGACATTATTAATACTACACCAGTGTGGATTTAGGACGGGTAGAGGTTGTGTAGATCAGATCTTTGTGTTAAGACAGATATGTGAAAAAGCTATAGGAAAGGGAAGGATGTTTTTTGGACTTTTATGGATCTGGAAAAGGCTTATGATAGGGTAGACAGAAAGGCACTGTGGGAGGTTATGCAGATATATGGGATAGGAGGAAAGCTTCTGGGAGCTGTCAAGAGTTTTTATGAGAGTAGTAGAGCTTGTGTCAGGATTAGAAATGGAGAGAGTGAGTGGTTCGAGGTAAAGGTGGGACTTCGTCAAGGATGCGTTATGTCCCCCTGGCTGTTCAACTTATACATGGATGGGGTAGTGCGAGAGGTAAATGCAAGGGTAGTGGGTCAGGGATTGGAGATGATTAAAGAAAATGGAGAAAAGTGGGAGGTGAGCCAGCTGTTGTTTGCGGACGACACTGCGCTTGTGGCAGGATCGGAGGAGGGATTGAGGAAGTTGGTGACAGAGTTTGGGAGAGCATGTGATAGAAGAAAGCTAAAGATAAATGTGGGTAAAAGTAAGGTGATGAGATGTACAAGGGGTGAAAGTGGCAGTAGACTGGAAGTGAGCATTAAGGGAGAGCGACTGGAAGTGGATAGTTTTAGATACTTGGGTGGAAATGTGGCAGGAAAAGGTGGAGTGAAGGTGGAGGTAGAATGTAGATTGAGAGAAGCGCGTAAATGCCTTGGATTAAAGAGTGTAATGAGGAATAGACATTTGGGAATGGATGCTAAGAGGAGACTGTATGAAGGAGTGATTGAGCCAACAGCACTGTATGGGGCAGAAACATGGAACATAAGAGAGGAAGAGAGAAGGAGTTTGAATGTGTTTGAGATGAGGTGTCTGAGAAGTATGATGGGGGTTACTAGGCTAGATAGAGTGAGAAATGAGGAGGTGAGGAGGAGAACAGGGGTGGAAAGGGAGCTGGGAGATAGGGTTGATGAAAGAGTAGGATGGTTTGGACACATGGAAAGAATGAGTGAAGAAAGACTAGTAAAAGAGGTATGGAAGGCAGATGTGGAGGGAGTGAACATGAGGGGACGTCCTAGGATGAGGTGGATGGATGGGGTGAAGGGGGCTTTCAGGAAGAGGGGAATGTCTGCTGAGGAAGGACGGGAGAGGACAGAAGACGGGTGAATGGAGAATGGTTGTATATGGATGATGTGATGCATGAAGTGGAATGGGCGGGGGCGAGGTAGTATGTGTGAGAAAAATTTGACGCAGCCTAAAGGGATTTCTCCCCTTCTCCATTTATGCATGGGGGGACGGAGAGGGGGGGTCGCCGATTTAATGAAGCGGCCTTGCTGTGGATGTGCTGTGTCTTGCGACACTGCTTCTGACCCAGGGCAGTGGACAAGGTGCAGGGATGACCCGTCATCCTGGAGGTGCTAAGATGAGAGGGAGGGTGGAGGGTAGGAGTGTATTCAGGGATGGAATGGGTGGGAATGATTTTATACCTTTTCCTTTTTGGCTACCTCCCTTGTAAGGGGGAAAAAAGCCTTGGTATATGTATGTATGGATCAGTATGACGCAGGTCCTTTGCCTTCTAACTGCCGCATGAAGGCTCTCGATCCTAAAGACTACACCCACAATCACTACCGGTCTTATCCTACAAGTATTTCTCAAGGCGACTAACGTACATCAGATGTTTGTCCGAACAAAACAGAAATTTATTTGACCGAGAACCCAACTCTGGAAAAAACTACCGTCTGTTTTCCGCTCTCCCACTGGCAGAACTTGTACATTTTCCATTTCTGCCATACGTTCTCTATTTTCAGTTTATGCATTACATAAAAATCTATTCAGCAAAATTATCATGATTCGACCCATCAAGACCATTAGCTGTTCCGTCACTAGCGGTCTCGATTTCTATTATCAAAAGAGCTCCCAAAGCACAAACCACCTTGTATTCTAAAGATATTTCCTTTCCCGTCTCCCAAATTTCCTTTGGTTGCTATCGAGCAACTGTGGGTATTTCACTTCCCTCCTTCCTCTACACATCACAAACCATCAGGATTAAATCCCTCTTACGTATGCAATGCGGAACACGCTCGAAACTTGTACTCAATGCACTATTTGTACAACTTGCACCACTCTTCCCTCCATATACATCACATTATACACAATTACCTTTCTTACATTACTACCAGCATTACCTAGCCTGGAGAGAAACTTCTCCCTGGGTCGATTTTAGGATAAAAAATTATAACTATTTCCAACCAGCTTAAAAGTACAAATACACCTGTAAACGAAATTAACAATGCGATTGCCTCGAGCCAAGCGGAGACTGTTTCAAAGAGGCGCTACTTTTTCTTTGTCCACACGAGGAAAATTACCACGTTCGAGCTGGATTCTGGGCGGGAATATCCACACACACACAGCCACAAGCACACAAATATCACAGCCACACACACACACACACATTACAGCAACACAGAAGAGCGAGAGAAAGTGGGAGGGGTTAACACTATCACCTGAGAGAATTGAACTACTTTTCGTGATAGCAATAGTTAGAGTATCTACATCGTACACATTATCACGGGCAAGAGACAGGGATGGTCCTTCATCCACAAGGAGCTAAGATGAGAGGGAAACAAATGGGAGTTGAATGGATATAGGTGCATACCTTGACTGGCTATCTCCTTTATATGGGGGGAAAAGGGTATTTTGTGTGTGTGTGTGTTATATACACACACACATATATACATACATACATATATCACGTACAATGCACAGGCAATGCAAAGGTTCTCCATCTAGCAACATGACGCGAGTTCCGCCTCACCCATCAATCCATCCTCCCTCCTTCAGCAGACGTCCTGGTTCCTGCCATATCCTTCGGGTTGCTTAAGAGCCTCACCACTGCAGCTGTGGTACCAGTCGACGCCCCTCCCCCACACTTCCGGCATATTTACAAACGTCCCCAACATTTCCCATTGAACCCCCAACACAAAATTGTTAAACTATTTCTTTCCTTCTCCGGCGTGCCGACGTGCCTCGAAGAGAATTTCCCACGAAAATTAAATTAAAAATATGAAATAAAGAAGGTGCAATTCAATGCGCATATTTGCGCGAAAACTCCCTTTAACTCATGAATGTTTCATCTTACCACGAAAATGTCTTTTTTTTTTAGACATCTCTCGTCACAAAGCGCGGACTGAGCTGCGACTCTGAAACGGCTGAAAACGGACTAGAACCAAAGGACAGCATAGGAAGAAAATGAGATACAGAAAACCATGGGACAAATTAGTACGAGACAAGGAGGACAGCCAAGAAGGCCGGTCCAAGAGCGGCTGGAGCAACAGGGCCAAAGACCTGGAGAACCTAAGAAGAGGTTGAGCAAAAGGAAGATAACCAAGATAAAGAGATGGAAACCCAAGATAGAATGGAAAAACGAAGATGGAGGAAGAGCAGGAAAATAGGAGCAAATGACAGGGGAGGAGTGAAGGAACAAAAAGGGGGAATCGGCGAAGGAGGGCGACAAGGATGTGGCCGAGGCAACGGAGGCTGAGGAAGGAGGTCGAGTAAGTCAGGAGGGGAGGTTGAGGGGGGGGAGAAGGAGAAGGAGAAGGAGAAGGAGAAGGAGGAGTAGGCGGCGGCGACTGCCAAGGAGGCTCAAGAAAACCAGAAATCTTGCAACGCACCAGCTCACTCCACGTGTTTTAGTTTTATCCTTTCATTTTTACATACAAGTTCATCATATGAACGTACTCAAGACAACCCATCCTGTCCCAATGTAAATCATTGCATTTTCCACATACTGTCTATACCACCAGCTTGTGCACAGACCGTATCGGAAAAAGTACACGAAACGAGCTTCATCGCACGCCACACACACAGACTCACACTGGTCGTTCCCCTTCAACTCCCACCCATCCGTGCCGTACCGTAGCTGTTTCCGTACTCGGGGGATTGCCAGCCTTCCTGCAACAACCTACCTAAACACCAACCAGACTGCACACTACACATACATGTCCACATGGCAAGCAAGCACACACGGACGATAAAGAACTGCTAAACAAAATAAGAACACCCAGTAGGGGAGTTTTAAGGATGAAACTGTGTGGACCAGGTGATCTTGAAGGAAAAAAAGGACTCGGAGAAACGTGTATGTGGACTTGTTTAACATCTGCAAATTAAAGCGACTTGTGAGCAATGCAGGAAAGTTTTGCTTATGCATGGAACAAGAGTGACGGTTACGCAGGCAGAAGCGAGGCTGCGTGATATTCTCGTGGTTACTCAATATTTATGAGAAATATAAAAACTAAACATATAAAGGTAACCATTTTCAGGTATGGGTATAAAAAACGATACAAACATTTTAGTCGATATACTGTAGACGGAAGATATAGAAAAATATATTGTTTGCAAAACAAATATAATACGTAACGTTATGTGACATGACCCTACATATTCAAAAATTATATTACGTTGCATACAGGTATCTCGATGCTGATACGGCCACGGATGAGGAAGCAATTCAACGTTAGATGCGGACGCATACAACCTTGGCTTTCAAGGCATATTCCTCAAGATTTAAGGGACGAAAGAAGTGACATACCCCATACATCTTAAGTGTAGTGCCAAAGGAAATTCCCGGTTCCAATCTACATTCACGGCGGCGTCTTGTGTGAACACACAGCCACCCAGCCAGTTGTAAACGGGGCCAAAATCCATATCCACCGATTTTCGACTTCCCACTTTCACAATACGCTCCATATTTGATTTCTGAAGCCATGGTGCTGCCTCTAGAAGCAGGAAAGGCACACACACACACACACACACACACACACACACAGAGAGAGAGAGAGAGAGAGAGAGAGAGAGAGAGAGAGAGAGAGAATGGGGGTAATGGGGAATTAACGTGATGAAACAAATTATATATTAATAATGGAAAAAAAGCAGGTGCATGGTGAGGTGGAGAGGAAACAGACTGGGTGTGGTAGAGGTGGGGTGGGGGGACTTGGAAAAGAAGAGAGAAAAAAAATCCACGAAGAAGTTGGGGGAAAAAAAAGGACGAAGGAACACCTGGAGGAAATTTTACGAACTGTAGTAGAAATGGCGACACTCACGTGGGAACGTGCAGCTGGGTATTTGGCTAATTTACTTTATTATATTAGTCCTAAAACTTGGGTAGTATTTTACGCATAATCGAATGTACACATTCTTAACACCATGTAACAACGCAATTTATATATATATATATATATATATATATATATATATATATATATATATATATATATATATATGCAAAGTAGACCACTTGGAAAAAAGAAACTAACGAAGCAGAGCGCTTTCGTATATTACATCTTCAGTGCAACAAGTACATAGTGATAGGAATGCATAGAAAATATATACATGATACAAAGGAACAAGGACAGTTTGAATAAGCGTAGCGACCAATTACCCCCTGGAGAGCGGAAGGTCATTGTCAATTATCTTAAGATGGTGGGGCGACATCAGGTCACAGTCGCCAGGGTCACTGTTTCTACTAATGATATAGGGCGACATTAGGTCAATTCGTTGGGTTACATTTTACCTGATATTATCTTACTAATTTTTTGACAAATGAAATTATCAAGTTTGTACAAGCCTTTATGTAGGTTGGTATTTTGATTACTGGTGGTATGAATCAAACTGCACTATTAAATTTCTTGCTATTATGTTGTTGGTATAATAGATTGCCTGGGCATTACCCCAATCAAATGGATGATTATTTAATTCAATATGCTTGAATATACCACTAGAATGATTGCCATCCCTAACATTTTTCTTGTGTTGTTCAATTCTAATGTTTAAGGGTTTGGCAGTTTGACCTATGTAAAATTGATTACACATTTTGCAAGGAATTTTATAAATGCATCCTTTTTTAATTTCAATATTATTGTTGATGAGTATGTTTTACTGTACTATCATGTTTAAAAACTACCTTTACGCTAAATCTTTTTAATAATTCTGTGATACTTAACCAATTTTCTTGAAATGGTAAAATTAAAACATTATGATAATTGAAAGGTGATTTAGGCTGAGGAGTTAAATGATTTCCTTGCAAAATTGTAAGCAATATCAAGGAATTGCTTAGGGTATTTTAAGTCTAGCCCAATGTTAAAAACATTTCTGATTTCATCAATAAATTCAGGACTACAAATACGAAAAGCTCTTAAATACATTGAGGCAAATACTGTACGTTTAATATTATTTGGATGAGAATAATAATAATGAATATATGAACTTACATTGGTTGGTTTACTGAAGATGTAATATACGAAAGCGCTCTGCTTCGTTAGTTTCTTTTTTCCAAGTGGTCTACTTTGCGTAAGTGAACACGCGTACCTGTGTTCTTATTAGCATATATATCAATTTCCTTGATTTGAATGTGCACATTTTCAATTTTCAAGTCCCAGGCCAATTTTGATGGAATGTAATAAACCATTTGCGTGCTCGAGGTCCCCATTCATTCTACAGTGGGGGTTACTGCCGGGGAAGGCATGTTGCCATGTAGACTGGTTGGGCAGTAATGGTGAAGACTGTAAGGGAGAGGGAAGGGAAGGTGAAGAGTAGGGAGGAAGGAGGGTGATGTGGGTGGGCAAAAGGGTGAAGGGGATAGGCAAGTGAGTGAAGAGGGTGGGCAAGAGGGTAAAGAGGCTGGGCAAGAGGGTGACAAGTGTGGGCAAGAAGGTGAAGCGGGTTGGGAAAAGGGGTTGGTGGGAGTCGTTACGTCTGGCGGGGAAATCCATTTGTTGGTTCCAACCACCCACAATAACTCATCCGGTCACGAGGCCCCGATTAATGACTGCCATCTTTCACACAGCTTCCACGCTCCACCCCCACCCCAGTCTCCCCACCTTCCCACTTCCGTTTTCTTTTAGGATCTCATCAATCGTGCTCCAGGAGTCGGCGGCAGCAGCATCGGATCCAGTGGCATGGGCGATGGCGCCTGTAGTTGTGATGCTCTCTCTCTCTCGGAGTACTGGAAGGGGATGCAGCAGTTGCAGATAGTTGTTTGTTTGCATGTGCGTAGATACAACTAAATCCCAAAGAATCTATCAAAAGGCGACGAAGGTATGAAGGGGAAAGGAAGACAATATGGACAACAACATGATGTTGCTCTAAGAATGCTTAAAGTGTCCTTCCCAGCGTGATGTCAAAGGCAATTCCTTCGCATATGGTAACGATGACAATATAACAAAGTGCGTACAAACAAGTCCCTCGATCGGACGACTTTCAGGTCGTTATCGAGGCGTACGTTGGCGCTCACCATTGTGACACGCGCAGTCGTGTACGGTAAATTTGAAACTGCGAACGAGCTCCCGTGCAGGCTGGGATGAGACCCATTCCATTCAGAGGCGCATCGCCGTGACCATGGTAATTACAGGTTCATTTGCCTAAGCATCGCCCTCCCCCATCATCCACCAACCGGAACACATCCATCCCTTATTCGAGGCAGACCCGATCTGACGACCCTCATTGTGCATCCAATTATTCGGACGACGGGCACACACTTGAAGGGGGGGGGGGCGCCTTCCTTCTGCCAAAGCAGACTACCCTCGCGTATTTCTCTGCATCGTTCTACTGCAGTAGCCATTCATGATCATGCTCTCTCGACTTTTTCCCCTTATTCTAATTACCTTTTTTTGGATGGGGGGAGGTAGGGTCATAGCGTCCCAAATATACTGGGGCCCAAGCCCCACGCCATATAAAGCTCATTGGCGTCGAACTGGAAAATCGTCGACAAAGTCCGGGACCCCTGGTTGAAGGGTTAATGACCATCTCGTTAGCGTCGACCCCCCACCACCCCGACCCCCCACTCCCACCTCCCCGGCACCACGCCACCTCTGTCCCAATTCAATTACCTCTTAATTGCTATTCACTCGGTTCTTCTGATCGCCGTTGTAGTCCTCATCGTCTGCCAGACTTCCGATGACCTCACCGTGAGTTAGTGAGCAAGCAAGCGTTCAGCCTGCTAATTAAATGACTTATTCACCTACTATCTACACACACACACACACACACACACACATATATATATATATATATATATATATATATATTATATAAATTTAATTTCTTTATTCATATCGTGGATCTGTTCTATTCTTCAACCCGCAAGCATTTGAAATTTTGTTGACCAGCGCTATTGCTGCTACACAAGCTCTGGAGAGGCTTACCAGAATGGAGCTGTAACCTCTTGAAAATTTTACGCTCTCAATCTCTTCCGACTTATTAGGACCTTCACACCAACCGTGTGGTAGGCTCCACTCTTAACTGGTTATCTTCAGTATAAACCCATGCAAAATAGCAAAACAGAAGCAAAATACACTCCATGGGCAATGCAAGAACCTTCGTCTGCTACGTCATTACGCGCGGTTTTTAAAATTGCGGGAAGATTAACGGTTCGCCTTCAATTTGTGATCAAGGTGGTGGTTGGAGGGGACGGGCATTCAAATGGGAATGAAATGTAACAAAGATCAAGAGGGTCTTCAAGAGCAGTCCCGAGGATGAGTGCCCATGGAAACGTGTAGAGTAACAAAGAGGAAAGTGAGGAAACGAAGACACGAATACGGGATAAATTGAAACAGAACGTTCGAAAGGAGAGAAGACAAGCAAAGATGTGAATGCTTTGAGGAAAGTACCGAATAGCAAAATTCACGCTTTTACTAACAGTGCGCGCATTGAATACAATGAAACTTCAAAGCATTTATTGCCTATCAAATAGTGAAACATTTGCAATCTCGCGCATGCGAACCCACGTATGTACTAACTCCAGCTAAACATAAAAAAAAAAGTTCATAACCTGGCCGATAATTTCACTTGTCTTTTATACGTGTTCAGCAGCTATTCTTAAAACCTTAATCTCATTATTCCAACTTCCCAAGATTGCTGCGCTTCAACAACGGATATAATTCATGCTCTTAAATAAATCTGAGAAATCAACAGCGGTGCCCTCATCCTTTGATATGCTGGGGAACTCGACGAGACTGTCGGGCCGAGTTAATAGCACCGTGCATGAAACAGCATGTAGGACGCTTGTTTCCATTACGACGAGGCACGGATACGGCTAACTGCTTATTCACACATCCTCCAAGACGACTGTCAATACGCACACTAATACCCTCTTAGTCAGCTGTGCCGTGAACGTGCTTGTTGCCTGAACGAGCTGACTCATAACCTCATGTTTTGATGACGTGTATGCAGAAACACGTGTTTCTGAAGCATGTGTCCGCGCATACATGAACTCACGCGACCTGCTTTAGAGGAAGCGTCAATAAAGTGCGCACCTACCAACCCACCCACTAATTAGCAAACAAACCTCAATGAATAATTTATGTTGGCTTTAAATTCGCGTAATTGTTTCTGGAGTTTACCCATGCACGATACTTTCGCCCAGTTTACAAACGGGGCTAGGGCAGACACTTCAAACTTAATTAGCATAGTCTTGCTGAGTCACCTGAAGAACTAAATACATTAGCAAACAGCATATGGAGAGAGAGAGAGAGAGAGAGAGAGAGAGAGAGAGAGAGAGAGAGAGAGAGAGAGAGAGAGAGAGAGAGAGAGAGGGAGAGAGGGAGTGAGAGAGAGAGAGAGAGGGAAAGAGAGAGAGAGAGAGAGAGAGAGAGAGAGAGAGAGAGAGAGAGAGAGAGAGAGAGAGAGATTCCCGAGATCGAGATCACTAAACGTCTACTACGCAATGGCTCTTGTCACTCCTACAAACTTCTTCAGTTGATCTTTCCTATTTTTGCCCCCACTCCCTTTTACCATGTGTGCCCAGACCGTTACAACGGCTATCTTGTCTTTCACGCCCATTTTTTCTTGTTTTCAATTGCCAGAAGACCACCAGAATGGGAATGCTAATGCACATATGAAATTCCGTAATCGTGTTTGAAATTCACTTTGATATCTGTACAAATGCAACACCGATGTGAAAATACTCTATAGATTCGATGCCAAGTTATAGCAACAAAACCTCGACCAGGTATAACCCCGGAGTAAACTGCATGAGCGAAGACCAGAGCTTACTATGATCTTCACTCATGCAGATTACAGTGGAATCTATGACATTAACTCCATATTCATTTGTAATGAAATATATACGTAACTAAGTTTGACATTTGTCACTCGTTTCAGGCGTGTTGATCATTGTATTAAGAGAGAAATAATGAATAACCGTTCCAAACTCTCAAAAGTTACATATGATCAGCATACCAACTATTCCAACCACCCAGCTTGCATAAAAACATTAAATATGCGTTTCTTTAGCAATAGCTCATAATCAGAATTTTTCACAGAAATTTGTCCAACTTTTCCTTATGTGACAGTGATTGGAATTTCTTGAGAAGGGAAAACTGCATGTTGCCCAACAGTTTCTAACCTCCTTCCCCGGCTTTTGACGAAATACTTGTTTCTACCACAAGTAGAGATTCTACGGCTTTAACTTGACATCGAGTCTCACATTAGTGTTGGGTTTGTGCTATTACCTGTGAATTTCACACACGATTAAGAAATTTCACATCATTTACATTTCTATAAGATTTCCATTCTAATGGCCCTGTGCCAATTTCAATACAGCGTTCAACTAAAATCATCATCGATTACAACTACCTAAACTATTTCTTTACTTTAAGCGTCCAGAGCACAGGGCATTCGAAGCCAAGTTTGACCGTAACTAATTTGTAACTAGTTTCATATTCAAACCTACCTTTAAACAATTATTCAAAACGGCAGGTCAGGTTGCAAACGACCTCTTGTGTCTATCGTTTGTTTTATCTTTGTCGAACCAAACTCCCGTACTTGACCCTCGTTGGTATACTAGTACAGCCAGTATTCATTTTAAATGTACGATTATGCATTTCTTCTACTCGTATAGGGTATTAAAGTATGTTTACTTTCCCCATGACAATATTGTAAAGACTACGTCTGATAACTATGACGAAATACAGCAACCAACCCTAGCAAGTCTATTCACCCATATCTGGGCTGCCAACACGCGGGTTTATTCAGCCAAAAACGGATAACTTTAAAATCTTCACACACAGCACTGCTGCCCTCCTCCCTCAGTTATGAAACTGCTGCCGTCTTACAAAAATCTTCAGATACGTCAACTTCTTGGCGTTTCCCTCGTTTCACGCTTTACAGAGCTTAAACGGCCACAGACGTCATTTTCTGGCACAGCGTTGCCGTTTAACGTCTTCCACCGGATCAACCACGACATGGGAGTGAGTGAAGTTCCTGATATAATTCCAATTTTGACTTGTTACTAACGCATGCCTCCATTTCCACCCACTACGACCCGACCTACCAATATTGCAATGATTATATATATATATATATGTATATATATACATATATGCATATATACATATATACATACATATATATATATATATACACAGTAAAATTCCTTTTATCCGACCTTCGAACAACCGACTAGTCCAAACATCTGGCTTTTTTATTCAATGTCCCAAGTCGGATAAAAGTTGAATTTGTCCAAACATCCGACCGTCGAGTGATTGTTTAGTTGTTGCTCTCGAAGCTACCAGACTCATGGCGCTCAGGTCGGCTGTTATTTTCGCGGGCATTTCGGCGTTTGTATACGTTTTGGCCTTTGATGGTTATTTCTCCCTAACTCTGCTGTGATGTTTATTATGCTTTATTGTACCGTAAACAAGTGAAAATATCTCAAACCAATGATCTTTTTATTTTTCATTTTTAGTGTACGTCCAAATATCAGAGTTTTCCAAACATCCGATCTAAAGTAGGTCCCACTAAGGTCGGATAAAAGGAATTTTACTGCATACACACACACGTGATTCACCATGGTCTTTGGATCATGTATTGGTCTCGTGATCGACAGCCATTTCCCTCCCGAAAGAGAGCAGAGCTTGTATATGACCGATCTAAGGGTAATGTATACCTTACACACGCGCACACACCCAACTCCCCGCCTACGAGTTCCAGTAACAACCCACAGCTCAGCGATACAGAGATTATTTCAGCCCTGGGCGGGATTTGAACCCATACTTCCGTAGTAGCAGCCGGGAACTCTACCAATTGCGCCACGAGTTTGTGTGTGTGTGTGTGTGTGTGTGTCCGCGCGCGCGTATTCACGTTAAATCACATTCGTGTGCACTGCGGAACCACAAAGCGGGTACCCTGCTATTAGAGTAATAGTGACATGCAGACCATGGGACGTTCGACAACCACCAGGACAAAGAGCGGCGGTCCCCAACAGTTCCCTTTATATCACCTCAACGCCGCAACTTCCTTGATGGATACCCCCAACTACCATCCCTACACACCACCACTTCCCCAACTACCCCGCATGACCGCTAGACACACAACACGACCACTCCATCCGTCTTGGACCCTTACCATGTCCTGCCCAAACACCATCAATCACACCTTAATCCTTTCACCGTATTTTACGACTTCAGTCCCTTATTTGAACAGCCTCCAGGCGATTCTATTCAGCTGCGACCAAACCATCCAAACAAGTGTTGTGAGAGTACATATGCCACGACAATGGTGCTACCTTGCCAAGTATTCTCCTATCGGCGGACACATATCTGCACTAGCGTTTTTACGACCATCTCCATAAAAAGTGGGTGGGGGCTGTACACACACTGCCTGCATGAAAACGTCAAATTACATAAACGAATCTAAGATCAAACTTACTTTTTTTTTTTTTTTTGGTATCCTACAATCAGGTAATCACAAAATTGTTGATACAAGGAAAGCGGGCAGGACATGAAGTAGACGTGCAATTTACTAACAAGGGAGAATCATGTATTTGTTACAGAGAACAAAGGAACGTAAACAAAACTATGATGAGAAAAGTCACTGTTAACTACTGCGTCGTGTGGCTTGTTTGTCCCGACCGAGCTTCAAGCGAAGCTGACCAGCGGGAAGTCCAGAATGACTACAGCTTGTCCTGGCAATCCAAACACTTAGGGCAAAGAGGCCTGCTTCGATCGCAACTGTCCGGTTTTTTTTTTCTTCAAATTTTCTCCCCCACCAAATAGATAAATGAAAATAAAAGACTTCCTGGCAATCGCTTCATCACATGGAAACGACAAATTCAAATATCAATGAGACGCTCAGTATTACGATAACGAGCCCTCACGATTTGAAATTTCAAATAATTTGAAAGCTCTTGAACACAGGATATTGCGCCACTCGCAGTGGTTTGTGGCTTTGATTGTGGTGGATACTGGAATTTCTCCGGAAGCACAGGAAATGAATATTAATTTGAGTTACAATTCTAATTAACTGCGCACCGACCTCAACCGACAAAAGTTCGTCGACCACCACTTCACTTTTTCCCTACCGATAAAAATGGGAAACTTCGTATTCGTTTAGCCACACCCCTCTTGCTAGGGTGATATACTTTTATTTCACTTTGTTTCGTGTGTGTGTGTAGGGGGGGGGGGGAAGTCCCAAGACCATAGATGGGTTTCGTGCCATCTGAACCCCAGTTCTGGCACAAGTCTGTCTTCCAACTGGTACTTCGCCAAGAGAATCTCTCGTCGCCGGCAATTCACCAACGCTTCTAGCTTTACGGCCATGACAGCGCCGTTACCATGAACCATATCAGGTATTTGGTGGGAATAGCCTCTTCAACACGAGTCAAATTCTCGTGCGCAGCATCGGATGCCTAATGTACGATGCATCACACTACTCGCGTTATAAAATATGAAGTCACTGCTGTATTACTCGTTCTCTTTCACTCTGAGTAATAATAAACACAGAAAATGTGATCAAAACGGTTCACAGAATTCGGGGGTCAGCTACAATTACAAAAATATAAAAATATATATAATCATTACGCCGACGTCGGCATCCTCGTATACCCACTCGCGCCTCATGACGCCGACGCAGGCGTTATCGCATCGAAGAGGTTAAGATGGCAAGGGGGTATTATGATAACCTATCATACCTCAGTCAGCAACCCCCAAGGCCTTCCAATCAATAAACCACGCTCAAAATCTTCATCTTTCCAGAATAAGAGGAAAACCCGTTCAAAGAGATACGGCCATCGGTTTAATTAACGCTCGACTTAATGGGATCTTAAAGCTTCGAACACAAAAGGGAGACCAGGATCAAATGTACGACTTCTATTGTCCAAAGTCAATATCCAATACTTTAAGTCCGTCCAGCCCAACAATAACTACCCCTTCCGTGCCGGGTGGCACTTTTCTTTTTACCGATAAAGCCGCTATTCCATTTCATTAACTCCTGTGCCACTCACTCGACAGTAGTGACTTCTTCGATTAGAGCGGCAATTTCTACCTTTGCCTATTTCAAGACACTTCATCTCCACTCCTATTCTACTTCATGTTTTTCATTATTATTGTTCTAACCTTTCTGGAGCGGCCCTCTGCTGGCATTATTATTTTCATTTATTTGGGGGAGCACATCTGTCATTCTTTGATGAATGTTGATAAGACGAAGAGGGCGAAGATGATGAAGAGGACGAAGAGGAAGAAGATGAAGCGAGGCAGAAAAAAGACGAAGAGGACGAAGAAGTGAGGAAAAAGATCGTGGTGAATAATTGTGATCGCTCTACTACCCTTGAGAAAATCCAAAACAGTGGCAATTCGAGCAAGGAATAGGACGAGGAAGAGCGACTCTGTGCTTGTACGTGTCAACGCTGTGGGATGGTAAAGGGGAGGCTTCGTATAAAGGCTTTCAGTCGCCGGATGATGGCGCGCAGCCAGAGCGTTGACACAATGTCACAACTCAGAATTTAAGCTGCTCGTGAAACTTAAGCTTCTCGAGTCTGGCAATCCGACCTCGAGCGTGTGGGACAATGTAATTTCAGCTGCTGAAGCGCATGGAGGAGGAGGCCCTGCCGCCCTCCATCCATCCATCCAGGGTCAGCTGGAAAGCGTCGGGTACGTCGAGCTTAAGTGTGGAACACGTCTAGCTGGAGTGTCAGGAGGAAGAGTAAGGGAGGAGAGAGTAGAGGGCGGCGTGCAGACTGAGAAAACAGAAGTTGGGGAGGGGGGTCAGGGAAGGAGGAGAGATAGAGGAGGGGTGTAGACAGGGAAGAACTATGTGGATTCATTTTGCCAAAAATTCAGAATATTCCGACACTAAATTTCACTTTCTTCTTATAGGGATTCGTTTGAGAGCAAGCAACGTAAAAATGTGCAAGAGATGCGAGGCAGGTTCTTGCGCGAGAGGCTGATTTGCAGCGTGGAAGGAAGAAAAATGGCGAGGAAAATGAAATGTGACGACGACGTGGGAATGGGCGAGGGGGGTAGAGTGAGGGAGGAGGGTGCAGAGGTAGTGAGGGAGGGAGGGAAAAGGGAGAGGCAATGAGGGAGGAGGGAGAGTCAGTACGGGAGGGAGGAAGGAAGAGAAAGAGGCAGGCAGGGAGGGGAAGAAGACTGAGTGACAGAGAGGGAGTGAGAGAATAATCGACGGACTGTGCAACGATATTGTGATAGCACGTGTTGCCACGTTAGAGGTCAAAGAAGGCAACCTTCATGATCTTCCGAGACAGTTCTGGAAAATATGCGTTTAAGTTTCCAAGCAGGTGGAAAGCGACAAAGAATCGTAATCGAAAGGAAGTGGGGGGAAAAAGAAGGATTTGGGACAAGAGAAATGAGGATGACCGTGAGGAAGAAGGATGACAGGGATGATGAGAAAGAACGAAGTAGGAAGGATGCGGAAGATGTGGGTGAAAACGAGGTGGCGGCGACAGAGCCATGTCAAGATACGAGTATATAATGTTCCATTCTGTTTGTGCAAACAAACGTGTGATGGATGCGCGCCCGCGGCTGGCCAATTCAATTTGTCCCCGGGGCGATGCGTCCTGTCCTCTCCATAGCGCGAGGCTACCGGCAGTGAGCCGTGGGCTACGGTCAACACCTCTGTGACCGGTCTTAACAACCAGAACGTCACCTTCCACACTTCTCCCCCTTTAGGCTCACAATTTCATCAAGCGCAAGCTGACTCCGTCATCCACACTCCCCCTCCCTCCCCGACCACCTCGCTTCCACCCACTCCTCCTGTCCCAAATCTCGCCGAGCCGAGTTTCAGCTCACCGCTTCACCCGAATTATTTCCTCCCGGAGTCTTAAAACGATTTTCACACCGCGATGCACAAAACTCTGTCGCTTCAGATTTGAATTCGCGTAGTTTAAAAGCCATTGCAAATGAATGGGTGGAGGATTCTAATTCCAAAGTTGGGTCATGTGCGCGTGGGGGAGGGGGGAACGCGTTCATCCCAACTATATATATTTTTTCTATTTTATTCGCCTTCTTTACTCCCTGGAGGTGTCGTCGCAATCCACATCAAACCAAGCGTTACAACACACACAAAAAAAGCCCTAGTAAATTGAATCTAGATTTTTTTCCGGCTTGATTAACTCCGCTTCACTGGTTAATGAAATTAAACCTTGAATTAACTATAGTGTTCGTGTTCATCTTTGGCCTCGTCCAACGGCGGGAAAGTTGAAAGGCTTCATGGATAACGAAGCAATTTACCAGAATTTTATCCACGCCCCCGTTTATATGGGGAAGGTGGAGGGGGGGGGGCAATCTCGTTCTTCAATTGTGGAAGAGGGTGAGTGATGCAATGAATATTTGTCACCGAAATGGAAGTCACAGGTAAATAAACATAATAAAATAAAAAAAGTTAAAATGGCGCCCGGCTTGTGAGGATGAAACCCTCATTAAATGAAAATTTAATCTAAAAAACTGTACCACGCACTTCCAACCTCTGCTGTCCACTAGGTTACCTTCGAGTTCTTGTTCTAAAACTGTTGAGAACGGGTGTGGGTTATGCAATAATTATATATTATATACATACATTACAATATATACAATCATATACATATATATATATATATATATATATATATATATATATACACACACACACACACACACACATATCAAAGTTACGAGTATCCGACGTCAGCAGGATGGAATACGGCCAGCATACATCTATCCGTGCCGCCCAATGGTTTGCCAGTATTCTGGAGTGCCTATTCTTAACTTTTTCGCAGTTGTAGTTCTCGTTCTAAAACTGTTGAGAACGCGTGTGGGTTATGCAATAAATTATATATATATATATATATATATATATATATATATATATATATATATATATATATATGAGAGAGAATGTGGGTGGGGAAGGGCAAACAATATATATATATATATATATATATATATATATATATATATATATATATATATATATATATATGTGTGTGTGCGTGTGTGTTTGTGTGTGTGTTGAGACATTCTAACAGGACGTAAGTGGAGACAAACACAGGAGTCTTGGTCCGAGTTTATTCCCGACTAGTGTCGCAGGTATGCTTTGAAAAAGCATACCTGCGAAACTAGTTAGGAATAAACTCGGACTAAGGCTCCCGTGTTTCAATCTCCACTTATATATACATATACATATATAATATATATATATATACAGTATATATCAAAGTTACGAGTGTCCGACGTCAGCAGGATGGAATAAGGCAGCATTCATCTATCCGTGCCGCCCAATGGTTTGCCAGTATTCTGGAATGCCTATTCTTAACCTTTTCGCATTTGTAGTTTTATTCCAGCTGTCGCCTGTCTATTCCATTCAACCTTGCAGAGTGAGACCTCTTCCGGAGCAGAAAGATGCATCTATTTTATTTACATACAAAGAGGAGTTTGGCACACTTACAGTACAAGGGAGGTAAGCCAACCAAGGAATGCAACCTCCAAATTCCCATCTCCCACTCATTTGTATCACTTTTATATTTGGAAGAAACTATCAACAATAAAGAATAAAAACCATTACCTTTTAGCTACGTTTAACGTTACTTTCATTCTGTTATCCGCCAAGCTATTTTATTCTGCAAACGAATGGGACCCCTCCTCAACAACGAAGTAGACTGGAAACGACAGCCCTCCCAAGCACAACCATGCTCAAATTCTCAAACCTCCATAAAACTAATAGCATTTAGATAACTGCCACACCAGCACTAGGCATTAAAACAATCATAGCCGGAGCGAGAAAACACGGGTCTGTCAACAAACGCTCGCACACTTGTACAAACCAACTTTTTCTGGCGTCCGCGTCAGCTTCATGCTCAACATGACAGGAGGGGAAAAACTATTTCCACTCTTGACCCACATTTACACCGGCTGCATAATGCACCACCCGTTTATATTTGTGTTATGAAGCACAAGCTTTCAACTATTCCGGAGAAACGTCTACTTCTCGTTTTATGTAACCCTGCTCTCGCTAGCCTAAATCCAGGAGGAGGAAATCTCTCCTCGAAACACAGAAATGCCTACTACATGCGTTGCACCATGTTTTGATCGTGTTCAACTCAAAATCGTCCTTGGCATCCACCAAATGTTGACTAACTTTAAACAACGAGGCCTAACGAAATACTGATTACAGTTAAAAGAAAAACAACTGGCAAACCTCACCAGCAAAGAAAACGTTTGTAAAGGATACAATTTACCCATCATGACGCTGCCTTTATTGAGCAAAAACCTGCTCCGAAGACAAAACTGGTAGTGTTCAATCCAGTTCTCTTTACGATCGCGTATATACACCCACTATTTGGCACATGTCGCTCAACCTGTCTGTGTACGTGTCATGTACACGGGCATAAAGTAGCACCTCCGAAGCCGCCTGGCAGTTGCCACCTTCGCCTGTACCCTTATGCCTCACGAGCCCTCGAGAGAAGAAATCTCGAGTAATGTTCTATTCACTGAACTCCCTCTCCGCACCTTCTGTCAACCATGTACATGGCGCCCCTTGCTCCCTCGATCTTCAAATTCATAAGTATCCACCGCTCGATATACACTAACTCTATCCAATCCCAGTAAAAACCCATCAATCACACGCGTCCGTGAGAAAGTTCAACTATTTCCACATGGAAATAATGAATATCGGGTAAATTAAGTAATCTTCCGTGGCATGAATTCTTGCGCTCTCTCCAAATCACTCGAGCTTGGGAACCGCTCTTTCACTTTATCTAAAACGTGTACAGTTAATTTGACTATCATACCAAAAATACAACTACAGTACTTTACTTCCATGCATATTAAAGTTTTTATCCTTAACTCCAATTCCAACATTAGTCACGTTTCTATTAATAGTTCTTCCTCCAAATACAATTACAGCTTATCTTTACTCTACATTTCACTCTAAGTTCATCCTTCCATTGTACATTGTTGTAACGAGTTTAAGCACGTACAATCATGGCACATGAGCAATTGCTTCCCTCAACCTATCATTTAGGGAATGCCAACAACGGCGACGACTACACACGACAGCGAAGGCAATGAAATTCTGGAAACGGCACATGTCATGTTGACATGCTCAAAGCCCCCACAATACCTCCCCACCTTATTGGCGAGCTCTGCTCCCACGCATAAACACGAAGCTACGGATTAAGACGGGACCAAGGCAACAATAACCACTTTGTCGTTGGAAATTAGGGCAGAATTTTTCGTCATCGCTATGAACGAGACGCATTTCCGCTGTCTTGGAACTGCCACCGTGACACCATTGTATTAGCGGCCGTGCAGCTCCTAAATTCTGAAACACGTCATCCAGATTTCAAAGGTTGTGCCCCTCAAAAAAAGGGGGAAACGAGGCGAAGAAAGAGGAAGAAGAGGAGGAAGGGACGAGATGATCAGTTGGAACTGTTGAATCCGTCTCGGTTATGATCCTATCATTCTGTTTCTCTCGTGTCTTGAATCCGTCTCGGTTATGATCCTATCATTCCGTTTCTCTCGTGTCTTCTTTCTATGTACGAGCTGTGCTGTGCTGTGTTGATCTTACCTTATTTCAACGGTCCAAGCGAGTGGAGTAGTCTTCCGAGAAACGACTGCGCTTTCCCACCACTACCTTCTCCGTGTTTAATAAGAAGGAAAAGATGAGGAAGGGAGTGGAGGTGCAGGGGAAGGCGAGATAGAGGTGGAAATTATGCGAGGAGAGGGAGGGGGCGAAGAAGAAAGGGAAAGGTGAGGAGGAAGAAATCGTGTAAGGGCGAGGGTGAACAGGAGTTATTTGGTGATCACTGCTGAACAAACATCTCCCAACTTTTCAAATCACTTGCGTCAACCTATGCCACGTAACTCCCGCAAACATGTCTACCACGTCTCTCGACAGTGTCCGATCTTCTTCTTCCAAGCTTACAGTCTCTACGCGTAGACAACATTTACTCCATCAGCCATCCCCATGTTCATGCCCCATTACCACTCCTACTACTCTACAATATCCTACTCCAGCAAAAGCACAGATAGAACGCATCAAACATCAAATCGTCAGACATCCATTCAGGTGAGCTGGAGGGAAGTAAGTTGGGACGAAAACTGGAGGGAAGGTTTCGGGAAGCGGGGAAGGTGGGAGCATCATGTTATAAAAACGATTGTGTTATCTGCCTTCTACATCCAGCAGGTAGTGGCTATCATACACGTATCCCTTCTTGAAGATCTAACTTCAATATCACTTCTATACATGGCAGCAGACTGAAGTCCTAACTCCGCCCCCTTACGCGGCCTCGAAATCCCCTCTTCTGATTGGCCGAGGCATCAAGTCAAGCGATCCGTCTCCGCATTATTTTTCAAAACATTACAATGCAAATGATGATTTGCAACAAGTAAAGAGCTTTGCTCGTTCCATTACGATTTGAAGTGGGTTGTCTCGTCTGCTGCGAACCGTCTATCTAAATGATACTCCGATGATGAAGAAAGGGGAAATGGCAGAGCGAAATAAAACCTATCTGTACGAGGAGCGGGCGAGTATTGTGGTTTGGAACACTTGAGCTTTGTTGTCAAGCTGTAAAAAGGTTGCTGTGTACAGGTGGGCTATTTCCTGTTCTTCTCCGTACATAAGTGGGCTACAGATGTTTCCGGCCTAAGTAATCGGGGTCTTAGGGTGAGCAACGTTACATCTAGGTCACAGGAAATCCTTGCTTCCAACCCCTTCTCCCTGGGTCACAAATTCGCCAACTCAGTTTCGTGTTCTTTTATCACAAGCCCCTCCTGCAACATGTGGCAATGATCAACAGCAATACAGGAAAACAATTTCAACTTTAACAGACCCTTCAATAAACAGAGATAACGAGGCAAGTTGTGGCTGCACAACACGTTGCCAAATTTGGTGACAAAACACGAGCGAACACAAACCCGCACACACTTGCTCCTAACGACGCCTTACAGCTTCAGCATTTTCAATCCCACACTTCAAAAGTGATTTCCCTTTTCTGGGGCCATTCCAAACTCGTTTACATAATACTTAGGAGGACAAGCAAGCATATAAAACAAGTTTTTGTCGGACATGCTACCAATGCCTGCCACAGCTACGATATCATGGCCAGCGATAACTGCGTCCAACAAGCCGCCACAAGGCCTCGCGTGCGGAATGTTCAACAAAGATGCCAAATTCCTAACGTTTTCAGCGACATTCTACACAACCATGATAACTAGCATCAAGTTTGTGCACCGTTTTGGTTTCATGCGGACCCATTCGTGAATGTCCTGATATACTTCGACAAACAGGTTCGCTTCTAAAAGAAAGCTAACATTAAGTCACGAGGCAAGGTAGATGCATGGACAGAATAAACAAGTTCAGTCGAACATCTCTCTCCCTCTCCTTTTAATTGACTTGTTGCTGTCTCAATTTCCATCAACCCAACTGTTAGCCCCTTCAAAGAGATGACAGCTTTTATTACCCTGTTCTGAATGTCTGTCAAAAAATTAATTTGTCAACCTTGTTGGACAATTTAACGACATTATCTTAATTTCCTAGCATTTAGTTATCGAGTATATTCACGAAAAAAATCAGTAATGAAAAATAGGTCCACACGTACACTGCCAACATCGCTGCAGAAGCAAAGTAATACAGCGTCTTCCAGGGTTGCGAGGGATTGGCGAGATATGGCGGAGAAATTTCAATTATCGTACCAGCTGTACCACTTCTGCTAGTATACATTATTACCGCCATTAAACAAGGGATCAAGAATAATTTATGAAGTCCCAAAGGCAAGTAATCTTATGCAAATGACTACCCGGTACACTTTTTCTAGAGCCAAGGAACCCATACGTCAATGTGTTAAAAGATGCAAGATCATGGGTATCTACATTACAACCTTTAAAGATTATATACCATACTGTCCCCAGAGTCATCATCCCACTACCTCCAACTCGTTAGTGATTTGACAATATTGTTTATGGTGCACCCTCGCATCACACCAACAAATCCGACTCAACGCGTAAAGTAAAATTTCAAAAAATTATTCTATGTCGTATGACACCAGTGCTGTTGTACCACCTACCCCCTTCAGTTCTATTTTCACCTTAATGCTGGTTACTTGCTGACGATTTTCGTTCATCTCCGTGTCACCAGGTATGAAGGGTACTAAACATCCCCCTTCTGCAGGCCGTCCCTTTCTCGACTCTAATTACCACAAATCTGTGGCACCCCTTCAGTACCGAAAAGCCAACCAGAGGTAGGTTATTTTTTCCTCTATCTACCACCACGAGATTTTATTCAGTCGAGAGAAACGTCCCCGGTTTACCTCGTTTGAGGCGCTGACGACAGGAAAGGTTAAGCAGTCAACGCCTGACCACAGCATCGCCACAACGCGAGCTACCTACCACAACCCTCGAAACAAATCCCCAACCTCCAGAAGCAGCAGCTGTCATAACATCAAACTTTTCTACAAACAGCTACCTACCATCCATCCACTCTGTTTCGGCTCTGGTCTCCAAACGCAAAGATGCAGGACGTCAGGTTCCGTGGGCAACTGATGCACCGCCCACATCCGAACCTCCCCCGCGCTTTCTACAACCTATGGGTCCCGACCCTGGAAACCGTCGGAATAGTAAGCGAGGATAATGAGACTGCGAGAGTTCCCTTCAAGCAATAAGGTCGGAAATCTGGCAACGGTAGCTGTGGAGGGCGGCGGTAGTGAAAGTAGAAGCAGGGAAGAGAGAAATTAGGGACGGTGGGAGTACAAAATTGAAGAAAATTAGAGGGGGCCGACCGCTTAAGACTACGCATGTGGAGATAACGACGACAACGCAGACATGAATATGCAAACAAGATCGGGGAGCCCCCGGGAGAAGAAATTTGGGAATTTATGAATATGATCAGGAAACGCAAGAAATTGGTACAGAAACTAGAGATGGGGTCGCGAGGAGTCTTGAGGGAAGGGAGCTGTGAATGGAAGTGGGTAGTAAGGGGGCGGACACAGGCAAAGGTAGGGGACGGGTGGCGGGGGTTAAACAGGCGAAAAAAACTAGTGTGGGAAATATTGAACACGTGCTAGGAAAAAAAAAAAGTGTGTGTGTGGGGGTGGGGGTTGGAAAATTGTGGATCAAGAACGGGGCTCGCACAGCTACGACTAAGGCTAACGAGGAGGTAAAACGTAGAAGGTACTCTCGAAAGGGGACGCTTGGGGCAAAGCGTTAACAAGCAAAAACGCTCGATCTTCTTCCTGTGTATTTTCGACTCGAAGGTGACCTCGACAACCCTTACATCCCGGCGACGTTGCCGCCGCCTTCGGCACATTACGGCCACCTTCTCCATGCACCCGTTCGAATCTCTTGACAGTAGTTCTGCAGTTCTGTCGTAGGTCGACAGCCACACCTGTACTCCGCCCTGCAACACACCTTCGCTTCTGCTTTGCCTGTGTGCACGCGCGGTTTACGAGCTAAGATATAGGAGAGCGTGAAAACTAGAACAGAAAGAGATGGAAGTGAGGATGAAAATGGGTGGATACTTGTAATGGCGGTGCAACCTGTAGGTACGACGATCGGGTTACGCCACCTCGAGGTAAGCACCAGCAGCAACAACGGTCGACGTGCAAGGTACACCTTTTCAGCCGTTGGCCCCACTGCGGCGCAATCTACACCTGCAAGACGCCTAATACGCAATAAGCGACTACAAAGGTCCAGCCTGGACTTTGAAACCAACCAGGTTACAAGTCAGGCCGACCATGAAGCAATTCACGGGTAAACGAAGAATAAGTAGTGTATGTAGATGTGCGTGATCTTGTGTGCATAAGCTACACGGCGTCACCCGATAGTAATAATGGCTGACAGTGTACAGTATATGGCAGGTGCTACGAGTTGTACTCTCTCATTATTGGATGATAGAGCCATAAAAATGTAGGATGGGGATGAAGAGATGGATGGGGATGAGAAGGTAATATGGACAGTAAACTGTGGCGGGAGATAAAAATAAGAGGGGTAGAAGAATTGAGAAATAGGTGACGGGAAGGAGGGAGTGACGACTGGGGCTTAGATGACTGGCGCGAGAAAATGTATAAAGGAATGCAAGAAATATGCCTGAGGCAGAGACCAACCGTTGGTTGAAATATTGCAACTAATTTCTGAAATATTGGCTTTAAACCAATTTTAAAAATTCAACATTACCTTCATCTTAAATCACTTTAGAAGATAGATAGGGTTTTTGTCAAATGGTAACATCTAGTACAGATTTTTTTCAAAATCACTTATCCCAAAAATAGTTGTATCAATTTGGCCTTTGCATAAAAAGA
This sequence comes from Oratosquilla oratoria, assembly GCF_046742065.1. Taxonomy (NCBI): domain Eukaryota; kingdom Metazoa; phylum Arthropoda; class Malacostraca; order Stomatopoda; family Squillidae; genus Oratosquilla; species Oratosquilla oratoria. The sequence continues at coordinate 60,235,509 of NC_134777.1, forward strand.
AAAATATCCACTCTCCTATTTGAAGCCTCTCGTATATCTCGCCGGCTTACCTGTGCGTTTCAACCGCCAACGGCAAGTCGACGGCCAAGCAAGGAACGAGTTGAGCGGAAGAAAGGCATTATGGATCGAGGAGGGGAGAATATTGTTAGCGAACAGGAGAGCGAAGACGTAAAGGGCGAAGAGGTATGGGTAAGCAGTAAAGGTAAGCGAATGGAGCGGGGTGAAGATGATCCCCAAGCGATTTATTAAGAAATATACTTGCGAGTTCGGCATTTTGGACAGACCAGCCCCCCCACCCCCTGTTGGGGCATGGGAAGTTTAACAGCCTTAACACAACTGCCGAGAAATTGAAGCTATTTAAATTTTTCTACCAAGTTTTGATAGATTTCATCAATGCAAAAAAAGCCAAGTATGCACCATTGCTGTGGACTAAATACACATACATCAGTAGCTGCCACCGCTTTCGGCAGCGGAACTCCTTATCAGTTGTGATCACAAAAAACCATGCACTGGCCGTGGCCGGCTCCTAAAAATGTATTGTGCAATATTGCTGACTACCTGTGCTCCCAATTTTCTTCCAATTTTTTTCCGAAACTGTCCTGTGACCCTCATAAATACCCTCGGAACCCTCCTTTGGGTCGACACAATGGGTCTGGGAACCAATGGGTATGCGGGAGGGTCGAGGAAATAGCCACCGTGAGGACTCGTCCAGAGCAGAGGAGGACAAGGCGTTCGGGAAGGGCGGTAGGGCTCAATCGAAGAAAGAAAAGGAAAAATATAAACTATACAGGACGGGCGGGCGGGGCCCAGCCAACAGCGGCCACAACCCCGATAACAAGGGCGATCGACACCACCACTACAAGAATTGTTAGGGTGTGTTGTTTTTGTATTCGAGTGTTCGTGCAGCTCGTGTTTGTGCATATGCGTGACGAGGGGCGAAGGAACAGCAACGTGTTCATCCACTGCAAACGGTGGGGGGACAAACATGAAGGGAACTTGACGAGATGGGGGAGAGACAATGACATCAATGAGAAAAACTAGTGTGAAATATAATTTAAATAAAAGGAGGTATGGCCACGTGGAAAATTGCCAGAGGAATGACGAGATATGTATAAAGATGGCCAGGTCCACTGTCAGAGTCGGTAGGAAGATGGCTTGGCGGGGAGTGGAAGAGTACCGAGGGAAAGGGCCGGCGAAGATGGACGAGAACTATGACGAAAATGTTGGGGAACGAGTAGTAAGGCTGACCGGAGTAGAGAATGAAAGTAACGATGGAACATGGGGGGAGGGGGGCTGCTAAAGACGAAACCAGAATATTACGAATTTTGAATTGGCAAATTGGGTGGATTTCCAGTCCACCTGTCCATGTAATGGGGCAGATTGGTGTGTTTATAAACAGAACATTATTTTTATAAAGTGTTTTTGCAAATTGCCCAAAAAATGCCCAGTCCATATTACAGACAGGAACAGCGCAAAAAAAAATCTATCAAACTGCACAAAACCTCTTCTGACGAGACGACTCAGAAAAACACAAGAAAAATCACGAGTGATGAGAAGAAAATAGACCCGGGGAGCTGGCGACGGCAGGCGGTTGTCTGTTCTGTTCCGTTCCGTTCTGTTCCAAGTTTCGGCGCCAGTTGGAGTGCAAGTGACGTCTCCAACTTTGACACGTTTTTCTTTCCCGCTTAGACCTGCTTCTCCTCCGCCTTTCTTCAGCTCTCGACAAGAACCCAAGGTTTCCATGATTACATAGTTGCCCCAGAAGTCTCCTCTGTTCCAAAGGAAACTTCTTCTTGTATGGTTGAACATTAATTATGCCAGGATTTAACCTTGTATATGTATATATTATACACTCAATTCCAGACTTACATTTTACCAGTTTTACTCGTTCGGGGCTGCTCCCCCCCGTCTCCGCAACGAAAATAAAGTCATTATTTGAATATTGGTCCCGTCCACATTCATTTCTGTGTTCTCACAAGCTACTCGCTCGCTCACCAGGTGCGTGTAATTTTCCCTTCAGGTTTCGAGTTTTGGAACACCACTACGCGCCGAGTCACGGCGTCGCTCATGACTTCCCGACTCCCTGCGGCTACCCAACCCACAGCCACGTACCACCCCGTCCCCTCTGCCCTCTACCACGAAGTGGAATATTATCCCTGCCCTGTTACCATGCTCCTCCATCTATCCTCGCTCTCCTCTGCCCCTACGACCGCTAACCGTAAACGCTAGCTGCAACATAATCACGGGGGCGGGGGTATTCAGGTCTCCAGAACACACTCAACCATCAAAACCGTCAACATCTAAAGACCTCCAAGTTTTAAAATATTTGATCACAGAAAAAAACATTAACACCAACCTTTTACCACAACCGCGTCTGAAGCGTCAACTTCAACAACTCGTATGGTTATAGACTCCTTCACCGTCCCAGTCTCCAACCACATTTTCCTTTCCCACTGACATGGTCGAGATCCACGACCCTTCTCGCCCGTTTACTCCGTTTGGGATACAACGAAGCACGTCCATAATTCAGACACGATAATATGTGTAGTGTATATTTCCCATAACACCAAACTGAACCCTTCTTTCCTCCTGTTTGTCACATGTTGATAAATGCGCGCCCTAAACCCATGCCGTGTCATAACGTCTTTCCAAGATAGTGTTCTGTATAGACTCAGATTTTTTAGTCAGAAGGAAACGAGACCGACGCAAAGCAAACCTTATACGTCACGCACCTAGGCTTCACTTCCACCGCCGTCACGTTATCGCTGTGCTCGAGCAGCCTGATCCCCAACTCCCAAACCCAACCCAACCCCCCTTTGCACCTCTTCAGCAACGACGAATTCTAACATCAACTCTGGAATTTGTCTTTGGAAGATTCGTCGACTCCTAATTACGAGGCCATTAGGGTTCCCGCCACTGCTTTGATCTCGTGCACTGCTTAACCTCTTCAACGCAGTGACGTACTTAACAGACGTTGATGCCACGTCATTAAGCAGATACGGACCGAGGAAATTTCCGTCGATGATCCAAATTTGGTTAGACACTGACCCTGGCCGAATAAAATTGTCGGGCACGACCCAGCAAAAAAAAAAAAAAAATGTACTAAAATACGTCACCGTGTTCATGGGAGTTAATCAATTCTACCAAGAACCGAGTCAACAAAGAGGAACTGCGGGGCTCTACCGACCCACCCCCCTTCCCCTTTCGATTCCCCGGCCAGACTGAGAGAAAACTTGCACATCCAGTCGCACGGAGTCCCACCTCGGAATAGTCTTTAAAGCATTCCTTCCGTCACAAATACTGCGTTTATTTATGTCTTTCATAGCAAACCCATCTTCCATTTACAGGCCTCCAAATAATCCTCTCCAAAGCCCTCGACATATCCACTTTCAATGTTCTCAAATCTACGTGTTTTCAGTCCTCTCTCTAATTTCTGGCGTCCCACACACTTGTAAACCAAAAGATCAAGCCTGCTCCAAAATGCCTCCAAACCCTTCTAATCATCAGCCTTCATCTCCTTTTCAAAGTAAAACAACCACACAACTGCCTTCAAAAAGCTCTATCGACCTTCGGCCCTTTGAAAGAAACAGGACCCTTAAACACGCGCGCGCACGCACACACATAAAATAAATAAAATCTTTCAAGCACCTGAACAGTAGCAGCAGCAGCTCCCTACAACAGCCCTCAACCCTCTCGACATCCAGCCGTCCTCCTCCCATTTGGCTCGGAGTTACCTCTCACCACTGCTTTCGTCTTCCTCCGGACGTTCTCAATCGCAAGGAACCGCCGCCGATTGCGCTCCGCCTCTTCCGCAACCACTCTCGTTCCCTATCTTGCAGGAACCCCGAATTCCTCGAGTTATTGGATCAAGATCCAATTGCCCGCACGCTCCAACACGCGCTCAGGGGCAATCAGCTCCCTTCAACATCTGACTGCGCGCCCCCCCACACCCCAATCCTAATACCCTTCCTCCTCCTTCAACGTCAACCACTTACACGCCCCCTAACTTACATCTGAGTCGTCTTCATATTTTACTGGCTCTGGAAAAGCATACACAAGTGATCCGGATTCCTTAAAATAAGTGTATTTCTAATACCTGTAATGATACAGCATATCTACAAACGCACATTCCTCTCCTTCCTTCCACCCCTCCACCTTTCCACTTCCATCGCCATCCTTTTCTGACATATGCCTCCCACCTTGCATCCGACTAGAACACATTACAAATCTACTCTCTTCTATCCTTTACATTTATCCAAAATTACTTAGGTGTCTGGTGGCGTGATCGGAATCGTGCTGCTCTCTCGTTTATTTAGTTATAGGCCCGAATCCAGCACTTCTCTCCGATTCCCAGCGGTGAATGTTACCTGTCTCAGCAGGAGCTTCGGCCAAAGCTACGCGTCTCCTTGCGTGGGCTACTCACCACATTTAAATATAAAAAGTTCATTTATATACAAACTGTTCATGCTCTGAGATTTCGTAATACAAATAGCTTCAAACGGTCTATCCACGACACCTTTATTCAACCCCAACCCCCGAGTTTCGATACTACTTGAAACGTCAACAATTCCTGCAAACCAAATTCCTACGAAGCTTCGACCCATATCCAGCCCATTCTGAAGTAAGGGCCTTCATCCCCTCCCTTCGTGCATGCACATGGTTGCACGCACATACTGCGCACCAGCCACCCTTGTACCCAGTGGTCTATGTTCCATTTCTTATTCCTTCATCTACATTCCTTCACTTCCAAAAGAGCTGGCATTCGTTATTCGAGCACACTTTCTTTCCAGTCACTGGAGCCATGGCCTTTGATGCTGCTGAAATTACTTCCAGCCTACCGATGCAACCACATGCTTTCGCAAACTGGAGATTTTCGAAAATTAAAAGAGGAAGGAGGCAGAAAAGGAAAAGGAGCTTCTGGAAGAGAGAGAGAAAAGAACGATGCAGGGCACACTGGAGGGAGGGAGGGAGGGAGGAAGCAAGAGAGAGGGAAAGAGTGAGGAGAGGGGGGAAAGAGGGAGGAGAGGGGGAAAGAGGGAGAGAGGGGGAAAGAGGGAGAGAGAGGGGGAAAGAGGGAGAGAGAGGGGGAAAGAGGGAGAGAGAGGGGGAAAGAGGGAGAGAGGGGGGGAAAGAGGGGGAGAGGGAGAGGGGGGAAAGAGGAGAGAGGGAGAGGGGGAAAGAGGAGAGGGGGAAAGAGGGGAGGGGGAAAGGAGAGGGAGAGAGAGAGAGGGGGGAGGGAGGGAGAGAGCATGGATAGAGACAGAACGACAGGACGGAGAGAAAGAACGACGGTGGGTAGGAGAGACAGAACGACAGTGAGCAGGAGAACATAAGAATAAAGGAGACTGCAAGAGACCATAAGGCCTAAACTAGGCATCTCCGTATCCATCACCACCTGTCATCCCCATCCATAAAGTTGTCTAATCGTTTTTTAAAACTACTGATAGTTTCAGCGCTCACTACATGGTTACTAAGTTTATTCCATTCATCGACCACCCTATTAGTAAACCAATTCTTGCCTATTTCCTTCTTAAATCTAAATTTGTCCAGTTTATACCCATAACTGCGAGTCCTGCCCTGTTGTTTTATTATGATGAACTTGTTTGCTTCACCCTTGTTATAGCCTTTGATCCACTTGAACACTTCTATTAGATCACCCCGCACTCTGCGTCTTTCCAGAGAGTAAGTTCAGGTGCCTAAGCCTCTCTTCGTAAGGCAAATTTCCGAGACCATGCATCATTTTGGTCATTCTTCTCTGTACTGATTCTAGTGAATTTATGTCCATTTTGTAGGACGGAGACCAAAACTGTACAGCATAGTCAAGGATGGTTCTAACTATCGCTAGATAGAGAAAGAACAGCAGAAGGCGCAGAGAGAGAGAGAGAGAGAGAGAGAGAGAGAGAGAGAGAGAGAGAGAGAGAGAGAGAGAGAGAGAGAGAGAGAGAGAGAGAGAGAGAGAGAGAGAGAGAGAGAGAGAGAGAGAGAGAGAGAGAGAGAGAGAGAGAGAGAGAGAGAAGAGTGAAGGAGGAAAGAATTATTGTGGGCGGAGAAAAAAAAAAGAACAAACAACAGAGGCAGAGACGGTAACAAGAAACCTCAGACTACCAACTCGCTAGCTTGTAGTTCCTGGGGACCCCAACATCCTTTCCCTTTCGAGACTCTGCCGTCTCGAAACACATCCTCCTGGTCACAAACCCCCACCAGCCGCAAGATTAAACAACGGGCAGCAACGATTTAATCAAGCTTTGGCTCTGCCTACGATCTTTCCCCCTCCCCTCCCTCTTCCCAATCGTCCCTTGAGCTTTTCCACGCCGGGGAAGGCGGCGCGGTGTAACGGAGTTGGGTTTCGCATTTCGAAAATTGCGCTTTTGGTACCTTTGTTCCACATTTATTCGTTTCTGTGGCATAGCCACGGTAGCAAAGTTGTGAACCCATCTCCTTCCCGTATTGGGAATTATTGCTTTTTTCTAGCTGCCCCCCAAGCTTTCATCTCGGCCAACCTTTTGGTAGCGATGTGGACAGTGTACACGGGAAAGCTCTATGTGTGGCTCGAACGTACGACCCATAATGCATTCAATGACACGTTTTGCTTCCCAGCAACCGCCATTTCTGCGGCGAATTTGCCCAAGCCCTGCCGCTCCAAAGGACTTGAGGCTTTCAACTTTCGTCCGCCTTAAAGTTTTGTTGGTAAACGTCGCATGAATTGCCCAGTGTGGGGGCGCACCTAAACATTTTCCTGAACTTCTTTCGCCCCGGCGTGCCGAAGACGCTTACGGTGAAAAATTGGTCCTGTGCGGAAAGTTAAGTCATTTTTCACCCAATGTGATACGTGACGTCATGTCGAAGCGAAATGGACCCTAGCGAACAAGGTCATCGCAGCTGCTCCTACGTCGGCTTCAATATCCTAAACACATGAAGCCTTGCACACCCAATTTAGTGAAAATATATATCCGACACGTGCCGCAACCCAATGTTTTCTTACTTAACAGTAGCACTACTATACCGACATTCCTAAGATGGCATATGCATTCATCCTTTACGAGATTCGCCGCCGGCTTTCATAAAGCTGGCACTGACAAGCTGTCACCCAAGTTGCTTCGTGTACGTCTTGCAGAGAAAAGAGGCAAGTAATTTGGTACAGTACAGCAGCTCAACTAAGTGGGTGGGTTAGGTGCCTTGGTAGTAAAGGAGCGCTACGTAGCTGTAGACAAACAGGAGCGAGCTGAAAGAATGGGTGGGTACATACAGAGTGGGCTGGCAAGTGGGTAGATGGATGGATGGAAAGGCTGGGCGAGTATTCGCTGCCCTGGTAATTACGGAAACCGGCAGGTACCGGTAGGTTGGGTTATGCGGTTGGCCACTTAAGTCCAATGTAAAACTAGACCGTTTGGAAGGGGGTGGGAGGGTGGCGTCAGCTGAAGCCGTACCGTGATGACAAAGCAGGGACAGGTAAAATGGGGGAATAGCGTTATGGGTGCCATAGTGGTTGATTATGGTAGCAAGTGGTGCACGAGAATGGTTTTGTAATAATTTTCAGTAAACTACAATTTCATAGTTCCTAAGTCTTTTCCTTGTGTATTCCAATTATAACAGAACTAGTTCACAAAGAAACTTAATACAATATTTTTTATTCCCCACTACCAGTGATTGTCTAAATAATACATTTTCTTAGTTGTCACGGCAACTCCTTACACATCCACGCAGAACATGCCCTATTGTTTATCGAACAAGATTCGCCCAAATAGGCTTGAACACTACATTACTCAACTTCAATATACAACTTCCTAACAAATACCTTGTTCATAATTTTATCTAAATTCCTTGAACCTTTCCAAACTCGTTAGAAAAACAATTCTTTGAAATTCTCCAAGCTCACATTCCCGAAAACCTACAATTCATTAAGATGCTTTACTTGGCCCATCCAAGCCTTTCCAACTGACCAAATTTCCCATAACTCTGCAAAGTCCTTTAGAGGCCCTCTTGATTCATGGCCTATTATTCACTAGACCATGCCCACGTTCTTCCACACATTTCTGCGCAGGAGAACCCACGTTCAGGATTCTCCCATGGTACAATATGAACGTCTTAAATTGCAAAATTAGGGGCGACCTTGCCACAGCATCCATCCTCACCAATTATAACAAAAGACGTGCGGCACAGCATCACCTGGAATAACCTATAATGAGACTGAACTAGTCACTTACGCCAGTCACTTGCCCCATCGCCCCACCCCTCCTGTAGGCGATCATACTTTACAGCTATACTCCAGTGACTACAACCACCATCACAATACGAGTTATTCCCGCGATTACTTCAATTAAATCCGACCACGCCCTCACACGCCGCATACTGGACTACAGCAAACATCATTCCTCGCTCCTTCCTTCCAGTCTATGACATTCTAAAACCACCGAATTTGTCTTTACAAGATTACCTGTTTCGCTGAACACCGTTAGCCGTCTAAACTCCAATGACAATACATCAGTCAATTTCCACCAGCTTATCACGTGTTCAAATAAAATAATTTTTGGTCACTTCTCGGCTCACCAGTGATCCTAACTGAAATCAAAGCATGGGAAAATACAGAAAACAATATGACTACCTGTACTTGATCCCTTCCCAGTCGTCACCCAAAACAGCATTCCTACTGCACGAGTGCTCACAAGTCTGCAGGTTCTAACTATTTAATCCACCTCCCCTTGTCGCCTGCACCACCAAGCAAGGCCTTCCAAGACGATGTTAACGATAATGGAAACGTCAGTCCTGGGTGTCCACTGACGAGGGTGTTGTCGATAAGAGGGATGGTCGGAGGCATGGGGGGTAGTGGTGGGGGAGTCGATAGCAGGAGACGTGGAGGGTTAGGACGGGAGGGCAGCGTCAAGCGAGGAGGGAGGTTGGGGATGGCTGCGAGTTGAGAATGGGGATAGGATGGGAGGTGAAGGGAGATTGGGCTTGGGGTGGGATGGGAGTGAAGAAAGAATGGGGATGGGATGGGAGGGGAAGAGGGAGTTTGGGGATGTGATGGAAGTTGAAGAGGGAGGCTAGGGATGAGATGGGAGGCAAAAAACGAGATTGGGGAGGGGATGGGAGGCGAGAAATGTAGTCGAAAGACAAGAGAAGAGGAGGGCGAAGAGAAGGAGGACGAAGACGAGTTGAGAAGGCATGGGGGGGTAAGAGCCGGAAAGAAAATACGAGACTAAGGTGGTTAGAGAGCAAACTAAATTATAAGAGGAAAATACGCCAGACAGAGGTAAGAGGGGATGGAGCGATGCACAGAGCGCGGAACACTAAGATAATAAATGCAGACAAAAGGGGCGAGGGAAAAGAGAAGGAAAGTGACGAGGAGAGATGGCAGGAGTGGAGAATGCAAATGCCAAGTGGGGACGTAGAGGAACGGGCGGACTCTGCTCCAAGTCTTCTTAGTATTCTTACCTCTTTCTGCGCTGATGTCGGCGCCTTCTGTCCTTACCTCCACATGGAAACACGCCCATGCTTACCTGTAGGAGAGAGGGGAAAGTTACTCATCCAAACATATGCATGACCGTCATACACAGAAGTTAACGAAGAACGTCCTAAACATTAAGGGAACCACAGTGATGCATCACGGCTTCTTCGTCTTTGCATTTTCTTTTGCATATTGTACCAGACCTTCCTAAAAGTAATGTCAAAAAATCTAT
>NC_134777.1:60250185-60277685 GCF_046742065.1 Oratosquilla oratoria
CAACCCTCACAGTCGTCACGCTCCTTTCCTTAGTAAACCCGACACTTGTTCCTCTTTGTCAAGAGTTCGTCATCTGTTCAGCCAGTCCAAAGAAATTTATCAATACTAGGGTTACATGAAGAATTGTCACCCCAGAACGCCCACATGAAGAATCGTCACCATGATATCCCACCTCAAGAATTGTCATCCCAGTACGCCGAATATCAACAGTGGAATAAAGATTCGGTTAGGTTAAACGAGGGTCATGCTCGTCATCAACTTGTATAACCGAAGAATCGTAAACCCAGGATGGCCCAAAGTATTGTCACCTTAGGATACACATGAAGAATTATCACCCTGTTGAAGTCTGGGGTGACGATTCCTCATGTGATCCAAATTCAATCTCCATCCTTCCTTCCCCTACTCCCACTGAAGGTCAACCGAGATTTTTTTTTTTTTTTTTTTTAATGTATGAACATATAAATTAGAAGTAGAACACTAAAATGCACGTTTCTAGCATTTTTATAGTCTTGATTTAATCCAAATAGCATGATCTTAAAAGTGCCTGATAGACGAACTTTTCAATGTCCCAGTTACATTTCCCACCGCTAGGGCATACTGATGACGTAAAAGTTGCTGTTTACATTCTTCAAGCAGGCACGCAATACGGAAGTGACTTCACATCGAGTGAAGAAGATTTGTCGGATTCGGATGCCCTTTAGTGTTCCAATGTGAGTACGGTACAAAGATACATGTACGAACCAATTCGGATATCCAAACAAAACTCCACTGAAGAAGAATATGTCGAGAGCGAGGAATGAAATACAGCAGAAAGTTTCGTCGAATCACTGATGCAATTTGCGGCGACAAACAATTTCTGAACTAAATACTTGATAAAACCCTGCTAACAGACGAAATATGACAGATCATTGATACGTTGACAGCGCAGCACATCTTATAGTGCACGCTATGGCATGCATCAGAATGTAAACAGCAAGATTGACGCCACAGCCGAAGATCGGCGAAGGAAAAGTTCGTCTGCTACCGATATTTTGATAGTCATTTTTATCACATTGCGTAACACTTAAGATTTTCTTTATCTTATCAAAAAGTGACTAACCCATACATCTAGCAAATATTCAATACATTTCTGAAAACTTTTTTAAGCGCGTCCGCCTGCGTCAGTGCGGAGTGTTCGTGAAACGGCGTAGTGTCGACGTCAGAGCGCAAGATGTGTGACGCGTGTTTGCATGCGTACGCGCGCGAAATCGACATCCACGAGTACAATGGGGTCCTCTTGGACTTTCTTTCCTGTGTCAACGACACCACGTAACAAAGAAGTCTGGACTCGACGACACTAGTCACTCGATTCAGACATTTCTCACACGACTGAATTTCGCTTAAATTTGATCTACAAGATTTCGTGTGGCATCGAGGGGGGGGGGGTGACTGCCAGTCTATACCAGTGATCAACAACGGGAAAAGTTTGAAAGGGTTAACAACTGCCCCCGAGCAATACATATCTAAGAAATGGAATTCACGACTATGAAGAAAGTCTTCACAAACTCCTCGTTATCAGAGGCTGTCAACACTAATCCAGCCGCTCCTCTCCCACTCCTTTACATTCACACAGTGTGTGTGTGTGTGTGTGTGTGTTGGAGAGAGAGAGAGAGAGAGAGAGAGAGAGAGAGAGAGAGAGAGAGAGAGAGAGAGGGGAGAGAGAGAGAGGGGAGAGGGGGGAGAGAGAGAGGGGGGGGGGGAGAGAGAGGGAGAGGGGGGGGGGGAGGGAGGGGGGAAGGGAGAGAGGGAGGGGGGGAGAGAGGGAGAGAGAGAGAGGGAGGGGGAGAGAGAGGGAGGGGAGAGAGAGAAGGGGAGGGGAGAGAGAGAGAGAGAGAGGGAGGGGAGAGAGAGAGAGAGAGAGAGGGAGGGGAGAAAGAGAGAGAGAGAGAGGGAGGGGAGAAAGAGAGAGAGAGAGAGGGAGGGGAGAAAGAGAGAGAGTGAGAGGAGAGAGAGAGAGAGAGAGAGAGGGAGGAGGGACAGAGGGGATGGAGAGAGAGGAGAGATAGAGGAGAGGGAGAGAGATAGATAGAGAAAGGGAAGGAGGGGAGAGAGACGGAAGGAGGAGAGGGAGGGGGAGAGAGAGAGGAAGAAGGGGAGAGAGGGATGGGAGAGAGAGAGGGGAGGAGAGAGAGAGGGAGGGAGGGGAGATCGGGAAGGAGGGGAGGGAGGGGGAGAGGGATGAGAGAGAGAGGGGAGGAGAGGGGGGGAGGAGAGAGGAAGGGAGGGAGAGGGGGGAAGGGGGGTATAGACTCCAAGACCAAGGGAGAGAGAGAGAGAGAGAGAGGGTAAAGGGGGGTATAGGCTCCAAGACCAATATTCTGTCCATTGCAGGTCAAATCAATTACATCATGTCTTTTTCTTTGTGAAACGGATGCCTAACGAGTCATATCAACGACGTCTCTTCTCTTCCTCCACAACCACCAAATACCAGCCTCCGGAAACATATTCATAATCATATCACTCACCGCTCCATTAACACACTGAAAGGACAACACACTGCTGCATGCCAGACCCCCTGATATCCACCCTTCTGAATCCTCTCTCCCACGTAAGGACAGAGTCCACTTGGCCAGACTGCGATGCGGTCACCACCCAGCACTTCTAAGCTACCAGAGGAGGCTGGACGACCGTGTTGTGAACAGCTGCCCAGGATGTAACACTTCACCCCATACCATACAACACATAATGGAAGACTGCATTATACACAATCATGCACGCAAACAACACAACATACACTCTATAAAGGATTTGTGGGAAAACCCAGTCTCGGCTGTGGCCTTCCTTGGGGAGACGGGACTGCTCGGACAGACAGTCTAGGGAACGACAACAACAACAACAACAACGACGTCCACGTGATAGCGACTTTATTGTTAAACGTCCTATCATTTCCAAATTCGGGAAATTTTCTTAACATTTTAATTTTTTACTTGCACTCCCAAATCTAAACGGACGAAAAATAACCTCAAGCCGTCAAGATGCGCCTCCAAACTAGTTGAGAATTTTGCCAACCGCGCCGACAACGAGTACAAGCTTTCTGACGCATTTGTTATACAGTTCAAAGTATATTCCATCAAACCTCGTTATAGAGCGAAAGCTCTGTTGTGCTTTATCACAAACTCGTTATATCTCTACTGCTGGGATACTACTCCAATTCCCCCCGAAGCGAAGTATGGGTCGCCTTTAAAATAAGCACATCGTTAAGTTGCCGCAAGCCTGGAGGAAGGTCCTCGGCTAGAAGAAAAGATCCTCTCCCGCCGGCACAAACCCGTGCACGATCAGCAGGCGTAGGGCTCGAGTCAAACCAATCACAACAGAACTTCGAGCCATTTGAGTTACCGCATGGTTCTGTCCTCTCCACCGTCACAGTCTTCTTCTGCGGTTTTCTGGGCTTCCATGCGGTTGCGGGCCGAGGATGCGGAAAATGCAATGTTGTGGTCCTGGTGATGACGGTGGGATCGCAAGCACGCGCCGCGTGCCGAGTCTTGCGGTTTCACACTTAAGAGCAAATCGCAGTTCTTGCGGTTCCTTGCTAACTCTGGTTCTCCACCAAAGTATTCCTCGAGCCAAATCACTCCATACGACGCTTACGGCTTCCCGACTGTACTGGGATTTGCGGCTGTGGGCGAGTGAAACTAGGACAAGAGCCAAAATCTTTTGGCGAAGCCAGTCCGCGTGGATGATGGTTCAGGGACAAATTACTGCACGACTTATAAAACCCTATTTAAAATTTTCGCCCAACGCTTGGGAACATCATTCACCTTCATGGGGTGTCTGGTCATTCAAACAGTAAAGCACCTATCAAACTATCACTAACTCAATATTTAATTCAGCTTGAGGACCCTGAACCCACGAGGGTTACGGTGGCAAGAAGAACTGATTCATGTGTGGGGTCAGATGGGAGAAGGCAAGAGGGGAAGGGGTGATGAATCGTGTAACTTCAAGAAAAACTTAGGAATGGCCTGCGGTTGGGACGCGTGAGGTGCAAGTGTGATTCGCAGACGGAGAGGCCGAACTTGTGAGAGAAGACCAGCATGGTACCAGAGGAGTAGGGGACGGTAGTGTCGGTAGGAGTAATGGTGGTGGCTGTAGTAGCAATGGTTGTGGTGGCAGAAAGGGGGAGGTGTTGGCAAACGATGAGACGGACGGAAGAAGAGGAACAATAGTTGGAGGAAGAGGAAGCAGAAAGGGAGAGAAAGTACGAGGCAGCGTAATTAACGTGGAAAAAGGCGTATGCAGATAAGGGTGGTGAAGGCAGACGACAGGGCTCATTCTACGGGGTTGGAGTGCGAGGAGTTAAAATATATATATATATTACCCTCGGGAACATCATGAAGGCGAAAAGTGGGGGGTCAAAAGTGGTAAGCTAAAACGAAGGGGAACTAGGAAAATTGGGGTGAGGATGGAGAGCTCAAAGAGATGGTGAAGAAAATCTGAGAGGAAGGGATGGGGTGAAGAGGAAGGAATACCGACAGGCAAAAACGACTGGAGGTGTAGGCAGATGGCAAAAGAGAACAGTCAGAAGGTGGCGAGTTGTCGAATAGAAGCAACAGGAAGAGCCAAAGATAATACAGACAGAGCAAGGAGAGAAAGTTGGACATGAGAAGAAGCCACGGGGACGCGAACTCTGTTCGTGTCGCAAGGAGGACTGCGGACACCAGATGGGGTCGGACGAAACGAAGAGAAGGCCGGGGCTTGGCGTGACGATGCGGTTTAGTTTCTCTGAAGATCAAGATTCGTCTTCGCCACTGAAGGACCTTGAGACGAATGGACGGCCTTTTTGACCCCGTTATTGTAACCACAAGTAGCTCATCACCTTAGCGACAAGCTCATAGGGGTTGTTGCCGTTCCGCTCGGCCTCGAGATGGAAGATGGACACCTGTGTTACTACGCTACTGACCGACAACGCTGCCGGTGAATAAAATTCTATAAAATGTTCCGAGATTCCTCTCTACTCGGAGGTTATCCACCTGTGATATCCACGGGAAGACAAGGAAGCACGGGAGGAGCAAGAAACGAGAGGGATAACTTCTACAGATCACGCTTTCCATTAGTGTTTTGTTCTTTTATGTAAGCAGTTTTTGTTTCGAACAAAGAATGGCACGAGTAATGGAGTCTTGGACAAAATATGTTTAGGACCGTCTTTCGTTCAAACACATTTGTGTTTATTGTTGTTTAGATAGGTTTCCAAAAATCTTTAACGAAATTCATTTCCCCGCAACCAACATGTCAAAATTCTTCGCAATGCCGTCTTTTCTCAAAACTCACCAGAATTCCATTTCCTCTCGAATATTAAATTAATTTTAATTTGTGCATCTTGTAATACCCTTTCGTGCATCAGTGAATGTTGCACAAGTCGTTCGCAGATTTCTCGTCCATAAAACCGCATTAAAACCGTTCTGGCATTTTTCTTCGAAGTACAGAATTGAAATTAAAAAGTTGAATGCCAAGATTCCCAATCTCGCGTCATGGGTCAATTACGAAGCAGAACAAAGACGAACTGAGGGAGGGGTAGGGGTTCTGAACGAAACTCTGGAGAATACATCCGAGTACATTAATCCAGTTAGACTCCGTATGGATTACAGACTACGAAGCTACGAATACTGCATTAACAAAGCGACTCCAACGACCCGGATTCATGCAATATTCTTTTCTGTTTGGCGATTAGCCTTCAAAGCATGCGTATCATATTACTACCCCTCCTCAGATATCCCCTTTGCGAACTCTACGACTCTACGGCAATGTCACCGCGGATAGAAGCGCCAGTAATCAATCTACGTTCTCTACGCCAACCTGAAATCATCATTATCCTTCACTCTCCTCTCCCAGATTATATCTAGGTCCTCAATGGGGACAGTCATCACAGGTTCTTTGAGTATCACGGTTTGTCGATATACTCTCGTAATTTAGAAAACGTCCAAATCTTTGAAAATAGATTTATCTTCAAGCTAGGCTATTCATCTCCAATTGAAAAACCTGCGGCAACAATTTTGTGTAATAAAATACCCGGTAGTGGTGGCAGGCAATACTTTGGTATTAGTTGAGCTAAAGCTGGCGGTGATATTGGGAGTCTAGGTAGGTGGCAATAGGGGGTAGGGGTGAGGGGAGTCCGGGGCAGGCAGGTGGTGGCGGAGACTGAGCTAGCTGGCTGGCTGGCTGGCTAGCAACAGGAAAGGTGATGTGTGGCAGCAGTATTGGTGACGGTGTTGGTGCTTGTGGTCTGGAAAGCTGAAGGGGAATACGAGACACAGGGGCAGCAGGAGGGGGGGGGAGCTGCAGGAAGAGGGAGGAAGGGGAGTAGTTGGAAGAGGAGAAAGGGGGGGAAAGAGCTGGATGAGGAGGGAAGAGACAAGAAGAGCTGGAGGAGGAGGAAAGAGACAAGAAGAGCTGGAGGAGGAGGGGAGAATAGAAGAGCTGGATGAGTAGGAAAGAGAAAAAAGCTGGATGAGGAGGAAAGAGAAAAAAGCTGGATGAGGAGGAAAGAGAAAAGAGCTGGAGGTGGAGGTGGATAGAAAGAGGTGGATGAGGAGGAAAGAGAAAAGAAGAGCTGGAGAAGGGAAGAGAGAAGACGAGTTGGAGGGAAGATGGTGGTTGTGACGGGCAGTATAAAACGGGGATCCGCAAGATTTCCGATTACAGACCCCGAGTGGACTACTGCACTGTCCTTTGGCTTGCCAACCTGCCTGAATCCTAAATAATTCTAGTAGGATGTAGCACTTCCAAAGTGTCAGTAGAAAGTTTTATTTTACGCATGGACACATGGGAATAGAAAGAAAATTATAGATAAATGTACCAATTAACATGTCCGTCTGTGTGTGTGTGTGTGTGTGTGTGTGTGTGTGTGTGTGTGTGTGTGTGTGTGTGTGTGTGTGTGTGTGCGCGCGCGCGCGTGTTCACAATGAAGTTAATCGCGTACCATCCCCCAGCCAGTTAAACAATACAACTCTAAAACAGAACTTGGCAAACAAGACTAAAACAGCGCAGCTCAAATGCTCTTCAAAAGTCCTGTAGAACATAAATAATTCAAACAAAACTACTGTTCAGTTCAAAAGTTGGTCAACAATAACCGTTTTCATTCGGGTACCCTTTGAAGGTCGTTCAAACTGTCCCTTTTTCAATTGCCGGCCTTTGAAGTTCATTAAATACCTTTTTTCTCCCCACCCGCTGGACAACGCGACCGGCCGACACGACCTCCCCGCCCATCGACAACCGTCCGCGTCGACTCTACCCCTTTCCCGCCCGCCCGCCCGTCTGTCTGTCTGTCTGTGTGTGTCTGCCTCCCTCCTTTCTTCCTTCCAACCCTCCTTCCTCCCCTCTCCCTACCCTTCCGCCGCTTCTAAGTTTACAGCCATATTTTCAGTTACAGTTATGCACATTTGCATTTTGTTGGCATATATATAAAGACTAAGGGCCTCGTTTCTAGTCATATATCCATAACTACAAATGTGGTTGCCAGTCCAAACACATTACAATACAAATGCATGTTCAATATTATAACCTGTTACGATTAAACAAATTATGGCAGCAAGCATACAAACTGATAAGAGTGCTGAAAATGTCATTGGAGCAGACATTACGTCATGCAGCCTTCACAAAATGTGATCGACGCATCCGGACAGAGCGATACGACACCGAATACTTTGTTTGTGCCAATACTTCGTATTCTTCCACGCCAACCCACCACCTCCTGGACGACTGACGCCAACATCGTACATCACCACCCCTCCTTCCCCACCAAATGAATAGCTTGAAGTTTCGCACCCCCGCTCCAAATTTCCCAGACAGGGTTGGACATTGTTACGCGTTCAAAACTTGGTACAGTAACGACTTTTTTCCGCCACGCAAAATCCCGAGTTCACCTTAAAACATTAATAAATCTCCAACTTTAGTTTGACCACTGGTAACTGCACGCGGCGCTGGGCGACGCATTGCAGGTCTAACTACAAAGGATGGGTCCAAGTACATGTACTGTACTCTTGGACTCAAGTACAGATTTTCACGTACTTTGTACTTATATTTGTGAGTTTAAAAACTCATGGTACTACTACTTGAACTCCAACCGAAAGTACTTGAAAAATATCAAGTACATTAAAAAAAACCAACGTATTGTATTTAATTAATAAACGTTATGTGCTGTATACAAATTCTAGCGAATTTGTGACGATACTATGGGGCATTTGTTATTTTTAGCCATAAAACTACTGGATATATTATTAGTAGAACAAGGGACAAGTTCTAATGCCCCGACACTTACCATACATCAAATTTAGTTTTATTACGGATATGAGAAATATAAGGGCACTCGGTTGCATTTGCAGCATACAGAATATTTAAGTTATAAAACACACGCTTTTGTTTAGCAACAGGGATAAAAACAGTGATCTGCTAAAAGGTGAAATTTCCATTTACTTTTCTAAACCGAACACCACTTTCACAGTGTACTCATCAATAACTATACGAAAAATATGAACTTTCGCACTTTACGAATCTGACATGATTTTTTTTACATGAAGCACTTATTTGTACTTTTACTTGAAAATATCCAGGTTCTTAGACTTTGACTAAGTACATGGACCCAACCCTGCTCACTACATTCATGAACTGGGTCAACCCAAGATTCTGGGGACGTCACTCAGGAAAATTAATTAACATTATATGCCAACAGGCTCTGGCAATAGTGTCACGCGGGAACTGTTTCTAACCTGTCCTGAGCTCATTAAAGCACGCGCACTTACCCTCGTACAAGAGCATTGCACGCTGAAAAGGCGTCCCCCACCCACCATCCCCAACTCTGCAAAACTGAAAACAAACACTCCATGGACTCCAACACTGGAGCGCAAATCCTCGAGTAGGTTGTCGGAAGAAACAAATAAACACAATTATATATAAATAAATAAATATATATATATGTATATATATATACACACACACACACACACAAGCACAAAGCACCCAAAGAGTAGCTTTGAGCATAAGCATTTGCGCTATATTTATTCAAGTCTTTGCAGCTTTGAGCTATGGCATAATATAACTCGAATAAACAAAGTCCTAGATTGAACAAGAACAAAGAAATCGTGGTATCGTACAGCAAATAGAGGCTTGGAATGAAGATAAGTATATAAAGAACGAGAAGATACTGGCATGTTAAAAGAGCACTTGTTCAGAAATGGCATTAAAGTAAATATAGACTACAAGGAAATGTGTAGAAACGAGATGGTTAGGTCAGTACTAGGACACCATAATCCGATGAATTACGATTTCTTTCTTCCTTTATACTACCTCCATTTCTGTTGTAGATTTACACAAGTCAACCTTTTCAGTTCTTACCTCTCCCACCTTAGCCCATTCCCTTCCCAAATTTCCTCACCCTTTGCCTCGTACAAACCATGCCAACCCATCATTCCCATTCCCTCTCCAGCTCCAAGCCATCCTTTTCCTCCATACAAAAAGTTTCCTTCCGTTGCTATCGTTTCTTTTTAAGTTATACAAATAATCAAACCATCTCGCATGTAATTCCCACTATTTTGTTTCGATGATAATCTTCCATCCACCCATACACCAGTCGTCTTTCTTGAAAGTTTGTGCAGTATTTTGTAATGTTCTATCTACCCAAGTCAACTGTTTAGTGGCTCTACCTCTAACCAAGCTACTTCTTGATTGTCCTACCACAACTCCATTGTCCAATTTTCACAAACATTTACTAGACTTCCTTTAATACTATCAGCCCAAACATGCAACTGATCCTTGCAATTCCTTCGGTTTCCCCTGGTACTTACCTAGAGAAAGGAACCATACAAATACCATTCCATTTTGTTACGATCCACTCATTCCTTTCGCTTTGCACTGTCCTTGCCTTCATTTCCCCCAACATATTACAACGCAGGTCATAGGGAATGGGGGAGAGAGAAAAGGAAGTGAGAATGGAGCTGGTACTGATACCAAGGTGTGGAATTGGGAGGAAGTCTGTCTCCATGAGCAGCAGCAGCAGCAGGCCTGCTGGGAGGCGTGCTTCAGTCGTGCACAAGAGGACACGACAATCATGCACGCAAAGTGAAGTGCTTACGCCACGGGGACCTTAGCTGCGACCTTTGCCCTGTGTGCTTCAACTCACAGGTAACATGTCACCGGTTGTTGTTAGAATGAAATGCCGATCTGCATCGTGAGAAACACGAACTTCAAACCACTCACAGTCACGCACAACTTTTAATTAAAACCAAGACTTGTGGTTTAGTTAGGTTGCTAAGGTGGCGACTTTACTCCTTCCACTTGTTCTTTTCTGGCTACTGCCACAAGATTTTTCACCTCCATGGTATCCTCATTGATGCAAAGTTAACTCAGATACAACAGTCACGACTACGGCAACTCGTAGCTTCTCCTGTGACGGCGGTAGCAATTGTTGCGGTGGCAATGGTAGTGGTGATGGTAGCTGTAGCTGTGTTAAAGGTGGTGAGGATGGTAGCTGTTGAGGTGTTGATGGTAATAGACATGGTGGTAGTAGCAGTTGCAGTTAGCGATAGTGGTGGTAGCGGTAGTAGTTGGCGATGGCGGTAGTAGCAGTAGCAGTTGGCGATGGCAGTAGCAGTAGCAGTAGCAGTGGGCGATGGTGGTAGTAGCAGTGGGCGATGGTGGCTGTAGCAGTGGGCGATGGTGGCTGTAGCAGTGGGCGATGGTGGCTGTAGCAGTGGGCGATGGTGGCTGTAGCAGTCGGTGGTAATTGTGGTTGTAGTGGCGTTGGATGGTGGTGGCGACTATGGTTGTAGTGGCGTTGGATGGTGGTGGCGACTATGGTTGTAGTGGCATCGGATGGTGGTGGCGACTGTGGTAGCAGCAGTGTCAGTGGGCGATGGTGGTGGTAGCAGTAGCAGTGGGCGATGGTGGTGGTAGCAGTAGCAGTGGGCGATGGTGGTGGTAGCAGTAGCAGTGGGCGATGGTGGTGGTAGCAGTAGCAGTGGGCGATGGTGGTGGTAGCAGTAGCAGTGGGCGATGGTGGTGGTAGCAGTAGCAGTGGGCGATGGTGGTGGTAGCAGTAGCAGTGGGCGATGGTGGTAGTAGCAGTGAGCGATGGTGGTGTTAGCAGTGAGCGATGGTGGTGTTAGCAGTGAGCGATGGTGGTGTTAGCAGTGAGCGATGGTGGTAGTAGCAGTGAGCGATGGTGGTGATTGTGGCTGTGGTGGCGTTGGGTGGTGGTGGCGTTGGGTGGTGGTGGCGACGGTGGCGTTAGGAGGTGGAAAGGACATTGCCCTCCCCACGACCGAGGAGATGAACCATTACGAACGATGACAAGCGAATTCACGGTCTGATACGAGGTTGCCAGCCCCTAAATCATCTAATAACATCTCGACCTCATACGTACAGTGTCACTTTTCCTTTCATCTTTGCTGCTCTTAGCTGCCATCAGCTATGTATTCCATTCGTCTTTAGGCTACCCCGCGGCAGCAGTGGTGGCGGTTGTGACTGGTTGTGATTGAGGTGGCGGAGATAACAGCTTCCTAATGGCTATTCCGCAGTATATCTGCCGCACACACAAAAACACCTCCAAAGTACCCACCTCCGTCCCGAAACTATCTCAACCTAGGTCATCACCTGCTCCTTACTGGTCATACCCTACTTCCCCAGCATTCCCTAACCCTCAACTATAAGACTCCCATATCTCCAACCTAACTTAACCTAATTCCACCTCAACGCCGGGCTCGTGCGGGTCATTACTGCTCTTATCGCACCATTAAGCCGGATCCTTCACCCGCCGGGTCTCACCATCGACAACTGCATTCGCCTTCCGGCGACTTTTCTCCCTCCCTCCACCGCAAGGCCTCGTCAGTCACAATAACATGGTATCAAAATCAGAACTGTGCACTGACTGCACCATCTCTGCACAGTAGACATTTACCACCAAAGCCGTACGAATGTTGTCATTGGATTAATATATCGCGTCTTCCTATCCATCAGTCTCGTACATTTAAAAAATTAAGCCACCTTTAAACTAGCCCTTGAAAATGCCCTTATGGCAAACCAGTAACAGGGAAATGTACATTTATTGAACTTTAGATTATCTAAAAGCAGAACATTTCTGTGGAATCGATAACTTCTGTTAGAGTACCTTATTGCTAGTCAATAAACAAATGGACGTTTCTTAAAATTAAAGAAAAACAGGAGGAAAAAGAAAAGAAAAAAATGTGGTTAATACAGTTATCATTTGCCGCAACCTAACCGCTACACCCATAATCTTGATGCCGCCATAACCACTCCTTCACTCCCCCATCTTCCCCCCGCCGCTTCCTCTCTCCCACAATTCGGCCGTCACCATAAGACGTCTCAAAGTATGAAATTGCTGCCAAACATCATCCGTTGAATCTCCGGCCATGACCAAAGCAGGGAAGAAGAGACCTGGAAATACTAAAACCGGCAACCAACTAACGAAACTACTTAACTACCACAATTAGATAGTAAACGCCACAATAGCGGCTACTAACAACATAATACTGCCCGCACGAGCCCATCAGCGTAAACCCAATTCTTATATTGTTAAAAGCAGGGCCATGAAACATTAGCTCGCCATCCAGCAAGATTAAGTGGCCGTTCACGGAATCTCATCTATATTCAACCTCTGCGAGAATGAACCCTCTGCCCGAGAGATCGTTATTCCTCTCTGATGTCTGGAAGCGAGACTGCACGGCCTCCAGTATGTAACATCACAGGATCGTTAGGAGCTATGATTCCCATGGCCCCGTTACCACACTTACCTAGGGAAAATAGACGCAACTTATGAGGAAAAAATAAGGGTGGGGGGTCGTCTCATCATTTACATTCGTCTTAACACTTGCACCCGACTTGTTATCTCGAGCACTTGTATTTCATAAGCTGCTCATTCCACCGTGCAGCACGGAACTAAGCACGCTTGCGCCTGCAAGCACACTCCTACATCGCCCACCAGCACCTCCACCGTTTGCATGCTTTCCTTTATACGTGCTTACCTGCCTGCATGCAAATTGAAATATGCACACTCATGCATATTCGCACTCATGTTCACTAACATTCGAGTGCCTGTTATTAACTTTGCTGCACCTTCCACAAACAAAATACGACCACTTCTGTGCACACAGACTCCAATACCTGTACACACATTTACCACGATATGAACATATTCATAGTCTTTCGCAATGGCTGCCGTTACGATCACTGTTTAATGAATGCGATCGCATTTGCATGGTATGCACGATCTCCCGGGGCGATGCTTCCTCGTTTGTTGGGAGAAGAGCTATACCCTTTCTGGGGCGGGGTTTGGCTTTACAGAAGCGGCTACCAACCTGATCGCCGTGATCAATAACAGAACAACTTCCTTTACAAGATTAGTGCCATCTACTTTTATAATACGTACCTATGCAAACGGTACGTGCAATCTTAGTTTTATTCTATATTTAGACCATTGACCCCCCAAATATAAAATAAACGAATAAATAAATAAATTAATAAATAAAAGGTGGACGAGATCAGAAACGCTAATCGGCTCTTGCCAGTTTATCTACCCAACTAAGCTTGCATGACACGACAGCATCATTGGATTTCCTAGATACAATTTCATTCGGACGTTGGGCATTTTTCCTCAATGCACGATCTACTAAAATATACTCAAATTCATGTTAGATTATGCAAATCCCACACTGCATCCAGTTGCTACTTTACTGAACCTAAATAATACTTTCAACCGGAGATTCCCTCGGTACACTTGCCCTATTCTGGCGGTACATTAGGTCTGCAAGAATACTCACTACTGTGCAATAATTAAAAAGATGCGTTATGAACCGGAATCTTATCAATTATTGGAGTTTAGTTTATTGATGCTATCACCACCAAGATTCTTACGCAATCTACACATTTCATAATAAAATATGAATATAAATTTCATTGTTTTTCCCTTAATTGTTACATGTACATGGAAAGCTATGAAAATGACCATGGGACACAGTGAACAAACAAAAATTTGAATCCCTGTTTTAAACATTTAGTCTCAGGATTTCATTTCAGGAACGCTTCAGCATCCCTTGAATGACAACCCGTTTTCTCATTCCAGACGCCGAGGCTTGTCCCGAGACAGGATGCCAGTGTCTTCACCCTGGAGGAGCAGGTGGAGGAAGTCTTCCCTCTCCTTGGGCAGCAGTGGCACCATTCTCGGGCTCCTTCACTTGTTAATTAAGAAAATGCCCACAATCCTCCAACAAGACCCTATTACTAAACGCCATACTCCCTTTCAATAAGTTCGTGAATACTAATACTCCACCACCACATAATTCTAGTAATACATAACACCCTACCCGACTAACTTCACATCAATGCATACTTAAGCAATATATTTGCTAGGTTTAATGAAATTAGATCATACTGGCCGTGCTCATTCAATACTTTTCATCGTGGTTTTCTCGTTGAAACGGGACAGATACAAACTCGTAACAAGGTCCTTGGCTGTAAAAGTTTACCGTGACTAAACATTCTAGTTTACCAACGACACGAAGCTTACAGGTTACAAAAAATCCCATTATGGTACCCTTTATGCATTTCTGGTTGACTTCATCTGAACATTTCAAAATTTCTCCAATTCAGTCTTTATAACAACCTGGATGATGTCGAATTCCCAAGATTGCAACACGCAAGTCGAAGCAGCGAACTTCGGAAATTGCTACACAAAATCGTTCGTTTGTGAATTACGAATGTAGGTCCCTGACCTATGCTTAGTATTCACTCCCGCTCATGCATCCATTTCGCAAGGTGATTTAGGCCGATGCAATTTCGTTCTCATGCACTTAACACTTTTTGCAAACTTCTACAGTTTTACCTATCCATTTTAAAACTATCTGAATGACCTAGTTATCGCCACGACAGCCCGTTAATCATCAAGGTCACGAGGACCCGAATCGTTGTATCAAAACCCAGCCACATCAAATCTCCTTTAACACGACCCACGACCAAAACTTTACGTTATTCCTCGAAATTGTGTCATTATCTTAAAAAATATCACGTAACATTATCGACTTCACAATAATAACCCCCCTAAACCCCTCCCTAAACACTGACTGACTATGCTATTGACATTCAGGAACTTACCCTTAAATCCATACTCAAACCACAACGAATCGGCGGTGTCGTTCGCAGTTGGCTGTCACGGTTCGTTGCCTTTCAATCATCACGAATTATCTTCACAAATTTCGGTCTTGTCCTGTCGTAGTGCATCGCTTCAAAAGTCTGCGCCTCTCTTCTGTGTGGAGTGGCCATTACCTAACTTCAGTTTTCCTTCATCTTGCATGCCGTTGCCTAAATCTACGCTATTTCATGGCCGTGTCGCTGCATTTAACGATGGGATGTTTAGCAATACACTTACTGTCGTTCACCCAGCTTCTCCAATTTTTACTTCTCTTTATCCTACCTATAGTCACACTAATCTAGCTTAGCTAAAAAATAAAATTATATTTATATATATATATATATATATATATATATATATATATATATATATATATATATATATATATATATATATATATCCCCCCCCCCAAAGATCACTCCTCTCAAGAATATTTCAAAACGACTTTATTTAGATGGTAGAAACTCCATAGGCGGTAATGGGTTCAGGGTTTAATGTATACGTCTTTTCCACAACCTGTCTCTGGGCAGACTACGCCAACTCCCCTCCCTTCCTCTTCTCTCCCCCCCACCTCCCCTTCCCTTCCCACCTTCCCGGCCATCATTCATCACGTGTGTCAACATGCTTTGGTCTTCCGGCGTCGCTGCTGTTCTGGTTGTCTTTCTTCCGGATCTTAGATAAAATAACTGTTATAAAATGGTTATAATAATTGTTGTTGTTATTATTACTACTATGAACATTGTTATTCTATTAATCAGGGATTTCATCCTCATTGGGGAGGTAGCCTGCGAAGGAATGTACCCATCCAATCACCCATGTTTCCCTCTCATCATCATAATAATTATAACAAGCTTCAGCCCAATTACCTTTTGTATCACTGAGAAGGTTCTCCTAAAACGTAATTTTTACTATTCAGTATTTTGCTAAACTAAAAGGCATTTCACCTAAATACCCACACACCCACAATTTTCAACTTGACAGAAATCACTACCTACTGTCCACTTACCATTTTCAAAAATTCCAGGAAATGGTCACCAATACTCCTAACAACTTTTTGGTTCCGACTGCTAAATTCGAATCATTGGACAATCCCCATTTTATCCGTCCATCAGTCCCTGTCCACCAGTATATCACAGTTCGCCTACGTGACGGACGTCAAATCAGCAGAGGCACAGAATTTATTCGAAGCCACTCTTGCAGTAATTGTCACGGGGAACACGTATGTTGGAAATCATTAAATTGGGATTAGAAACAAACAAGAACATAAAAGCGCGAAAGCCCATACGCACGCACGCATGCGCAATTCAAACATACGCATATGCACACGCGCGCATTTCTACATTCGATATCCATGTGTGTATGTCATTGCAAATTGCACTTTTGAATGTTGTGGCCGCTCCCTCTCTTTCCGCGGAACTACAAATCAAACAGTATTATTCGCTTCAGTGCACCATAATCTGATATAAATAATCTGAGCATCCGCCCCAAAAACACCAAGCGAGCAAGGGGGGAGTTCGAGTTAATTAGCAACGCGACCTCGATTTTTACCAGGTTGCTGCCAGGTAACGAGGTTTCGGAACACTATTGCACACGGCCCCATCCCCAGCCCCTCCTCATGAAACTGGGGGATAGGGGGTGAAACAAACCCAGGGAATAACTAAACATAAAAATGGGGGCTCGACAGTAAATTACTCGAAGCAGCGGCTCAAAAGCTTGCAGCAGAAAAAAGTCGATTCCACAGCACATTTTCCTTTCTGTTACTGCAGACATATTTCATTACTCAGCCTTACGTGTATATTCGTTCCCCGCCCCCACATTTCTCTTCTGCCATGTCCCTCGATTGTACATATTTCCACAGTCTTCCTTTCCGTCGAGATCCTTTTGGTCCCCTACTCGTGCCCCCCCCCCAAAAAAAAATGGTCTTGATTACCCCTTTCTCACACGATCTTTCCCTCCTTCACACTCCCCACTCTTCTTCTCTTCCCTTCACTCTCCCCCTTCCTCCCTTTCCTTCATCCTTCACTCTCCCCCTTCCTCCCTTTACTTCATCCCTCACTCTCCCCTTCCTGTCTTCCCTCCCTCCCTCTCCCCTCCTTCCTTTCCTCACTCACTCTTCCCCTTCCTCTCTTTCCTTCATCCCTGACTCTTCCCCTCCTCTCTTCCTTCCCTGACTCTCCCCCTCCCCCCTTCCCTCACTCACTCTCCTCTTTCTGTCTCCCTTGCCTCACTCTTCCCATTTCTCCTCACTCCCTCACTGCTATTTACTCTTCCCTCTATTATATTTCCTCACTCTTACTTTTTCATGCCTTCACTCCCCCCCCCCTCGCCAAACTTTCTCCTCGTTACTATTTTCCTTTATAGCAATTCTCCGGTTTCTTTCCCCTCAATCCCCCACATTCTCCTCTACCTCGTCCCTTCCCACTCCCTCTTCCATTCTATCCACCTCACTCCCACACAACCCTTCAACTCCCCTCTCCCCTTTTATAACGAACAAAAGAGCGGGGGTGGGGGGAGCAATGACGGTCTTTGTTACAAAAGTATAAACGCAGCGAATTATCGGCCCGAGGTGAGCACCCAGCTCTTTGTGCGCTGCCTGTGGAAAGAGCCTATAGATCTGGCCAACGGTACATACCACACGTTACAGTGGCGTCCGTGGAATCTTAATGCGGTTATATCTTCTGTTCTTGGAATAAAACAGCGCCTCAACCCGCCTGACGTCAATACAGACAAGGGGCACCACTCTTGAATGCAACTGCCCTATCAGTGTGATCATTAGTTTAAAGAATTTAAACGAATTTTCGATATTCCCTTACCTACCATATAGAAATGTACAGACGCACTTCAGCTAAACGTGGGCACATCAAAGGATTTACCGTGGCGTGAAATGCACTACACGAAAACCAAACCGAAAACAACAGTGCAGTGTTGCTTAAAAATAAATTGGCCCTTAACTTTTCCACAACCTGACGCACTTTAAGATTCGACCAGGATGTCGTCACTCGATTAAATCCCTTGGGCTGAAAGTCTGTGTACTCACAGTGTTGAAGCTAGTATGCATTACAACACACAAAGGCAGACAGCCTACATTTTGTCCATGGAGGAAAGAGGGGAAGGAAAGAAGAATCTAGGATATTTGGGCCACGAAACTGCAACCTAGGACATCTGGGCCACGAGGGCCACCTGGGGTGGATTTTTGGGCCAAACTAATTTTTCTTTTTATCCCCTTTCAATATATCACTAAATATTTTATATAAATTTGTTGTATTTTATGCCTTTTTGCAAGTACTCTCTTAGGGATGGAATGGGTGGGAATGATTTTATGTCTTTCATTTTGGCTACCTCCCTTGTAAGGGTGAAAAAGCCTTTGGTATAATATGTATGTATGGAAGTACTGTCATGAAGTGTTTTAGCTCTAGTTTATCGACCGTACCAACCAGATCCTCTCCTACACCTTTGTCAAGATATGTCATATCATATTCACTGAGCTACATAACCATGCCAGCTGAGCTCATCACCTAGAGGGGACCAGATCTGTCTGGATGACTTCATGTACAGTACACCAAGAAGCATGTTACCAAGTCAGTTGATGAGTGTGTTTGGCAGTGTGTCAAGCGTTCGTTCCTCTACCCTCAAGTGCCCTGCTCTCATCAAGACCACCAAGACTGTCTGTGAACCTCGGGTTGTGTCGGATCACAACCACCTCGCTGATGCAGTTGGGTGCCAGGTGGAGAAGACTCGCCAGTCCATGAAGAGGAAGGCTGCTACCACCAACGATCGTCCCAACCAGATCCTCTCCTTCACGGTTGCAGAGCTTCCAGAGGTGGTCAAGGCACGCATGCCTAAGGCGACTCTACGAAGCGTGCCCTGCGTCGCATCCGGGAAGCAGATGAGCGCGTCATCATCTTCACCCCACGTCATCTGGAGGAGCTAGCAGCCTATGACGACTGGTGCATGGGTGGCACCTTCTCCATTTCTCCAAGACTTCACCCAGCTCGACGTGCTCCGTCGGTCCCACGACGTCCACCTTCCTTTGGTCTACGCCTTGCTGCAACGCAAGACACTGATCAATTACGAGACGCTTTTCCGGGTTCTTAAAGAGGGTGGCTGTGATCCCAGCACAGTCATCATCGACTTAGAGCGGCCTGTGGAGCTGCGGGTGGTCTTCGGGGAGGAGGTCCAGGTCCGGCTCTGCTTCTACCACCTGAGCCCACATGGAGGCAGATCCAGGGCCTAGGGCTGAAGAACTTGTACGAGTCTGACGACGAGTTCCGCCTGTTCTGCAGGCAACTGGATGCCCTCGCCTTCCTTCCCCCAGAAGGCGTCAAGTCAGGTATGGCACACCTACGCTCCACCATGCCTGATGATGTTGCAGCACTCATTGTGTACTTTGACAACCTACGTTTCCGCCACCGTCGTGACGTCCACTCGAACGCCAGGCCTGGAGTCATCAGGTCAGTGCGATTCCGCCGCACGCCGCCCATGTTCCCACCTGAGAAGTGGAACATGCACCAAGCCACCCCAGCCCAGAACCAACAATGTCTGTGAAGGCTGGACCAACAAGTTCTTCAGCCTGGTGGGACACTCAAACCCCACTGTCTGGAAGCTAATTGAGTGCCTGCAGGCTGAGGCTGCCACCGTCGATGGTGCCCTGCTCCAGGAGGAACGTGGGATCCGCCCTTCCAAGTGTGGGAAGATGGTGTACCAGGAACTTCAGGTCCGCCTCCACAACCTCGTGTTTGACCTCAAGACAGACAAGAAGACCACCCCTGCCTTCCTTCGTGGCATAAGCCACAACCTCCTCGGAGGACAGCCCAACTTGTAAATAATTGCGCGGTTTTGTGCCTGTATTTTGTACATTGTGATTTTTTCACTTGATTTAATATATGTCCAGTTTATGTTGCAATATTGAATAAAACAGTTGTATTATTAAAAAGAATTGTAGTCACTTTATCCCATGTCCCAAACATCCTAGTCACCGTGGCCCAAATGTCCTAGGTTGCAGTTTCGTGGCCAAAATATCCGTTCAGCAGGAGAGAGGGAGAGGAGGAGGGGAGGAGCGACACACACACAAACACACAGTAGGGGGTGGGGTAGACGCACCGTCGAAGGATCTAATGTATATGAGCGAAGGTTGTGGGGGTGTGTGTGTGTGTGTGTGTGGGGGGGGTTACCTCGCCCCTGTAACGGGAGGGGTAGACAGGGATGGCGGGTAGGGTGCACCGTTCATGGGAAACGGGGAAAGCCTGAATAATGGGTATTAGAGATGTATCTTCCCTAATTAAGGGGAGATGAATGAAACTAGGCTGAAGGCAACGGAGTATCCTCGAAAACATTTAGTCTCTGGCTAATGCCTTTTCTCATCTGAAAAGAACCCCACCCCACTGTGCTTCCATGGAAATCTTATCCATTGTCCTTAGAGTTCATTCGGCCTTTTCTGTGAATTATGCGAGATATACTATGACAAAGAACACTTAATTTATATCGAAATAAAAATTAAGGGGTTGGGGTTTGAAGCTGGGTTGGTGGGAAGGAAGTGGTAGTCCATAATGGAGGGTTGAGTGGTCGTGTCCGTCAAGTCTAAGGAGAGTTGAAGAAGTACGGCTAAGTACCCGACTCGACTAGCGGTTGTCAAGCTCAAGGTCCAACTTGACAAGCTGACAAGGGATGACAGGACAATCGAAAACTTGCGGGTACTGCTCGCGGGGCTCAAACTATGCATACACAAGGTAGCGTATACGAAGAAAATACCATTACAGGCGTGTGCGTGGGCTGAGCGTTGTGAGTGCGCGCGCGCTCACCTTTACATCAAAAGTTCCGGAACACAAATCCCTTAACAAACCAATACTCCCACCACCTCCCCAACACAAACCTTCTTCTCTGCCACTATCGTAGCCTTTGCGTGATCTAGATCAAGTAACAACGATTTTTTTCCTCTTTCGACTACGCTGCTTCAACTCCATCTTACCTCAGGCCTCTTCAATTCTGCTTTTCTGACCTTGAAACTCTTCACCCTGCCTGTCCTTCTGTTCGTCCGTCACCCGTACAAGGGGCCTTGTGTATTGACGTTTATAACAATCATCTCTTCCTCCCATATTTCCAAGAAGCTTTTTCTACTATCCTCACTGTCACTGCCGCTCCATACCTTCAGTTTACATCGATTTACGATCTTTCCTACACAGCACAATTTTTCCCCAAACTATCACCGCTCGCAGAAGTCTCTTACAGGCGAAGTTACACTTGAACAAGTTAATTGCATTCAACTGGTCTCTTTTCTTTCCTCTTTCCTGATGAGTTCGTTGTCCATCTCTTTCCCACACCCTTCTAGTCCAATTGGCAAAATCTTCATTTGATTGTCACCTCAGAATATTTATTACATTTTCTGTTCTCTCCTTTCCGTGCATATTCCCCCACTTTCATTAAGTTGCAATTCTTCTCCTGTTGCTTATTTCCTCCGAGATGGGTTTCAAATTTCCGTATGAAACTCTACATTATTGTTTTTACTTAAAGGCCACCTACCTGAAGAGCGGCCGCTTTCATTGCTTTGAAAACAAGTCTGAGAAAATGTACCATTCCATGGTCACTCACTAATCCCTAAATCAATACTGATCCTATTTGAATGAACTGAACCTGTTCTAGAATTACAGTAAGTGAAATTCTAACATATTTAGGGTAACGCCAGAGTAAGTTATCCAAACGAGAAACCATCCCCCCCCAAATGGATTAGACAGTCTTGATAAACTCGTTGAGGATTTTCAAAATAGTTTCTTTTCATTAGGGTTTGAAATAAGGCCCGTACCCGAACCTCTCAATTTGCAAATTGGAAAAAAGTCAAACAATGCATGGTGTGGAGAGGAGAGAGAGGAAGATTAATAAAGACTATTGAAAACGTCAAGAGGGGAAACTAGAGGTGAAGAGACAACCGAGGGCATCGGAAAGAGAGGGGGAGAGAGTTAGTGGGGAATAGTACTGTACACACTGTCCATTGTGCGAGGGCAGGACACAAAAGATGTGCGAAGCGAGAAGAGGACGATGTTCAAAGAATGAATACTGCGTCGATGCCAATTCAGGCGGACACTCCCTCCTCTATGTTTTATCACAACAAAGCAAATATATGAGCAAGTGGGTGAACGAGAGCGAGTGCGTGCGTGTATGTGTTCCGGAGGCACACGTGTACAGCGTCTACATAAATTATCCTTGGTGCTGGAACAATTCCTTTCGGCATTTACGATCCTCCGTACACCTGCTACACGGTGCGCGCGCACGCACGCACACACACATTATATATATATATATATATATATATATATATATATATATATATATATATATATTATATATATATATATTATATATATATATATATTATATATATATATATATATATATTATATAATAATATATATATAATATATATATATATATATATATTATATATATTATATATATATATATATTATATATATATATATATATATATATATATATATATATATATATATATATATATATATATATAACAATCTACAGCTGTAGTCCCCTCTTCGCCTCGGTAACCCGGATACTATAGCCATCCCCCCTTTTCCCAACTCCTTATCTTGTGTACCTACGTTTGTTTCCGTTTCCTCTGCCCTATGATGCTGATCGGAAACAACCCACCTTCCCATGCCCATCCTGCCAGACTTCCTATCTCTATACGTAGTCCTCACCCTACGGACCCCCGGTCACTTCCTCCTCCCTCCTCACTCAACCACAAACCCAAAACACCTCCACAAACCTTTCTTTCTTCTCGCACACGTGACTAACTACATGATCAATACTGACCCTACTATCGACAAACCCTACTCCCAGTCAGAATCCTACTGTCCCGCCTGCGCTGGCTACAGATGAAGGGTCACCCCCTTAGGCTTAATGAATAGAAATTGATGAATAAATGAATGCATGAATAGACCTCGTTAACCCTCTCCAACCCGGTTCACGATTCCTTTTATACTAGATATCGCCATACTTGATTATTCATCTCCCAGTAGATTTCCCTTCGTTAGCAAAGGGGATACAGACTATCTTTATGAACTCCTTTCACACGAGGAGAAATTCCCACCCATCCTCTTCGTTATTCGGTCACCTGGCTACTTTATTCAGCTCTGTAACACGCTCGGTCGTGAAGAGATTAAAACATTTCAATACATATGCTGGAAATCTGTGGCTATAAACTATAAAATTACACTGCTGTGACTCGAGGGAGGAAGAGAAAAATAAAGTGAAAGATGAGAAGAGACGGAGGGATGAAGGGATTGAGATAGCGAAAATGACAAATTCTGTAAAAAAGCGCGCGTATTTGAAGTAAAATTCAACCAGAAATTGACAAGGAATAGTTAACTTTTAACACCCCATGAAGACTGACGCTGAAATTTATGAATAAAATAAATCTGCAAATTCGTTATCCCGTGTCTGTTGTACGACATCCACGGCTTGCATTAAACAAACACAATCAACCTTGACCCTTGTCCACTTCAAACCTTTTACAGGCATGTACGTGTACGTCATCAGCGTATTGAAGTGAAAATACGCTACATTTATAAATATAAAAGCAAAGCCAAACAAAAACGAGCACACATCCATACCGTCTGTATCTCGATGATAAAAACTAAGCAAAAAGTCACATTGGGGAGGTGTCCTTGTGCCAACAACAGCAACTCTTCTAATGAACGCGTGGATGTACCAGTGTCCCTTTTGGTTTCTGACAAAAGCACGGATATTTCTCGCGGGCAAACACTTGTACCGGTTCGGGTAGATTAAAGCAAAGTTTGTGGATATAAAGTAACATCCCAGGAAAACAGTGCTGATCCTGTTCGAAGTACCCGAACTGCCAAAATTCATGCTAATAAGTGGGCTAACATAAGCTGTACAAAGATCAGCTGTTTCCGCACTATGACTCCCACCTCCAACCACTGCCACAACAACCACCACGACGAAATTATATCGCCATTTTTCACGTACACGTTCTATATACGTTTGTTTGCACCCTACGTGTGTTCCAAGATTAGCACTATTGTCTACAAATGGTCAACAGTGGACTAAGCCCCGTTATTCTTTACATTGGTTTTCATCTAAAACTACCTTGTTCGATATAATTTGGCTATAAAAATCTGGTCTTGTTACAATCTGAATAGCAACTGCACAATGACATGATTTTTTTCTTGTAAACATTACAAATATGTTGTCTACAATGATCTGTCCCTATGTCTTTCTATTGGCTTCTTTTCCCGGTAGTTAAATTTTTCCAACGAGAACGTTACTACTGTACATTGCTAACGTCTGAAAAAGCACCAGAGACCATTATGACCCTACTCGAAGTTCCTAACTGGTTCTTTAGATCCTGGACCCAATAGCCCGGCTAACCTAAGAGAGGACATCGACACCGCGCCGACTCCATCCTGCCTGACTCAAGCGAGGATTACTTTGCCCACGGCTGATGGGAAAGATTAGGAAGAAAAGGATTGATGTCGTGCAGGATTGTGGATATTGGAATGGACTCAGCCTTGGATTACAGGCAATGAAACTCAGGAGGAGGGAGGGGGAAGAGAAGAAGTTGTGGGGAACGAGGAAACTGAAGACGAGAAGCAAGGAAAAGGATGGGAGAAGAGAAAGTGGAAGAGACGAAAATATAGGAGGATGGAAAGGGCGAGGGGAAGGAGAGTGAGTGAGTGAGTGAGTGAGTGAGTGAGTGAGTGAGTGAGAGAGAGAGGGACAGAGCGAGAGTGAGCGAGCGAGTGAGTGAGTGAGCGAGCGAGTGTGTGTGTGTGTGTGTGTTTTGGAGGGTGCTTCCCAAAACAAGAATGGGAACTGAGGAGTTGGTGGGGAGAGCAGAAGAGATAAACTAATTGACGCTGGAAGAAGAGAAGGGGAGAGGCGTGAAAGGACAGGTGAAGGGGCAGGAAGGGGGTGTGGGTAACAGGTTGGGGGAGTGGGAGTGGGTATTAGGTTAGGGAGCGTGGGAATCGATAAGCATTACATATGAAGGGAAGGTAAACAGGGATGACGTCAGTGACAAGCGGGGGGAAAAGGGGGGCTATTATAGAACATGGGGCGATAGAGGATGTTGGTTGGGAGGGGAACGTGGTTTGATAACGTCAGGATAAGCCTTGCGTGGGAGAGGGTCTATGGAAGTGTATACACTCGCTTCATCCCCCCCCCCCCAACGACAACCAAGTGTTGATCCCTAGGGTGAACAATAGCTATTGTTACATTTGAAATCTCACCCCGGGCAAGGTGAGGACCTCGTTCAAGTTTCAGTTCACCTGTTGCAACCTTATGAACTCCGGGGAATAGACGTCACAAGGGCCGGGAGCGATGTGGGACGTCGTGGCCTTGAAGATGTGTACACACGCTGCCACGCAAATTTGTGCTTGTGGGGGAAGGGGAGATCCTTGAGGCGCCCCGGTAGTTGGGGTGGAGTGGATGGTGTGTGCTCGGGTAAAGTGGAGAGACACCATGCTCTCTGCATGATTGTAATGACTGGAGGAGGATGCTGGTCAAATGTGGAGAAAGTGGTGATAATGATTGCGAGTGGCTGACGTTTCGAAGTCGAGACCATGTATACTCCTCGCCACAGCACCAAATATAAACTACTCTCTGATCTACCTTCAGTTGGCATTTCCCTTCAAAGAGGATTGTTCAGATATCCAAGTTTCAAGATTCGTTCAATCTCCCACGAACCCAAGCTTCTCGTTAGGTTAATGAAGCGCCCATCTAGACAGCTTACATGTGGGGTGCCACTGATCCTCCCGTAAGGGAAAGGCGAGGAAGGGGAGGCGCAAGAAGGTTCGTAGTTGTGACGAGCTCAACAAGAGACGGTTCTTAGTAACAAAAGAAGGGCAACAACAGGGGCCGAGTTGGTGGGAACTCTGACGATGACAGGAACTCGAACACAAACAAAGGTGACTCGGATAACAGTTTCGAGGACGCGCCCAAGTACCTATCGACCTCCGCTTTACAACCATGTCATACGGCCGTTCTGTGACTGATCAGGTTGATTGTCGGCCGGTGTAATTACTCGAGAAGGGGCCGCAGGAGGCGACCGAGAGACCGTGATCCCCGTCTCCTGGCCATTCTAGCCCGCTTGTTAAGGTCTGTTTCAATACGGTGGCACGGACAAGAGGTCCTCTCAATCAATAGAAGGGACGACAAATGTCCACTGAAAGCTATACCCTCCACGAAATTACTTTTCGAGGTAACACGTAGCTTCAGTAACAATTACCTTTTCAAGTTTCTAGAGTAGACAAAGGAAAATCAGACTGATAATGGGAAAGCGAGAGCAATGGGAAGAAACATGGGGGGGGGGGTAGGTAAGACAATGGGGTGAGGTGTGGGTTTGAGGAATTAATGATAGTATAAAAGAAAAATGGTGCGAAACAGTATATACATATGAAGATAGGAAATATTTGCTCAGTACATATCTGGAGTGGAAGGTGAAGATAAAGCGAGGTCAGGGAAGAGTAGAAGAGAACACGAGGAAGAGTGGAAGAACTACACTCGGGGATACGTGGGCGCTACGTGACATGATCGTCGGTTCGATACACCAAGTACGAGGAGAGAGAAATGTGAACATGTTACGTAAAAACCTGACTTACATTTTCAAGGAAATCTCGCAGAAGACCTGGTTTCCCACACTATTAAGAACCGGTTGACTTGGGAAGCGGTGTGGGGGTCATCGGGAAGTCGTGAAGGGCGAAATGGGATTTAACAAGAAATACTGCTGGACCAGAAAAGAGAGGGGGATGGAAAAACGAATGGCGTGTAGGAGTGATCACCAAATTTGACTCGCCAATTACACAATTAAAAATAGGACCGATTATTCATAGTACGAAATACAGGCCAAATACAAGGTAAACAAATCAACAAACAAGTCTACCAGAAAAGATTCCAACTCACTCTGGACTGCACGAACGCTCAATACTGGACCAGGACTCCCTCGGAAGGGGGAAAGGATGAAAGAAATAATGAACGGATGAAAGAATGAACGAGAGATAAAAGGAGAGGAGGGGTGCGTGCAAAACCAAGGGTACAAAAGAGAAGTGGAGCGAGTAATAATGGAAGAATGGAGAAGGAGCGAATGGAGAGGAACGATTCAGGAAACAATACAACTGGCAGAAGGTGGGAGTGATATAAATTTATACGTGAAGAGTATGGAAGGCAGAAGGGAGTGGAGTACGTGCCTACGAGGAAAGGGGACCATAAGGAATGGGGACCTGGGGGTGATAGAAAATGACATAGATGGTAAGACAGGACAGGATAGTCTTAAGCGAGCGAGTGAAAATATGACCTTGGGCAC
>NC_134777.1:60285185-60442685 GCF_046742065.1 Oratosquilla oratoria
TTCTTCCCCCTTATCTTGGCTCCATGGAACATAGGAGAGGAAAAGAGGAGGAGTTTGAATGCGTTTGAGACGAGGTGACTGAGAACTATGACAGGGGTTACTAGGTTGGATAGAGTGAGAAGTGAGGAGGAGAACGGGGGTGGAAAGGGAATTGAGAGATGGGGTTGATGAAAGAGTATTGGGATGGTTTGGACACATGGAAAGAACGAGTGAGGAAAGGTTAGTAAAAGAGGTGAGGAAGGGAGATGCAGGAGTGAACACGAGTGGGCGACCAAGGAGATGGGTGGATGGGGTAAAAGGGCCATTAGGAAAAAGGTAATGTCTGTTGAGGAAGGACGGCAGAAGACAGAATATAGGGGGTGAATGGAGAATGGTTGAGTATGGATAATGCTCTGATGCATGAGGGGAAGTGGGTAGGGGATGGTAGGAGTACGCGTGAAAAAAGAAATTGACGCAGCCAGAGGGGATTTCTCCCCGTCTTCTCCACTTCTGCAAGGCATGATACGGAGAGGGGGGGGGGTTACCGATTTAATAAAGAGGTCTTGCTGTGGATGTGCTGTCTTGCGACACTGCTTGTGGCCCTGGGCAGTGACACGAGATGCAGTGAGCGAGATGCAGGGATGAGCCCGTCCTCCAGAAGGAACATATCTAACATACACAATAAATACAGCTTCAAAGCCCGTGCTTGTGCGTTTATATTTATAATATGCTAACACTCACACAAGGCTGTTTAATCCTCCGACAAACAACTGTGTAAATTCTTAACCAGTACATGATACGAACAGAGACAGGTACGTTAGAGCGGGAAGGAAATAGGAAAGGGATGAGGTAAAATATAGGGGAGGGAAGATGGAGTGAAGAGACAGAGGAGCGATTGATTATGAAATTTTTGGCTTGAAGGCCAAGCGCCGGAGCCGGTAGGCCATTCAGCGCATATCATATATAAATAAAAAAGTTAATAAATCAAAACAGTAAAAGCAATAACCACTCGCTCACAAAAACACATCAAAACAAGATACACACACAAGCAATCACAAATTTTAAATACCATAACACAAACTGATGTCTTAAAAACTTTAAAACATTCTCCACATGAGCATCCTCTCCTAAAACTTCTCCAAGGGATGATAGAGAAGTGAGAGAGAGCGAGTGATACGAGACGAACTCGCAGTATCATGGGAGTGGAGGGGGAAAAGCAGAGAATGGTTGTATGC
The DNA here is from genome assembly GCF_046742065.1 of Oratosquilla oratoria. NCBI lineage: Eukaryota > Metazoa > Arthropoda > Malacostraca > Stomatopoda > Squillidae > Oratosquilla > Oratosquilla oratoria. The sequence goes on from NC_134777.1 coordinate 60,286,400, forward strand.
GTGTATAGTATACAGGGACGAGTGGAAGGCTGGGGGGCAGGCTGTGTCGTGTCCGATGTTTGTGTGTGTTTGTGTGAGAAAGGTGCTCCCGGCAGGGTGTGCGAAAGGATATGTGGAGAGATAACCCATCATTGATGATCTCTACCGCTAATCGCTTCCCCCATTCACCCCACCTGCTCTCCCGCTGTCTCGCACTCGTGCCCAGCGCTCAACCTGATCAATACCCAGATGTCGATGGCGAAGCTAATTCCTTTATAACGACTCTGGACATGATATCAGGAAATGACAAACACGTCTGCCTCCCCCACCACGCCGATTCATTAACATCGGCTTATATACGAGATTCTGCTGTTCCTGAATCCTGCGCGAAATACGAGCCATGCACACCCATCCGTTCCCAAGGTGGCCGTAGATAAAGCTTCCAAGCCAAATTCATTTCGAAGCGCGCCAACGCCCGTCAACACGTTCATCGCTGTAACGTACTTTATAGATTTTGTTTTCACCGAAGGACCGTTTACGCAGTCGACTGGGAGTTGGGAGAAGGGGGGGGGGTTATTAACTTGAAAGGAATTGACTCTTGTGAAGACCATCCCTAGAAAGTCCATTTGTCCTGAAGAAATATCAAATGCCCTGTCAAATGCGACCATCAGTCCGTAGCCGCATTGAAGCAGTCAACGCAGTGCAGCATTCGTCGGTCTATACCGTTAATTAACGGTCGGGAAAAGTGGACTTTCAAAATATCCGCCTCTGCGGCGGCGGACAGCGAAAATTTGACGATGCAGTCGATCCTCGCCACAACCACAACGTGGCTAAGCCAACTTCAAACATTCCCCTTCACTTTACCCAGAGAGAGAGAGAGAAAAATCCTCTCTATATCAACCTTTCACAGGCACAGAATAAGCACAGCCAACACATTAATTAACACTCAATATTTACCAGTGCTTTATTAATACAAATATAAACGAAGTGGATATGATTATATATATATATATATATATATATATATATATATATATATATATATATATATATATATATATATATATATATATATATATATATATATATTCATTAACTAGTTTCGCACTATGGTGCTTCTTTAGTTCTATTTGTTTTCCCCTCTGCCTCTATCACCTGGGCGCGCGCTCTTCAAAGGAACCAAACACTAACTAGGCAAATCCGGATCAAAATGTTTGAGACGAACCCTAGGTTGTAGTGCCTTTTTTTATTGGTTTGAAGCAGCAACAAACAAGACTTCGATGGTAACCCGGTTAACCTCACCTCCCTTCGTACATTTTTTCTATGATCCACTTCAGTCACGAAAACTTCAAGTACCTACTGCTAGTACACATTAACACATTTCAAGTGGAGGTCGAAATTTCATTCCCATGCCATTCCTGACAAAATAATATATTATTTTCAGGCACAAGGCCAGACAAGCAATCCTGAATGCGGGAAAATTTTCTTTTACAGTATAAATGGAGACTTTATCGAATTCCAACAAAATATTGGTTATGGGTACAAGCATCTTCGCTTGGACGACTCCATTCTTCCAAACAATGAGCTACACCCCTTTCTGGGCTAAGACGATTCTGTAATGCTCTGACAACAACGCTATAGTTAATTCAGCTTCGTGAGGGACCTGAACTCTAAAAGAAGCTATCTAAACCCCATGGACGTGCATTACAACCAGGTTCAGACAGTACAGTACTGGAGTAGCGGTCAATAGTCTCGACACCGTGAACCCTTCCAGCCTGCGCGTTACAGAAGATGCAGCAACACCACCCGACACCTTTCGACCGCCTATAAAATATTCACCCATTAGCAAGACTACTCGCAAGGGACTAATTAAGACAGTCTGTTCAGGTGTACCGAACATGACATACGTGCCCTCAAAGACACCGCCAGCCCATTTTCTACAGTTCTGGCCAACACCCTATCCACCCCTAAATGGAAGTTTTCATCCAACCTTTAACCATTCTTGAGGCAACGAAGGGAACGACTAAGAACAACACCAGCACCGTAGGGATTTACTCTCCAAAGTTTCTAGGTACAGGATCCTTCCGGCAATGTATAAACTAGTGCGAGTAAGCATAGAATGGGGGTTAATCCCTCCAAGCCCTTTTAGGTGGGCGATGAGCACGTCCTGGCGACCTGAATGAACGATAGTTAATTGACAAACCCCCACCCTTAATTTACCCCTTCTTGACATTCTTGTACAACAAACCCGCATTCCCATCGTATCCTATCTCCAAATGTCGGTATCTAATTCAGAATTACCATTAACCCTTATATTCCGACTTTCGCAAAACTAACTTCTTTCTACAGAAGCCTCCTCTTAGCTTAGGAGTTAAACACTTCCCATATACATCCCCTTATCCTCTTCACCCATATCCTCTTCTATTCTCTTCACGTGGTTTACTTTCATTTGACCATCCTTTCATCCGTAAACTTCAAATTTTCTCTTCGACTACAAGAGAGCGCTCTCTATCTCTCTCTCTCTCTCTAAAAAAAAAAATGCTGAAGTGCAGAATACGATGCACATCCTACCTCCACTCCACAGAGCCACTCTCGTTTGTTGGCTGTCACCTTACCTGCAAAAGAAAAATATATTTAAAAAATCACATCAGCAAAGATGACAAATAAATAAATAGATAAATAAAATAATAATTATTTTTCTTTGTTAGAATAAACAGGAAAAAGTCCAATCACAGACGGCTCACAGAGTGCAATCCAAGAGCACGCCAATGCCCCAATCAGCCAGGGAAATTTATCGGAGAGAAAAAAACACTAAGGATAGGAAAAACCACGACCGTCGCGTAAATCTGGAAGCTGTGCCACCTGCAGCAGCAGTGTTCCTTTTAAAGGGAGGTGATGAACTCACCCTAGGAGACACTTAGTGGGCGTCCGAAGTACCTTTTTCCTATGCGCCCGGCCTGTTACTGGCAATATGAAGAAACGGGATTTGAACCCAAACTATCCAAGTGCGAGACCAGTACATTTCCTTTCAAGGAATGACGACTAATATACCTGTACAATACTTTTGCGGTACCAGAGTCCACCTTGGTGTTCGGGTATGGATAGGGAATGGAGCAAAGTGAAAGAATAAAGTAAAGAAAGAGTAAGGAGCATAATGTAGTGAGCTCAAAAGAGTGAGGGGTAAAAGAGGTAAGGATGAAGGGAGGAGGATAAAGAGTGAAGGAAGGGGAAGTATAAAGAAAAGAAGAGAGAAAACAGACTGGAAGGAGGAAAAAAAAAGCGTGTTTTTTCCAGATGTGACATGGTTGTCGAACTTAACCACCAAGACAGCTTTCCATCGCCTGGCATTGAAGACGCAATGAATATCGAGCAAATCCTTGGACCATGTTTTGCGGCAAGATGAAGGATTCGTCCAAGGAACTTCATTTCCCCCCCGAAGACAAAGTAGCGCCGGGCGCTCCATCGGGGCGAGAGCAATAATGTGGAGGGCGGGCGGGGACAGCCCCGCCCCAGTCGGCTTCGCATTCAATGGGGGGTAGGGGGGAGGGGGAGGGCTAATGGCCCTTTGTTCATCGCGGCCGAGGTGAATTGCGAGTGTGGAGAAGCTCTGTTGTATTGCACACAGGTGTGGTTCAGTGTAGTGTATTGTGGTAGTGCGTCACACGGTGGGTCCTACTCCAATATGACAAGATAAGAGGACAAGGGTGCGGGGACATTTTTTTAATACACAGTTCTTTGGTCATATCACTGTCTGCGTTTACATCTCTTGCTTTGTACTTTATAGTTACAAGTCATCTTGTATGAAGGCAGTCCAAATTTATGCCAATAAAATATCTACTCAATGTTTGGCGCTACTGTACTTGTATGACAAGTCTTTTTTGCCAGGATAAAGAAGGCTGGTGAAACGAGCATGTCCTGTATGCATTTGCTGATATCACAAGAGCAACAATTTGATAATGTAATATTCATCGGTACATTATCTCTGTCCGGCAGCTCTGCAGTGCTGCCCTCATACTTGAATCACGATGTATGTCTGTCTCCTCCCATTCCATTTATTCAAAATACGAGTGCGATACGTGTTATGGTACGATGCGAAGAGATCACACATTCGCCTTACGTTTTCTGAGAACCAGCATTACTTTACGAACACGTTATAAAAACCGTGGCGATCTGTGCAAGTGAAGAAGTTTCTTCTACTAATATAGCAAAGGACAAATACCGATACTATTACTTGATGAAACATTACTTTGTAAATTTGCAAGTCCAAGTCAGTTTGGAGCAAGTATTGACTACCTAATTCAATTTGATAATGGTAGTTAGTTTGTGGTGCACATACTTAGGATTCCCGTAACTTGTGATAATGGGATCACGTACATGCGCACGCAAAATTAAGCGGACACCCTCCAACGTTGGAATCGCTGCCAATGAAAAGGCAGATTTCGCCAAAAATGCCTGTAAAGTGCCACTGCCCGATGATGCTACACCCTCCCCCTCTACTACAAGATTACACTGCCGCTCTTCTAACCACTCTCCACCGCATGAATGTAGAGCGCGCACAAAGTGTATCAATACAACACCACACTTCCGTCCCTCCCTTCCGAGATGTCGCAAGCACGGAGTCCTCATTCGGAGACAATATTGTGACTGCACGGCTTCGCCTGGGTTACAGACTGCTGTGGCAAATCTCTGAGGCGGGAGACTTACTACACTACTCCACCTGCAAGCTGCAAGCTATGCGATAGTCAACGCCAACAGTCTCTACCACTACTGCCTCGAACGTCCCTCAGTAAGACCTATTGCCCCAAAGCCAAGAACTAATACATGTGTCACTTTCTCTTAACGGATAATCTAGATAATATCCTAATTCGACACCCTTAATTTGGTGGATGCTAAAGCTTACTTCACCTTGATTACCAGTATATTTCCCCTTACAGAATGTAATGGAACTGCTCAATATGGGCCTTGTTCTTGCAGTCTCTCTCTTATGCCCTACTGCCGTACAGATTCACTGTACGTAGTAACGTAACTTGCACGTCCCGCATACTATGTGTACATAGAAATTACCTACTATACTAGGTTTGTCAGTCTATTAGCGTAATCAATTTATATAAAAAAACGAATACAGATCCGATATATTAAAATATTATTTCGTCGTTGGGGTTATCGTTAATGTAATGTGTGTGCGCGCGTCTAATTGTAGTATACAGGAAAGGTGCAACGCTCATTAGGGTCTCCTATTATCCTAGTCTCAAATTCGTGCGTATGTACGCGTGTTCATGTGTGATCATACATACATTCTGCTATAAACGCAAATTACTTAGTGAACAGAAAATGTATTTGTATAGCTCGATTCATCATGGGTTTCAGTTAGCATTATTACCTATATGCATAATTTCGTGAAGCTGGGTCTGACAAATCTAAGGCATTCAATTTCGCACAACCTGCTTATTCATTTTTTTTTCTAATTAAAGAGTTCAAAGGAGATTCCATTATCTGAGTATTCAATTCCGGATCAGCGCTCGGCTTTTCAAAGGCTAAATCCACGATATCTAATTTTGGAATCTTATCTAAAAGTGAACCGGTGTGGGGGCAACGAGGCTGTGCTGGTGACGGTTATGTTCAAACTTGCCGAGAAGGTCTCGCACGATATGGTGGTGATAGAGGCGCTAGTGTATCGAGGTACAGCCACGAACAATTTTTGACCAATTCAGCATTTACAATACAAAATTCAAATTCTTTGTTCTACATTTTTCAACAACTTACCAAAATGTACGCTAAATACTACATACGGAAATATCACGTACTCTGTAAATAGGACATGGTTGTGAAAATTTTTGCTTGTGACTGTACCTGTCCCAGTTAGCAGGATGTGGCGTTTTCGCAAACAGCTGTGACTGCAGTAATAATTACGAAAATATTACCACGTGGATTTGGTGATCACAATGGGATGGCGCGTGTGTGTTTGTGTGGAGGGAGAGGGCCGTTATCAGTATGATCATAAAAATTGTCGACCTCGGCAACGCATTTAGATCCACCTGGCTACGAACTTAGTTCCACGTAGTACACTGACTTTGTCGAAGCAAAGACTATTCAAGCAGCTCGGCCGTCCTGATCCGATGAGTTCTAGTATAGTCATACTGTGTGCTCCGGAATTGCGTGGCTTCGCCTGCCAGTCAAGGAGAGATGGAACGAGAAAGAGAGGGAGAGAGAAAAAAGGGGTGGGGAGACAAGGATGGGAGTAAAGAAGAGAGGCAATGTACTCTAGAGCCTACTGGCATACCAAAACAAGTGATGCCACCAGTCTGCCCAGCTGTTTGTCCGCAGAACAAAACACTCGAGGCGACTTGTCTTGATGTAAATGGCAGCAGCCCCGAGGGCGGCGGGCGTCCCCCCCCCCACCAATGAGGTTCCCCTATTCGACCGTGAAAGTGGAACTCTGGTAAAGAGAAAGCACCACAAGATTAAGAACAAGAAACTTAAAGAGAAACACAGAGGGGAGGAAGGAAGTTGGAAGAGATGAGATTGATGAATAGATATAGGCAGAGGCAGGCGCGCGCGCACACACCGAAAAGAGAAAGAAATAGGACAAACTAGGTACATCGGCTCACAATAGTTCTTGTTCAAGTTCATGTCCCGACTCTCGGACGTTATCAATTGCCTTGTGCTTTACACTGCGTCATATGTTAATGATCAATGTAAACTGTAAACAAAATTAACGTGTGCGCCCGAGGTATGTCACAGGTTCATATAACACACATGCAACTCACACACACACACACATAATGCACAATACACGTTTGGAACACGCCACTGAATACTCACAAACTCTTGGTTAGCTTGCGCGAGCGCACGGAAACCGCCTAGAACACCCTCAGGGAAAAAACACCTTCTGCATGAAATATTGCAGTGAGTGATAATAATGAACATGATCAAAGCCATTACTAATACCTTATTTATAATTACAATAACTGATAATCATTTCAATTATCAATTTCAGGAAGAGGAATGATTACAAATCATTATATACATATACAATATATTATGGAATATTCATGGAATGCTTTGTTTAGAAGAAATTTAAAAACTGATAAAAATAATAATTCCAATTATCAATTTCAGGAAGAGGAACGAATACAAGTTATACACATATTCATACAACATATTATGGAATATTCATGGAATGCATAGTTTAGAAGAAATTTAAAATATCATTGACAAAAATAATAATAACTATAAAAGATATTACAGATAATACTAAACAAGTAAATTTAAAAACGAGTCTCAATTTATTATCAAGGTGTTTTCAGCACAGATATAATCTAGCAGTCACTTCACTGATTTATATCATAAAATGAATACATCTGAAATTACGAGTTCTATCGAAATTTCATGAATAAAATTATATAGCACGGTCTCACTACGATATTTATATATATAAAAAACGCATATTTTGAGCGACGCAGTTGAGAAACTGTCCGATATCTTTGCAACGACTTAGTCTAAATACAGATTTCTAAGACGCGTCTGGATGTCCACATACTTCTTTCGCCGACGTTTTGCCGCGGTTGTCCCAATGCATCATGCTGAATAATCATTTCTACGCTATTCCAGTCCTGCTAAAATCCTTGGATTGCTTTCCATACTGTTGGATGCTTATTTCCCATTAAATTTCTGACCTTGTTATTCCATCTTTCGCAAATATTGTTTGTTCTTGTATCGCTGTTCAGGGTGGCTTCATGAACATTTCATTTAGCTGGAGGGTACAGAGGTACGCGTCTCAGACGCACAACGCCTGTAGGAGCCATGACACTTCGATAAGACCCTGTAACTTAGTTTATAGTGATGACATTTTTTGTATTATGAACCAAGAAAATGTGCATTTAACAGCTTTTTAAATTTGAGAACCTTATCTTTTTACATGGATACTATTTGTGTGGTCTTATTTGTGTGCCGAGTCGAGTGGATCTCTAGTTCAGATCACATGATGTAAAACTGCTTTGTTCCAATTTGATTATTCAAATGTGCAATTAACAGTTTTCTTAGATCAAAGATTGACTAATAAATACTAAAGATTAATTAGGGTTAGATTAAAGGGTCTTACAAAACAACTGTTAATTATTTGTTTGTATTAGCAACGAGTTGAGTGGATCTCGAGTTTTGCACATAGTTTAACAAGCCGCATTGTTCCGATTTGAATATCTATAATGTGTGGAATTATTGTTTTCTTAGATCAAAGATGGACAAACCAATATTCACAACTTTTTAATGCAAAAGTTAAAGTTAAAGAGGTTTGTTTAAATTTGTATATTTTTTAAATCTTAACCTGACAATCAAAATAGACAAAATTGTATTTCTTCCGCTTTGCTTTGGAAGTTTTTTTTTTTTTTCTCGAAGAAAGATGATGTGTTGTCCAGAAGACGTTTTGAAGGTTTTTCGTCAGAGGGTGTTATGTCCCGGACTCCGCGCGCGCACATAACATCCACACTCGCCGGATGTCTTGTCCTGCTAATCGAAGATTCCTTGGAGGCCTCTCGCAGTACCCCGCCAGGCCCGATAACTTGTTTACAGAATCTCCACTCCCTTCTACCTCCCTCCCAGACTCCCCCACGTTCTCCCACAAATCGATAATCTAACTAGCAGATCTGTTCCGACGCTCCCCACAACTCCCACCCCTGGAGAACAGCACGAATTATTTTCCCCTGGCATGAGCTCGTCCCAGTATGTTTCTGCCTGCAGTCAAACTTCAATTTTGTGAACGCCTTCGCAAATTCCTGTTCTGGACGAGGTTAAACCATCCTGCTTTGTGCTCCTCAATTTCGTTCAAAGTCCACTCTTGATGTACAAAAACAAGTCTGGCATTTGCCACGAGAGGAACATATTGAAAAAATTACCAGGCTGACCGTGTCGACGATTTCTGCCATTAACAACAAACAAATTCCTGAACACAGCTAAGATCTTTCACAGCTCTTCAGGGAGTTTGTTGCTACTCCATCTGTGAAACTCAGGATGTGGACACCCGCTTCTCGAGTCGTCCTAAGAGTCACTCACAACGGCGCCGAAGAAACTCAATCCTACCCAACGTCTCGTCAATTTCCGTATTAGCCTTCAACGCCTTCAGTAGCGAGTGACATTTCTTGTATTTTAGCTGCCGCCAAGCTATTTCATTCATCTCATTGATCCTCTTAAGATAAAGCTTAGGTGGACAAGGGGGACTCGTTTGCAAATACATTAGCAACTCCAGTACAATCTTAAGAACAAACGGTGTCGAGGAAAAAGCGCCAAACATGTTCATTACATTGACAAAGAGCTATAACGACATGCATGGGAGGTAGGATGGGGGTCATATCAACCGTGCTGTAGGTCCCGTCTGTAATAGTCCAGTTTTCTAAATGTGCGCCACGCTACTGAAGGGGTTCACCCACTCGAATAGGAAACCACTCGCGTGCATGGGGCCTATGAAACGGACTCCCTACGCCACCGTAAAAGTTCTTTTATAATCCTCCTGTCGTCGTCGTTCCCGACTTCGTAACCGTAACAACCTGGCCATAACAATTAGAAGCGGCGTAGGTACGCACGCGCGCACGCAAACCCACGCGAGCACACGCAACCCAACACTAGCAAAATTTGACCAGAGGAAGAGACGGTACCTCCAAGCGTAACTTCTGTACATCATTTCAGTAAACAAGTTAACAAATTAACAATTGTCTCCAGATTCCACAGACTCGACCTGTTCCCGTCACTGCGTAACCCACTTACCTCGGAAAAACAACAATCTACACCAGGCCAAATGCTGTCTCGCACTCACATACCCAACATTTATTCACTAATGCACATGTACGTATATACGTCAACAAACACTTGCACGCAACCTCACATACACAAAGGCTCTGACGCAATTTATACCAGCCGTGCATTAGGCGTATTGAAGCCCTCCATTTGCTTTTATTAGTCTCATCCCTACATTCCCTTTGTTTACAGCGACGCACAGATCGCGTAGACGGGTCCCTCTCCCTCTCTACCTCCTGCTATATGGGTCGGCAGGAGGAATGCTCACCAGTTTCTCTACAACTGGAGCACCTTTTGTTCAAAATCCTCTATCACCTTAGTGGTATAGGGAAGAGGAAAACAAGACTGTCAGAGAAAACCACACGGCAGTAACGAGTGCCGAGGCATAAGAATTGGGCGACGAACCTATGACTTGCTGCAAAAACGATATCTGGGATATGTTTGGACCACATACTACAAAATCTGGACGCTTCGAGCGACGGGGTTCTAATCCCTTTCATAATTTTGGCAGACATGCTAGACGATGTGACGGGTAGACACAGCAGTGCGGGAACGTCAAGGTTCATTAGGGCCTTCAGGCTGGGTGGAGGAGGGGTAGCCGAGGTGGAGTCCAATTCGAAAAAATAAACTGTTCGCTGGATCAAAGGCAAGAGGAAGTGCTGGGAAGAGAGCAGACATCTGGACAAGAACCACAGTGGAATGGAGCGGGAGTGAATCAGAACAGGGATAAGAACGGACAGACAAGACGGCGCGGGGCGACAATGACAGCATTCCTCAAGGTAAGATCAATGTGTGCCTTGTACCCAAAACCACGCTATGTATTTTCTACTTATTCCGGGGCCAAGGTACTGGAGGAAATGTGGATGGAAATGTGAATCACTATGAAAGTGCGGGGTAACAAATACACGGTAAAACTATACAAATTTCTGTAGCATTACAGTGCAAGACCATACATCGTTCAGTTTTCAATGCACTCCCAACCCCACCCCACCCGCCCAGTATCCTCGTCTTCAAGAAGCCCGCTGCATTAGGGAATCCTGTCCTCCAAACTTTCACCCATAAATTCTGCCTCCTCATCCCAACGTTCTCAACATAAAAGCATCACATTTTTCTTCAGTATCATCCCCCATGCCTCCTCATCCACCATTCGGGACAATAAATAAACCTGTCCTTTACTTTTACCTCGTAAAAGCACCACAAAGCTTAAATTTCAACACCTATCAAGCCACCTTTTATATGCGGTAACCAAGGCATATCTGGCGCGGATGGAATCTTTATTAATAACGTTCATACATAATGGTAGAAGCACTCGCTGTGAAAAACATAGCGTGCGTGCCTACATGGGGGCGATTATAATTGATGCCCTCCATTGCCTAGTCCTAACTTCGCTAAATCGCATCTGGAAACGAGCCAGAAACCTAATGCCGAAACAGTCTGGAAGGTTACTTTAAGCCGTCTTCCTGGCTGCCACAAAAATCTTTCGCAAATACTACGTTTATGCATTGTTATTAATGAGTAATACAATATGTGCACACCACTGCACATGAGCATAGGTTGGGTTGTGCACGTTCTGTTTATGTGCCTAAAAATGTGCGAATGTAGACGAAACTCGCTACCGTTAACGGTTTCCTGGTTGTCCTAAGTTTGCCTAATGGCTACGTCCCCACCACCATGCATTTTCAAAAAATGTCACTATGGCAGTGCACTCTATAGATCAAATTAATGTTAATACCAGACAATGCTACTTCTCTGAGGCAACTGTAGCTTCGTAAATATGACAATCGTCACATATTTTCGCAATGAACAAATTGTGCAAAACTGTTCAAATAAATGTGCGTTAATTAACTGAGCAGACTACACTTCCATTTTGTATAATTTTCTGACTCAATTTTCCTTGCCTTTATGCATATTACAACAATTACATAAACATGCATGCGCATACATGTGGAATATGTGCACATGTATATACGTTTTTAGAAATTTCATGTGATGTTCTGGATCGTTCCATAACTGACGAAATTCGTGGCCTCGCCTAAACTTCGCCAACGTTTGAATTCTATACGAATTTTACTTCCAAAACCGTGCACTTTATTGTAGTTCAAACCGGAAAGGTGCACGTCCGTTATTATATGTCTACATCCCTGCAAAGTAATCAGCGATCTGTTAGACGAAAACTGTATATAAAAATCGACATTTAATCACTTCCATCGCAACACGGCAATACCGGCGCGCACGGAGTAAAAAATTCGCAGACGTGGCAACAACCCGTGAATATTCGAATGCATACCCTAGTAGTAGTGAATCCACACGGTCAATGCAGAATAATTCCATTTCATTCTGAATCCATCCATCCATTCACACACACACATTTCATATTATATATATATATATATATGTATATATTATATATATATATATATCCGATAATTTTTATTACAGTCGCATGCAGGATTCGAACCCACTGCTATTGGCCACCACTACAACAGGCTTAAAACATGGGATAGAACTGATTCCCAAGGATAAACATGGAATCGAACTGATTCCCAAGGATAGGAAAGATCACTAATCTGCGACCCCAATTCCTGTTTTACACCTAGGCCCAAGTCCACCAGTTGGCAAGGGGTAAGGATCGGAACAAATTCCTTTCACGCTTTTCGCCATTGTAACCGAGAGAAATTCGCTAGTAACAGCGACATCAATCCTATCATTTTTATGACAGTCGCATGCAGGATTCGAACCCACTGCTATCGGCCACCCGTAAGATCACCTTCACAGAGCGCCCACTACACCAACAGATACTTAAAAACCTTGAAACCTGGAATCGAACCGATTCCCGAGGATAGGAAAGATCACAAATCTTTGACCCCAATTCCTGTTTTACACAAAGCCCAAGTCCACCAGTTGGCAAGGTGTGAGGATCGGAACAAATCCCTTTCACGCTTTTCGCCATTGTAACCGAGAAATTTGCTAGCAACAGCGACACCAATCCGATAATTTTTAAGACAGTCGCATGCACGATTCGAACCCACTGCTATCGGCCACCCGTATGATCACCTTCACAAAGCCTTAGCCCACTAAACCAACAGAGACTTAACCTTGAAACCTGGAATCGAACCGATTCCCGATAGGAAAGATCACTAATCTCTGACCCCAATTCCGGTTTTACACAAGGCCCAAGTCCACCAGTTGGCAAGGGGTGAGGATCGGAACAAATCCCTTTCACGCTTTTCGCCATTGTAACTCAGAGAAATTGGCTAGTAACAGCGATCTTACAACACCAACACAGGATTGATTGGGATGGAGTGACAACTCTACACAGAGAAAAAAACAAAGAAAAGACTATTCTTTGAAGCATGGGAAACTAAGCGCAATTGCATAAACAGGTGTATTGATCTAAATCCTATTTATCTAGGAACGAGGAGTAATTCCTTTCTGTTCTCTAGTATCTTTCTGCTTCTTTTCGACCTGCCGTTTGTTCACCAGTTGGCTTTCGGCCGACCTCCTTTCTCGAAGACGTTCTCCCACTGCACCTTTTCAACTCCCCTTCCCGTGACTTTTGTTCCTCCTTTTTCAGTTTTAGTTTACTTCCTTTTTCGCTCAACTTCTATCTTTTAATCTTATATTCTTTTATTTGTCTGATTGTAATGTAGTTGTTTGGTCCATTTTCATTTACGTCTTTGGATTATGTTCTGTTTTTTAATTTGGGTCACGTTTCGATGTTTTTTTTATCACACTTGTATGCTCATTGCCATTTAACTTTTAATTTGTTTGTTTTTCGTTTGTTTGTAAGTTCTCCCTTCCTCCTTTGCGGACATTTGGTCCATTTTCATTTACGTCTTTGGATTATGTTCTATTTTCTCATTTGGGTTACGTTTCGATGTTTTTTGTCACACTTGTTCATTGCATTTTTTTTTTCTTTTTTCTTTCTTTTTTTTTTTAAGTTAGTCGTTTCTTTTCGGGCATTTGGTCCTCCTCCATTTGCGTCTCTGTCCTATATTCGGTTGTTTTTATGTTAATGTTACGTTTGAGGCTTTTTGCTACACTTGTATGTTCACAACATTGTAACTTTTATTTGTATTTGTGTACTGTATTTTGTTTGATTGTAATTTAGTCTTTTTTTCTTGACACTTCATTATGGACATTTGGTCCACTTTCATTTGCATCTGTGCTATTGTCTGATGTTTTTACGTTATTGTCACGTATTGTTACTTTTGCTACGCTTGTTTTACGTTCACATCCATGTAACTTTTTATTTGTATTCTATTTTTTGTACCAATATTAATTTCTTTTGTAAGGTATTTATTATTGTAATGAGGTATGCTTTGTACATGTGATTGAGAGGGCGAACCTTTCCCAGGTTTACCCCTTCGACGATTTATAAGGAGTTCACATCTTGTAATCATTATACCCCCCCGAAGACGATTCCTGGACGAAAATAGAAACGTCGGGCAAATAAACACTTCATCTGAGTCTGGTGTTTACAGTTTTTCCAATATGGATACCAGACTCCAAATATTCACCTACATACACATACACACACACACATATATATACATATATAATATATGCATCATACATGCACACACTTCATAACAAAACTCCCCTTAATCTTTTCCAGCCAACAATATTCAGGGTATATGCAAACATCACTTGATAAAATTACATACATCATGTAAAGTGACCTAGTATCCATAGTCCTTAAGTATGATGGGGAACTTATAACGTCATCACCAAGGATAATACAAGTTACTTAAACCTCTACGAATAAATCTAGTTCATTTCTATTTGTACAACTTCCAATACCAACATTTGTGCTACATCTCTTTTGTCAATAAACGAGCAACCAAATCAATAGAGCAATACCCAAAGGGGTATCACGAATATGAAACGTGCAGCAACCCTGAGCACTAGTTGATTATAAGTGTGTATATATCACACACACACACACACACTTTTACAATGGTTCCTTTGAAATCATAAAAGACAGAATGTCTCGTACGAACGAGAAGTTCCTGGGGATCGTGAAGTTCTTGAGTAGACATTGGAGTGAAACGTACCCGAAGGTACGGTACACGAGGGCTGGATCAGAGGACATCGAGTTCGCAGTCGTGCTATAATTATAACCAATTACTTTTACTTATCACCGTAACCGAGCTAACTTTTTTCACTTCAATGTTATTTCGAAAGCAAATTCATAGTTGTTCTTGATAGTTGGAACTTGTCTTTTCTTCTACTGTGCATAAACATGTTAAATCAGTGAGAGTAATACGCTAATGGCAGCGACATCAAACCGATAATTCTTATGACAGTTGCATGCAGGGTTCGAACCCGCTGTACTCGGCTATCCGTAAATAACCTGTACGGTGCCCTAGACCACTACACCACAGAGGCTATAAAATCCTTGAAACCTGGAATCGAACTGATTCCCGAGGGAAGGAAGATCACTTATTACGGCGATCCGAATTCCTGTTTTACTCAAGGACCAGCCCACCAGTGGTATGGGGTAAGGACCGGGACGAACCCCTTTCACGCTTATCGCCATTGTAACTATGAGAGTAATACGCTAATGGCAGCGACATCAAACCGATAATTTCTATGACAGTTGCATGCAGGGTTCGAACCCGCTGTACTCGGCTATCCGTAAATAACCTGCACGGTGCCCTAGACACACCACAGAGGCTATAAAATCCTTGAAACCTGGAATCGAACTGATTCCCGAGGGAAGGAAGATCACTTATTACGGCGATCCGAATTCCGGTCCTTACCTCATACCACTGGTGGGCTGGTCCTTGAGTAAAACAGGAATTCGGATCGCCGTAATAAGTGATCTTCCTTCTCTCGGGAATCAGTTCGAATCCAGGTTTCAAGGATTTTATAGCCTCTGTGGTGTAGTGGTCTAGGGCACCGTACAGGTTATTTACGGATAGCCGAGTACAGCGGGTTCGAACCCTGCATGCAACTGTCAAAAATTATCTATATGTTAAATCAGATAGACATGTCAAGTGGTCGAGTACGTTGAGGTTCAATTACAGTTTGGGTGTATAATACATGGATTAAGCATAGGTATGGGATGGGTGTTATATCTGCCGAGAGCCACAGGACAGGATGGGGACAACTATCTGGGATCGAGGTTGAGGGTAATCAAAGGTTAAAGATAAGCGCTAAATAATGGAGGAGGCGGATACGTAAGGTGAGCAGGGAAAATTATAACAAAGATTATAGTATTAGGAAGCAAACTGCATGGCCTTGTGACAAACTTCTCCCTAACGTCGAATATCCAACTGGTTATAAGGCAGTCTTAACTCTCGGTGAAGTGAGTTGGGGAAAGAGGATGAAATGAATTCTGACAGCGACAGCATCGAACTTCTCCAGAGGAATGCTTGCCAGGTCGAGGGGTCAGTGCACCTCGCTGGGAAGAACGCCAACCTCGGTTCAGTTTGGCTTCAAGGGAACAGACATTGGGGGGGGGGGGGGGGGTTATAGATATCTTCTGCACGGGATGTCGCTTCTTTGGTTGCCGTCCGAGTAACCGAGTAATTCGCTCGTGTCTGACACCTGAAAAATGGGGTATTTGAGTAGGGTGAAGTTGTTAGTGATGAAATGAAGTAAAGATGGAAATGTTGAGACATTGAAATTTTGGAGATGGTTTTGGGAAGGATAACAGCAAAGAAGTAGAGAAAGGACCAAGGGCTCGAAAAAGACGAAATAAACTTGTAGGGTTGTTACTGGCAGGTTGTGACAAGCGTGTAATGCAATCTAAACTGGTCAGGTTGTGCTCCAGGGTAGACAACTCATTTTAAGAGGTAACGACTAAGTCCTTCCAGAACGAAACTAATCTACAGTAGATTATGTCTACAGTCAGCCTGCTGCAGTAGCTGTTGTCTGGGATTAGATTCATTACAGACCTTCCACCTAAAATGAGTTTTTTTTTCTAGTTCCACCATCAATGCTTCCCTGCCATCCTCCTTTGCTCAATGCCTGGCAATGCTAATTTCAAACTCACTTGCAGAAAATTCCCACGCTGCGTCACTG
The DNA here is from genome assembly GCF_046742065.1 of Oratosquilla oratoria. NCBI lineage: Eukaryota > Metazoa > Arthropoda > Malacostraca > Stomatopoda > Squillidae > Oratosquilla > Oratosquilla oratoria. Next base: position 60,303,197 of record NC_134777.1, read on the forward strand.
CGACCCTTTCGGGTCTGTGGACTTGCTGCCGCCATGATGAAAGGGAGCAGTGTCGTGACTGAAAAAGGAAGAATATTCTTTCCTTTCCTCCATCTCCTTTTTCCGTAAGGGACGTTGACTACATACTATATAAGGTATTTTAGGGATTTCAGTCATATATCCCTGCAAAACATGTCAGTCACGATTCTCATTAAAGACGTTTCCCCATGTAATTACGGATTACGAACTTTACCTCTATTCTGCTACGTGTGTATTACATCCTTTTCTAAACACTCATGGCGAGATGTTATCGGGTGACAGAAACGCTGGTTACCACTTTCATCATACTTGTACAAACAAGGACAAATACACACTACAACAACGACTGAAAACCAAATTTCGATTTGGTGCTTGCAGCTAGAATCCTACTGCAACATATTGCGATTTGGCAACTAGAAAAATCTCTGGGGGGTCGAATGAGCTCATATTTACTGAAGCTCGTCTCCCAAACAGATCGGGTGATTGGACGAGTTAATTAAGAATTCTTCAACCCAACCGTTCCACTTCAACTCTGCCGAACCCAACTCCCGCAGTTTTTATTTATTTATATTTTTCCACGTACCTAACAAATTTCAAGTCGGTGCGCGTATATATACAAACCTCGGCACCCGTTATAAGCAGATTAAAAACCTTATGGATAGAAATGATAAGTAGTATTGGACATGGAACTACGTAGTGTAGGCCTTATGGTCTCCTGCATCTCCATTCACATGTTCGAAACACACTTTCACACGAAGTTATACAGCAGTTCCCCCTGGAACACGATGTCCTAGGCATTTGACGATTCAACTTAGCTGAATTTTATCGCTCGCATCACGTCACCTTTGGAGGGAACGGGAGGGAGGGGGGGGAGCGCTCCTTCTGTATCAATGTCTTTCCCTCCAGGGCCAAAATAAGGTGACATTGGAACACCAACATAACGTCTCGCGTCTTGTCAAAGGGGTTTGAGAGTTTCATCCGCTTGATGCTTGCAACTTGTCATGTATAATCTGGTTTAAAGAAAAAATTATCCGAAGGGGGGAGGCGTTAATAGAAGTCTATCGATCTTGCGTCTACTGAAAGAAGTCGATGGTGTGTATGACCAACTTCCATGCATAGCCCCTTGTCCCCGTTTCATCAACTAAAACTATTCTTATTACTTTCCCTCTGATCTCAACTGCACGCGTGCAAACACGGAAATAAAGAACAAGACCACAGAGCAACAAGAGGTAGATTTACTCGTTTTGGGGGTCGACCATATGACACCGGAGCTAAATTAATTTGTGCCTGGAAAAACGTCTTGTAATGGGTCACGTCCAGGTGGCTTCGTGGAGCAGCAAGCTGCAGGTGCGCCTCAGCTGTTGAGGGGTGTTGGGTGTTGGGGGGGGGGGTCACCAAACTAGTTTCAGGGTGGAAGTACGCCTGCAAGAGAAAACGTGTGCGGGTTGGGAAATCACGGGGTTGTGTGTTACGAACACAATGATTTCGCCAAAAAGATGTAGAATGCGGGTTCATCGACCCTGCGCGTTGAAGACTGAAATTTCGAGATAATTGGTCAGTTTGGGGAAAAAAGGTGGGGAGGGAGAACTTCTCAATTAGACGCACAATGGCTGCAGTCCCATTCTAAGCATGTCTCGTGCGCGACCTTCACGAGGAACGCGAAAACTGCACCTGCTTGCCTTGGCCTTGCTTGTGACTGGCGAGGCGGAACAGAACCACGACAGCAACATCCGACGGCAGGAAACTATGACGTCGAATTGTTTTGCCACCGAGACGAGTGCTTCCTCCGTAACAAAACTTCAGAAACTACAGAAATAACGAGGACACTACGAGAAATGAACGATAATGCCCCTATGGTTGCGTGGCATTCTGAAGACTCTCGACTCTTTAAATGAAGAAAATTTAAACCTCTGCATTAATACGAGGCAACATCTAGAAAACGGGTGAGCGCGTATGCTCGCGAGCAGACGCAAGGGCATTGCATCAGGGTCCAGCTCAATTTTTTTTTACTTCAATTCCTTGAAAAAGAAAACATCAGTGAAGGTCAAAGTGTACAGCCGAGTCGCTGCTTCCGTCACCTTTGAGGGCACACCATCAACAATGCATACAAATAGATCGTGATGTACTCCGTCTCGTCATCTGGGCCTAGGCGCCGTGAAATAACAGTCGTGTCACCTCCAGATACACTCCCCAACCTTCACCCTCCCCACTCTGTCCTGGCATTCCACCAACGGCCCCGCTTCCTAAGAGAGAAACGAACCAACGTCTTTACAGCCTCGGGCCTCTATCTTCAAAGGTCTTCATGTATGGCAAGAAAATTACGCTAACGAAGATCGCTGTATATGGATAATTCGAGTTTATATGTTACTACTACTACTACTACTACAATTCAATTTTTTCATATCACATTCATCCCAACTTGAGATTCCCCTTAAGACTGCTTTTTTCACCCAACTCCTGGTGCCAACACTGATAGACAAGGAGACAATTAGGGAAACCTGCACAAGGGGTGTATTACAATCAGAACATGGACAGGTTAATCACGCATAATCTACATTGAATTCTAACGAGTTAAAACAGCGCGCGCGCGGAGAGGGATGGAGGGAGATGAAGTGAGTGAGCGAGTGTGTGTGTGTGTGTGTGTGTGTGTGTGTGTGTGTGTGTGTGTGTGTGTGTGTGTGTGTGTGTGTGTGTGTGTGTGTGTGTGTGTATGTGTGGCGCGCGTTATCAACTACCTCTCCTTTGCTGCCAAACAATCACGTCTTTAGCGGCTTCTGTGGGCAGACTTAATTGTTGTGCCACCGCCCACCTTTCTTCGTCTGGGTTTTAAGAAATGCCGCCTGGTGGCAGAGACAACTCCCATACCAAGGGTGGAGGAAGGGGGGATTGTGATTTACTAAAAACTAGGTAGACAAAGTCTCCACACTTCGCTGCATCACACTGTCGTAACTCAAATTTCGTGATTTTTCAGAAGCATTTTAAAGTATCTAAGTCCTACAACTTTAATAATTTTACCCTAAGCAACAAAACTTACCATTTTGATTAGGTAAATTGGGCTCCACTTGACTTACGACTTTATTACCAAAAGACGCAGAATTATTCGGCACTCTTATAAAAACATTGTAACTCTATACTTGAAATTTTTGAGTTACGACAGTCTTGCAATGATGCAGCGACTTGACCAAAGCATCTTCGGAGTCGACATGACGTCATAACCCTAACAAGATTTCGAGCTAGGCCGTGCGATGCACCCCCGCCCTCCTGTCCATGGAGTCTTTGTTTACAAGTTAAAAATGTTATGTTCTGGTCAAAAGACACCTAGAAGGTATGGGACGATATAAAAAGCTATAGCTGAAAAACAGGAACATGAACAGCCAAAGCTTAGTCACACAACACCAACTCTCCTGCCAGATCTTTCAACATCGGCTACAGCGCCTCCGAAGGAACAGGTACCAAGCGAACACCAACAAAGTAACTGCCCCACACGCTATAATTCCCAGTGAATACTGAAACATTACTCAAGTGCATCATGTGTATATACGAGTACATGCAGTCGTATGGTTGCGTGTGTGCACTCTGGAAAGTCAGCACCCAATGAGCGTCCTTTCCTGTATTCTATCTATTCCATACACCAAAGCATCCCCACCCCCACCCCCGCCGTTATAAGGGAGTTACAAGTGTCAAAAAACATGTAACCATTCCCTCCCATCCACCAGCCTTTCTTCCCTCTCATCTTAGCTCCTCCTGTATTCTGCAATTAGATAAATATATGCGTACGGGTGCGTGCGCGTTACGCAAGTGTTAAGTTTGCGTGTTTGTCCATTTCCTATTCATGGATTTTGTCTGCGCGAGTCCTCAAGCAGGCAGTCGCTTTCCTGAAGAGGAGGAGGTGGGGTTGTGCGTCTTTCCAGGAGGGGTCGAAGAAGAACGCAGGCACGAGCACCCGGCGGATACAAGCTCGAGAAGATAGGCGAGAACTGCACGGGCGGAGAGATATGTATGGACGAGGGCGTGCGCATGGGTGTATGTATGTGTGTGGGTGGTTACTGTTCATGTTGTATTGATCTGAGCAGCCCGAGCTCCAGAAGCACCACGACCACCTCGCCTCCACCAGTATCACCTCCCACTTCCACATCCTCGTCCACCACCACCGCCTCCAAACTTCCAATATCACCACAATCTACCTCCACAACTACCATCACAAACTTCGCTTTCCACATCCTTAGCCTTCTCCACCACCTGAACAGCCGCTTCCACCACCACTACCTCCCACGGCCGCCTCCGCGCCACACTACTACTACTACTACCACAGCCGCCGCCGCCGCCACTACTTCGAACTCCACAGCCGCCGCTTCCACCCCACCACCTCTCCTCGCCCGCCACCGCCTCCACTACCAATACCCACTTCCACCACTACCTCCCACCTCCATAACCTGAAACGCCACCACAACCACCACCTCATCCACACCAACACCACTACCACCAGGAAGCGTACCGCTGTCGTTAAAGCTGACATATTACTACTGTACTCGTAGGATGGGACAGAATGGGTTGGGACGAACGGGGTGGAATGCAATAATGACACGGGATGGGAATATACAAAGCAGCATGGAATGGTACGGGGACGAGAAGGAACAGTGGGGAATGAGTAAGACGAGACTACCGAGACAATATAATAATGACAGAATGGAAAGGAAGACACGGGATGAAAAATTGGTGGATAAACACAGAACGGAACGAGACTGTAAGACAAGGAAAACCAAACTTGATTGGGACGAGAAAATGAACGCGATTGGATGAGATGGGTCGGGGCCAATGGAGATTGAACAAAATGGATTAGGTTCAACTGACGAGATGGAACGGCGGGAGGCCCCCCCCCACTCCTGAAGTCTAATGGAAAAGATGCACACGCAGGAGGCAAACTATGCGAAACGAGATAAAAACACACACACACGACGGGACAAAGATCATGTCTTTTCCAAATGGGGCACGGGACGCGAAAGGAAGGGGAGTGTGGGTATAGCTGGATTATGGGTGAGGGCGAGAGGATGAGCAAGCGAGGGAGGAAGGAAGGGTTGTGTGTGTGTGTGTGTGTGTGTGTGTGTGTGTGTGTGTGTGTGTGTGTGTGTGTGTGTGTGTGTGTGTGTGTGTGTGTGTGTGTTTCGTACTTCCCCTTCACTTTCTATTTTCCTTTCACCACTCTTCTTTGTTACGTACTTAGTCTGTGGGCCCTGTGCCTCCGATCATCCGACTTGGTCAATTTCTAGACTTAGTTCCACTTGGTACAAGATATAGCATATCACCTAGTTTATTTCAGTATTAGTGTATGTATAGGAGGGGGGATTAAAAGGTGGAGACTTTTCCTCGATTTTCTTCACGAATTCTCCTACAACGTGATTCTCTTAGGTATACCAAGGGACTCCCCTCGAGAACACTCATTTTATGTTCTAGGTAAGATTTGCAGTGACGTAGTGATTTCTTTAGTCAAATTATCTTAAATTTTATATTTAAGATACCAAATGGCGTGATCTTACAATCGTGAACCAAGTGAATTTTCTCTTCCACCCTTTCTCCAATCAGTTTCGTTGTTACAAGTCTATATGCAAGATTGTTTATTTAAGCAATCTCGAATCTGCATCTCACTCGTTTACAAAAATTCTACTTCAGCAATGTGCCTCCGGTCTATGTTTAAATATAACGTTGTGAGCGAACTTATGCAATCCCTCGCCTAGGAACTGTTATTTACAATCAAACCAATATAACACTCACCATCTACCACTTTCTACCCATTTTTCTACCAGCCTCTTACAAGGCTCGGCAGCCACCACTTGGTCGTCCCGACCAACCATTTCCAATTACCTTCTTACAGAGTGCGAGAGGAGAGATTCATACTATACAAAAAGTACTAAAGATCAGGACTTCCCAATATGAAATTGGATTGGAAATGCCGAAAAGGATGAAACAAACTGAAGGGATGTGGAAGGGAAGGGTAGAATGGAGCGGGGGAGAATGTGAGAGAACACTTGCTGCATAAGACGGGATAATACGAGGAAGGACCTAATTGGGAAGGTACTACGAGCGCCAACCAACAGATTCTTATGTACGTGTGTGGTATTACTCAACCTGCTCTGTATGGATGTTAAGTAACTTCAATATAGATGCAATACTACTCCGGTATGCCCCAGGATGGTTTTTCATTATCGCTTATCTAAACCGTTAACGTATCCTATTCAACAACAGTTAAACAAGTCTGATACATCTAGCCTGACCCCACTTACTGTGGTGGCGCGCGTAACGCAAGCATGCACGCTCGAATTCAAGCTGTTCTCTCAGTTTGATAGAATTGTCGAAAGATCCACCGCTCTCCCGAGATTATACACATTGTAGGAAAATATTGGCGAAACGGGAAGGGGCGGGTACAGATAGCCTGCAGTACAACGAGAGGATTGGAAGGGGAGAGGGGCGTAAACGACATAGATTGGAATATAAAGCATCTCTTCATCAGTACGGTGCATTTTATAGACCTGACTGTGGCAAACTACGGCGAGCCATTCTATTCATATGATGAGCGGACCTTCCTTGAATATGCCAGTATGTGACCAAGATCCATTAGCACCCCGATCAAGGTTGGGGCCATGATCAAACGAAGCTTTTCATTACTACTGGCACCTTTTATATTAATTTTGGTTATCGCCACAAGATTCTATTCAGATGAGGGAAGAATATAGTAGGAGATGGGCCAAGGTGATTGATGAACAAGGTAGAAGAGGAGACTTGAACAAAGCAGGAGAGGGGACAAAGTTATGGAAGAACATGGCCGGAGAGGGGATTCAAGCGATAGAAAAGTTGGAAAGAGGAAGAGACGAGATGATAGAAAGGCAGATGTGAAACGAGGGAAAGGGAGACAAGACGACAGTAGACTGGGATGAAGAGACGTTGATGCTGGAGACTATCAAAGGGGCATTGGTGTGGGTCGGGGTACATGCCACTGCACCCATGGTTGCTTGTAGCCAGCGCCGACAGCATTGCTGAAGCGGCATACTCGGGGCCCTAATACCAAACATTCTCGCCGGGAAACTATCTGAAACATGAGCGAGCACGCCGACATGAGGCGACGACAGATTCGTTGCACGGGACAACTATATTCCTTCTGTTTCCCTTCTAGAGCACTTCGGCCGACCGTATTCATCACTGGCCCTGTACTTCGAAATTGTTCTTCGCCCTATGCTTTCTAGAACGTCCCCCAAAGGAATTTTGTTTTCAATTATGGCCTTGTTTTGTGAAAAAAAGGGGGGGGGGAGTAAAACTACAGGACTTCACCCTGGCTCATAGCTTCCTCCGCTCAACTGCCAAATCCTGTGTGAAGTACTTAGTAGTTTTCATTATGCTGCGCAAAAGCAACCTGGGTACAACATCATTTCCATATATACTACGTTGTGTAGAGCTATCTCAATCTCAATATTAACTCGACGAATATGCAAGTACATTCTCGGGAATCCAGGTAGCATTTTTTTTTTCCAATATAACTAGTTACAAGTCTGGATCCTATGCTGCTGAGGGATAGGTTTGAGTGAATGGGGGCTTGACGAAGTTGAACTCTGATAATTCCACCCATACGTTACTGCTCCTATGACTGTAGCCATCGCCAGGATATTTTATGCACCCCCCTCCCCGCCAACGAAGACCTGTGTTCCATCACTGGGAGAATCCCGTCCCATTCGACCCTGAGGCCACCCGCCGGATATGCTAACGCGAGGCCGACCTCGGCAGCTGCAGCCTGCAGCTCGACCGGGTCACCACTGCCGAGCGCGACAATGACCCAGACAACTGCCGCCACCGACGACGCCATCTGGGCTCATCGGGCTCTCGCGGCGGCGGCTGCTGGCCCAATTCGCGGTCTGTCCCCGCTTCCAGCCTTCCATCCCTCATATCCCCGCCGCTCCCACAAAGTCTTTCCCGTCCCCGGTCAAGCCACGTGGGACCTTACGTTAACTTCTGCATTGTGTCGTATCCATCAGCGCATAAACACCAATTCGACTCGTCCCCTCCCTATCGGTCCCAGTTGGGCCCAGCCTCCCTTATCGTTGCCAATTGAGCGACACAGCCAACCACTACCAAACCTACATTCAACACCCCTCCTCTCCCACCGCCAGTACACACAGTTACATCCAATCTCAACCTGTCGTCATTGTCGCCTACAAATCAACTATCACGACTAGAAATATAAACTACCAACTACTAAGTATTCCCAGACTGTACAAAAAATTCTATACAAGGAATAAATAAATACCTTTATTTCGTATATTATCACAAGACAAGACCCTACCAAGTATTACTGAAGATCAAACAAAACTAGGGAGAAAACAGTTTTTACTATTCCCCAACATGTCCCTAAACAAGACTGATTCCCCAATCAGAGTCCAAATTCCTGCGAAGTTAAGTCCTGCCCACCACACCTCACCTCGCACCAACACCACCCACCTACACATCCGCCACCCGGCCAACTCCCCACCACCACGAAGCAGACCTCGAGTATTGAACGGGACACTTCGTTACCAAATCATGCTAATTTCCATCCCCTCAAATGCCATCTCCCCCTCCCCTACCTTCCCCTATTCCAACCAACCTCATCCGCCTTCCCGGCTCCGTTGTCCCCAAGGAGGTTTAAAACTTCCAGGACTTTCCCACTATACTCCCAAGCCCCCTTCCTCCGACTTTCACCCAGACTCTTAACCGAAAAGTTAAATCTTTCATCATTTCCTCTTCACTTGTCTTTTCCAACATCTACTCTATACATCTTACGCACACAACACACACACACAAAGAATCCCTAATTTCTTGACTCTCATTCATATATTATATGGAACGTTATTTAATCTCCCGGGGACCATTCCAGCACTTTCACTAGTTTACGGTCTGTGGACTGTCGTTAAGTTGACCTAGGTACCTCGGGGGCCTCTCCCCCGGGTTGGGAGCCACTGCTCTTGTCATCTGTCCAAAACTCGCGTTTCACAGACGATTCCCATCAGATGAAGGGTGATCTTGGGACAATACAGACTTGAAGAGGCATTATTATGAAGGGACGTGAAGGCTAGAAGAAGCATAAGAAAAGATGGAGAAAAAAAAAAAAAAAAAAAAAAAGATAAAGAAACTGAAGAAATGGAGAAAAATAAAACTGAAAAGAAAAGGACGAGTTTGCGCGAAGTAACCAATAGCAAACTTTTTCCCAGAATTGAATACTACCTACCCTCACTGAAGAAAACACCCTGGCTTTAAATACTGAACGAGGGCAGCTTTAACACAATCGTGTTTCCTTCCTCAGAGGTCCAACTCCACTAGCGCGGCAATGGAGTCTTCGTTCCTTTCCTTATCCCTTATCAGTTTCAATTCTCGCCTTCAAACGATTTTCTTGGTTCCCATGTCTTTTCGTCTTGGGTTTCTTCCATTTCAAACGTAGTTTCCTTTTCACTCTGGCTGCCGCCATGTGATTTCATCCAGTTCAATGACGGCCCCTCCTCCCCCTCGGTCACTAAGGGAATTGTGTAAATTTTAGATTTTTTCCCTTCCTTCTCTCATCTTCGCGACCTCTGCCTGGAGGAGTTTCTCCTTTTCGCTCGAGCAACCGCCTCGGCGTCCCAGGAAGGCCATGAATCTCCTGATTTCACATGATCGACCCCGTCCTCATCCTCCTCTCTGCCGTTATCGGTTCACTCGCTTGCTTTCTTGCTTCCCCTTGCCACGCACGTCCTCCTCCAGCCACGTCACAAACCTCAGTTCTTCGGTCCTAATAAACTCCTGCATGTTCACATTCCTCTTCCACTCTTCATCGCCAGCTTCCCTTCAACCTTCATACCGATCAAACATACCTCCATCCTACAGTTTTATTTGTTCCTCATTAAACATTTTCCAGCTTTCCATGCTTCACGTATTAAATGTAGTCTTCATAACCTAGCACCCTACCACAGTCAGTCCTTCACTAAATTTATCATGCATATACCCGTCTTTCTTTTTACAAAGGCGGAGCATGCCGACAGGAGACCTTTTGGTCCATTACCAATTCCTTCACACCGACTCGCCCCTTCCTCTCCTTCGACTACCTCCTGTGCCCATTCGTCTACACCAATCCTTCTCTTCTTTTTTTCTCGACAACACCATTTCCCACTCCACTTCCTCTTGGCTGCGTAGATAATGACGAATTCAATAAATAAACGAAGTAAAACACCACTTTCCTCTTTCTCCAGAAAATAACCCTCCCATCCCCTCAGCAATTCTTCTCTACTTTTTCACCTAATTTTGCCTCCACCCCGCCCACTGTCCCTTCTTCCTGAACTGTATAAATCATACTTCTTTCCCCCCGCTAGCCTCCTCATTTCCCTAACACACAACTCCAAACTCCTTTTCCGTGCCCAACTTCCCCTACGACCTCCAGTCTCACTCCACACCTCCACTTTCCCTTACTCAACGCTAACTTCCCTCTAGTAAATAGTTCGCTCTCGGGAAATCCCGTTCTTTACGCTCCCACTGCACACAAACCTCTCGTCCTCCTTCACCTGCTGCTCGAGCCCTTCCGTTTTTATGCCTCCACCTTCAGCTCTTCCGTTCTTTCCAGCGCTCCAGACAAACCGCCTGTTCCTCTTCTTCCTCTACTTCCACCGTTTAACATAATCTAATCCTCCTCTTCCTCTGCACTACCGTAACGACATATTTGCCGTACTAAAACTGGAACTTACAGACAACCCAGTGACCCTGTACTTTTATTCTAGATCCAGTTTCCAAAATTTTATTCAGCTGAGAAAGCCCCTACGTGGCAAAAAGAACAGTTATCACTACACTATAAGGGTATCCTTATACCTTTCTTCTTGTCACATCCAGGAAACTTTATTCGACCAAAGCAAACTCCCTCTCAGCTTACTTTAACTTACTGCCTTGCCCTAAATAAGGAATTTAACACCCATTTACAATTCTGTTGAGCTTCAAGCTCCCTCGCTCCCCTTCCGGAATTGGGGGTAGAATGTCAGCTACTTCTATGGAGAGAAAAGAGGAAAAAAAAAAAAGTTTCCAATTTCAGGGATGTTTTAGGTACAAAAACTTAAAACGTCTGGGCACATATCATCATAGCTTTCCTGGAATTATTCCCCCCCCCCTTTGTCTGGAGTTCGTACTACAAATTGCATCCTTATCCTCAACTTGCCACCGAGGCAATCTCCTCAAAACGTATCCAGTAATTTACACCTCTCCAGACCATCCAATTCTGTTATCTCGTATCTTTTTCTTGTAACCACACATCCAGTTTGGTTTTACAACATTTATTCTTCTACCTCCAACAAGTACAAGGACTTTTATCTTTTCTCTAGTCAATAGGTTCTCGTGTGTTTTGTGCCATAATAAACATTTCCTGTTTAAAATTGTACAAACTTAGTTTTTCTATCATTGCTCACAGAAGACAGCTATGAAAGGATAATCACACAGCATATGTACTACACTGCATAATGTATGCGTTGTTGGCCAAATTGACGCACAGGATGCACCCAACTTCGTGGGTCGTACCTTTTATTGTTTTTAATGTCCAAGGTTTTATTCAGTCTGGCAGAACCTCATGATTATGTAAAAATTGGATAACTGACCCTGGCCACAGCGTTTTACATTTTTCTCAGATGCATACATCATGTAACATATACATGTGCATGGCCATGGACATGATGAAGCTATGGCATCAATATTGGACTAGGTGCAGATTTTCATGTACTTGGATTTATCAATAGTACTTGTAGGCCGACTTCTACCGAAATCCAAAATACTCGAAAATTGCCAAGTAATTCAAGTACAAACATACATTGTATCTAATCAAAGTTATATCCAAAACATAGATTCTAGGGAACTTGTGATCATACTATTGGGTAAATATCATCTTTCCTTATAAAATTACCGGATATATTAATATAGATCAAGGGACAAGGTTTAATACCCCGAGACTTTTCTGCATCAAATTTAGTTTTATCACCTATATGAAAAATAGATGGATAGTCTTTTGCATTTGCTGCATTGGGAATATTACTTGTTTAATCATAAAGTACATATTCTTGTTTTACAATTCCGTGATAAAAAAACTGATGTACTAAAATAAAGGTAAAATTTCCATTTACTTTTCTATAACGAATCCCACTGTTAAATGTGTTCATCAGTGCGTATAAACGAAAACTACAAACTTTCGTAATTTACGAATCTGACAAATTAATTTTATAACATCAAGTGCTTGTACTTAAATTACAATGGCATGTAGTTGGTCCAAGTACATAGCAAAATTACTATACTTGTACTTGAAAAATATCCAACTACTTGTACTTGGCCTTAAAAACAATTACAGCTTTGAATTTTGATTCGTCAATATCAGTCATCAAGATGGCAACCACTATTCCCCAACTTTTGTAGCAGACAACTAGTTTGGTGAAATACAAATGCCGATAAAATAGCAAGGAAACCCCAGGACGACGGTAAACATTTAATATATCAATTTAGATATAATCCAGAAGTCCATTACAAATATTCGGTTCGAAAATTTGTGTTTACCCTCCCGGATGAGAACTCCCATATTCAACGAGAAGTAAGGTCTTTGTAGTGTTATTAAATCTTTTAAACCATGGATGGAATCTTTAGTCCGGAGGATAAGGACGAGAGGGTGAGATGGAGGAGAGGGAGGAAAGTGGAAGATGAGGGGGGATAGACACTATCTTCATCGGCGACTGTTTAACATTTCCTTCCTCTTGTCAATCACATCCCGACTTCCTTCCCTGCATTTCGAGTGGCCTCTCCCGACCGAAAAAGGCACCCTCACACTTTAATCCTCCATCTCAATCTCCACTTGCCTCGCGCTTTCCCTTACAAAAACCCCTTCATCGCTTGCACGTCTCTTTGCAAGCCGTCTTTCACAGCACAACCCTGAACACAAGCAGCACTGCACATTTATTTATTTTTCTCCCCATGGCAAGTTCCGAAAGCAGCTCAGAGACGATCCCAAGATTAAGAAGTTTCAATCGATCAAGACCTCGATTTTCCCGGGGTTCTCCATCTCCATTGAACGGTCGTCAAGTTTGGCCACAAAAAGCGTCCCATGATACTTGGGCGATTAAACCGTCTCATCTCCCCGATCGGCTGGGTCTGACGGTCGCCACACTATTTTTAATATATTTTTTTTTATTCTATTTTCTTCCATCACCCGTCTACGCATTATCCCAATTTATCTTCCTGCACTCGTTCAGAACGATCACATGAATTGTTACTCCTCAATTTTACTTACTAAGCCCAAGGACACTCGGAACGAAAAGCAGATTGTGTGGACTGAATTCTAATAAATTTAAGTTGATCAAATTTGAATAGACCGACTATATTAACAAAAACGTATTCAATCAACCCGTTGCCCCAGATCTTTCTTGCAAGAGACCCACGGCACCAAGATAACCGGCAACAGCCACAGGATTAGCCCGTACGTCACTCGAGGAAGAAGCTGCGTTATCTGGATGGCGCAGTGTAAGACGAAGTGCTCCAAGACTTCTGTTTTAGTTAAAGTCGTTGGTTAAAAATCCTTATAACTGCCTCAAGGGAGACATGGAACCAATTATACAATAAATTTTACTGTTATTTTACTACGAGTACGTTTATTCTGGCTGCCACAGAATGCGACAGTTTCTTCTGCCGTTCCTCCAATAAGCGTCTGTCTAAGCCTGTGCAACTTGCTCATTGCTCATGCAGCCATACTTTCAGGTACTGTAACACGAAGTTCCCTAACCTCCCTTTGATTACTCTCCACCCTTGCCTCTTGTTTTGCTCCCCCATTCCCGTCCCGGATGGCGTAAACATCTTTCCATTTTCCCTTGTTAGACTCCAATGTCTTCATGCTGCCGCTGTAGCCACCGCCTTGCTCCTTTCTCCATTTTCCCTCCACGCGCTTCGGTAGCTCTCCACATCCTTTTCCCAATGCTATTTGTCCCCAACATTTCCCTTCTTCGTATCCTCTTCCCTTCCTGCCTTTGCTCTCTGCAAACCTCGCCCCCCACCCCCCATTACTTCACAGCCTCCCTTCCCACTCTCCTTCGCTGAAAATGGATTCTCTCCCCTTGCCTTGCTCTCACCTCGACCAATTCTCGTCCCTTTCATCCAACGCTGTACTTTGCCTCTTCCTCATTCACTTCACCCGAAGCCCTACCCTAAGCCCTTCTTTACAACCATAAGTACTTAAGCCTAAAACACCTGCTTTAGTCCGACACGAAAGCCTTACCCATTCATTTCTTATTCAACACAGCCATTACTATCAACATTTCTCCTTACGTACTCGGTCCCGTCCGCCCCCTACTCCTATCTTCACTACCTGCTTCTCCTCCACCTACTCCAACCTCGACTTTTGACTCAGACTACATAAATTTCCATTCCATTCCACTCGTCGTCCCCCTGCGTCCGCTGCCTTCTCCCCCCCACCACCACCACCACGCCATCCAGCCCCGTTTCCTCGACCGTTATCTTTCCCATTCCTCAACGTTAACTAAAGATGCATTTGAAAATACTCGCCCGTGCGTCTTCTACCCACGGTTTCTCTCTGGGCATGCTCCATACCACCTATTCTTATCTCTTATTCGCACCACTTCCAAATTGATCTCACTCCAAATTCAAACTAACTTCTCAATCGTGGAATAGTAATATGCACATATACTGCAACCATATGACGTTCATCCAGATATTTTTACTGGCAACCCTACTATTCTAATTTTTTAAACATCTAGATATTTAAATCAACTCGCCTCCCAAGGAATCTGATCTCGCAACTTCGATAAAGAACCATGTTCACAAATCCAACGATATAATTTCACGAAAGGACGCTTAAGATACAGAATAACATACAAAACAGTCGATCGTCTCACTACCTGATACAACTTAATATTTTTTTCCACAGTAAACTGACATTTCGTTTGTCATAGGTTGTTTGCTGACTAGCACCTGAAGCCACACTTAAAGGCGTTAGGGTTACTACAGTGGCCTGAACTCTCCCGGGAGGCTCTTCGCAATTTTCATCGATGACCACTCGCTCGTCATCCCATCCCATTAATCGTTCTCAGGACCTCTCAAGAAATCAACTCGTCCACTTACTGGAGCACAAGGATACTCCATATTTTGAGTGGTGTGTGAGATTCACCTTGGATTTTGATCACGTGCTGTACTTGTGACCGACTAGTATTACCTTCGTACTTCCATTTATTGCCCAATCTATTGGCAATACTACGAACTTGCATACACAAGTACCTTGCTTAAACGAGAGTAAATGCTTGCAATATTGTGTGCGCATGCTTAAATTCACGCATCTGCGACCATTATGCAAGTTTGTTTATGCCTCCGCACGCAATTTTTTTCTCTCGCTAATATGGAAACAGTAACTGTCATTCGTTTCACAAGATGGTCTCGTCACCAACCCCCATCCATCAACACTCGACTCCTACACCAACACCTCGATTGCAGTTCTTAGACAGGCTCAACTGATTGGGTTAACTTCGTTTCTTAGTAACATGCAATGTGCATCGCCACAGGGGCACAGTCTGCCACTTCATCAGAACCGCCACGATGCCATACTCTTTAAGGTTTAGAGGCCGTAGGGTCTCGATTGACAGTGACCTTTTCTCGCCAGGGCCTCACTGATATTTCATGCAAAGAGGCTCTTGTCCTTAAAACTGCTTTCACATCATTTTAGTCATCTTCGCGGTATCCCTTCGGTGGGAAAGGAGTATTTCATTCCCCCAACAAGCCTTGTGAATCCTATCAAATTTACATACTACTCCAAGGCCCCAAAGTGGGTCAGTACGGACCCTCCTCACACCACCCGGGCCAAACATTTGCTTGGCAACAGAACGACTCCTACATTCCATCCACTTCCTCCCACTGTTCCCACGGACGCTGAAGCCACAGGCAAGAGGTGGCAGAGGAGGACCCGTTTGCATGTAAGAGAGAGGTGGAAGGCAGTGTTACTACCCACCCATCCATCCGATTATACAAATTTTCAGTGACCGGAAACAATACCTTATGAAAGGACCAAGCTATCCGCACGTGGTATGCAAGAAATTTTCCGAGGGCAATGAACGGAGTCACGGTAATAATGATGACTACTCGTATGGTCATGGCGACGATGGTGGTGATGGTTATGATGATTATGAAAACGATGTACCCATCCATGGTACAAATTATGTAATTGTCCCAAGAAAGGGCTACAGCAAACCCGGGGCTTTGGTCCATTTTCAGAAGACCCATTCGAATGAAATAATTTGTTACAATGGAAGTCCACCACGTAAAGAAGAAACCCTGGGTTGCGAAATGTGCTATCGTGGAACCAATGTAAACAGTCCTGTGGCAACAATCGTGCCTGCATGCCTGCCCAGCCGGCTCGGCCAGTCTTGCAAGGCCACATGAGGAGGAGATGGAGGAGGAGGGGGAGGGGAGATCAGCAGCAGCTTGCTACCTACCACAATTGCATAACGAATACTACATACCCCAGCAATACACATGTCCACAGGCGGGTGTCTACATACCTGAAATCAGAAAAGAAAATACATTTAATCTTCTGGCACAGTAATCTTAAATGAAAAATAAACTAGTCCTAAAAATGCACCAGTGTCATTTAAAGCAAATATCACCCGTTCATAAACCATTCCTACGTTGTACCGACCGTATTCCCCCATATCCTTTCTACCCACGTCCAACTTGCTCTCCCACACGAACGCCCTTCAGAAATCCCTCCACGCTCCGCAGACCCCCAATCCCAGGAGAGCCCCTACCCCCTTTCCCTTCCGTCGCTCTTCATTCCCACTATTTCGGACAAGAATTGATTTAGGATTCTATTACCGCCTTAATTATGCACGGGCTACTCCAGTTCCCCTGATGGGTAGTTTGTACTATGACTGCAGCTACTATGCTGCCTTTGCCAATCTAGCTCTTACGAGAATGGCTCGCCTGTGTACTCCATGCGACAACCAGCATAACATACCTACTGTAGTATTAAAAAGAATCTTGGGCATTAGGATTCACTTCGTATAACTGAAAAAAAATATCCCTCACTGATAGTAACAAAAGTAAAGATATTCTATTTTGTTTTTTTCGACAATTACGGCTTTTCTGTCACTACATACCAAACCGGCTATTTAGAACAAATCAAGGTCTTTAATCAACTTTACATACCTAAAGGTGGCCAGCGAAGGTACGCACTCACCCTTTACTCGCGTTTTCCTTTTCATGTTAGCTCCTTGTGGGCGATACCAGATAAAGGGCAATCTAGTAATGTTCCGAGTTGTTTGTTCAACTGTACACCAAAAGGCCACATTATAATGGAGATCGCCAGGCAAGGCACATCCCTTAATGGGAGTAACACTGGAGCATTGATGCTGCTGTATATATATATATATATATATACACATGTCTGCTACTTCAAAGTGGAAAGCCACAAATTCAGTATGTATAACGATGTCGCTATTACAGGCACTCATAATTCTTCCTTTCCTGAACAAATTCAAGTTAAAATATATACCATATAAGACCATCATTTCCATTCTTCTCCCAACGCCTTCTCAGCCCTGTAATCTCCCGACTTCCTGCCAATCAGACTTTTATTTTTTATTTCTATCCTTTCACCCCAGTCTCGTTTCATTCATCCTTTCCCACTTCCCTCCAAATCCTTTACTTTCACTTTCCATTCATTTCGTTTCCCTCTTCCTCAATGCTTTACTCTTCTTTCCACCTAAACCTCCACCATCTCCCCCTCCGACGAGGTAAGTCCCTCCGGCACCCGTGGGACGCCTAAATGCTGGCAACCACAGCACAAACCCGATTAGATATTCCCTTCAGTACACAAAGATGATTTAGGACGGGGGGAAGGGGGGGAGGCGTGGTTGGAAAAGGGAGAGCGAGCGGAAAAAAAAGGATCGGTTGAAGCATATTATACGAGGTAGTGGATGGAGGGAGGGAGGGAGGGAGCGAGTTGAAGGGAGGGCATGGAGGGAAAGAAGAACGTAGGTAGGTATGGAGTGGAAGGATGTGGCGGAGAACTGAAGAGGGGGGATTACAAGAAATCCATGGGAACTATAGAGGGAAAAGTCAAAGGAAGGGGGCGCAAGGACAAATGTATAAAAAGAATATTTTTATTTTTAGGAAATACAAAAGAATGGGGAAAAGCTATTTTAAGAACTATTAATATCTAGAAATGTGCAACTGCGAGTACATGGGATAAGGCTGAGGCAGTAGGCAGGAGGGAGGGGGGGGCAGCAAGGGTGAGGAGCAAAGGGACTGCCGGACAAGGGAAAAATGTCTAAAAATGGGATTGGGAGGAGAAGAGAGAAAAGAAGGGGAATGTAAAGAGAGGAAGAAGAGGGCGAAGAGGAATAAAAGGGAGAGGAAAGCACCTGGAGGCAAGAAGAGTGGCTGCTATTATTTAGAGGTTGTGATGAGGGGAGTGGGTGGTGGGGGGTGAAAGAAGGCTGAATGGATTGATGACCACACTCCTAACAGCTGCATCAAATATAGCTCGTTAAAATTTTACAATCAGGTCTGCGTTCGCGTGTTTCTTTTCTATGTGCGAAAGAAAATAGAAAAGGACGATGTATGTGAAGCGAGGGCAAGGAAAAGAAAGCGGGGTTAAGATGGACTGAAGAAAAAACAGGAGTCAAAGATTGGGTGTGGGGATGTGGAAACGCTTGGGGAGACCGAGTAAAAGACTACACTATAATATATATATATATATATATATATATATACACACACAAAATTACACGATGGCAAGAGGCAGGTCATGGGGGTCAAGTAAAGTCGAGTTATACAATGGTACACAAATAATGGGGATTGGGTACGGAAGAAATAATGGTAAAAGTAAAGAAATGTGTAACAATGGTCTTCGGGAGGGGAAGAAACGAAAGAACAGTAAAAGGGAAAGGAATGAAAAGGAGAGTAATAGGGGAGACTGAAGAATAAGAACAGCCTAAGAGGGTGGGGGCGCTTAAGTGGTTACAGCTGGGGGTGAGTGGGGGAGAGGGGACGAGTGCGGCTGGCTGGCTCAGTACCTCGAGGCTGTTTGGCTTGAAAGAGCCGGAGCCAACGAGATCTCGCCTTGTCAGCTGACACGATGGCGAGGGGGGGGGGGGAAGGAGGGATATGAGCGATGGCCGCCATTTGAATGTCGTCCAGAATTAAACTATGGCACGGCGGAGAGGAAGAGCCAGTGCACCGGCAGGGAGGAGGGGGGGGGGGGGTCGAGGGGAGATGCAGTAGAGGTCTGAGGAGCCGGGAAGCGAGGGCCGTATTTAGTGGGCGCGGAACGGGGCAAAGCGAGGTATAGGTAAATTAGATGGGGATCGGAAGATTGGCCGGTGGTTGGTACAATTCGAAATAGGATGGGTTAACGGGAAACACGAGATGGATAGCTACATGCGATACGTACAGGATAAATGTACAAGGAACTTTCGGAACAAATACCGGGCTTAAGAAAACTAAAGACAATGATGAGGCAGGGGAAAGGGTAATAGGAAGAGGGGGAGTATTGAGGATAATGGTCACTGGCCTCCTGGGACGGGACGTAAAGCGTTGGAGTGAACTTGGTACGTGAAGAGCAGGGCATGAGGATTGTTTGTGCTGGTCATTGTAGCGGTGGCAAGAGAGCTACAGTAACAGTACTCATGGTCGTGACGTGTGTAACTGGCAACGGGAGTAGATTGCAGTAGCAGTGGTGGTGGCGGTGATTAGTAATAATAACCAAATGACGTGTGGGAGATTCATCATTCTTCAGCACCTTCAAAGTCCTTTCTCCTTCGCTCCCTCCCCCCCTCTCTCCTGATCTCAGCGACATAAACAGTGGATCTCAGGTATAGTCCTGTGCAACGTAGTTCCCAGACCCTTTGTCCCCTCTCAGGAGCTCTCGCCCTTAACCTCTCAACACCCAGGTACTCCAGAATTTTTGTCTTGACCAACAAGTCTTTTGAATTCAGCCGAGACTGTTCTAGATCCAACTTGGGAAAAATATATATACATATACACATACATTATATTATATATATATATATATATATATATATATACACACACACATAAGAATGAAGAGTGCAAGAGACCACAAGGCCTACACTAGGCAGCTCCGTATCCATCACCACCTGTCATCCCCATCCATAAAGTTGTCTAGTTGTTTCTTAAAACAACTGATAGTTTCAGTGCTTACTACATGGTTACTAAGTTTATTCCATTCGTTGACCACCCCATTAGTAAACCAATTCTTGCCTATTTCCTTCTTAAATCTAAATTTTTCCAGTTTATAACCATTACTGCGAGTCCTGCCCTGTTGCTTTAATATGATGACCTTGTTTGTATCACCCTTGTTAAAGCCTTTGATCCACTTGAACACCTCTATTAGATCACCCCGCACTCTGCGTCTTTCCAGAGTAGAAGTTAAGGTGCCTAAGCCTCTCTTCGTAAGGCAAATTTCTGAGTCCATGATTTTGGTCATTCTTCTCTGTACCGATTCTAGTGAATTTATGTCCACTCTGTAGGACGGAGACCAAAACTGCACCACATAGTCAAGGATGGGTCTAACTATCGCTAGAGTTTGATAATTACCTCTGCACTTCTATTAGTTACCGTCCTAGCAATGAAACCTAATGCTCTGTAAGCTTTATTCCTGGTGCTAATGCAGTTTCCTGGTTTTAAGATCCGGACCCACTAGAACTCCCAAGTCTCTCTTGCACTCAGTTCTCTCTAAAAGCGTGTTATCTAAGCTCTATTTTCGGGGTTGTGTAGCCCTACGTTTAACACGCTACACTTAGATATTGAAGTTCATATGCCATTTCACCGACCATGTGAACATTTGTTCCTGCAAAATTTCTGCGTCGTCTCCTGAACTAATCAGGCGTCCTATTTTAGTGTCGTCCGCAAATTTACTTACATCACTATTCATCCCATCATCTAAGTCGTTTATGTACATAATGAACAATAAGGGACCCAAAACCGAGCCCTGGGGGACCCCACTAGTAACATTGCCCCGCCTAGATTTTACTCTATTTATTGACCCGCTGTTTTCTGTTACTAATCCATTCTAACACTTTTCCTCCTATGCCATGGGCTTTGATATTATTTAGTAGTCTCTGGTGTGGCACCTTGTCGAACCCTTTGCTAAAGTCAAGGTAAATAACATCGTAATTATCATTGTTATCTGACGCCTTATACACTTTAGTGTAAAAGGATAGATTAGTCACATGACTTACCCTTGGAGAAACCATGCTGTGTATCACGAATTAAATTATGTCTTTCGATGTGTTCAGAGTCTACTATTATTGATTCAAGCATTTTTCCTATAACCGATGTCAAACTGATTAGCCTGTAGTTGCATATAGACGATCCATCTCCCTTCTTAAAAACAGAAACAACGTTTGCCTGCCTCCAAGCAATAGGCACAAAACCAGTGTCTACAGATTTATTCAATATTTCACGCATACAAACGCCGCCACCGATTCCTAGCAGATAGAATCGGTACACAATCACTACCACAAAAGGTTGGTTTTCAAGTCCTTGTACCTAGGTAGCTTTTTTCAACTCAGGTGGGAGTACTGACAACACACCAATCGTACAGGGAATAGGTCGCTCATATCCAGCACGTCGAAGTCGCATTCTCTCGGGACCCAACGGACGAAAATTCAAACTGATAAACTACAAAATAAACTTCCAAGAACACCCACGTTCCCTCTTTCGTAACGTGCGACTTTTATGTGGCTACCACTATTCATCTCCATGGTACGCCATTACCACAATACAGTTGAACAAATATCTACAGTCATTTCAGCCCGGGATATAACAATATCCTGAATAAAACCTACGTCTGGCTTAAGCCTTAACTCCACTTGCTACGCTGATTCTTTATCACAGATTTAATTACGTAGAACACCGAACTAGCCGGCAAGGAGAGCGTCACCTGAAGTGGAAGGGCTGAAACTCGGTATAACGAAAGCCACAGGCTTTGAGACAAAGAACACGTGCACACACACTTTTTACTCGTTTTTAGTTATCCCTCTTAATCCCTTCGTTACGTTTCATTCTAGCTACAATCAGAAAGCCTCATTCTG
Organism: Oratosquilla oratoria; assembly: GCF_046742065.1. NCBI lineage: Eukaryota > Metazoa > Arthropoda > Malacostraca > Stomatopoda > Squillidae > Oratosquilla > Oratosquilla oratoria. The sequence goes on from NC_134777.1 coordinate 60,325,336, forward strand.
AAGAGGGGACCACCCTCCACAGCAACATCTCTCCCCCCCACATATGACGCCTGCTCGCTTTGAAGTTCCACTTCGCATTTGCCAATTCCAGTTACCTAATTCATCAAACATTAACGCACCACCTCAACATCCATGAAAAAATGATGAGGGAGAGGGGGAGTGGGAGTGGGGGGAGAGAAAGAGGGGGGGGCGAAGATGGGAGGAATGGAACAATGAAGAAGAGAATAGCGAGACATGAGAAGATAGAAGGGAAGAAAACAAGAACGAGAAAGACGAGGGAGAAAAAGGACCCCACCCAGTTGCCTGCGTAACAAGAGCTCATGATTCAGTTATGCCTGCAAATGGCCATTTCATTTGACCCCGCTCCTCCATCACTCAACGACGCCTCGGCTCGCCAGGGACTTCCTTCATTATTCAGAATTCCGGCTCTCCCTCCCTCGCTCGCCCGCCCCCGAAGTACCAGGAACAATTTTCCGTCCATCACCATTTATTATTCACTAAGTACCATTCACCCGACTACCCCGCCACCTCTACCACCGCCAGGCACTCAAGATTTCATGCCAAGCAACCCATCAACTTGTTGACTTAAGACAGGATTCCAATTAATTTGATCAAAACGCTCCTAGGTTCACCAAAGTTCATTCGACGTTCTGATCACACCGACCTGAAAGCTCAAATTTAGAAGAGAGAGAAAATCCCCATTTAAGTCCATCATTATCACGATAGACCATTATAAACAATGAATTACACTCCTCCATACACCACCACCAACCTAACAAGGCGTCCTCATATGGTGTTTAACTCGTCAGTCTTGTCGGCAACTGCCACTTTCATGAAGACTAACAAGGCGTCTTATGTAAAGAGATAACCCACTTACCGCACAATACACACTTCCCCACTAGTTCTGTAGGTATCTGTGCTGATCAGCTCCTCTGCAGAGCGAGCCTTGGGCACGGAAGAAGGCAGCCAAGACCCCCTGACCCCAACTTCGAAGACCTTGCCCACACCATCGAACCACCAAACCAATAAAGTATCCCCTCCGACATTATTACCAAAATAATCCAACCTCCCCTCCCATTTTCGTGCCGCAGCTGCAGGAGCACAAGCAGCAGATGAAGGCAGGTCGCAGTTGCCACTACCTCACAGGAGCAACTCCACGGTAAATACAATAGAGTCGTGTTATTTTTTTACTTTCATTTTTTGTTTCAATCGTTTACTATTCCCACGATTTCCCCCGATTCCTTCTTCCAGAGTATGCAAACAAACCCTCCTTCATGGGAAAGCAACAGGGAAATTAACTTTGATACACCAATCCTTACCTACCAACAGGATCAGATCCCATTCTGTCGTTTCCGCTATACTACAGCACACCTATATCCAAGCTATTCCAGAGTTCCTAAACTATTCACTTTAAATAAAGGAATGGACAATAAAGAACGACCGGGGAAATAATGTTTGTGATATAGATTAATGAATGTCAGGGGTGGGGGAGAACGATGTCGACGACATTAAACGTCGAAAGGGGGGGGGGCAAAAACGGAGAGAGGGGGAGGGTGAGAGAGATAACGCTAAAATATGAAGACCGAGTTAAAAAGTGTGGGGGAATTGGCAAGATAAACTGAGAATAAGATTAAAGAAATAGGGAATACAGGAACAAGAAAATATGTGCCGGGCAGTGGAAAGAGAGGGCAGGGAAAGGAATGTATTTTGTTTTCCACAATACGAAGAGCATCCAGCATCTGAATATTAATTCGGCACTAGCCCAAACAATCTTCATAGTTTTCAAACACCCATTTTTTTCTCTGAGAATTATTCAACTCTGGGGCAATGGTTAAGTTTGTTCGAACTCGCGAAGACAGAGAGATGGGGAGGGAGGGAGAGACGGAGGAGGGGGAGAGATTCAGTTCTATGATGTTTATCTTCTTTAATGCCTTTGACAAGTACAATGAAACTATTGCAATGCGTACTCCAGCTATGGCTTTGGTGAGAGGACGATGCACTACATACCGAAATTCATCCGCATGAACTACAACCTATTTGCATGTCCAAACATATCTGTAGGGGATGAAAGAAAACGTGTTTGAAATGGCGTTGGCAAGAGTGAAAAAACGGTAGTGCATCTTAGTACAGAGGCTTAATTGTGGACAATGGAATGGTCGGAAAGTGGTGTGTCAGGAGGGGGGGCATTAGTTAATCATAAGAGAAAGTATAGAGACCGTAAATAGAGTTAAGGGAAAGGTGAAAAGATGCCTGGAAAACCCGTGCTGAACAGGGTGGATGAGGGAAGTGAATTATTTGAGAAGAGCTGGAAGGTGTACGGTGGGGGGGGGGGAGTCCCGTTCATGAAGATTACCAACTGCAGAGGGGAAATGTTGAAGGCACAGTGCTGCCTTTACCTTCACGTTGGTCAGAACTGACGCGAATGGAAGGCGCAACAGCCCTCCTGGGCATGGCTGGAGAGCTAATTACTTGGACGACATGGGGCAGCATGAAACAGGTACAGGGGAGAAGGACGAGAGAGGGAGAGAAGAGGGATGCATTGAAGACGAGGTAAAATGGGAGAGACGGAACATAACTGTTGCTTTAAGTTCAAGCGAAATCCCGCAGCCCCACAGCGGCTGACAACGCTCTTAGGGCCCTCGCATGTCTCTGTGTAGAATCTCAGCCTGGTGTATTTGTGCTGGCCTCTGCCATCCACTAGTGCGAGGGAAGCAGTCATCGGATTGAGTACCAGCCCTCTGGGTGGCACTTCCTCAAGGACGTGTTTGAGTTGAGGACTTGCGAGGAGACGATCCTCTCAAGTGCAACTGCTTGCACCACATTCAGTCATCATCGTCCATATGCATTCTGAAGAAGGATACGCAGATTGCAACTTGTGTTGTGCGAGGGGACAAACAAATGAAGAGGGACGAAGGTACAGCACTATCCCCCTTGCCCTCAAGCCACTGGGATCATTCACAAGGAAATGGCTGCCAGCTCACGCACTCGCTAAGCACGCAAAATTAACATAGGTCGCTGTAAAACAAACCCATCAAACACACTAGGGTATCGATAAGCGTCATATGAAAACGGGGACGATGGCCGAAATAGATGAAAGCACAGGTTCGCTTTCAACGATTATCCTTCTTTGCTAAGCTTCAGCACCTGCATCGCCTGGCACCTCAAAAAATTTGGTAGCATGCACATTTAGCAGCTTACCTCCTACGCCAGTACAAAACCTGTAATTAAACGAGATACCGTACAGGGCACCTCAAAACATTTGCTAGCATACACATTTAGCCGCTTACCTCCTACGGCAGTACGAGTACAAAACCTGTAATTAAACGAGATACCGTAAAAAAGCAGGTTCAATTAATTTCCAAGCACGCGCCCGAGGCTAGCTAGATTCTTGCTGTCAAGAGCATGAGCAAGTCGAGTACAATATTCCTACGTAACCTAACGGTTACAAATATCAATCCCAGTCTCCAACCCAAAGTCTCCTGCCCATACCTCCAAATCCACGACACTACGAAATAAATATCCCTAATCGCCCGATGGCAAAGCCCTCTTTTATACACTACTATCTTTTCATTTACTTACAGACTTTCCCTCCCACAAAAACCGATCCCGCGCGAGCGGGGCCTTACCTAGCTAGTCCGCTAGTCGAGTACACTCATCGCTTTGTTAAGACGCACGTTCTCTTAACCGTTGCAGCCGTTGGCGGTCCAATACTGCAGGAAAACAACGCGCATGCAAACAAACAAGTTGTAGACGACAACAACCAAGGCCGGGAATGACCAGCAAACCATTTCACAACAGGTAATGTTTACAGTCACAACAAAACTTTCACATAGTACCTATCACTCATTGAACGATGAATATGTTGCTACATATTCGTGTCCTGTACTTTGTGGCATTTCCCCTTCTACTCCGGCTTCAGCCTTGCAATTTCGTTCATTTCAGAGACATCCCCTTAGGATGTACCAACATCAAACGGATATTCGGTCTTCGGCTGTCACGTGCGCTACGCATGTTACCCACGTCACAGATGCAGTTTACATATTAATAACCTGAGCATTAAATCAAACAAGGTTGCACACGTCCACAGCATAAAAAAATTAAGTAGGACTGTTTAAACGAAAACATTTCCATCGGAATGGCTGCCATGGGCAGTTTCGGCCCTCAGACCCTTAAGTCCATTTAATACGTTTCCTGGTTATTTCATTCAACCCCCCACTCATTGTTGGAGCAATAAAAATTGCTATTTACTAAAGAACCAACATTCCCTTTAGAGTTTCCAATGCCAATACGATTGTACATGTTCTAATGCCCCCCTTGGGCGTTGTACAAAAAATAATAACGCATACATGGCCCGGGTTTGGTTCTTACCAACCGAGCTTCTGCTCCCCTCCCCCCACCCTCCGTCGGGCGCTGGACAATTGCAGACAGATTCCACTTTCGAACTTTGATGGGTTATATTTGTATACAAAGCTTTCCAGAGCAACGCCCAACTCTGGACAGTATCTCTTACCTTACACGATGGACACACTTGTGTTTGTGCACCAAGAAAAACTTTATTCTCCATCGATTCCACTCCCCCCCACATTCCCCCCCAGGTTCCACTAAGATCCAGAATCCCCATTCCCGTCAATATTACCCCGTACTAGTTTGCCCAATCCAACGTTGTCTCAAGGCCATCTTTCACCTACACCCCCATATGGCCCCCTTTCCTATCCCCTCAGTCTTAAAGGGTCTCCCTTCCATTCCGTTACAGGCAACGCCTCTCCTTGCCGTTACAGAGGGCTATTAACCCGGCTGAGTGGTACGCCCATCCCATTGGAATGACGTCACCACCTATTTGGCGCTTTCCTGGAAGCCGGAGCATTAGCCGGGTAGGCCTCGCCTTCGGCACGTGGAAGACCTGGCGCACCAAGAGAAAGAGGAGATGGGGTTGCAAAGTGGATAACCAAAAAGCAGAAAAGAGGGGGCGAGATACAACTTTATAAAGGGGAGAGTGGTTTGGAGTTAAAGATTGTGAAGGGTGAACTGGGAAAAGAATGAAAAAGATGACGTGGTGAAGAACGAGATTGAAAAGAACGTACGATGAAGTGGCGGGAAAAGAATAAACTGGCGGGGGGGAGGGAGCGGAAAGAAATCTGCGGCAAACGGGAAAAAGGTAGACCAGCTTACACGGGATTTTCTGACCAAACTTTACGATCCCCACAAGAGGGCAGGGCAGGCAAGCGGGCAAAGGAGAGAAGTGAAGTGTAACGAAATAAAGTGGGGGGGGTGCTGGGGGGGAGAAGGAGCGGGGGGGTTGGGGGTGCAAGAATTAGGAACTACAAGACCGAACACGCCAGTAACGAAAGGGGGGAGTGGGAGACAGCAACGGGAAAAGAAGCGGAAGCCTGGACAAAGTTAAGTTCATTTGCGGTCGCTGGGGACAAATGTTGGGGGATCAAACAAATCCTACACAGGCGAGGCCGCTGGTCAGGCCATTGACTACGGTGGGTTAATGGTGGAACGCGTGGCTGCGAAGTAGACAAGTTTGCTGATCGAAAGTTGCTGGTCAGTGCACGAACTTGGACTGGGTGTTTACTTCACAAGAGACATCGAGAGTTAATGTGAGCACGCTAATGATTGTTAGCCTCAATATAATGACGTCAGGTAGATAGGGACACTTACCACCTAAGCCCGCCCTTGCTTTAGTTTTAAGACCTTTTTTTAAGCTCGGGAGCGTACACTGATGACTTTGGGCAGAGATAGACATTGGAGGGCAACAACGAACTTCAGTGTCATACTGGATCCCCTACAACGTCTGCGACAAGACCTGCTATAATGAACAGATTGAAGGAGCATGCACGGAGGAGTTCCCGTTCTATCTACCAAATGGGCTATTTAGACCATAAGGGACACTTGCCAGACTGGTAATGTCTGAATAAAAGAGAAGGTACAGACGAAACAACTATGTTAGGCAAGTATGTGCCAAGGTTCTACATGGCCAGTCGGGGCATAAAACCAGGTACCATGAAATTGACCATGCATCAGCGTATGCTGGGCAGGATTGTGACTAATGCTGTCCATAGACGTGCCCCCTTAAAACCCAAGAGCATACCTAACCAGGTATCGATTCGGGGAGGTACCTTCTCCCCGGGAAAGAGGGTCATGAAGACACCAGGTGTCCAACAACACCGAAGAAACGTGGCAGCGTAGGAAGGATGAGTCATTGGCGCGCAGACACACACCAAGCCTCTCGGATGACAGCAGCACTCAAAGTGTCACAAAAGTGAATGACATGCCGAGAGGGACAAATTACTTTTCATAAATGATGACTCCTGCCACCGATTACGTCACGGTGGTGTAAGAGCAACGAAGGGGGCGGAAGGGAGAGGGGTTGATGGAACCTTTAAGAAGTGTGTGTGTGTGGGGGGGGGGGTACAAAATGTGAAGACCGGAGCGAATACACGAAAAGGAATGAAACGCCAATTTCCAACCTTAACTGGAGAACACATGGGAGTATTTAGTCTGGTGATGCAGTTCCGTTTAGTCACACTCAAAAGAGGGTTTTGTTAATTTCACGATGATTCAAAATGGCCAAATACCGTTCACCTGATATCTAGCTAAAATACAAGATGGAAAAGTAAAGCTTAATCTTCCAGCTTGAAGCTAAATCATACATGTCGCTATAATTAATTCATTTACAAGGAATGAATGCGAAGTTGTTCAATAAATTCGCAAAATAATAATTACATTTTCCAATCTCCTCCATGTATTCCATGCCGCCCCAGTACCTCCCCTCCTATCAACACCTTCCTTTGAACCTGACAAACTCCCCTCCATCTTTATTTCTCCTCTCGTTTCCTTCCTCCACATTCCATTACGCCCGGAATTCCCGCCAAATCCCATTCATTCCCATTCTCCTCTCCCCTCCGCTACAAGAGCACCCCCCTTCATTTGTCCGTATTCCCCCACCAAATTTCCCTCTCCCTCGATCCAATCTCAACATCAATAGCCATTAATGCAGTACAGCACCTCCCTCTCCAAAATGACGCTAGCATTATACTCCCGTCACTCATACTTGAAGCTGGTGGTCTTCACAACTTTATCCTGACAACCCCCACCCCCATCTACCTAATCCCAAAGTCCATTTTAAAAATGCTTACATGTCTCCGCCCCTACCCACTCCCAACACACACATCCACACCACCTCATTAGCTTATGCATTGTGTGGCCATGGCCCGTGGACTTGCACGTCAAGTGTGCATCAGGAGCTGGTTGTAAAAACGAAATCGTGAGAAACTAAATAAAAACTATTCGAGCGTTGTGTTCGAGCCTAATAAAGCCCAGTTTCCCCAACTTCATTCTCCCAGTCATCTCTTTCTAAATATATCTCCGGAAAACCGTTGCAAACAGCTTGTAGGGCAACGACTCCCCCCGTCAGCGAAAGTCGAGGCAACAGTTACTATTTCCTGAGCTAATGTATCTGTTTGTCAATATAAAGTATCAACATCAATTAGAAACCAGATTCGTCAACAGGTACCGCAAGCTTATTCCCCAAATCGAGGTCCTGCCTGAAACAGCTCTCCAAATGAACAGTTCCGGAGCAGCTGCAAGGATGAGGTCCGAACAGCAACCCTGGATATATATACACACACACACACACACACACACACACACACACACACACACACACACAGAAATAGATTGGGGTGGGAGAAAAAGGGAGAGAGGAGAGAGAGAGAAATAGATTGGGGTGGGAGAAAACGAGAGGGGCCGAATAGAGGGAATCTGATGGACCAGGTGCATCAAATCAGGACTACGTGACGGTGCCATGAGTAAGCTCCTCGAGGGGCTCGACCACCATCCCGCTGACGGGTACGAGAGGGCGCCGGCTTCGTCGTGCGGCCAAAGTGCTTTTCCTCGTTCCTGAAGTAATATATCTGCACGCGAGGTCATTATCAGTATCTCTGCCATCCGGGTGAGAGGCGGAGGTGGAGGGGGCGTTTGGGGGTGTGGTGAGGAACAAGTGCAGTAAAGGACGGGAATGGGGGAGGGAGAAGGGGAAAATGGGAGTTATGGAGACCGGAGAATGTGGGCTGCAGAAAAGAGAACACTGATAGAAAAAAAGGAAGATGCTGTACAAAATGTAAGCGACGGTACACTACGTGTTTGACTGTCCCTCATACTTTGTTCTTAAAGCAGGTGCATACTAATAGGTGGACGGGCGCGCACGCATGCGCACACTGTAGACCCAGTCGAGGAACCCTCCGAAGCTATATCGCACAGAAGACTTCCTATTGTCTATCGACGCTGGCCTGATTGGCACGAAATCCGACCAAGTGGATCGGAAAAAGTTGGAATTGGTCGGAAGGAGGGGAGGGGATTGGTGCCCCACCCTCCCTCCCTCCCAAGGTCCTTCCACATTTATTTTCCAGTGTTTTTAGTAGAGGTACTCTTTGATCCCCGACAATCAAACGCATCAGCAGCACGTCTTTGAGCCATCCTTCACTTGTTTTCCAGTCCGTCTCACCACCACCTCAATGTTTTCTCTTTCCATCGTCTCCTCTCCCTTCTCCTCCTCCACCACCACCACCACCCAATTAACTCCCTAGTCGCCGCTCCAGTGGGCACCCTCGTGTTGCTTTGATCCTTCTGGCTCAACTAAACTCATATGTCGCCATGCACCTTCCGTCCCTCTACCAAGTCTCAGTTGCCCTCCACCACCCGCCCCTACCCCCCCCCGTCCCCCCCCCAACCACCACTACCACTCTACCTAACTTGAACCTTTCCCCCGCACTTCTAAGGATTTTCACAGTCCCACTCGCTTCCTTCCCTACGGAGGAACAATTTTACTCACGATTTTATTCACCTTCGGGTAACCCCCTAAAGTCGACGAGCTCTTCCCCTGGGAAAGACCTTATCTCTCGCTAGTCCAAAATATTCGGATGGGGGGAACCCTCCATTTATTACATTCTCGTCCTACCTCCTCTAACTTTTTCCCCCACCTTTCCCTCCTAATCGTTTTATCTTCTTCCGTTCTTGTAATATCCAGAGAGAGAAAGGAAAAGGGAGAAGAGGACAGAAAGGAGAGAGAGAGAGAGAGAGAGAGAGAGAGAGAGAGAGAGAGAGAGGAGACGAGAGAAAGTGGGTGGAGGGAGAGAGGATGTAGATGAGAGAGAAGAGGCGAGACGAGGGGGAGAGAGGAGGTAGATGAGAGAGAAGAGGCGAGACGAGGGGGAGAGAGGAGGTAGATGAGAGAGAAGAGGCGAGACGAGGGGGAGAGAGAGAGTGGAGAGAGGGATTGGGGTGGGAGGAAACGAGAGGGGCTGAAGAAAGGAAATCTGATGGATCTTCCCACGGTGTCTGCAGGAATGACAAGGAGAAAAATTACCAATCTGCCCCAAGGGAAAACATATCACCACCCGGAGGCGATTTTCTAACTGCTGCTGCTCATGCTCCTAAGCTGAGGCAGAACCGGTCTCGAGACCTACAAGAGCGGAGACCTCGTTCATGCAGTGTCGCCACCCTAGGCTACCCCGCCCCAACACACGCCAGAGCAATGCAGCAACATTTCTACGTTGTGTTCAAACTGAATCAATTCATAAGCCAACTTTGCTATCTTATTTCAGTTCAGTAACTATGGAAGATCTTTCAGGATGGAAACGTTTTCCGAACGAAACGATGGTGGCGTCCTCTGTTTGGGTATTTTCCCTTAATATATGGTACAGACATCGCTGCAGTCGTTGACACCAGAATCAAACCCACGACTTCAGCAGACCGCAGCTGTCCGTGGCGTGGCGTGGCATGTAGGGTCGGTCCGATCAAGTCCAGAGTGTGAGTGTGAGTGCGAGTGCGAGTGTGTGTGTGCGCGTATGTGTGTACGCGCGCGCGCGGGGGTGCATACCAGCCAGAGCCAGAGCCATCGAAGCCTTCATCCTATCCTACCCCCACCCACCCATCTGATCTTGTCCACAACCCCACCACCACCAGCTGTTCATATGCGGCCGCAACACATCTTTAATTTCACACCTGTCTAAACAGCCCCGTCGCCAAATATCAGCACCAGGGAATCGGGCTTGCTACCCCCATCATTAATGCAACACACGCAGAGGAAAGGAATGACAAGATGGAGGAAGCAGGACGGGCAGAGGGAGGCGGATGAACGAGATGAGGATGAAAGGGACAGTTTAAGGGAAAAATATAAGTTAAGGAAAGCTAAGGGATATCAAGTGGAGGAATGGACGGGGTAAAAGGTATGGGGGGTTACAGCGAGGGCGTAAAGGGGAAGTATGAGAATCTTAAAATGATTGTGGGTGTAGGATAAATGAAGAATGAAAGTAAAGGAGTGAAAGAAAGAACGAGGAGGGCGAGAGGCGGGGAAGTGGGTGAAAAGGGAATACTGGGCAGGGTGGAGGGAGAGAACAGAGGGAAAGGGAACGAAGGAAAGAACGCGGAGAGGAAGAGCGAACAAGCAGGGAGAGGAGGCAAGAAGAACGGTGTTAATAACACGTTCCCTGGGCCACTTGGTTCTCGCTCTTGCCAACGGGCAGCAAGAGCAGAACCATTATCTTTCCACTGGAGATGGGTCCATTCCTAAATATACTTTCTAGGGACGAGAATCTCTTGACGAATGGGGGAAATCCCTCGCCTAAACACCCGGTGTACTCACTTTTACGGTACTACCTAGCAGACCACCAAGTTTGGAGAACTTTTTACGATTACCCTAAAGTCCCAAAGGGCCTGTTATGCTCTGCCCAGCGGCACCTGCCATCGTACAATCACAATTTATCACTTGATACAAATCAAACTTGCAACTCGAAGGTACCTTCCGACCTCGATCCTTGCAACGAAAATATCGCCCGGCAGAGCCTACTGTAGGACGTCATACGTTCATTATGAATTCGCAATTAAACCATTTATTTCCCTCACAAAATAAAAAAAAACTACAATTCGCCCCCCTCCCCCCGAAAAACGCTGCTTCTGTGTTCAATCAAGTAAGCAAAAAGTTCACAACGCTTGCCTGGTGACCAAAAACACTGTTGGATTTTTATGGTACGTAACATTGCCTCGACCTTTCGTTTCTTGAGCGATAGTTCTCCATTTTTTCTCTTGTGGATCCACCATTTTTTTTTCCCTGCATATAGTCTAAATCAGTGGTTCTTAACCTTTTTTGGCAGCGACCCAAAATTTTGCACAAATCAAGCATCGCGACCCAAGCCTACAAATAAATTTTCTGCTTTGGAATTTTTATTTAATCATGGTCTGCTTAGAATTCTAAAACTAGGCATCATGTATTTTAATCATTACAGTATATAATTATGATATATTTGTAGTGGGAAAATAATTATTTTCTGCAAACCCTTAGCGACCCAATAAAATGGCTTGGCGACCCAAATTTGGGTCGCGACCCTGGGGTTAAGAACCACTGGTCTAAATCCTACACAATGTATTTTGTTTCGACTAAACACTTCCTGCAATCATATAAATTGAGTACCCAAACCCAATCTGTACCCTTGTACAAGCGGACCACCCAACCAGCGTGCCAGAATACCTAGCTTTGTACATTAAATGATTAAAGTATTGCAAGGTACCGTGTGTCACTAGGAATCTCGCATCACTGGCCATAGGCAGGCGTATGACGTCATGTGACGCGTGGCATAGTGTGCAATCACGTGGCGTGATATGCCATATGGTGTGCCCTGTGTGTACGGTGTTCATGTGGTGCTTTACCGTATGGTGCCAACTAGTGTGCGAAAACTAATGCCCTTGTGTGCCCAAGAACCACTAACTGGTTACTCTGCTTCCTCCTTATCTTATCACGCTGTGGTTATTACGTTTCAAGTTATCAAAATTATTTCCATTGTAATAATGGTTTCTTGTTAGTTTCAAAACAGCCATCGAAGGTTCTAATAATCTGCTATTGTTCTCGCTTTCTCTCTTAGTCTCAGACGGAGGCACGACAGACACGCGCGCGCTTAAGTGTTTCCGACCATTTTTACAAAACCCTGAGCTAAACTAGTAAAATTCACTTCATCAAAGTTGTCTAAAGCTCCAGAGAATATACCATGGGCGTGGTTATAGGCACTAAGGGTATTTCAGGCCTTCAATACATGCAAATACTCGTGTGTTCCTTTTTTGTGGCGCCAACTCCATTTACTAGTGACAAGGTCAATGGTTCCAGCAGCAGTCCAAATAATGGCCTGGGTGGGTATGGCGAAACATAATTCGGGGTTGTAGGATATATATTCTCTCGCACCCAGTTCAAATTTTAGCACTAGCCCCCACCCCCCTCCTCACCTTACCTTCGCTACCACATCCCTCCATTTACGACCAATTTCAGCCTTACGACGCGAGGCCTTTTTCCGCGGGGGCCGCCAGTCCATTGGTGTGATGAGGGACGGGAATTTTACGAGGAAACTTGTCAGCGGAATCGGCCTAATCAAAGCTGCTCATTCCTTCCGTCCGATCGCGCCCCACGCGGCGACGGCAAGCAGCAGTTCCTTTCCATGTCAGTCCCTCGTAAATTCCCAGTAACCTGAACAGAGATCCAATTCAAGGCAAAATTACCATCCTTCTTACGCTAATTTTCTTTCGTTTAACATTCTCTAAATTCCTGGTGTTGCCAAATGATGTGACATTAACTAGTCACTTCTCAAAGAAACGTTCGCCCACACTCCATAACGTCTTTCCATGCATCGAATTATTTTTTTCCAGAAAATACTTTCATGTATTCACGACAATAACTAACATCTTTCAACGAAAAATACATTTCATAAAATGTATATTTAAAAACCACCATTTACGAAATTTGGCTAAGTTCTGTTTGCACCAAACTACCAGAAAGGTTTCCTAAAAAATAATACCTCAGAGTCGTCGACAAATTCCATGTGTACAATGTCGACCTGTCAAAGGGGCGTCGAGCTTCAGCAGTTGGCGATTTGTGACGATCACAAACCAATTTTAGTGTTTAATCTTATGGAATAATCGCCACAAATCCCCTTTTCAGTTTGGAAGAAAAAACTTTGATGACACTCTTTCACTCCGTTATGTTATATATACAGGTTGAACTGCAAACATCATTTTGAGCCGAATCACTAAAAGATTTAAAGTGAAATAATTTGTCCCACGCGTTTCGTTCAGGTATCCATCTCGTTCACCTAGTCCCAGAGGAAGCAAAGTTAACGACTACCATAGAAAATAAATTCAAAGTAAATATTTGTACCGCATAGCACTTGCATAGTTACCTCCCCACACACACAAATCGTGTTGGTAAGATTCGTGTACTCAAGTTATTGTCCAAGTAGTATTCAGAGCTGCCTACGCCTCAACACAAATTGTAATTCCTACCCTTGCTACATTTGCCTTGTTTATTTAGCTACCATAGGACAATTCTATTCAGTCGAGACTCATGGGCAATATGCAACACGATCAAAGAACTCACAATTCATTTGTTGGGCGCAAAGACGTTTATACTAAATTGCACCGTGAAACATTCATACTAAGTGAAACAACCTCCTTAGTCCAGCCACTTTAACAAAAAATATTCCAAGTTTAATCTGATGACGATAAATTTGTTTTAGAATACTCGTGGGGTGGGGGTAGGACGACCACCTACAACGTTATCCTTAATACAACTCTGCTCTCGTCTTTGCAGGATGTTCATGACATTCACTGACGTGTTTGACAGTATCTTGACCAAGGTTCTGCTGAGGCCCGTGAAGGGTGCTAGTTTCTATCGATCGAGGCATGAACGTACAGAGTTAGCCAACTAGACAAATAAAACTACTTATTTGCGTCACCATGCAATCAAGGACTGACGAGGAAAACTTTTCCGCGACAACTACACAAACAACCTTAGTTGTGCAACGACTACGCTTAAAATGCGACAATATGCTCTTGAGAATTCAAGGAAAATCAACTAACGATAACGAGCAAATACGGTATAGGATTTTTTTTTCAATGCACGAACGCACGCATTTGACCACACCCCAATACTCTGTAAACATTCCGATTCATACACGGGCGCATGTGCACAAATACTGATGCCTCAAGACGCAGCAAAGCACCACCCGTACCACATATGCACACTGAGTGTCGGTTACAAGACGGTGTGCATCAGTAGGACGATTATTTTTCTTGACCTTTATTGATAACATTGTAGGACGATTCTTTTTCTTGACCTTTATTGATAACATTCAGAAATGTTCGACGATGACGGTGATTTAGAGGGTTTGGGTTTCGTCGTTGCGTTATGATTATGATGACGATAATGATAATGTGGTACAGGTTGTAGTGGTGGTGGACAGGCATGAGGGCCAGCTGTGGCGTAGTGAGGGGGAGGGGTTGGTGTCTCGTGCGACTGATTGTGGACGTAGTGATGTTAGATGCGATTACAGTTGTGGCGCTAAAGCTGTTGCGATGATGGTGGCAATGGTGTTGGTAATGCTGGTAGCGGTAGCCCCGATGGCGCAGATATTAAGTCATGTGGTGGCAGTGGTCACTATCACGTTAGTTTAGAGTGGTGTTAACACGATGGTGTTAGTAGTGTTCATAAGGTGGTGGTAGTGGTTCGTACATGTAATGGGAAGTGAGTAAAGAGTGGGGGGGAGGGCTATGCTGCTGCTGTGGCTGCCGCCGCGTCAGGGACGAGGCGTCATTGAGTTTGAAATCGACACAGCTGCACGTGCGCTCCACACTTGTGCTCCTTAATACATGTACATGCGTGTGTACGCCTACGTGTACATGTGTACTAAGTGCACACAAACGCCCATGATATCCGTATGGAAACAGCTCTGCTATCTACACGGTCGGACCACATCGAACTCTTCATCTGTATCTTTCTTCGCCTTCGTGCTATCCTGGGAAATGCGACTGCCTATCTTGCTTATATAGTTTCATAGTAGATACCAGTGACTCATTTCGAGTACACGAACCTGGTGACTCACATGGGTGCTATCTTTCATCGCCTTTATGCTGTATTAGGAAATGCCACTGTCTATGCTTGCTTATATAGTTTCTATATACCAGGACTCAGGTGTACTCGAACCTGGTGACTCACGTGGGTGCTATCTTTTTATCGCCTTCATGCTGATTAGAAAATGCCACAGCCTATGCTTGCCTATATATTTTCTATATACCAGTGACTTAGGTTCGAGTACACGAACCAATGCTAAAGCGACACGAGACTAATCGACAGTATACAGATTCGATCAATTATTACTCCGAATTCGGAATATACATACGTTAACTCCCCACGACCCTAGTAGTTAGTTAATCACGTCAAACACATATGGCGCAAGATGGCAAGCAACTACAAATGCACATTATCACTAAAAGTTGAAGGAATACCGTTTTAACTATACAAAGTAATACAAGTTTATATTAACGCCGGCGAAATGGGTTGCTTGTTTCGTCTCTGCGTACCGAGAGGCAGTTTCCTTTTTATTGTTTTCCCATTTCATTAATCACCGTTGAGCTAATGGGTTAATACCATTAAGAAGTTATTCCATAGAATTCCCTAAAAAGGAAATTACCTATCAAGCACTGTACAAATAATGACTAAAATTACTGAAGTACACAAAAAATCGTGTAAATAAAAATAAACGACCCATTGGTGGTGGAGGAACAGCAGCTGTTCAACAGCGGGCATTACTGGTGCGAAGGGTAAATCCGATTAATCCATTTTAACTTTACAAGGGAAAAAATGTATGAATTTTTAATAGCTCTCTCTCCTAATCCAATGATGTACTCTACAAGATTTATTTTATCGAAAGCTTCATCTGTCACTTGAATGTGCACACAAGAAATCTTGCTCGATCAAACTCCAGTTTTCACACAATAAAAATTTTGCTTACCATAATAGCCTAAACGATATTGCATTACTTCCCTTTGTGTTGTTGTTTACTTCTACATTAATTAAAGTCTGGAAGTTGTATTTAATGTTCCAGACTGCTCTCTCGTCTACATATGCAATGCAACCTCTGAGGGAGACTTTTTTTTGCCAGATTTTACATATTTACAAAGGTTGCCATGCATACAAATGCACAAAACTCAGTGGTGCCAT
Source organism: Oratosquilla oratoria (assembly GCF_046742065.1). Classification (NCBI taxonomy): domain Eukaryota; kingdom Metazoa; phylum Arthropoda; class Malacostraca; order Stomatopoda; family Squillidae; genus Oratosquilla; species Oratosquilla oratoria. The sequence goes on from NC_134777.1 coordinate 60,341,378, forward strand.
ACGCTGATCGCTGCATAAAAGGAAAGGGTTCGATTGCACGACGAAGGAGGCGCGAGGTGCAGGTCTTCAGGAGTCTCGGTGGCTCGCTGGCGGCTTCTTTTGTTCAAGCAGATATTACGGGCGTCTGATCCGAAAGGCGGCGAGGCCTTGTTCGGTTCGGGGTGTTGACTGGAAAGTCGGGTCCTCTGGTCACTTAGGGACAATAGACTGTCCCTTGGGAGTATCCGTGACAATGGAGAACATCTCGAGTCGGCCTAAAGAAGTTTGGAGTTCTGCTTGCCCTATCTGCGTGTGCGCGCGCGTGTGCACGCTGGACATCGAGGTGGGTTGATAACATCTTCGTGTCTGCCTCTCTGGTGGACTGGATCCATAGAATCCATCGCGAGAACTCCGATACAATAACAACAGTGCCACTCCAAATGAATAAGCAAGCAAGCGCATGCATGCACATCAAGATTGACCGATAGACTCGTAGATTTTATTCTCTTAAATCATTAATCTGCAATACATAACTTCTGAAAAACAGCCAGAACGATATTCTAAAGTTAAACTTTGTCTCTTCTGTTAGGATACAACTGCTGTCATCGACGGCAATTGCGAAATGTACATGGTCACCCAAATGCACTATCACTGACGAGGATTACTCACCTTGGGTTAAGATTGCCAACGCTAGTAACAAGTGTGTCCTCCCCATGATGACGTTCCTCGTCGCTTCTGCGGAAAAGAAAGAAAAATTATTACAAAAAAATCGACATCGACACGAATCTACTGCCACGACCGCTGTGTTCAGAATTTGTTGCAATCATCGCAAACAAAGGAATCCCTGTCAAAATTTAGATTCGAACTCCTGGCACCGACATTTCCAGTGGATAGAACCAAAGTAGTATCTGAAAAGCGTATCCGATCCAATCACCCACCCTCTCCCTTCCCCAGTATTTTAAACAAAGTATTACCTAACCTTCCGAGTGGTACCTCAAAGCACCGTGGCCATGTATGCCAGAGTCGGTGGTTACGGAGGGAGAGGAAGCGAGAGCAACTGGGAAAAGAAGTCTGTTTATCATGTGAAACCATCCTATACCCCTCCCCTTCCCATTTTTTGGATAATTTTCATCCTCACCATAACATTCATTCCGTCCAACTGCATATTCCTGGAAGGTTCTAGCCCAGCTACGTCTTGAGCCAGCTTATTTCAGTTTCTTACACTTACCAGTAAGCGCAGTTATCTTGTCCACCCTCTCCTACCTACCTACAGCAAAACGCTTCATGGATTCTGTCAACAGTTCAATCCACCCCAACCCCCTTTTTTTTTTACCATCACCCGTCTTCCTCTCCTCTTCACGAACGACGCTCTCCACAACCACCGAATACGACTCATTCGGTACACAAACCCCTCGACTGGTTAGGTCTCCACGTATCTATTACAGAAACAATCGCCTTCCAATCACAGCCAGCCGCGCTGGCAGGGACGCGACCAAACCCCCACCACCCCACCCATCCACTCCCATGTTACCCAGCGTCAGATCTAAGAACCCTGGCCCAACATCCATCTACAGTCACTGTGATAGCAACACGATACACACACAACATAGACCCATGTAATAACTGACCGTTGATCAAATTCGGCACACATGCCATACCTTAACGGCTCTACAATATTTTTCATTCGGTCAATTTTTACAAATCTTAGTACTTGGTTCAAACTCGTAAAGAAAAATCTGGGATATATTTCAGGCCTATCCAAAAACCACATCGTGTCGCCCCTAACGCCAACTGCCACCTCTCAACGAAATCACATATCACGTTTCCATTTGCATGTTATCAACGTCCTATCGCTCAAACGTGTCATCATCCTCCCCTTCTCTGGCACCAGTAATCACTACCCATCCCATCTCCTTACCCACACACACCAACACGCAAGCAACGCGTCCCTGAACATGGCGAAACCACCTCGACGAAAACGAGCGTGTTGTCCCTAAGCGCACGGATATCAACACCACGATATCGGATTCCTTCGTTTGCGACGGAATTCCCAGAAAACAATCGATTAATCGTAGCGTTACTTTGCTCTTCAAGAGGAAGTAAAAGCTCAATATTTACAACCTAACTTCAGAGTTATGTCTAATTTTCTAAATTCCTTTCCTAACCTGTAGACCACCATATTGATATGTCATCTATGACATGTTATGATGGAAGGAGGCAACGAAAGGGTGTAGGATGGGTATACTTCGACTCTGCCATCCCAGAAAGAGCTTTTCGGTATGAATGCATCCTGTGTAATACTGTTCCCTATGCTGTGCGTGTGCAAACACGTTTTAAAACTAGCGCACATGGGAAAATATGCACGCAAACAAGTTTTCACCAAGAATTGAAATTAATACATTTCACATACACAATGGAAAAAGTGCTTTTGCAATGGTCGATATAATGGTGACTCACATGGGTGCACACATACTTTAGGGAAAAAAAAACCCTGCTCAATTTTCTGCGCATACCCAACAAAATATGTAGACGGAACGCTGGTGCACATGGATTCCACGTCCAGCTGCAACAAGCCTCCACTTATGGTGGAATACATCTACCAAGACATTACCGTCATGCAAGTGAACAGCAGTAATCGTGTGCAACATCATAGATATGTATGGGGACTTTAATATTTTGCACAATGCACAATCTTCTTCCTAAACAAAAGGAATGCACGCCATCACAAAATGTCATTAATGTAGCTGGACCAGGACCCACCCACCCCATCCTCCTGCCTCACCCACCACCACCCCAACATGGAACCGATTACCGGCTTTAGGGGACCCTTCGTGCACTACAAACAAGGTTGGACCCATCGCATCTCCTAAACCCACAAAGGCCATCCCTCCCCTTCCCCCCCTTTTCATCCAACACCCTCTCTCGAGCGAGCGACCGGCCGACCACAGGAAGGGGGGGAGGGGGTTCTTGAGCAACCGTGACGTGCAAGGGGCGTAGAAGTAACCAACCACAACCAGGCTCAACGAACCCCATCCCGCACTTAAAACCTTTGACCCCCTCCCTCCATCCCCTCTTCTCCTTCCCTTCCTTATCTCCCCCTATGTCTTCCCCGACACCCATTTGCCCATCAAATCCCCCTTTTCCTTCCTTCATCTCCCGCCATAACTTTCCACCCGTGCCTGCAATGCCTCATCCCCCCCCCTCACCGTCCCTGCCCACCTCCCCTTTTCTCTCAAATTGTCACCCCCACCCTAACTCCTCTGGACTGAGGGGGGGGGGGGTTCAGAGCCAAAATTAACGAACTCTAATTAGTTTTCCCCAACAATTTCACCTACTGGTGCACACGCATTTCATGGCCCGGGCTGTACTCTCAGGACAAATTATTCTAGCCCATTTCTCACAGTAATGTAGCTTTGAAAAAGTATACAGCATCTGTATAAAAATATAAGAAATATATACTTGCAAACTTAAGACGGATGTGCAGTTTCAGATATTTGATGATTGCCGCGTACACACGCAGTGATCCAATACCATTTCCCTCCATAGACAGCGAGCTCCCTTCGTGTCTCCCCCTCCACCCCACCCTACCCCTCCAATCCCCCTGCAGGCAAAACCTAAGACAAGCAATTTTCTATCCACAATGATGAAGAGAATCGTTAGTGAAGTGATTAACAAATGAAAACTCAGAGTCGAAAAATGACTTGGGGGAAGCGGGAAGGGGAGGAGGAGTGTGGCATCATTAGTGCAATTGTTCCCGATCTACACTAATTAGGTACCAGTGGCACTAATTACTAGCCCAGATTCAAATTTTCATCAAAAATAATTTTCACAAACAGTCGACAACAAGGGTGGGCCCCCCCCCCCGCAATACTGACTGCAACAACAGATCGACTTTTTATGAAGTATTTTCATGTTTTCAACAGAGCCGAGAGATATTCCAACACTTTTTCATTCCATTCAAATCCCTTTCCAAAAGTTTACACAACGTATTCTTTAAACATTAAATGCTTTCAATAACTGAACATCGCCACACCTCGGGGGGAAAAGTAGATTATGGAAGAGCCTTCTGTTCAATCCCGCACTTGAAACTTACATATTCCAGATACATCGATGAAGTTTTTCTGGTAGGTACCTAACGCCATGTGATACCAGTTGCACAGCGTCTCGCCTTTCTTTCCCCCGATACCAGAACACCCTCCTTAGCCATTCCCATTCACCACGCCTTCATCAACCTATGGCCGTCACCCGTACCTCTACCACCACCGCCTCGCGTTGTCTATTCTCTATTCTCATTCCCTCCAGGTTCCCTCCCACTCGTATCTGTTACTCATCTTTTTCCTCTCTCGTCCTCTTCTCGTTTCGCATCCTCCCTGCACGCCCACCCTCCACTGCCTTCCCTTCCACTCCACGCCACCTTCCCCGCCCCAATGCAATGCATTCCAATTCCCTTTCGTCCTCAGATGTTTCATTATTCATCCTCTTTCATCCGCGCTTCCTCTCCCCCGCCAATCCAACTCCCTTCCCCTCTGGGTCTTCATCTTTCACTCTTTCCATTTACTCCTTTTAATATGTTACCTTCGCTTGGACACGAGCCGAGTACAAGCCGCTCTCCTTACACTTTTTTTTCCGGAAAAGATAAATTCGACAATTAAATAAAACGAATAAAAAAAATACCCATGGTTGGTTTCAGTTTCTATTTGTAAGTCATCATCTCTCGCTATTTCGTGACGCTTTGATCCATCTCCGGCTCTCCTCTGAAGTGGAACAGGGCAGGGAAGTTAGTCAGAAAGGAAGACAGATGGAGCAAGTGCGATTTACTGGACGCCACGAGATAGTAAGCGTGGAGAGGAACGACAGTCGTGGGCCCAGGGAGGGTGTAAGATTTACACACCAACGTGTGTGTGTGGGGGGGTAATCATTATTCTTTGATATAAAGCAGAAATACTTAACTTGAAATGTTTATCTTCATTGGATATAAAACTGGGGCGTGTCTAAAGCAAAAGTTCCTAGCCTAGGATTTTTCCTACATAGGAATTTTGTTTACAACCTAGAAATATCAATCACCTAGCCATCTATCCTACAACATGGCTGCCGCCATATAACAAAAAATATTAATTTGCTTGATATTTTTAGTTAATTTTGTGCCATTTTATATCAATAAATAAAATAAAGTTATATCTTACTGGTTTCGGGTTTTACCGGCACTCGTATTTACGTAAATTCACATCATCGTTATGTCATATTTTAATTTATTTTAAAATAGCTGACAAAATCGCTGAAAGCTAGAATAGCGTCTAAAGCGAATGTAGGTTAGGAAAACATTCACAGGCTAAGGAAATTTGCTTTAGACACGGTCCTGATGCTAGAGTTGAAAAATCTGTTTAAAACGGAAACCATATTACCACCTTAAAAACTCGTTTTGGTATAAAATTTAAGATGATAGATTTTTATTACTTTTTTCTATTTATATATTTTTTTATATATTATATTTTTTTATATATTTTATCTTTTTACCCCATCAACATTCCGCCTCCTGGCACATGCCGCCCGGGGCGGACCGCCCCTCCCCCCTTTGGCCAATGCCCCAAATACAAACTTCTCTAACGTCTGGAGTGGGTAGAGGCCCGTTAGCCCATCCCCACCATCCTCTTGCAATAAATCTTATCTCTCCCCACAACCTCTCTTTGCTTAAGTAGTCAATCCACCTCTTCCTCCAAATCCAACCGAAGTGTAGGAGCTGCGCACTATTTCCTTCGTCACTAAATTTCCTGTCGAAAATCTTCTTAAAACTTTCGGAAGTTACTAGTCAGATTAAAAAAAAAAAGGCAAACACAAGAAAGAAGGGAGATAGGGAAAGGAAGTGGGAAATGAGAGTGAGGGGGTAAATGGGGAGGGAGGAAGGAGGGTAAAGAGGGGGAGAGGGGAAAGAAGGGAAGTACAGGGAGAAGAGAAAGAGGGGAAATAGAGGGAGAGGGTAAGAAGGGAAGAGAGGAAGAGAATGAGGGGGGACTTGTGTGTGCAATTCGCATAAGTATGGGTCACAAAATATAAACATTTCGCAAACTCTGCATAAACAACTCCAAACTCGGCGCGACACCCACGGCACTTTGTAATATCCGACATACCCGCAGAGGCGGCCTCCGCCTCCGCCTGGAGAAGTCCTCTTTCGGAGTCTCTCGTCCAGACACCTTCTGCAAATTCCTTCAACAATATAGCCCAGATCCTCTAAAAGCAACACTACCACCACCACCCATCCATCCATCTCGTATAGGACCTCGGCCTCAGCACTCAGTTCCCCATCACCACTCCGGTGGCCCTTCGACCCTCGCCCTTCCCCTTCTGCCCCTAACCACTCCGCCTCAGCCGCTATTCAGCCCGTAATTGACCCATCATGTCCATTACCCAACCACGTACCAACCATTACCACAAACCAACTTGTCAATACCATGTGTGTGGTGAGGGGGACACGTATATAAACGGGTGCATAGAAAAAGAAATTAGAGGCGACAGATAAGAGAGATAAATACAGGAGATATGGGGAGAGAAAAAAAAAAGCGCGGAGACACAACGAGGAGAAAGACTGAAATGCCGTGGAGGAATTGGAGAAAAAAAAAAAAAAAAAAAAAAAAAAAAAAAAAAAAAAAAGTGAAACAGGTTCATGACTGAAGACCGAAATTAAACTGAATGAGTGGGTGAGATATTATATGTATGTGTATATATATGTGTATATATATATATATATATATATATATATATATATATATAGAGAGAGAGAGAGAGAGAGAGAGAGCGCAAGCGAAACAACTGAATGGGGGTTTGCATGTGGGGGGGAGGAGGAAGGGTCGTCGATGCGGGTTTTAAAGTAAAAAGTATTCAGGACTGGTGAAAGGTAGGGATAGAAACTGGTGTGAGCCAACAAAGTGAAACAGGAAGGGAAACTGAGCAATAGATGGAATTGGGGGTTAAAAAAGGAAAAATGGCAGGAAAGAGGAAATAATAGGTCAATAGGAAAATTGGAAGGTCAAGAGGGGAGGGCGGGAGATGAGATGATGGGAACAATGGCGAGAGAGAGATTGTTAAAGAAAAAGAACAATACGCGCCCACAACCTTATGTACTCTAAGTACTTACCGCCTCTGTGAGGGCGCCCAAACTAGGAAAGGTGGCGGCAAAAGAGTTAGCATGTTACTTGCTTTTGCCACTTCGTTTGAGCAGAAACTACTTCGGTTACAATATTCTACACGTCCGTAAAAACATCAACTATGTGTCTAGCATTCGTACAAGTTTAACTTCTGACTGTCATTCAGCTTCTCACTAAGAGTAATTTCACATATGGAAATTTGGAGAAAAAAAACAAAAACGAAGTAGTTTATACTGAAATGAAGTAGCAAATACAAGTAGTATGCTAGCGAGCTGCAACCCGCAGCGCTTTGAACAGAATACATGGATCCTGCTGTCCCACTGTAGTCGCTATGAGCCGACGCGACGCGACGCAAGCAAAGCCAAGACGAGACGAGACGAGACGAAAACTTCTCTGAAGTTTTCCCTGAGTCCGTCTCGTCTCGCCGCCGTAATATTCGAACAAGAAGCGTTCTCCCGACAAGCAACACACCCATCACCAAGGCCACCGTTGACAAGAGAACGTAGTGGCGTGAATATAGGCGCCCATGGCCGCCTATATATCGAACACTCCAACAGGATATCTAGGAATGAATTGGACCCTCAAGAGACCCTACCTCCCCCTCCCTCTCGGTGACAAGAGATGCCTCCGGGGCGGATAGAACCGACATCTAAACACTAACTGAAACTGCAGTGTCGCTTTAAAAGTTCATGTTCCAGTTAAACTAGGCCATCCCAGTCTGCTTCTGAAGGTTATCTGAACACCAAAAGATTAGGAAGTTAACCATATTGAATCCCCCCCACAGGTCAAAGGTTGAAAATTTACGCATCAGAAGTCATAACCACTGCATCAAAATAAGGCATTCTGAGCCAAGTCTTCCAGTCCAACAAATATGATATAAGAAAACAACTAGAGAATAAAAAAAATGAACAATAAATCAATCGAGCGCAGTTTCCATACTCTCGAAGGCCGTGAACACCTACGGGACTCCAACCCTGAAATCGCCGTGTGATAATACCAGGTTAAGCCTGACCAAGCCAATCTAGGCGCAATCGGTGCAAAAACAAGCTCGCCAAGCTACGCCGTCCACCCAATGTTCAATTCCCAATCACACTAACCAATAACATGCCGTTCGACACAAAGCCTCCCCACTCAATCACGCCAATCTACTCCCAATCGCATCTCTGGTTACAACGGGGAACCACTTAGCATATCAAAGGCAGGATACACATCCATCCACACGCCTAGCGAGGGTCGAGGGCACAACCCGGGGTGAAGGTGGGGGGGGGGCAGGGTGGAAAGAAGAGAGTAGGGCGTAAGATTTGAGAATGGGAGAAGGAAGGAGAGAAGGGCAAGATGGTGGGAGGGAGTGTGTGACAGGGAGGCAAGGAGGGAGGGAGGGAGGGAGTGTGAGTGTGAGAGGGAGGCAAGGAGGGAGGGAGGGAGTGCGAGTGTGAGAGGGAGAAAGAACAGATATTAGAGAAGGGGGCGGGCACTGTCGCCAGGAACATGGAAGTGCGACCGTGTCTAAGACGAGGAAACACCGAATAACCAGAACGAGAAGCCTGTGAACTCTGTGAGGATCACGAACTAGGACTGGGCTGGAGTAAGGCACTTGAGGAGGTACACTACACCAGCACTTCATTACCGAGGGCTACTTACCCCAGTGTGGGGTGTGAAAATGAGGTCACCATGCTTCTGTAGCAATTGCAATGTGTATATCTGTACACGCCAGGAGTCGATGCCACGTATAGAAAACTGGAGTCGAAAATAAAAACCCTGCATCACATCAAGTTTACTGCAACACTTCGAAGGGTTAGACTTGTGTAGTGTTGAATACAAAAGTTTGTAAGCTTCAATTTTGTTTAATTAAGAGAAACATTGTGTTGGGGGTAATTCTAAACTTTCAGTTGACGATTTTACGAAAATTGGGGAAAGGTTTGGGAACTACACTACGTTGTGCAGCAGGGAATGGAACGGAACACCACGGGGGATAGGAAGTGGGGGGGAAGGGGTCCTTTCTTGATCTAGGGATGCTACGATCTCGGGGTACTGTGGAAGAGAAACAATGACGAGGGTGACACCACACCCGCCGCCGCCGCCACCACCACCACCGCCCTACCGTATCCTCTGACACCCCTCAGAGTTCAGAGTAGGGCTGAAACTACCACGAGGTGGGGGTCGGGGTCGCTAAGGAAGGAGGCCAGAGGAGAGAAAAGGGCAGACGCGATGATGAGATAAGAGATATGGAGAGATGAGAGAATGCGAGATGGGAGAGAAGGGAAGAAGAGGAAAGAAAAGAGGGGGAAGGAGAATACGGGGAAAGTGAAGGAAGGGGAAAGAAGGGAGAACTTTGTGCAAATGAAAGCAGGACATGTTAGGTCTCCTGCCGGGGTCGCCACTGCGTGACAGGGCGGAGACGGAGCGTGGTGAACCCAGGACCGGTTGTATGTCAAGCAAGTCTTGTATATTCACGTTGTGTGTGCGTGCGTGTGTGTGTTCGTGAGGGCGCGCGTCTGTGTGTGTGTGTGTGTGTGTGCTCGTGTCTGTGTGTGTGCTCGTGTCTGTGTGTGCGCTCGTGTCTGTGTGTGTGCTCGTGTCTGTGTGTGCGCTCGTGTCTGTGTGAGTGAGTGCTCGTGTCTGTGCGAGTGAGTGCTCGTGTCTGTGCGAGTGAGTGCTCGTGTCTGTGTGAGTGAGTGCTCGTGTCTGTGTGAGTGCTCGTGTCTGTGTGAGTGAGTGCTCGTGTCTGTGTGAGTGAGTGCTCGTGTCTGTGTGAGTGAGTGATCGTGTCTGTGTGAGTGAGTGCTCGTGTCTGTGTGAGTGAGTGCTCGTGTCTGTGTGAGTGAGTGCTCGTGTCTGTGTGAGTGAGTGCTCGTGTCTGTGTGAGTGAGTGCTCGTGTCTGTGTGAGTGAGTGCTCGTGTCTGTGTGAGTGAGTGCTCGTGTCTGTGTGAGTGAGTGCTCGTGTCTGTGTGAGTGAGTGCTCGTGTCTGTGTGAGTGAGTGCTCGTGTCTGTGTGTGCGCGCGCGCACCTTTGTTCCTTCCGGGTAATGAACAATTTTGAACGTTTTCCTTCATTTGTAGGTATCCAATTAGTGGAATTATTTCATGGCCTCCATCTCTGCCATTGTACTCCACAGGTAGCAGCAGCTTGTTCCATTGATCCGTCGTTCTATTTGTTAAGAATTCTTTTCAGATCCATTTGTTCTGTCCAGTTTTAGAACGTCCGTTCGTTCTTTCCACTGACGCCATCTTTCATTTTTTTCACTGTGCAGGGTTATAACATTTTACCTTTTGGTGTTATTCTTAGTTTCAATATGGTCACTGCCGGTAGACACCAGCCACCAAGTTAAGTTCCTTGGACAAATCTCTACGACAGAGTGAGACTGAAAGAGAGAATGTAAGTGCATGTATGCAAGTTTGTGTGTGTGTGTGTGTGTGTGTGTGTGTGTGTGTCTACCTACATGTGTGCGTTTCAGTGTGAGTAAGCGATGCTTGCGTGTGCGTACGTGTGCACGAGCGTGCGTGCCCGTGTGCTAACACAAGACAACGACAGAGTTCACTGCTGCCGCGGTCCGTCTCCCTCTTGTCACCTCCCACCACCACTAATACCTACACTTGAGAGAAGCAACAACTATAACGACAATAGTAGTGGGGGCAGGACAAGCACTCGACTAGTGGCAAGCTTATTATAAAACAACACAAGGCGAGCACAATGGAGACGTTTTAAGGGCACCTTTCGATCCATCACACAAGATTACAGATGACAGGGGCATGAGGTGGCAGTGGTGGGGTCGCGTCTAGAGGGAAGGTAGGAGGATGAAGAAGTAGGATAGAGGGAGGGGGAGGGGCGTGGGACCGACTATTCAGCACCTAAACCCAGAGTGTTTGCATTGTACGTGGCGTTTTATATGTCTGACAGCGCAAGACTCGTGCTGGCGGAAGGGCCTTGCCCACCACCGCAATAGGCGTCGCGCGTGGTCTACAAGTGGGATACAGAGGCGACGCGGTGGTTTTGTGGGCTTGTTCTCAGGCAAAGGTGGAATTTAAGCAAGCATAAGTATGTTATGGTCCCTGACCAACAATACATGAAACTGTAAAGCTATGGTATAGATAATTCTGGCAAATCAATGTTTGCAGACGATATGATAGTAACGTTGAGGCAAAGAGGACTTACAGGGGTTTGTATCAACATTTCCAGTTGCGAGTTAGAGAAGCATCAAAATCAAGAGTTTAACCACAGCGAGAATAAGCGCAAAGATTAAAAATTAATTTTTTAACAGGTAGCCGTTACATTTGGATTTCGACCAGAATGGGCATGGAGCCAATATTTCAATGAATTAAAAAATAATTATAACAATTAAAGATATGAGGAGTGGTTCATGCCCTCAACTACCAAAGCTACGTTAATCTGAGCTATCATCTTAAACGGCGCTCCTCTCCTTAGGGACAAGATCGCACAGAAATGGCGGATATTGGAAAGAATGGCGAACTCGTGGAGCCATATGGATGAGAGTAGTGGACAATAAGGGGGGAGGAACACTGGAAAGTGCCTAAGGCATTTGAAGTGGCCTGTTCGGCCCTAAACAACCACAAGCCCAGTCTCCCTCCATCCCCCATTCCTGGAGGATTATAAAAAGTTGGCAAACAACCCTGTGACAGAGGCCTAAACCCGCTACACAATTCTTCCCTTCCCAAGCCCGTATATACCATTTTATGCCCAAGTATCCTATCAACATACAAATCTACCATTATTCTCAAGAGTTCGTTTAACACATACTGGTATGACCAACGACACCCACTAAAGGGAAGCCCATCCCGAGCAGCAGTAGTACTGTAGTACCTCAATTTCTAAAAGCAGTCGGGAGCGTCACAGCAAAAAATGTAAGTAATCCGTAGTAATGATGGGGATAATGGAAGCATGTGATTCAACAAACAAAATCCCTCCCACTACCTTTACAGTTCGTATCCCCTAACATACGCGCGCACAGAACCACACAAAGCTTTGCGTATTTAAGATCAATTTTATCAGTACGTCATAAATTTGCACATCTTATATCCACGTGTGTTTCACCTAACCTCGTTTTCGACCGAAAGTTCTGGTCTTTTTATTTTACAACCGGGAAAAGATTGCTTCACCAGTTTTCGATGCAAGACCCCCCCCCACCCCCACATCCTCGTTCCTGCCCCCATTCCCCATAGCTTTGTTGCACAGCGCCAACCATCGGCTTACCCTTCATCATTTTTCTCCCATGCTCACCCTCCTCTTTGCCTCCCCTCTCCTCTTTGGGACAGTCTGTTTGTCCATTTGTTCGTTCAAATCCACCACCAAGGAATTCCGCTTGGAAGCACTTCTCAACGGCATTCAATCCTATTGCAAGGCCGATCAATCAATCAATCAGTTACCCCAAGTCCCCTCTTGCAGGAAACCCGCGCCCTTTGGAAAGCCGGCCACATTCACCAGTTCAGCGCATAAGCAGTTCATTGAAGATCTGCTTGGACAGTGTAGAGCAGTAATCCAATCTCCCCTGCGTCTTCTGCATTTAGTTGCATCTAAGGTGTAAGGGTTCTTCTTAATTTTTTTTTTTTTAAACAAGTTACCAACAGGGCATGTCATCAACGTTTTTTCATGTTGGTAAAATATCTGTTAACCACAAATACCATTGCGTGGTCAGGATCTGCAAATTCCAGCTTTCACAAATTATCCTCTCACTACACATCCCATGTACATTTTGTTAACATTGTCTCTCGATCTAAGCATCCCTTCAATTTTAATTCATTAGAGTCATGTACTAAAGACGTGACAATTGCTCGGCCCTCCAACAACAAGATTGAAATTTAATCCCATTCGAATAAGCCGGTCTTCGTTGGTGTTGTTCTCGACGCCACTCAGCTATAACGAACTCTAGATGCTACGCAGTCCAGTCTTCCTACCATTGCAAAATCCTTTGTTACTGCCGAGAAGCGTTCAAACGAAGACATTTGATATGGTCTTAACTGCTAAAGCCCTATCTAACTTTCATTATTTATCCAACCACGTCCAATAAAAACAAGTTAATAATCATAATCAGGCAGACGGTTTTCCGGCTCATGGCGATTTCATCTATCTTCCAAATGGCTTGAATATGTAACGATTAAATAAATGGTACGGCCTTCACAAATAATAGTGTTTGTAGTATATGTTCGGCTGAAAAATTACACGCATATATCCCCAACCATTACTTAAATTACGTTCCCACGACAGTGCCGCTGATAAGGACATTAATATTTTACACATTGACAAAGGACCTGCCACCATACGAACACATCTGAATATTTCATGTGAAAAAGGGAAAATTTAAACATTTCAAGCATTTATATATCGAGAACATGTAGCAATTCATTAAGATTTTTTGGGGGGTTCGTCTTGTTTACATTCCTTTATTTACCAATTACCTTGAAAACATTTCTTGGAAACCCCCGTCCCAGATCCACTTCATACGGTGCAATATATTTACTTTTCTCAGAGAACAAACTGCCTCAAGCTGACACAGAATCTCCGTATTTATATCTTCAATCTACCTTGCACTACCCGTCCCAGTCACCCCTCCGACATATTCCTCAACTAGTCGAAGTTTCGCTTTCCCCAGCACATCTCCGCTAACAACAAACCATCCAATACATCTCCACCCCCATCACACTCCCCTCATCCTCATTCACACCACCGCAAGAGTTCCTCCCCCGCCTTTACCATTCCAATCACACGGCAGTTCCATTATCCCCCCTCGCTCTACCCCTCCTTTCTATCCCCCACCCGCCCCACCTCCCTCGACAACTACTAATCATCATCTGTTTCTCGTTCGCCCATCTTCCGCTAACTCGTTGCCAATAATCTATATCGTTTCCTTTTCCACTACAGTCTTGGCTTAGTTCCCACTCTCCTCTTCCTCTACACCTCCCATGCTCCCTCGCTCACTCCCACGCTGCATGGCATCTTAAATCCCTCGCCGCCGAGCCTCTCTCATTTTACCTACTTTCGGCAACTATTCTCCAAACTTCCAGGAATATTTTCGCCTTCCTCCTCCCTTTCTTCTTTCGACTTTTTATCCCCTCAACTTTGCCAATATCTCCTCGCCTGCTCGCCGCTCTCTTCCATCCCTCCCACCCCCTACCCTCGTTCTCCCTGGAGATCTTCTCGAGAGTGAAGACTAAAGAAGGAAGCGAATTAAACATGTCACCCAGTAATATGAACCCAATGAATGCGGGGCTCTTGTACTGTACTGGTGGCAAGATTTTCCAAAGGTCCACCAGTTCGTAAAGTAGGCCTCATGTGATAAAATCACGTGTTCGAATGTAAATTCAAACATAAAACTATAACAGAATTTTTAACAATCTGCATGCATACCCCGGTTCCGTGACAACGACCAATGTTGCCACAAAGCCATATTACACGAGAATGTGGACCAACATGATATCTTGCCAACTGCACATGGCGAGGCTCCATGCGATTATGACGCTTCCGCAGTTCCTCAATTGTGGAGGTGGACAATGGCTCAAAATCCTGCACGCTTGTGAACTTGGTCTAAAGTCGTTTAATTTCGACGAGGCTCTCCAAGGTTTCCTTTCTGCTGACCCACTTAACCTCCATACTGAATACAGACCAGCGTGACTTACCCGCACGATAAAACTGTCTGTACACCAACTTCACTTCTCGGAAGCCTAAGCTCTAATGACCAAGAATATGAAAAGTTCTTCGATTGTTGGTTCCATCACACGTGTCACTCCTACACTACCTCAACTTACACCAGGTTACATCACCCGAACTGCCCTTTCTCCTTGACCTGGTCATCATAAAGATACGCCCACAGTCCACACTTAAGAAGCGCTATAGATCATATTTCAAGCAACCGCAATGAACCACTCGGGCGCACGAACTCCTCCACTAAAGGTCCACCACCTCCTCCACCCGCCA
The DNA here is from genome assembly GCF_046742065.1 of Oratosquilla oratoria. Classification (NCBI taxonomy): domain Eukaryota; kingdom Metazoa; phylum Arthropoda; class Malacostraca; order Stomatopoda; family Squillidae; genus Oratosquilla; species Oratosquilla oratoria. The sequence continues at coordinate 60,356,424 of NC_134777.1, forward strand.
CCCCTTCCCCGAGATGTCTGACCACCAAAACCCCTGACGTTTATTGCCTACGGACAAGGGGTCTTATCGACCTCTGCGATCCCCGTCTAAACTTCCGTATCCCCCCAAACTTCTCCCCTCCATTTATATTTCATTCCCATTGACAGTACTTGTTCTAAAAAAACAAGTTACATCTAGCCCTCAAAGCTCCCCGGTGTCCTGACATTTCATACCCTTGTGCAGCATCTGAATACCGTAATGTAATTTTACATACTGTCATGGCCAAGGACATGAGACTTTATTCAGTTGTGTTACCAACTCGGAAATAACAGTTCCGAGTTCGCCATAACTTTCTCCTTTCAAAGTCCAGACAAAAGTAGAAATTAAACAAATAAACAAAAACAAAAACAAAAAATAATCGCCACAGCTCCCTTTCCCATGTGAATGACCCTCTTCCAGGAACAATATCTCTTAGCACCCACCGCAACTACCGCCGCCGTCAACGCATTTCAAGTGGGCCTCCTTTACCTTACCACGCAGGGCCTAACTGAACTCCCTTTCACCCAAGGCGTTACCTGACGCCTTTCTCAACTCCCGGCCTGGCTTATCCAGTGTATTGGCGAGCCTGTTTAAGTAGCTTATTTACAAGACATTTCTAAGTCTGCCAAAGCAGCTTACCCACAGTTCGTCCGAGTGCCTGTCAGGCGGGAGGCTCATTAAAAAGGCATCTGCGAGATTCCTTATACGTCTCCACTTTTTCCTGACATGGTATAAGAAACCATGACACGAGAAATCCCAGCACCGAGTCCCAATCCTCTTCAAGCCAGTGGCAAAGCCATCTGGGCCACGTCACACGAATATCCAAATTTCGTGAAGAGGGAAAAAAAAAAGTCCCCATCCTTCTGCACACTTTAGAGGAACTTTTGGGCACCTTGTGCTAAGTCTGGTCTGGATGCTGCCAGGCAATTTTATTCATCTGAGGGAGACCAATGCAAACGTAAGAGTGTAATACATGAAATACGATTAAATCGGGAATACAATTTTTTTTTCATAAAAATTCTTGCACCTGCTCACCACTTGTTCTTCGCATAAAATTTTAAATCGCGTCATCGCGCTACGAGTTGTGTCGGTTTGAACTTACGTAAGGCAGTTGAATCTTCGACCTATCTAAACACTTCACTCTCTTGGACACCTGCAAGCTATCTCCACCGTATACACACGTTAGCCTCCGCTTTCACATCTGCACAAACATTTACATCAACTCGCATGAAGTCAGTCCGTTGGCTGCCAGCAGTCCGGCCTCTGTATGGCAATATTTGCAGACAAATTCGAAAGTAGTAGGTCGGTTGCAATCCATCACAAACTAAGCCGCTGTAAACAACCACTCCGAAATTCGAAGGCTTTCCAATGAAGTATTTGCGTGAACAGTTCTCGAAATGCTAGCTGTCACAAACTGGGACAAATTCTAGAATGGAGAGGGTTGATGAATATCCCTCAAGAAAAACACAGCTTCTAATTACACTTAAAACAAACCCTGAAATATATATATATATATATATATATATATATATATATATATATATATATTATATATATATATATCCTCTTTGACAACTCCAGCCCCGTTCAGCTATGTAACTGACAATACGTACAACTTTTGGGACACCACACACTCGAGCACTGTATCTTTAAGAGTGAAATAGATTCCAGGCGTTGGAGCAGGATCCTCTAGTATGCTGGACTAAGACTACTTTCTTCATTTTTGGGACTAATATCAGCTATTGTACCTAAAACCACCCCTTCAGTGTTGCCACAAGCTATTGTAACGACTAAATATCTAGGCTCAACTGCTCCCAAAAATACTGCGTGTAATTTTATAGTCAGTACATATAACCCATCTCCGAAAATGATCCAGGAATTGCAATAACTTTAGACGGACAATTAGAGTTAAATCTTCACTTTAAATGATTTCTAATTTGACATCTCCCTATCTCGGCGAGTACTGTGAGAGGTCAATGGGCATTAAAACTGGCTTATATGTACTTGCGTTGCATCGCCAATTCAGGCGATGTCTGAAGTCTGAAGTTTCGTTGTTTTGCACTCGCCATCAACATGCACGTCACGCGTCCCGCCCAATTCTCCTTCCATATTACGGCGCACTAAAAACAACAATTGTTCTGTACCTTCCCACTACCACAATGCCGATCCTCCTGCTTACAATTTCCTACATCGCCATATACGAAGACGAAACAGGTACCAGTTTTTCAGACCTTAAATTTATTATATTCTCTCCCTACCATTACGGCTGTCCCCTCGATGAGCAATACACAAACAGGCTAACAACCTTCCAAAAATAATGTTTATATATCAACGCACACTCATTTCTTGTCCAATCACGGTCATTCCCTCCTCCAGCTCTTTTGTCGTCCCAATCCAATCAGAACCGGTACGTCGCCTACCATCGCTTCCCTCGCCACACATTTGTTCCCGCCGCCGCCTATAAATCCATCGGCAGAATCCATTTCCCATCCCATCATACCGGCTCGCAAGCACAGGCGCGACGCAGCGCGATGCGCCCGCTTGCAAACCCGCGCTTCATCAGTCTCGTTTCTAAAACCGTTGATGAAATGGTTATCGCCCAACTGGCCATCATTATGATTACTCGTCCCGCCAGCGTGTCCTCTCCATCCTATTTCCCGTTCCTTTTCCCATTTTCTCATCGGAAGTTCCTCCACTCCTTTCTTCCCATTTTGTTTGCTCTCAGCATAAACTTTTCCTCAAGTAAAAAAAAAAAAAAAAAAAAAAAAAAAAAAAGGCCCACCATTAATTTCTGTTTACAACTTTTTCCTACGGCTCTCGGCACGTTCCTCATTACAAGCTGGCGTCCACCAACTCCCACTCCACCCTCCCTCCGCAGTGAGTTTCCGTTATGTTTGCTACGAGTACAAGCCAACTTTACCCATGCTCTATTCCTATTGCTCTCAACCCTTCATCTTCATCACTTACTCTTCCTACGCAAGATAACCACTTAAAGACGATGACCTGAAACATCATTTAAGCTTGACTTTCCCCCCTCACCACCACCACCACTATTCAACACGGACTGTCCATTACCGAACTATATTCCACCAAGTACATTTTTCAAGGAGTCAACCTTGCCATGTACTGTATATTGCTTGGCCTCCAGGCTCCTTTGAGTGACACCGATAGCTGGTGTATCACCATGTTACCGTTATCAGGTATTTCTTCATTTGTCATCAACCCACGACAGGAAACGCTATACTGCTTGGCCCCCAGGCTCCTCTGAGTGACACCGATAGCTGTGTATCACCATGTTACCGTTATCAGGTATTTCTTCATTTGTCATCAACCCACGACAGGAAACACCGTTCTCGGGGTTGTTTAGCTCTATATCCATATCACACATTTATTTCACAAGAAGCACGAGGAGAACAAATTTTGGAAAACCAACAAAACACCTTTAGTGTGCAAAGCATTTTCTGTCGCAAGTGTATTCACCTAAACCCTTTAACGACGTCAAATGGTTAAACCATCTTAGCAACTGACATGTTGTTTTGGCCTTCACCACAATATTTCATTCGGCCGAGGAAAACACAGGAAGACATCACTGTTAACATCACCTTTGAAACTATAACACTTTTGGACCAAGATCAAACGGGCGGGAAAGGGGAGGGGAGGATGAACTCAGCCATATATTCCCGAGTTCATCTCTTCAAATGCTGCCCTTAACTAAAAATCTGTAATGCACACCACGTACTGTTTATACTTGAAAGTGCAAAATATCGCACCAATTAAGAGTTCCTCATATGGATGGCGTTCCACTTTCCCAACGGTCTTTGCATGCAAACTTCCCAACCACTCTTCAGTGTTCCATACAGTGACCATTAACCCCGTCTGTTGCCTTAATTATAACTTGTTTTAAATTACAACAGACTTTTCTTTATGGTCTTCCTATCTACCCCTAACCTTGTGTGTTCCCCTGGCGCCACATCACCCATAATAATTACCAACCTCCCACGCCAGTTTTCCATCGCGTTATTACTCTCTACCACCTTTACACAATCACTACGTCTTCTATTTCTGCCACCGCTGCCCTATGACCCCCTTCTTAACCTGTTCCTAATCACCATTTCCCGAGTTCACTCCTCATTAATACATTTTTTTCTATTCCTTCTCGATTTCTTCAACATCGATATTCAACCAAATTAATATAGGCTAAACGAATGATTTCCTTTTAGTCCTTTATTTCCCTACTAATTTAACTTTTAATTAATATTCAGATTCACTTTTTCCTTCGCTAGCTTACATTTCTCCTATCCTATCTTATCGGATTTTATCATTCCCATCTGGGATTATCGTACGCCTTCCACATCCTTTTTTGACCATTCACATATCGTTTACCACTATCCATTTCTTTACCTACCATTCTATGAAGTCCATTTCAAGGCTCGCCCTAAACCAGGCACCACTTCTTTAACTTATCCATATGGTGTCCCCCTAACCATTTTCCACCTATCATCCTCAAATACCCCTCCTCCCACCATTCGCCCACTCAAGTGCTTTCCTCCTGTTATCGAAAGCCTCACCGAGCCCCATTCCCCCTCGCATCTCCCCCGGTAGCGTCCGCAGGCCCTTGTCATCACCACACTTCAGGAACGCCTCGGCTGTTTCCGAGCCAACTTCTTTCGCAAACTTGTTTTCTTCAGCCATCGTTCCAGATGTCTCTTCTCCCCTCACCCTCGACTTCCTCCGTCTCTTTCCCCTGTTAGGCCATTGCACTCACCCTCTGGTTTTGTCACTTCATCCTCTCAGACTTCGTTTTGCTTCGTTCGCACGGACTCCAGAATAACATAATCTACGTGTTTTCTCCGTCCCTTCCACCGCCGAGTTTAAAATGGCTACACATTCCTCTATTCCCCAATATTTTTTTCTGCTTCAGCTTCATCCTATTTCCGTTTTGTTTCAGTCTCGAGTTCATTCCCATCTGGACACGCATGGGAACCTGCCTTTTTGCCATATAATACACCTTTGCTTCCTCCTCGCCACCACCCTCCCAAACCCACATCTTTCTCCCCAACCACCGTCCTCCCTCCGTCAGATCCACGAGTTTTCAGGCGCATCAAAATTCTCGGGCAGAGGCTTCCAGGGTTCTTCGCAGGAGCCACACAAATTCTTAAGGTTCTCTCCCATCCCCGCATCTGTCAGACCAGGTCTCTCTCGGCTGCCTTTCCTGTCCGCAATCGTCTTTGAATGGCCGCATTTCCCGCTTCATGATTTGTTCATTCATTTTCTCCCGGATTCCTTTCAAGTTCTTGGGTCCCTCCAAGCACACAAATGGATCTTGCTCGCAATGCTACAAAGCACAAGAACAGACAAAAACGTTTTCGAGACGTCTGTGCGTGGCTCACTCTCCGCTCTGCATCGCTTCGTTCCTTGTTCCTCTGAACCCTCTTTCTCCCTTCCTTTCGTCTCTTTCCCCCGTCGCCTACATTACCTCCCTCCTTCCTTCAGTTTCCTTCTTCAAACTCCACGGGCCCACTTTACTTCCTTACCCGTCCATAAGAATATCTACATCTTCCTTGACCGACCTCAATCCTGCGTCTTACGTTCCATCTTTTGGAATAATTTTAGTCTATTTGGCCGACTTTATCCAGGTCGTCTACTACTACAAAAGGAACCCCTAGTTATCAAGGCAACGAGCTCAACCCGCAACGGCATATCAACAGTGACTTGTGCACTACTGTCCTCGTGTTTCCCACAATAAAAACAAATATTCTCGCCGCTGCCGCCATCAGTCGTTTTACTTAGTGATAACTTCTGTTCCTCCCATCTATGTATCTCCACGTCTTCTGGATTCCCCTCCTTTCATTCCTCCTTCCAAGTCGTATAGTTTCATTTTCCCATTTCCCAACAAGGACTTCCCCCTTATTCATTAACCTTTCTCAAGTTCCCTTCCACCTCCCCTTGCCACTATTCATTCGCTTCTATAAATGTACCACTTTCAAAGCCTTGAACTGCCGGTGGGGCGTCCTTACCGCGGCAATATTCGACCACCTTTCTTTCTCATCCCCCTCCTCCAAACATAATTCTTCACCACAGACACATCCTCTTCCCAACACAAACGCAAGAGAGGCTGTACCTTGCAATGAGTAGACAAGCAGATGTGAAGGTGACAAATACAAAAGGTGCTTGTGTATATGCGCACTCAAGCACGCACGCACGCACTCAAGCACATGCGCCCTTTCTTCCCCGTCCTTTGAATTCCCTCATCATAAACTAAAATCTTGCCATCGCGTTGGAGTACCTTCTTCCCTATCTATTACTACCACGTCATTGTCAACGTCACCAACACTACCACCCACGTCGCCACGACTATTATGTCGACACAAGCCTTATCAGCTTTAGCTTACTCCACTTTGGGCCCCAAGATGTACAATGAACTTTTGAGTTGTAAATGCCATTAATCACAGTTATTCTAATCATCTCGTTTCTTAGCCCCCCCCCTCAAACTTCTGTCCTATCAAGTCATCGAAGTTGAACCAATTCCCACCCCCAGCTACTTTTTGCACAGCTTGATCTCGGCACTCAACGATGCCCCGACAATCGCCCTCCACCCTTTCGACAACCCATTCAAATGTCCACTGGCATCCACCCACCTTCCTCTCCGGACACGACTTTCATTTCCAATAGTCTTCATCAATTTCTTCTTATCCGTACCCTGAATTCCACCCTCCTCCTCCTCCCTTCCCTCTTCCATTTCTGGTCCGGTTTGTCCCCTCTCCTGGCTGGAGGGACACAATAGCGAAAAGCCGCAAGGGTCCTCCACTCCTCCGGACCGGTCGGGCCATTTATCGCCACCGGTCGACCGAATTCCCTCTTCTGCCCCTCGCCCGCACACCCACCCCCTCCGCACACAAACAAGAGACTGTGCAACCAACGACGGTTGACCACCGACAACACACAATTGCACTTCTCAGGAGCTTCCTCTTCCACGAGGCGCCGTGGAGAACATTGGTCTGGGGACCACTACTCCAAGGAAACAGGGGAGACGCCCCAACTACAAAAGAGAACCAACTTCAGGGCGTAAATCTTCATTCACACTGACCGACAGAAGTCGCCGGTTATCTGTAATCAAAATAGTACAAATTCATCATCTTGGGGGTATAATCCAAAGACCAAGAATTTCCATCTCTGTATGGAGTTGAGGGTGCAAGTTTTGAAGGCTAAACAAGAAATTTCTCACATACTTCAAAACCTAACGGCCGTCTTTTTCAGCCACACTTATTTCTTGTTCCTATTCTACATCTTGTGTGCAAATCCCCTCACCCTCACATTTTAATAGTCTGCATGCACGTAAACTCGTTCGCATGATCTACCAAATGAACAATCACGGGATGAACCCAGACTTTTTTTCGCCATAAATATACGCTTGCGCATCTCTGTGCCCGGGGTGCAACAGTGCACACTTAGCACGCACGCACGCCGCCAGTGACCTCTGTCTGTCGTGAGACTTGTCTCCGCGGTTTTTTTTTTTTTTATACTCTTTCCAGCCCCTCGTGATCCTTATACCCATTGCTCTCCAAGTCTTCACTTCCCTATTCCTCTCACTGTCTCACCGTTATCCAGTTCCATTTATCTCTATAGATGGCGACGACCATCAGCCTCCTCCACTAGTAGTTAAAAAAAATTCATTATAAATTCATGTCGTGACGTAACATCTACGCACCCAACTATCGGAGTTTACATGCCGTGGAATCTCGATTGGTTTTTGTGGTTGGTTACGTATCAAGACTACTTCATGTTTGCGAGATCAAGATGTCCTTGAACCATCTCCCAACAACATCTCCCCACCCCCCAAAAAAAAGGGGGGGGGAAGAGCAAATTCTTGCTGACAAGTAGATGACCTGGTGTCAAGAAAAAGGAAGACTCAGCCCTTTACTTATTCTATTCATGTAATCGCGCTGCTTCGCGAGCCTTGGTCGCCGAGAGTAACACGCCGCTCCTGATACGGTCTTCCTCAATAACGGGTTATTGGGACTACGAGGCAAAACCACTAAATTCACCCCCAGCTGGCAATACACTAAAAGACTACTAGGACGGCTGGGATAACTAGAACTAAGTTAGAACGACGACGACGACGACCACCAAGGGTCTTCAGTTAGTTTAACTCCCCTCCTCCATTTCATTGATACCCCCTCCCACTTGACAGCGCACCTCTATTTCCACTAGCTCTCCGGCCCCATCTCTCACCTCGAACACTCGCATTCTTTTCCAGTCTATTTCCATCCCAATTGAGCTCCACGCGCCTTTCCCGTTTCCCCTATCCAGGTCATTTTTCACCCCTGCCCCCGTTTCCCCTATATACCAGTATTATTCGAAACACAGCTCTGCAGGTTCCTCGCTCAACTCCACCTATCCTCCAGCTGCTCGCGCCCAACCGACTCGCTCCTGTGTGCCAGTTGGCAATTGCGAAGATTTTTAACCCGTTTCCCCTACGTACCACAAACTTGCCTTTGTCCTTTAGCCTCCTGGATACCGTCTCAACGATTAAAATCGCCAGGCATCCAGTAACTACGGCTAGTTTTCATCCCCACTTGTGAAACGGGCTCATTTGGTGTCTGTAGACATCAGTTTGTGCAAGACTTCACGTCCACCCAAACCCTTGAAGCATTGGCCTCACAGCTGAAGTGTTTGGCAAGCACCCCCCAGTCCCCGTCTGTCTGTGTCTCACTCACTCTCTCACTCTCACTCACACCCACCACAAACTCAGCATACAAGACTCACTCCGCCCACCGACATCTGTCGTCTTCATTTCAACCCTCAGGGTGTAGTAGTCCCCAGGATGCACTCTCGGTATATACCGCGTTACATTTATTGCATCTGCGGTATGACCCGTGCACTGTATCATGCCAGCCATTTCACGGGAGCTTGCACTGCAGGGTGCGCGCGGCTACACCTCGCCAACACATGCAAGCACGCATGCGCCAAGTAGCACGTCATCTCACAAGCGCGCGCGCGCACACTTCACACGCAAGCATCCCTACATGCACGCAAACTTCCTGAAACGCACACATTAGTTTAACCATCATTTGACTTTTCTATGTTTTCCTCACCAATTCAAACATCACCGGTGTAGAGTTCTTACGCTCCTTTGACAAGAAAAATGCTCAAATTTGCTAAAAGTTTGTAGTACTGAAAAATTCATTACATAAAAGTTTGTAAATATTTCAAAGAGCATTCGCATGGCGTTCCGCCAATCCTTCCTCTGACCCATCTACGAAACCAAGCGAATTCTCGTTCTTCAATTAACAATCATTACATGTATGCACCTTTTCACGCTTACCTAGTCTCGCTATATTTTTGGCAACGACTTCACCCTGGAGGGTGTCGTTTAAATTATTCATCTCCGTGGTAGCGAGGGGCACACAACTCCACCCACATCCCTACCCATTCCCATCCCCACGACCCCGCCCTTCCCATTACAAGACGTGCATCGTGATTCGACACGGGGACCTATTACTAAAGATCAGCACTTCTCCCCCCACTTTCCCAGTCCCCACTTCTATCATTTCCTTTCCCCGTCACCCCCATCCTGACCTCTTGTGTTCTCCCGTTATCGCTACCACTCATCCTCTCCTCTTGATGATCTAAGATTACTAGTTCCTCTTGCTCCTTCTCCCTCTCCCCGTTTTTTTTTTTTTTCCCTTCTTTTCGTTCCGGGAACGTCCGCCTTGTTTTCTTTGATCTCTTTGTTCCCACGCCGTTGCGGGAGAGCTGGGTTCTCTTCCAGAGCTCCTTCAACTTCCATCCCCTCCACTCCTTCTCCCAGCACCCCAAACATACCACTGTATATCTCAACCATCACCCCAACACCACCTCCATCTGTCGCTGTGACCACCTGGTCAATCGAGTTCGTGACCGTCACAGATGCCAACTCTTCCCCCCTCCCACCACCTACTCCTCCGTCCTGCACCGAAAGTGGAGATGTTCCACTGGTGAACGTCTTCGGCCCGCTTTCGTAGTATCGATGCCCTCCCCTACCCCAACCCTGTAGGATATCCACGACACGATCTGGTCTTGAGGCCGCAGGACAGATCAAAATCAGTGCATACACGATTTAATTTGGCAGGATCCGCCCAGATCTGTTCGGCGGCCTCAAGGCCAGACCGTGCCGTGAATGGGGTCGCTTAGGTTCAGTTCCTACCCTCCCTCTCCATGGATGCTGCGAGCCAGTTAACCAGAAAACCTCGTCACTGCGCACGATATCTATTTGTAAGAGTTGGGGAAATTAGCGGATGTGTTTGGAGCGAATTTAGTTGACTAACGAAATGGGCATCAGTTCACTGATGCGAAGAATAGAAATTTGTTCTCAGTAATCACATTCATTCCCTTTGTTTTACTCGACACAATCTCACCAATGCTTCAGGAAAAGATATGCAAGATGGAGGCAGGCAGGCAGGCATACAAGAGCAATTATCCATGAAAAAACATGACCTAGAAACTGTATTAGTTTGTGTAAAACTATCCAACTACTAGCGCAACCCAACAATACCCAAATCCATGTAACTGCACACTTCACCAAACACATCACACCACCAGCCAGCCACCCAGCAAACTATTGCCTTCGTTATCCTCTCCTGTATTGTCCACAGCCATATCGTTATCCTTTTCCTTCGTCGTCCTATTTCTTCTGGCCGCACTCCTGATCCAAAACCAATTCTTTCCTTTACTATTCCTCCGACCCAACTTCGCACAAGTAAGCCGATACTTCAGTTCTTCCTCCCTCTCCGTTTCCATTCACCCTTTCCTTTACGAACATTTCCAGCCGATATCGAGACTCCCTCTTCCCGACGTTCCGCAGACACAGAACTGGCCCACACCCTTCTTGCACAGCAAGACGAATCCCGGCCCAACTTATCCGTCCACTCCTTCCTCCAAGTTCGAATCCCAGGCCAACTCATCCTATCTTCCAAACCCACTCCTCGAGTCCTCACCACTGCCTCGCCTTGTGCCTGCGTGCGTGCCTTTGGAGGACCATCTACCCTCTGGGTACCCAACCGACAACACAAACAGATCCTTGTTAGTATCAATTCATGCTCATTTACCTCCTCGCCGCCAGACGCACATCTAATTCAATGTAGTGTTTCAACTCAGCGTAACGAATAACGAGAGGTCCCCCCTCAGATCTTATCCGACGGTCAATTTTTCAATGATATACAAACAACGTGAACTAGAACAAGAAACAATCCCCTTTCTGGTTTTTTCTACATTGAATCCCTAGGCGACAACTTAAAGGTCAACTGCATTTCCATAGTTTTTTTTTTCTTCCCTTTTTAATTGTCTATTTTTTCCGTACAGTGACTTGCATCAGAATGTAAACAACAAAAGTGACGTCACATCCGATAGAGCCTTACGAGAACAGCCGAAAATTGGCGAAGGAAAAGTTGGTCTACTACCAATATTTTGATAGACCTTTTTCTTCATTGTCTTATCAAAAAGTGAATATGCTATACATCTAGCAAATATTCACCTCTGAAAACCTCAGTTGACCTTTAATGATATTCATTTTATCCATTCGTTGACGTCAAGCCGTTGTACAGCACATGACACTAGTCTCAATCTGAAAATTTGTTGTTCGATGCTGTTATCCCTTTAGTGGCTTTATCAGAATTCTGACTGATGGCAAGAGATTTTATTCTGTTGAGGGGGGTTGGGGTATAGGCACACGACCACCAAATGATCTATTTACGGGAGTCTACCACCGATGCGTCAATTCCGACGACCTATAGAGAGACTAAGGAAAACGTCACTGGGTTCCCCGGACAGGCCAAGCGACTTTGAACAGGATGGGGGTACCTTCGCCTATACATGATCAGGGTAACTACCCCTTCACTACACCCGAATGCCTGCAAGATCGGCTGATACTCCAACTTCGGTGTAGCAGTTCTGAAAATATCCACCTTACAACATTTCTAACATTCTAATTTACTGTTAGTAGTTGAACATCGACCGTTCTCTACACTCCCTTAAACTTGCACAAACGAGTATTCAACGAATGTAATACGATCCCTGGAGGGGGAGGGAAGTGTACAGTATGACGATTCAAGACTGTGTTAGAAAAACTCTGTAGCAACATACTGCAGTGTCTGCCCATTATTTTTTTCTTACCTGCCTGTTATTTATTTTACATCGCTATTGCTATAGCACAAATATGCATACAATCATACTAACACAAACACACACACACACAAACGCATTCTACCCAAGCAGCTGGGCCAAGCAATCTTCTTTCCCGTTTTGTCTTAATTTCCCATTAATATTTTTGTCAGGGCATTAATGAACTTTCGTCCGTCTTGGTGCTGGGGAGGCGAGGCGTTTCGGGGTGCGCTGGGGTGGGATGGAGTGGGCGTGTGTCGGTGGGGGTGATGTGTTGACTGTGGGGGAGCCAGTCCTCTCTTCTTTCACGGGGGGAGGGGGGACGCCCCATTGTTTTCGCTCCCGTCGTCAACAACTCCCGCCCATTTTAAGACTCATCAGTCACCCTTTGTGAGCTTACGCGGCCCTTGAAAGGCCCTGAAAGCCAGGGAAGCCTTTATCTGGGATTCAGCTTCCCATCCCCTCTCCTTCCATCTCCTGCTGTCGTTCCAAACGAAGGTAGGAGGAGACTTCCTCCGCCGCCTGCTCCTTTCCTTTGAAGCTATTCGCTTCACCATAAGGATTTCCTGCAATGCCCAGCGCCCTATGGGCACTCCTGAAGGCTCCTCTACCTTTAACCTCCATCCTATCCATCTTCTCCACCCTTCTCTTCCTCTCCCTCCAACCACACTCGCACAATCCACCTTCCGCCTCCTCTTCCTCTCCCCTCCCCGTCTTTGATGTGGTCTTGTGTTCGGGTCCCAAGAGGATACAGAGGTGCTCTCCTCTGCCGACCCAACATGTACCTTCCCTGAAGAGCATAGATCCCTTCGCCTCGTACAAAGAAACAGTCACAGGTACGGAAGTGCGGCCAAAATTCCACCAAATTCGTATTTCTACACACCAATGGAAGTTTTATTGAACCTAAAGATACAATATCTTGTGCTTCTGCTATTAAACTTCCACTAGTGAAAAAGACAATGCAAGACTACACTGGCAACTTTTAGGGAGACCCTATATGCTAATTCTTTCGAGTGGGCGTAAACTCAAGAGTTGATGCATTTATTAAGCGCGTGTGTAAGGCACTAGCCCACAAACGTACACAAGTTAGACTATTCTTAAACTGTTCTACACTGACCCCTTTGGTTTTAGGACGATTACCGCAGCAAGGCGATTTCATTCTTCTAAATAGGGAACAGAAGAGGGGCTTCAAGGTCCCTGAGGTCAAGAACGAAACTTCTCTATCTACCAAAGCAGCAGTTTCTTCGAGGCGACGAAGAGCTGCCCAGTTCTCCCACACCTTCTGCGGATCGAGAGACCCGTGTTGGTTCAAGTTGGGGGAACAATTAATGTACTTGTAGGGTTATCCAACGCAAACACAGGTGGGGAGACGTTAATATCTTGAAGTACGGAAACCTCTCCCGTCCACAAGAGATGGTTGGGTGGGGCCATTTCCTTCGCCTCCCAAAAGAACAAAGACGAAAATATCTCCCAAACAACAAAGACTAAAATACTTTCAGTTCCCGCCGAAGTGAGTGAACGTGGCAAACATACATTTATTAAATTTCACTCGAGTGAACACCCAAGGAGCCAAATATCATTGAAGGATCTTTTATGGCAGGTAGTCGTAACTTTTCCTCCATAATAGCCCTTCGGCTTTATGCATTTCTCCACATCACTTACACACACACACACACAAATCATAAATAAACAAACACAGGTCAGAAAAATGTACATTATTAAGGTTATGCACAAAAATGGCACACACAACTTACAAAATTAAATGAAATTGAATTATTCAACTATTAGGTACATCAATTATTTACCACTTCCCATACATTTTTCCACCAAAGGGATTTTATGGCATCCTCTGCGCTCGGCAGCTTTATAAAGTAATACAGATACACGTACGTCGATAACTCCCTCCCAGATACTTGGCCATTTTGTGCCTAAAAACTATACCAGTGAAAAGGGACGAATGGAAATTTGAATATTGATGTACAAAGTCCGATTGTCGGGGGACACACACACGCACACAATCTGGATGGGCTGGACTGATGCAGACATCCGAAATAAACCCACGATTATCAAAACTATTGTATTAAATTGTCCCATACAATGTAGTTATAGCAAAAAAAAAATGTAAACGTGTACACAATATAACAAGTTATATACACAGTCCCAATATACCATATGGGTTTGGGACTCCAAACCGTTTACTTGTTTACATACTGAACAACCAAAAGCCAGACATCTTTATCTTCCCCCCAGCCCACGAACTTGTCATCAAACTACCTCAAAACCCACCCCTCCCACTTCGGACACCCTCTTCCCCAGCCCAACACACACCAAAAGTAACCCTAACAATGGGCTAATCCCAAGGACCTCGTCCTCCAATCCCCTTCACCATCGGCCTAATGGTCGACATCCCTATCGAGTAATACTCCTCTCGATGCCGCATTACATCTCACACTCCAGCGAGTCGACCTCGACACCACCTTCCGTTCCGGTCCCTTAATCCCCCCCACCCCACCCTTCCTGCCTAAACCCTACCTTCCCTCACCCTAATCCTCCCAGCCGCCCATCTCACCTCCCCGACACTACTCCAAACCCGGCAACTTTCAAACGTATCCGAAAACCACGCTGTCTCCCACCCCCCCCACCCATCGCCTAATTAAACGCACATTTAACATATTTCATTTCCGCTCTACGAAAACGTCTTTCATCTTCGGCCGTTCTCCACTCCCTAATTGAACAATAACCCAAGCCGCCCAGAAAGCCCATTTCCTGGACACCAGAAACCCACTTAGCCTCCTCTACCTCCCTTTCCAACACTTCGACATCTATTTCATTTTGTGGCTTCAGGATCCAAGAGAAACTCCAGCCGCCCTGGAACAGTCCTGCTTTGCCTCTGCCTGCATCGCAACGCCACCTTCCTTCATGTCCGGCAAGCAGCATTGCGCTATCGACGCAAGACACTCCGAGATTGTTAGGTCGTCTCACAACTCGACCCCTCAAACATCCCCGAGGAGGTAATACCCAATATTCTGCCAATATACTGACTACTGTCTTACTACAGCATCTCTAGGATAAGCGCTCTCCTGTGCGCGCGAATGATCAACAACAATAAAAAACATGTAAATATGTATTTCAATGCATGTTTACAACCTGTCAGGGTCGCCTGATTCAAGAGTACATTTCCCTTGGTACTTTCGACACCCAATCCATTTCCCCCCTTAACTAACCCTATTTCAATATCTTCCGTGCTCGGTTACACATTTCATGTCACTCCGTCTGTTTAAGACATCCCTTGGAATGAGAGGAGTGGGGGAATGTCACACCCATGCTACACTGCTAATTGCCCTACCCCATCCTCCCTTATCCCAGTTCCAACACCTGAAGCTTATTCAAAGGGAAAACCCAACCCAACCTTCCGCTGCATCTGATGAACTTCACATTTCATTCTGGCTGACAAAAGGCGGTTTTATTCAGTCGCGGGTGAACCTCCCCTCCCTCCTCTTCAGTGGAGAAAAACTGCTACAGCACCGAATATGTATCCCGACCAAGTCACCTGTGTCACTGGATGATGGCGGGTAGACTTCCTCCTCGAATAGTCACCGTCGAACACGTACCTGAAGAGGAAAGATACGGAGAATGTAAAAATCATACACAATTATATATATATACATACACAAACACACAAAACCCTGAAACCCTTTATTCTGGCTGCACTACTGAAAGGAGTTATGTAGAGAAATTAATTTGTAATTTACCTACAAGTTCTACAATTGTCTCAAGTCTCCATTGCGTATACGTTACCCATTTCCAAAAGTCAGCACAAAATCTAGCTATATACTAAAAGCATTTTTTCACTTTCAAGGGGAATTAGACAACCCAGACATGACCCACCCTCCCGCCCATTTCACAACTATTACTCTTCCCTTTCATTTTAGCTTCTGGAGCACTCCTGACTCCCGCCCACTGCCTGGGCCTCAGCAAGATCAAACATAAATTGGTTCCTACTTTTTCTTTATTAAACTGGTGTCTAATGACTATCCTTCAGGGGAACAAGAGCAATGACATTAAATTAACATTGCTACAAGAGCTGTGACAAATATCTGACCCATGAAATATATATATATATATATATATAATTCCTTTGAAATGAACACGTGTTGGCACAAATGGTTACCAGCTTTGGAAAGAATTCAACAGCTCCATGGCATTTAGTCAACGACAATCAACATAAAATAAAAAATTCAAGTGACCGTGAAAAAAGTTAGGTCCACAACAAAATACACATTTTGGTGAATTATGTATTCATGGCTTACAGGAAATTCTCCACGCCGCCTCCCGACCTCATATCCCCAAAATTGGAAACTTGCCGAGAAGGTCAGTAAACCGTGTATTTTCTTTTAATCGTATTTGGACAACACAATGTTATTTCTGCACAATTTGTACCACGTCTCCTAAAGACATACGAGCCAAAGCACACGAGCATCCCATCCTATCGAGCCTACTTCATCACTCCCTGCTTTTCCTTCCACCCCCCACCCACTCATCCGTGTGATGGGATTGGGGCGCGCTTCATCACAAGGAAGGGGATTACCGAGGTGGTGGTGGTGATGAAAGAACCTCGGGTATGATGGGAAGAATAGTGCGTGGTGGGTGGGGGCCTTGGCAAGGTACCCTGTGACAGCGAGACCTTGGTCAAGGACGTCGCCAGCCAGCCGGCGGGTGCACCTGACAACAGAAGGAAACCAGACTAATCGAGTCGACGTGTGTCATGAACAATGCAGTTAATGTGCCCTGCGAATTAGGACGATTGATTGGCGTTTCTAATACGTGCGTGGACGTGGACTGGATGGGGGGGGGGGAATGGGTTGGTTACATACGGTGGAAAGATACAAGATGTGTTTGGCATGTAGATATTAGGTACGTCCACGCGAGTTGGAATAGAAAGGCTATTTGTACATGTGTAACGAACCTCATGTGCGTGTGTTCGTGTTCATGTTGGGGGTGAAGAGCGTGGGAACCCATTCCCAGGTAAACCACCCCCTCTGTTTATCGTTAGCCCGGGAATGTAACAATAGACGACTGGTGGAGGTGGATTCGGTGTCTGAGCGAAAGGTGGATTTCCACTTCTCCGGGTGACTCACCAACCAACCCCGTGACAATAAGGCACGCGGGGACACAGGAAAAGGAGCTACGGGAGGGGGAGGGGGAGGGGGGGGGCAATACCTCCGCGAAAGCAGTCTGAAGCAGGACTTTATATTCTGGGAGGGGGTGACTGGGTTGATGATGGTTACAGTAGAATACAAGGTACAGTAGGGGGAGGTTGGAAGAACGAAACGATTGGAAATAGGAAAGCGGAAAAGAAAAATACGATGAGTACAAAAGGTAGTCAGTCAGATACACGTTCGGTGGAGAGGGGGACAGGAGGGAATATGAAAGAAGTTGGGTGGAAAATGCTTGGGTGGCGGTGAAGTGGGAAAATGGTGATGGAAAAGGAATGCAAGGTGTGAGCAACGAAGAAACTAGGATCGAGGGGACAATGGTAAATAGACTGGGATGAGAGGGCGGGAGGAGGTAAGGGAAATAGGGGAGAGGGAAAGAGGTACAAGCTGACGTTGTGGTTGGCCCACAGTATAAATGTAACGAGAAAACACGGGAAACTGAACAGGTGACCGTCGGACGGGTACGGGCAAGCGCGCACGCACACAAGAATGAGAAGTGGAGCTGAAATTATGGGTAGAGAAAACGTCATGTAAAATGCAGAGCTGGAGCAGTAAAATATGGGTGGTTTGTTTAGGGGGAGGGGAGAGGTTGTAGAAATGGAAATGGGAGGGAAAGAAGTCACCCGACGAAAGAATATTAGGTGGCAGAGGGCGTGGAAAATAGGACATGTCTGAGAGAAGGTAGAGACTATAGTTGCCAGAAGATGAGAGGTTACGAAGAAGCGGCGACGAAACAAGAAACTGACCAAGGTAAATTAAAAACGAGGTAAGTCGGGATAAGGAGACGAGTAGCGAGACGAAGGGAGATTGGGGAATAGGAGGGTTAGAACTTAGAACGAGACCCTGACGAAACGAGACGGGAAGAAGGGCGAAAGGGGGGGGGGAGTTATCTACAAAAGGAGCTGCGACATGACAATAGAAGGGTGTCGAGGTGAGGATAAGAGATGATAGGAGGGGTGGGAAGAAGGTATGCCAAAAGAAACGTGAGGGGAGATGGGGAGTGAGAGGGGACGAGGAGGAGGGGGGGAGTGGACGAGACGTGACCAGAAGTCCAATGAGGCAGACAACAGGGGAACAGACATTGAAAGAGTACTATGCTTGGGGGGTGGGGGCGTCGTCGACGGGGGTGGAGGGAGGCACATGGGATATGCATCGAGATGGCATGCTGGAGGGACGCAAGGTAGAAGCGGGATGAAGAAATACGTCAGTAGTGCAGGAGAGACGAGCATTGTTAATGCACGTTTGTGTTCGCACGCGCTTGTGTGTAAATGTGGAGAAGAACCGATAACCAAATAATGTAACTGGACGAATTAAATGCGCTGCAAACTCAAGCCTGGCGATAAAGAAAACAGATGTGGTCAACAGAGGAACACATGCATACGACGCGCACGAGGCAACGGTGACACCACCACCACCAAGAGAAGCAAATCTCGAGAGGGAGTGAGAATGTGTGTGATGTGTGTGTATGTGTATGTGTGTATGTGTGTGTGTGTGTAGGCGAATTAAGCATGGAGAAATGAATTTTGTGGAGAGGAGCATCTCTCTTTAGGACAAGAGCAAATCTGGCATACAGGGAGATTCAAAGCTCGAGGGGTTGGGGTGGGGGGTTGCGGTGGGGATAAGGGAGTGTGCAGAAGATTGTGTCCGGGTTGGGTAGAAGAAAACGAATGCAGGGGAGATCCATTGCACTGTCAGTATAATATATACTTTCTAATAACCAAAGAAACGTCTTGGGGTGTTTCTCAGCCATGTAGACCCATGCTCTTATTGAAGTGCATATACTATACTGTACAAGTTTCTATTGTCCTTCCTGGCTGGCGACATTCCCAACATGGCTGTTATTACTAGACTATTACTTCATTTACTTGTCAGTAGAATATATAAATGGCAAGTTCAGCTTAATTTCATGAACATCTAATACGGGGCAAAGAGACGTGTGGCTACGTGGTGGTAGGTTTCATAATAAACTGACCAACAACGAGCCCTTGTTGCTTGATCTTCGTCAGCCGAAGACCTTCATAAAGACTCCTGGTGAAAGTCCATAATCTTTAACATTAGCAAAGACCCCAACCTAGCCTTATGGCTAGTTCTGCTGCCGGCACATCAACTGGTGTGGCAGCTGTTATGCCTAACTTCGATATGCAAATTCACAAAGGGGCTGAACTTCGTCGTCACGAATTAGAATGATAACTAGGACTACGAAGGCGCCGCCACCGCAGCACAAAGTTTACGACAAACTTAATAACCAACAACGACGGTGGTAACTATAAACTCGAACTGCGAGATCGCAAAGTAAACGCGATCATTACGAGGAGGAGGGGGTGGGGGGCGTAAACCAGAGTCCCTTCGGCCACCAGAACCTGCTGTGTTGTGGAGAACGTCTCTACTCAACGGAACAAAGTTCGCGCCTCGCTTAAAACACGAAAGCCTGAACTATGGTGAAACCCAATACTAATCCCCTTAGGCAAGGGAGGGGGGGGGGGGCGAGTGTCATAAGATCACTGCATTGCCCAAAAGGGAAAAAAAATCAACCCACTCAGACTTTCCAATTTCAATTTTCGCGCCTCTCGAGTTTCGAGCCTCCCGAACGTGCCTGAGTGCACCTTTGTACCATTCGGCTAGTGCATGAATGGCTGACACCGTGAAAGTGACGAAGCGTTTGGTTTACGGCAATTGTATGACTTTTATTGTAGCTAGCAAGAGGGCAATTTACCCTCTTAAAAGCCCTGGTATAGACTGAACATTGCCAACGATACGTATCGTCTCTAAATTCTACGCAGAATTACCTAACGGAAAGTTTGACAACGAACTGCTACAGGACTCATGCAAGCGATCATGTCAAAGTTAAAGATGATAAGTTTACAAGTTTCATCCACCTATTTCGAAAAAAAAACATCCTACCTCTTCCTAGAAACAAGGACAAACATCTTTTTTTTTATGTGGCCTAGTCTGGTCAATACTAGTTCTAAAGCTCTCATCCTGGAGGGTAACTGCCAGCGATCACGAGTCAGGCAAGGAATAAAGAGTGAATCAGGGTCCGCACTGTAAGCTCCTCCAGACGTGTTTACAAAATCTTAGATTACGGATTACATTATCTTCCAACCTCGCATACTGCAGGCACCTACATTCCCACCATCACGCTCGCTTTCATGTGAGGAATTTATGAAGAAATCCCGGATAGGTCCCCACTTGAACAACAACCGCGCCAAATATACACAGAACATCACCAAACCCTTGAGCCACGGCAACACCGGCATGACCCACGCCTTTCCTCACCACCTCCACCCGCCCCATTTCTCCTTTCCTCAACCTAACTTCCCGATTTTCATCTACAGTACTCTTCCTATTCCATTTCCTCCCTCTCAATTCGTTATCTCCTCTACCTCAGAACTCCTCTCGAAAGATCTCCCTAGATCCGACTCCAACCCCCCGGACCAATCTTCTCACGTACAAACGTTTAATCTGTTCACCGCACCAAGGGCAGACGAGTGTTCTTACGAAACGTTTTCTTACACGCTCAATAGACGCCCTCATAGTGAGAGCAAACAGTTAGCTGATGGGCCGCTGAAGACGGATATTTCAACCGCCAAATGGACACATCTGAAGAGCGAGGGAAGGGAAATTGCCAAACCCGAGGAATGCGCATCGTGACTGACCAAGACGGGTTATCTACAAAAATGTACACATACACGTGCACTTCCCTACGCGCATGCGCACACAATAATGCTATCCCCTAGCGGCATTCTGGGTAACCAAGCCTTCATGACATGTAGATCACCTATTAGTTCACGACAGATGTATCCCGAGGGTGTGGTGACGAGTAGGGAGAAGGGCGAAAGTTTGATGCACAAGCGAGCGAGGGGAAGGAAGGTTGGGGAGGGGGGGGGGCGAAGGAGGGAGGCGAGAAGCTAAAAATTGGCAAGGAAAGTTGGGATAATATAAAAAGACTTGGAAGAAAAGGGCAAGTGTAGGTGATAGTGGTTGGGGCTGGAAAAGGTGTTGGGGAGGGGAGGTAAGGGGAAGTGACGGGAGTCGGGGAGACAATAGAAGCTGAAGAAAGAGGGAGGGAGGTAGCGGGGGCAGAAGCGAGGAAGTTGTGGGTAGAATGGGGTGCAGAAACTTCAATGAGAAGGGGGGCGAGGAAAATGAGAAAAATGGAAATGGGCGAGGCAGAGAGGGGAAATGGAAATTAGAAACGAATGCCGTCGATATATAGGTGAGGAGTGGGGGGGGGGGGGTTGCAAGAGGGACAGGACGACTACCAAGTGCGAGGCACTAAATTCCCCGGGAAGATGCCCCACGAAAATATCCCAAGTCAAAGAAAGTAAGGGGATAGAAGGAAGGGGGGGGAGGGAGGGAAGGAGGGAGAGGGGAGCTGAAAGACCAGGAGCAGGTCGAGGGGAAGGGGGGAGGATCCCTGAAACCTCGAGCGACCATGTTCGAAGTGACAGAGGACGCTTATTCGACAAGACACACCTGACCTGACACGACCTGAGCCGCTACGGCTACTGCTGCCACCGCCGCTGCTTCAAACGGCCAAGTTGTTGGACCGGGTTGGCAGGGGGAAACAGAACGGAAAGTTTTAATAGGGTCAAGGGAACTCCCACAACAAAAAGGGACAAAACGTAATGGAACGGGAGTGGGAGAGGGTAGGGTGGGGGTGCACGGTTAGTCCGCACCGGGATTGGGGTTAAAATAGAACATCTATAACATAAAAAGCCCAAAGGAAATGGACAGGGGACGTGAAAATACAAAAACTCACGAAAGCAAGGCAGGCATAGGTCAGACTTTGGCCCTGCACCGCCTTTAACATACACGAACTATTGTGACCTCAACCACAAATGTGGTGCGTGCTGCGGTGTCTAAATATTTGTTATGCGAGGGAAAATGTCGACACATAGTCAAGATTCTGACAAGAAGGAAGCTACTGAGGGCGGGTGTTGGGGGAGGTGGGAGAATGCGTTGCCTCAATACGATCGGAAATAGCGATTGGGAAGTGATCAGTACGAACTTTTGGAACTTATGTTAACCACATCAAATCTAATCAGTAAATTCTGAACGGAGGTCCAGTATTAAATGGATAAAAATACGATCAAGGACAACCTCGTCACACCGTCTGTAACGCTGCTAAATGTTTTTATTTCTGGTTTGGATAAAGGCGATTTTATGCAGCTGAAGAGTCTTAGTGATGAGGGGAGAGTAGGTCTCGACCAATAAAGCCTTGCAGTCCACGGTCCGCTCCCCCTCCGCCGACATCAGCTTTTTATGAAAACCGCTCGTTCTTTGCCACGAAAAAGCGAAACATTATGCCACATAGTGTAAAGGCTTAAAGAGGGTTGACGTCCTTAACAAAGGCTTAGATGGGGGGCTGGGCTGCCGGCCACGACAAAGGGTGAACGAGGAAACGACAGTTCCTACAAAGGCTCGAAGAGGAATGATGGCCACAGCACTGGTTGAAAGGACAACTGATGATGGGAACCTCAACATCGAATGCAAAGGTGGAAGGGTGATCGCAAGTGTGATACACGAGGTGGGAGTGAAAGAAGGGAGGAGGGTGAAGGAGGGAGGATGGTGAAGGAGGGAGGATGGTGAAGGAGGGAGGGGGGAAGAAGGGAGGGGGGAAGGAGGGAGGGAAGGAAGGAGGGAGGTAAGGAAGGAGGGAAGGAAGGAGGAGGAGAGGTGGGGAAAGGAGGAGGGGGACGAGGAATGAAGTAGGAGAGGTGGGGAAGGAGGGAAGGAAATGGAAGGAGTGAAGGGAGATTTGTCATGGGAAATGACAACAACAACTTGGAGGGCGAGGGAGATGGAGGAACAGGAGTTGTAGCAACAGCGGGAGAAGGCAGAGGTTAAAAATAAGGGCAAGGACAAGTAGGTCGGGCTGATGAAGGAACGGCACCCAAACACAATGAAACAAGCGATTAAAGGGAGGGAGCGAGAAGGAGGGGGAAGGGAAGGGAAGGGAAGGGAAGGGAAGGGAAGGAGGAAGAAAAGGTATCACGTGATGCAAGGGAGGAGCAGCGGACCCTCCTCCCCGTGAAAGGCTTACTGTCATGGGGCCCGATGCTATCTTACGTCAACAGGACCATTGCCCCCCCCCCCCACAACCTCCCCACTTCACACTCAAGGGACCGTTCACGACTAAAAACCAACATGTTGAAGGTGGTAGGGAGGGAAGGTAGGAGATTAGGGAAAAGTAGAGGGCAGGGGAAGAGGATGTTCTATGAAGAAATCCATGTTAAGGTGAAACGGCAAGGTTGGGTCTGGCGTAACAAAGCACACTGTTTACTTTTGACAAAAAATAAAGTGCAGTTAAGGGGTACGTTGGAGTTTCTGGTTTGAAATCGCCAAAACAAATGAACGACGCACTCCGATTGTGCCGAACAGAATCGAGCAGACCCGAGCCAGGCTACGCTACAAGCTTTGCTCTGCACTTATAATGAAGTTGATGATAAACGAGCGCCGTGGCAATCAAGTCTGTTTCTTCTCGACCTTGCTCGTTAAGTACACCAGGTATCGAACCATTACGAAGACAGGAGCCAGTCATCGGGAACCACTTCGGTGCCCTAACGGGGTGGAGGTGGAAATGGTGTAGGTGGTGCGTATTGTGGTGATGGAAATGGTGTAGGGTGGTGGTATGGTAGTGATGGCGTTAGTGGTCGTCGTCTTTAGTGAACGTTGTCCGACGACGATGATGATGCTGTGTGGTATCACCACTTCATTTTCCGGGAAAAATACTTGAACAGAAAGCCAATAATCAACATTTAAGGGAAACCGAGTATCTACACTTGTCAAGTGACGTAGTGGCACTGAAATTACTAGCTACTCCATTCCCGCAGTGAGCACTGCACATCTCCATGTTCTACCACTTCCAATACGACCATGACAGAACAAGCAGAAACAATGGCAAACAGCAACAAGAAAAATAAGCGACAACAGAAAAAAAAGTAATAGTAGCATCAGCACAAGAGGGAAAAAAAAAAAAAGTTTGATGGAGACTTCCAAGACTTTTCCCGGGTTCTATGCGACGTGGCTTGCTGCAGGTCCAGAGACGTCAAAAAACACGTCTTTCTACGGGCCTCCTGTTCCTGTCGCAGCTGTTCCGTTGCAGCTGGAGCAACACCGGCCCCACCTTATGCCATGGTAATGAGAAGGGGCGCTGCCCCCGGCCAGGCACGTGGAAGTTGCCATATCGATCTACAGGGCTAGCACTTTGTCGATGAATGCGAATGTGTACCAATCTCGTTACGTAAGAACAATTCTAACGAGTAAGAAACTTGTGCGGGGCACGACCCCCACACTCCCTTGCGCGCCCTTTCGGAGCTCAACACCTCTT
This sequence comes from Oratosquilla oratoria, assembly GCF_046742065.1. Classification (NCBI taxonomy): domain Eukaryota; kingdom Metazoa; phylum Arthropoda; class Malacostraca; order Stomatopoda; family Squillidae; genus Oratosquilla; species Oratosquilla oratoria. Next base: position 60,381,129 of record NC_134777.1, read on the forward strand.
CCCCCTCCCCCTTGCTAGTCCCATCAAAGGAGCCACCCTGCCATGTGGCTACAGTGCCGGGTCCAGCTTATGAATAACTAACGCCCAGGCACCCGGAAGGCAACGTCAATAAACGCGGTCCCTTCTGCGGTGCATGGGGGTAATGCTCGCCCACAGGCAGGCCGGCCTGTCTGCCTGCCTCCCTGCCTACCTCCTGTCGACAGAACACCAACTCGGCATAAGCCCCCAAAACAAAAACAAATAAATATAGCATTAAGGAGACCCCTTCTCTCTCCTTAACGGCTATTTCCATCCCGGGGCATCGACCCAGCAGCCGTAGTAATAAAACGGCCGGCAGCAGCGCCGGCCAGGTGGTGCCTCCCCATCCCCCTAGGGAACCTCAATGGCCCTTTGTCCAAATATACCAATAACCTCCGCTACCATTGGCACCCGTGATATAGGGCAGACCACGGTAAGAAGGGCGTTAAGTGCTTGGGAGGTACGGGTAAAGGGGTAGAGAAATCGACGGCGAAGAGTCTCCGAGACAGAAGTTCTGTCCTTCTCGCCAGGGTATGGCAACGCTGTTCCTGCTCACTACTTCGCCACTAAGACCTCGGGTGCACGCGTCGCTTGCAATAGCGCCTCATGAACATTGTGGCATGTCTCGTTTATTTTGGCCGTCTCCGTAGCGGACTTCACTGTGGGTCGAGCCTATCCTGATTTTCCCTTCAGTACTGGGTGGCATTCCTCTTGTTCTGAATGCAGCCTGGGAGGTACTCATTCAGCATCGTGAAAAGAAAATAATATAAATTGATCAAGGAATAGAAGGACGACGACGAGGAAGATGAAGAACAAGAATATTAAAAAAGGAAGGGGGGAAAGAGGAACAATCGGAAACGTAGGAAAACATGAAGGATAGGGAAGGAGGGAAACTAAGAGGAAGAATATGAAGAAGGAAAAGAAGAGGAAGAGGAAAATAAAGACGTAACAAAAATACACGCCACATTAGTTCTAACACCTTAAAGTACCACTAACCACCTCTGTGCGACACTGCGTCCACCACTCCCGAGAACACCTGCACTACCAACCCCATAGCTGGCCATTTCTCCTCGAGTGTATCATTCACATAGGCCTTCCTGTATATTCAATGCCAGAGACCCCTATTGTGTTGTGGGTGAGAGCGTATACCGGAAATGAAGGCCTCGCCGAAGTCGAAAATATTTAGTACATTTTATGCAAGAACGAAATGCTTCATTCAAAGAACTTTGCGCTCGCTCACTAACGTTATCACACGCACGCATAAGGAATATTCCAACAACATTACGCGCGATCACGCACGCAGCAAATAAACCCAAGTAATTGAAAAACCTGCAAAAACATCTGAAACTGCATTAGCACGCCGAACCAAGTTACGTCAGAGGAAGAGAAAAAAGAAATGATGACTTGTCCAAATAACCAAGTTCACCGACATCATCAGGCAGAGATGCGTACGTACACAAACAACGCGGAGGGCAAGAAAACAACTCCACGGCTACCAAGCAGAAGCAGCAGCATCCAACCCAGTGTAGCCAACTCGGCAGCAAGGCACACAAGCTACTAACCGCATGAACAACATTAAATGGTTTCATCGGGAGCACAATTACACAACACTCAATCCTGCAAAAACAACATTCCCTACGATAATGATTCACACAAGAGCACATGCGCGTGTCCATGCTGCAACACAACACTGGACTGCCGTTGTCGTAACCGTCAACACGGGTCCCGCATCAGCCAAGCGTCAAATCGCCAAACCCTAACAGCACATAAAAAGTGGTCATGAAACGAAGTCGTCAACAAACTTGTCCACACAAGAGCAGCTGTAAAGTCATGTCATCAACAAATAAAAATATGCATGGCTATATCAAACTAACTCCACTCTTGCGACAGTGGGGAAAGGGGGATGGAGGGAGGGATGGAGGGAGGAAGGAAGGAAAAGAAGCGAGCAGCAATGCAGAAGAGAAAGAGGGATGAAGGTGGGAGACCAGAGTAATGAAAAGAAATTATGGGAATGGAGAGCAGGGAAAACTGGAGAAAGGAATAAGATCGAGAGGGTAAAACTTAAGATGAGGGAACATTAAGACAAACAATGGCACAAGGAAACGACGCGGTTTTCTTTCTGAACAGCACACAGGCGTCGTCGCAACCTTTATGTGGCACTGTTGTGTTGTTAGTTTAGCAGCTGCAGACCCTGTTTGGAGGCTACTACTAGTTATCAAAACCTTTCTATTGTGGACCGATATCCACCTTCGTAGGAACCACCAAGTCGTTAAGAAACGAAAGTGAAACGAGGACGAGGGGGAAGCATAGCAAAAATGCGGTGGAGAAACTAGGTGCAAAAGAAAATGTGTAAACGTGGTCGGACTTTGGAGGACATCAAACTAAACTATTTTTGCATCCAGATCTCAGATCAAAAGTGAAGTTCATCAATTCACTTTTGGAAAACTAGACCTATATATGACCCTGTCGAAGCTGCAAACTCAACGACGACCCAAGCACACGAATCAACTTTTAGTCATGAGGAGTTTGGTATACTCGAACTTTGGAAAAAAGTCGAGGGGGTTGGTCCTTCAACATGTCAACAAGTCGTGCAGCTGGCATATACGAAATGTTAACCTTAGAAACTGCCGTTAATACACGAATGTTTCAAATTAAAATGCCGAGCACGTGGGGAGGGAAAAGTTTATCGAAAAAATACGAAAAAAAAAAAATCCTAAAGTACACGAACATTCTACTAAAAACCCAACAAATTTAAATATAATTATACCTAAACATACTGGCATCGAATTTTAACTTCAAAAAATGTAAAAACAACTTCACCATCCACGATCAACGAATAAAACACGAAGGCATCTAACGAGACTATACGAAAGGGACGTGGTGTGGATACGAAGGCAAGAACGGGAAACGTGGGGCATTGAAATGCGAGCGTCGGTCACGTCGGCGGGCGGATACTGAAGAAGGTGACGACAAAGGACGTTACAAAGACCCAAGACACCCCGAAACCTTTGTTTCCTCGAAACGCCTCTTCCTCCCCCTTTGTAGCATCGGGAGAGTCTTCCTCCTTTGAAGTGAGGATAAGGATTTTGCTTCTACCATCTTCTGCTTCTTGACTCTCACAACCAGGTCGATCTCCAAGGACCCAGGGTGGTGGTGGGCTACGGCTTGGGCACCATGGTCGGGTAGGAAGCGAAGCATGGGTCATGCTACCAAGTGTGGTTGGACGAGCTGAATTTCAGTGTCAATTCCATGTAAGACGCAGGCTACACAAACACATCGGATCCATTACCTACCAGGATGGGAAAATTAAACCCGATACCTTCCTTGGACCCACACGTCTCTCCTTTGACCTCCGTCTTCTTCCCTGTCAACTCTTACCCCAAGAGCTTGGCGCCTCCCCGACCGCTCGTCTGCCGTGGACTGGGTGAGAGTTCCTACACGCGTTTGTGGGCTCGGGGCGATGCACCACCGCGAGTGCGTGAAGGAACGTCAGTCCTGTCCCGGACAACCATGACAGGCAAGCAGGCTAGCTGTTGGTTGATTGGCTGACCGGCAGACAGAAGGACGAGAGGAACGCTAGCTTGGTCACCTCAGTGCAGGGCAATAATTACATGGGAACTTAAACTTGTGGGCCTTGCAATGGAAGACAAAGGGAGGGATAGAAGTAGACAGAGGGAGGGTGAGGGGTGGAGGAGAGGAGAGGAGAGAGAAAAACACCAATGGAGAAGAGAAGAACGCGAGGGGGCAGAGAAGGAAAGTGCTAAAAGAGAGATGGCAAATGGGAAAGGGAGAAGTGTGTGGAAGAGAGTCATATCATACACTAACATTTTTAACAAATGTGATACGTCCAATGTCACCAAAAACCTTCATTGGAGAAAACGAGAATATTGGTCAAATACTACGGTTAATTTGGCTAACAATCATTGCTTTACTAACTGATATTGCCATGTAATAAAATCAAACGTTAGAGCACTGGCGTTCTATACGTTCAGTCTTAAGATGCTCTCTTTCCAAGCAAAATACATACTGTACACGACGAAGGGGAGCTGAGCCAAGAGAATTATACTCTTTCGTCTCCATAGCAACCTCTCTAACACAGGGATTATAGCCAGCTTCAATTAATACAGCTCGTACCTTGCGACCCTTCTACTTTGGTTGCAGTCGTGGCATTTCAATCATTACCTGTAGCGTCCCGTGGACAGTCAAGTTATGATAGAGAAATAATCAGTCAAGTTTTCAAATATAACATACCCGAGTGCTTACAAGATTGTAGGCCAATTGCATTACAATTTTTTCCACTTTCTTGAAACTTGACGAGGACTGCAACAAGTGTTAAGCAAAAATTCCTGGTTAAGTGTTTGCAAGTGGACAGTCTCCAGACGTCTTGTTTGTGTCCATCAAAAATAACGAATTCCATGCATAAATGCTTAGTTCTTTCCATTCGTTCAAAACCTGCTTAGAACTGCCACAGCCGTTCGTCAAGTTTCCCAATTAGAGTTTGCAAATGACTATGAAAATAGTGAGGGGGTTGATAAAAGTAGGGGATGGAAGAACTAAGGGGTGGGGAAGCAACGAGTAGGGCGTAATCTTGGTCAGAAGGTAGACATGTAGAGAAGTGGATGGTGCTTTGTGGGAACTGCTAATATACACGGAAAAGTGTCGGGCATTTCCCCTTTAACCTTGAATGTAACTAGGTGATGTAATTAACCTACGTGGGAAACCTCCCTCGGTGGTGAAATGGTGTAGGAGTCGAGATGATTAGCGCTTGGACCAAGAGAACATACACAAGTCCTCGTGAAACCCAACCTAATCAAGCACCCCCGTTTTCTTAAGGAGAAAGAAGGAGAAAGAGGAGGAGGGGAAGAAGGAGGCAGGAGAAGGATGAGAGGGAGGAGGAGAAGGAAGAGGGGGAGAAGGAAGAGGAGGAGGAGAAAAAGGAGAGAGAAGAGGGAGAAGACGACGACGAAAAAGACGGAGGAAAGGACGACGAATGAGGAGGAAGGAGGAGGAGGAAGAGGAAGAGAATGAGGAGGAGAAAGGAGGAGAATGAGGAGGAGAAAGACGAGGAGGAGAAAGAAGAGGGAGAAGACGACGACGAAAAAGAAGACTGAGGAAAAGACGACGAATGAGGAGGAAGAGGAAGAGAAGTAGTTGTAGGAGGAGGAGGAGGAGAACAACCACCACCATTCGAGAAAGCAGCAGTCATGTGATTGCCACTACACGCTGCTCGTCCAGATTTCCACGAAATAACGAATTTCTGTCCCCGTCTGCGGTAACCACCGTAATTGCACTCCTCCACTGATTGTGCACCCATCCGCTCGCCACCCACACCCACCACGCCACCTCCAGCGCCGCAGTCTGGCACTAACGACGGTTTCAGCGCCGCAATTAGGAATTTTCATCATTATTCAGGACGAAGGGAACTCGTGCCGGGCCTAGGAGCCTTTACGGTCCAAACGCTGTACCAACTTATCTCACCTCTGCTTGCTTAAGAAGTTCTTCCTACCTGCCCTCAACTGCCATTAAGAACACCAAGCCCTTCCTGCCCGTTCCCCTTCAGCCTATCATTCCCCACTCGCCCTTGTATCTTATCGCACCCTCCACTAACCTGTAGCAGGTAGTAACCCTATTACCAGCTCCATCAGTCGGCGCCCCTCGCGCGCCAACACAAAGAACCAACCCAAGCCCGGAGGCAGAAAAGACCCCAAGAGAGGCGAAGTCTCCCAACTCGGGCATTATCCACTCTTTACCCTTTCACCATGGTGATACACTTGATACCGTATACCTTTAGTTTCAAACCAAGTTAGCATTTTTTGTTTGTTTTCAAACTGATAAAATCATCCGGCGTTAGGGAGAGCAAGAAGAGTTCCTTCCCTGTAGAGAGGTACAGTAATCCGTTTTTCACTATTCACCTTTTTCAGAGTATCTGGGTAAGACTTATTTCTATGGCAGATACATTTTCCACACATTTCCACCTACTTAAAAGGTCCACATGTTCACACACACGTGGTAATATCTTCAAGAGGGTCATACACGATCAAGGTTGCTTCAACGCGTGATACCATTATCAGAATTACACTGGTTTCCGACCAAAGTGGTACGAGTTTGGCATCAACGCCAACAGTTAAAGACTGAACCTTTGCAATTTGGATAAATTTCGGATTTTCAAGAACTGCTTTTGGGTTTTATAATAACTTAGCAGACACAGTTAAAACAAGAGGGTAGGCAGAGCACGAAGAATCTTGTGAAGTCATAGTTTGCAAATGGATTCCTGGAGTTGCTTTTCCAGCAAACGTGGGGCCAAACGAGTATCGACAAAAGCCTCGAGATATTGAACACAATCATTTCATCAGATATGAAGACTTCTTGTCCTTGAAAACTATCCCAAGGCTCTCCTAACATTCAACATTATATCCAAAATTTCAATCCCCAGCCCCCAGCCCTCTTGGTGAAATTTCTACAATTCTTCACCTAGCATTGCCTCGAGTTGTCTGGTGCAGCCCGATCTCGGAGAATCCTATCGCTTGGATCCATCTGCCCCCGCCCCTTCTGGATTCTGGAGGTCATTCTCGCGTTTAGGGCCTCCCAGCTACCCCAATCAGATCCCGAAGGCTCGAACAGGTTCAATAGGTTAAGTGATGCAGACACGAGAGCCTCCGTGCCACATCAAAAACCCAAACTCTCCCCCACCATTCTGATGTGCTTCGCGAGGATGCCGAGTTTAATATACTGGCGGCAGCCGAATTGTAATTTCTTATGTCGTGAGGTTTAGAAGGAGGTTTAAATTCTTAGTGTTGTGGACGACTGTAATAGCCTTGTGGCCTGAAGTTACTCACACTTGAAAAACTGACGTTTTCAGAGTCTTTCGTTTTCGTTCCGTGTAATAGTTTCACGTCCTGCCGTGGGCAGATATGTCGTGAACTTCGGTATAATACAAATGCCACGTCTTTCGTCCAGTCCCATGCAGCGGACAATCCACATCCACCAACGGCTGTTGGATCCGTCAGCAACCCGAAATCTCACTATCAGATTCTCCATCTCTCACGACTAGGCGCCCTCGCATCCACCCTCCGCCACGCTCAACCTGTTTATATTCCCAGCACCCTCCACAATAATACAACCAACCTCCACCTTTCCTCGGACAATATTCCTTCTCGATCTTTCCTCCAACACGGTCACGCTCAACATACATGTCCACATTTTACAATCACGGAGTAAAATGTCGCCGTCAATACTTAAGATGTTTGTCATCCATAAAAGAGTGGTGGTGGTGGGAGGAGGGGGGGGGGCTCCTCCTTTACATCTGTCGGGTGCGTTAGTGATTACTCACTATTCGTAGATTTATGAACACCTCTTTTGAATACCAATATATCCTGACTTTCTCTACAACTTTATTTTCTGATCCTTTGCGAGCTCGCCTAGTCCAAGAACACTTTCCTTGGCCTGTGCCGGTCTCCTTTGCCCAGTTCCCTGTTCACGATCATAGTCACCATCCTGACTCGGTTCTTGTTGTCACTCAGCAGCCCAATCCCGTTGCCCTTCCCCTTGGAATGGAAGGCCCTGTACTCTGGTCACCTTCCAGGCCCATAGAACCCTCTTGGGGCCTCCCTAGGGCCGCCGGACCATAATCCACTGCCGTGGCCTGTCTCTCCGCATCTGCCCCTTCACGCTTGACCGAGGACCTATGGCGTTAAAAGTTCGTCCCCTAATCTTAACCGCCTCGTACTCGCCCGACTCTTGGGCTCTCCAGTACCCTCCATATACACACACCCACATGACACTTCACGTTCCATCAAGCCTTACCCCTCACACCACTTCACCTGTTCCGCGTGGCAACTAATAGGTAACGCGGGGCGGGGAGGCCCGACCCGGTCCTTGGGGGCAATGACCAGGCACACATCAATGAGGAAGCCATCAACGCTCTCGTGTACTTGTTTGGTCTTTGGATGCAAATGAAGATAAAGTATCACCACCTTTATGTATTGTTTAATTTTGTATATAAACAACACACCTCACCATCCCACTCCCACGAAGTCAAACCCATGGTAGGGCAAAGCCCTGCCAGTTTGCGGCAAGCTGCCCCCCTCTTTGGCCAATGTTGGGTCGCCTCGTCGCCTGACCAGGGTTGTAAACCAACGCAAGAAGCATGCAGTAGTACCCGGGAATCGAACTTGCAACCACCTGCTCAGTGGTTCAACACTGTATCCACTGGGATAATTTCTGAAAACCCACGCGCTAACGGCAACGCGCGCGCACACACACAAACACACACGAGCGCAGACTTAAAAAAATTGCTGACCTCTTAGCGTTCTAATCACAACAGCTTTATCCTACAATCTAACACGGGGGAGCCTCTGCCCGTTTCATTTTCTTGGGCTGCGAGTCGTCCACTCTACACAAGTTTCAAACTAAATACCCCTAGACCTATCCCATTACCCAACCTTACTGTGCCCCTACATCTCCCTTGCACTCCGTATCACTCCCTCCTCCTGGGCCTCTTTCAAGCAAACCCCACCCTCTCTCCTCCGGCCAGTCGTTTAATTCAACGCTCACGAAGTGCACTGATAAATACCACACCATTTTCGGAACCATCTCCCATTTCATCATTGCGTTTTTGTGCCACTCCCAAGACGAGCACCGGTACGAATACATCTAGGTCACCAGCTTGCAGAGACGGTGCTTCAAAACTGGCTTGGCAACAGGAATAAATGCCCCACATACGATCACAGAAGACGCAAACACGTATTACACCACCTTACACGAGCATCTCTTCACCGAGTGACTTATGGACTAATCCGTTAACCATGGCCGGTGCCCTAGGGGAAGCGGGTTGCAAGATAACCGTGGCAAGGAACTGATTGATGGTGCCACGCCCAGAGCCTCTTGGTACCATTTTCTATTTATCTCCGTGCTACCTTCGCTAGTAAACATGCCTCTATTGTTACTGTTATTTTCTAGCTAACTAAAGACCCATTTTATCAAACTGGTTGTGTGTCTGTGTGTGTAAACTACTTTCCCTCACGGCTATGATCATCCCCACCACCTTTGCCCGAATAAAAGTGTGGTTTTAACTGAAAATCAAATTGTCATCACAGCAACGGGGTCAACGTCTCCTAACCCAATGTTTCAACCTACAGGAATTTCAGTCATGTGCAGGACTCTTCACCTATGACCTTCCCTGGTCTCCATCCCTCCTCGTCACATCTTTGTACCTCTACCTCTCCTAGCACCACCCTTGAAACTCAACACCAAGTGCCAATGATTGATGCCCACTCATACAACCCCACCATCACCCCCCTTCCCGCCCTGTTCCTAAGTTTTCTTCTCCTGCTCCGCCTCACTCTGGTGGCAGTCCGTGCACTGGTTCTTAACCGCGTCACTAAATCCCTGAATGTCCACGAAGGGCACCGACCGAAATCAAGTACTTGTGGAAACAGGACTATTTTAAGTGACAAGGAGGAAGTTGGACAGCATTTCATAAGAGATGTATGTACAAGCAGGTGTTATATACGAGGCATAAGAGACCGAGGCGATCACCCCCCCCCACACACACACACATATTTGGTGTCCAGCTAATCAACTCCCCACCTACACCCAGATACGTGGTCAACCCCTCCCCCTTCTGGTAGTGCCCCCCTTTATTTGCATTATATAATTGCTTTTCGCCGGTCATAAGCAAGCATTGCTACTGTGTGCTACAGCAATGCAGACACACACAAAGAGACCTCCCCATCTATCAGTATACTTCAAAGAATCCTTTCACAATCCCTTCTACTTAGCCTTCCCATCACTTTCCCCTTTCCTCCCCACCCCCCAATTTCTTCAAGTCAAAGTAACCACTCAAGGACGTGACTCGCCCCCATGACCTCTTCAGAGTTAAAATTACAGTACTCCTATTCTGCCGTGCTCTTCATTCACCGTTTACAGTCATACTAGACTACTAGATTTGTGGCTCCAATGTTGACGTCACCATTACCATACGACCTGGTATTGTTGGGCGTGGTGGTGGTCGTCCGACACCAGTAGACCACGACCGAAATATAAATTTCAAAAAAAAATATAAAATGCGTAGTCCTCCACTAAAAATGCGACAGAACACTAAACGGGTACTGCACCAACCACATTCAGACTGTGTTCGCTCTTGCTGTCTTCCTATATACGCATCCTTTTCCAGTTTTACTCGCCTACCTTTCCTCCTCCCACTGCGCTAACCTTCACCCTCCCCTCCCTCAACCCGGGGCCCGGCGGCCGTGTCGAGCACTCGGCCCTGGACACAGCTGATCGCTTGGGTAAACACTCGCCTTTTCTCATTCACGACCCTTTTCGTGTCAAAATTACTCAGCCGCCGGCACTCATTTGGTCAGTGCCACCAAGAGGGCCCTCGTGCCCGTGGACCACGGCCCCTACAGTGCCAGTGGCCAGGCATCGCAGACCTCCTGGCCCAGATTTCGAAGTGAACACTTTATTTCCGAAGCCCTAACGTATTCCTTACTCTTACTTTCGTCTTCAGCATTAAATTACATATCCTGGTGAGAGGTGGCGGGGAATGCAGTTGTGAGGGAGCGAGTGAGTGAGGGGGGTTGGGTAATACTCCCCTCCTCCACTGCAGAACCCACGCCATCCACTTATCTCTTACTCTTGACCCCGTCTGTCGATGTGGAATCGAGGTTCTTGACCTCCTCTCTAATGTAGCCCAAACTTATGAAGTTCTATTTCCCAACACCCTGGAAGTTAATCGTACCCTGAATAAAATCGCCTGGTACCCAGAACCAAGCACCAGAATATGTCTATCGGTCCTGTCTGAACCACCGGCGGTCTATTACCAGATTTGGTACTCCATCATAACTGCCATAATCCTTAAGCGAAATCACAACTGTAGGGACATGGAACCAAAGGAGAGAAACCAAGTACCACGATGATGAAGGGAACTGTCTAAACAAACACCCCCAATCCCCACCCACCACCTCCATGTAGCGACGAAGCCGTCTTGCGTTATCCATCAATGTCAGACTTCTGACAACAGTAGGTTCCTCAGAAACTGCGTCAGGCAGGAGGCAACTTTGGTCTCGTCGGAGGTGACAGGAACACGTACACTAGCCACCATGATGCGCAGTCGCGCAAAAATACCCTAGAAGACGCGCATATTCGTCTAGGCATACAAGTACTCGGAACCTCCCCCCCCCCCGATTCTTCTCTCTCCCTCTCTTTCTCTTGTCCTCAGATCCCTGGATGTACTCTGCCCGCCGCCGCGTTCTCAGAGCCCCCATTCTCTCGTCGTTCTCCTATAAGTGAAGTTCCACTCCACACCCACACAAGGAAAAGGGGAAAATTGTTGAGAGGAGAAAAAACGGAGGAAAGAGGAAGAGAAAAAAAGATGAGAAAACAAGCGAGGAATAAAAAAATAAAATAAAAGCAGAAATCTGACAGGAAAACGGAAGTAGGGGAAGATAGATAAGAAAGGTGGTAGGGCGATGGAAGGAGAGGTAGGAAGAGGAGAGGGAGAACCGGAGAGAAGAGGGAGGGAGTGTGCGTGTGTGTGAGAGGAGAAAGTAGAGGGAGAGAGGAGAGGTAGGAGAGAAGAGGGGAGTGGGAGAGGAGAGGGGAGTCGGAGAGGAGAGAGGAGTGAAAGAGGAGAGGGGAGTGAAAGAGGAGAGGGGAGTGAAAGAGGAGAGGGGGAGAGAAAGGAGAAAGGAGAGGGTGAGAGAGAAGGGGAGAGCGAGAGAGGAGGGTGAGAAAGAAGGGGAGAGCGAGAGAGGAGGGGGAGAGCGAGAGGTAGAGACAACGGGAGAAGACGGGGAGAGGGGGAAGGGAGAGAGGAGAGGAGAGGGAGGGAGAGGAGAGGGGAAAGGGAGAGAGGTGAGAGAGAGGAGAGGAGAGAGGAGGAGAGATGAGGAGAGAGAGAGGAGAGAGAGAGGAGAAAGGAGGGGAGAGAGAGGAGAAAGGAGGGGAGAGAGAGGAGAAAGGAGGGGAGAGGAGAAAGGAGGGGAGAGAGAGGAGAAAGGAGGGGAGAGGGGAAAGGAGGGGAGAGGGGAAAGAGGAGGGTGAGAGGGGAAAGAGGAGGGGGAGAGGGGAAAGAGGAGGGGGAGAGGGGGAAGAGATGAGATGAGGGGGAGAGAGGAGATGAGGGGGAGAGAGAGGAGAGGAGGGGAGAGAGGAGAGGAGGGGAGAGAGGAGAGGAGGGGAGAGAGGAGAGGAGAGGAGGGGAGAGAGGAGAGGAGGGGAGAGAGGAGAGGAGGGGAGAGAGGAGAGGGGAGATGAGAGGGGGAGAGGAAAGAGGAGAGGGGGAGAGGAGAGGGGGAGAGGAAAGAGGAGAGGAGAGAGGGAAAGGGAGAGGAGAGGGGGAGAGAGAAAGAGAAAGGAGATGGGGAGAGAGAGAGGACTATCGCCCTTATTTTAAGTAGCACAGTACTGCCCATTCATTCTGGAACGTCCCTCCCCTTCTCGCAGCCAACACCAGAATCATTATCATGGATCCCAGCGATTTCTCCCGTCACTATTGCCGCTTCATTTATTCTCCACAATAGTCTACCGGTTTGAACGGACTCTCGATCGATGAAGAACACATTAAATCCCAAATTATCGCCTCAGCTGAACCAAATAGTCTCACCCACCCAGAAAAAAATCTGTTTCACCACTGAGTTTTCTTTTTTTTTTTTTTAGTTAGAGTGGGTGTTGCCATAGTACTGGAGAGACCGCATTCTAGTACAATGCCTTTCCACAAGGAAATTTCTTTAAAATCCAGCAGATCTCCTCGTGCTCCCCCTTCTATCACATACTGGATGTAAATATTACTCTCGAGGGCGCTGGTGTTATCCAGCAAACCATGTTAGCCCCCAATCCCCTTCCTAGCAAGTCCCTAGTTCCTTGTACCCGTCACAAATTAGACCATACACCTTATATTACGTACACTCACGCATGCGTACATACACGAGCATGTATGCAAACACATGGCTGCGTACTCGTATTAATATAAACGTTACTATTCAATGTCCACACAACCTTGCTCCATAACTCACCTTTCTTTCCTCCGGTTTTTACGGCTACAAAACATCAAAATTGCCAACCTGGGCTTCACTCTTAGGAACATACACGAGTAGGAAAGGGACGGGTAAGGGAGTGGGGTGTCTAAACATGAAGGGGCAAGAGAGGATGGGAGGGTGAAGGGGAGGCAGGCGTCAACAATAGATATTAGATGGAAACGAGAGAAGAGATTAGAAATACCGAAGAAAGTTTAAATACTTGGGAAGAGTGGGGAAGGTGGTGATGGTAACGACTTGAGCATTGGCGGGATGGTCTGGCTAGCAGAAGTGCAAATGGAAAAAGGAAGATGAAAGGACCGTGTAGGGAAAAAACATGGGAGTCTTAAATCACAGGGAGTGTGTGGCAAGAATATAAACAAGACAGCGAGCCGAGAGCCACATTACCCGGGAGGAGACAGGTCCTTGAAGGACAACAAATCCTATACCAAGTACAGGAGGAAAGTTTATATATGAAAAACATTGAAGGAGGAAAACTGGAGAACATATGGAGCAAGTGAGAAGCGAGGAAAAACACGTGGCCAAAGGTTAAAAACTGCTAAGTGGAGAATGGCAAACGCCCTCGTAACTTTGTGAAAGTGGGAGCGGGAGAAAAACAGAGGAAATGAACAGCAAAAGGGGGCAGAAAAGGAAAGAAATAATGGAGAGCCAGGGAGGGCAGTGAACAACGGTGGAGCGTTGGTAGAGGAAAGCACCTCAGTAATAAAAGGGTATTGGGGGAAAATGAAGAAAAAAAAAATCGATGATGGGGAACGAGTTAAATGCTCGAAGAAAAAGTTTGCGTGGCGTAGGAGGAAGAGGGACAAGAAAGGCGGAAGGCAGAAAAGATCAAAAGATGAAAAGCAGAAATGGATAAATGAAAAATTACAGTATCACGCAAGCACTTTTCACATCTTTCGTTTTTGCATTTCAAATGTCTATATATTTTTCTGCGGAATGATTAGGTTAGGTTAGATTAAGTTAAATTAGTTTAGGATATATTAAGTTAGGAGCTATTGGACAAAGTGAATTTTATGTGAAATATACGTGTTTGCGTGATTCCGAAATCTTTACCATAAATATTTGTATAAATTTCAGACCTCAGGGTTTCTTCTAAGCGACCATCAACCCCATTAATACCCGGAAAAAAAACATAGGAGTAGGAGATGGAAGTGGTGAGGCAAGATCCTACATCTAAATAATTAGATGCTGCAGACGGATCTAATCCGATTAGAGCCGTGAATAGTCAGATTGCACGAACAGAATTCGTCCACGTCGCCGACTCTTCTTATCTCCCTCTATCTCCAAGCGTGTTTGGTGTTTTCCTCGAGGCATAAATAGAGTGGAGAGCGTGAGGAAGGGGGGGGGGGCGTGACGATGGAGAGTGTGGGAAAGGAGAGTGTGGGGAAGAAGAGTGTGGGGAAGGAGGGCGTGAGGAAGGAGGGCGTGAGGAAGGAGGGCGTGAGGAAGGAGGTGTGAGGAGGAGTTGAAGGGGTAAAGAAGAGGTGTGGGGGGAAGGGGAGGGGTTTAATGTCATGGAGAGAATGAAGGCATGGAGAGGTACGAGAGGGAAATGGAGGGTGTTGGGGAAAATGAAGGAAATATTAAAGGAAAAGGACAAGGACTGAAGACGGAGGTGGACGACGGTAGGAAGGTATAAAGATGGCGAAGTTATGTGCGGGATTGAAAAGAAAAAGGTGGATGAGAGACTAAGGGGCTAAGAAAGAAATGGAAGAGAAGGGGGAATAAATGGCAGTGTGGAGAAAGATGGTCGAGAAGAGGAAGTAGGGATGGAGGAGGAAGGGGGAGGGTAGGAGTAGCGAGACAACAGCCGAAAGCACAACACAAATGTGACGTTGAACAAACAGTGGCGAAAAAAAGACCCCGAGCTGCAGTGAAGTCGAAGAAGAGGGAGGGAGGGAGGGAGGGAGGGAGGGAGAACAAGGGTGGGGAAGTCAGTGCCTTGTCCCTGGCAAGCGGGATGGTGTGAAGCTGCGTGAGGGTACGGGAGTAGTCGATAAAAGAAGGGAATTGTAGAAGGTATTAGAAAGAAGATATGAAGAAAGTCAACGAAGTCTGGGTAAATAGCGTGCGTGTGTGGTGTGTGTGGTGTGTGTGTGTGTGTGTGTGTGTGTGTGTGTGTGTGTGTGTGTGTGTGTGTGTGTGTGTGTGTGTGTGTGTGTGTGTGTGTGTGTGTGTGTGTGTGTGTGCGCGCGCACACGCATTTGCGCATGTGTATGCAAGTGAGAGTGAGTGAACGAACGGAAGGGGGGAGTGCATGCTGCTCAGGTCAGTGGCGAGGGAAGAGGGAAAAGAGAAAATGTCTGCATAAGGGTCAGAGTTTTTTCTGCGGAAAGGAAAGGAAGGGATGGCAAGGGTCGGTCATGTAGAACGGGAGTGTGAGGGAGGGGGAAGGGTCACTGGAGAAAAACAGATGGGTCACTAATGAAGCGCAGAGGGGACCTTGTATTACACGAAGAGGGGAGAAAAGGGGTAGTTCAACCCTTCGGTACCGGGTGCCAATCATGGTAGTTGCCGCAGGGAGTTTTATCAGTCAATTGGTATCCTCTCTCGGTGCCGAAGGGTTTACAGTGTCCAAGGGAGAGGTTAAACACTTGTTACAGATAACACGAACTTCTGGCACACCCCCGTTATTAAAGTCCTCCTTACTTTTTTACTTTCATGCCCCAATGCCTCGAACGTATCCCACATTTCACTTAACTATCCCGCTCCAAGTCCTGAGCCTCTGTCGGCCGCCCCGCCAACTCCTGTTCATGCTCTCGACTCCGCCCCGTTTCAATTCCTCCCGATGGCGGATGCAGGATCTGTATCCTCGCTTCCAAACGCGTTCCAATTTCCTCCGCTCGCCCTTCAGCATTCCCACTCTTGGCTCGCTCGCTCGTTCAATGTGGTTTGGTGCACATCACGAGATATGCAAAATCAGACTAGTTTGCATTCCTCCACGCTGGCAGCACGTGTTGATCTCTCGACGTCAAACGAGCGTAGCTCCTGTCACGGGGTCTGGTATAGTTGAGGCTCAACCGTCCTTTTGAATACTCTCATTTTGCTAATTCTCCGGTCGTACGCTGCGTCATACGAGGACGTGGGTCTCCATACAAGCTCTGCCTTTGTTCCGTCAGAAACGTTTGCATAATCGGGAAAAATAACAGCGATTAAACATGACCACATTTACTTGAAAATCTCTAGTGGTGACTCACCACGGCACTGCTTGCTCATACGAGACACGCACAAACACAAACACACCGCCTTTGTTTCCACAACCAGCGAAACTAATCGAGGCAAAGGTACAACCTACGCGTGCCTACGGAAAAGAAAACGTGGACACTAACGTAAATTTATGATGGAATTGTACTTAATCATGTCAGAATTCCACCCCGAGATTGCGAGCGTCGCCTCCTCCCACATATGCGAGATTTTGGTACAAATGTGCGCCAGGCTAACGCCACCATAAGTTCAACGAACGGCGTTCCTCCTTCCCCAACTATTCCTCTTCCTCCTCTCCTTCCCCTTCCTCACTTCGTTCCAGTGGTGGCTTAATTTTAATCCAACAAGTTTCATCTGCTTGTCCACCCTGACTGTCATTCGTGTTTCATGCTCCCCACCTCCACCCCTCCTTCCCTCTCGTTCGCAAACCGAAGGTGACGTCGTGCCCTCCCGCTCCCTTTTCGCAACCGCGTTAACGTCCGCACCATTGCCGCCATTACGTCGGCGTAGCTACGACCGCCGCGGGAGTAATACCCGTACTAACCTTCATTCGCACCTGCCTTGCCATCGCAACATCTTGTACAAACTCACTTTGGTTTACATGATATACTGTTGTGGGAGGGTTTGACCAGCCTATCAAGAACAGAAATGCTGCACTATTACAATCTTCTGGACTATATTCGAGACAATTCTTGGGTGAAGTCTTGGTCGTCGGTCAACACTGAAGGAAGGTCTAAAGTTCTTTGGCTCGGTGTCTTCGCTTTCCTTCAGACATCGGTTACTTGACCCCCCACCCCCGGCCCGGTTGCCATAACTGATCACATGAAGAATCTTCACCCCAGACTTCGACAGGGTAACAATTCTTCATGTGGGCCAACAAGCATAACCCTCAACCAACCTAACATTTATTCCACTGTTGATATTCGGCGCACTGGAGTGACCATTCCTTAGGCGGGATCTCATGGGGTGACGATTCTTCATGTGGGCGTTCTGGGGTGACAATTCATGTGACCCGCCATAACTACCTTCCCTCCCTCCCTCACCATTACTGTCCCTGTTATGACCCACGCCCTCTAAACCCCTCCCGGCGCCTTCGCTCACTCAGGGGATGGGGGGGAGGGGAGCACAAAGCCGCAAATACCTCTGCGTGTGGGGGTGATAATACTAAGTACATCAACACCCAATTAGTAGTGTCCGCGGCAGTGGCCTAATAGTGTATTAGAGCCAACACCAGTGTGTTGTGCACAGACTTGGCGGGGATAAGGGAAGCTGGCGGCGACACTGATGGTTTGTGGGTGGTGTTAACACCATTACAAAGATCAAAGTGATTGAAAACCAGCGACAAACTTGTTTATAGTGAAGAGGCATATGTGATTATATATTTCATAACCCACTGTGTCTTGCTGCTACATTACTTCTGACCCTGGGCAGTGGGCGGGATACAGGGATGACCATCCATGTGGAGCTAACACGAGAGGGAGGTGGGAGGTTGCAGGGGAGTAGAATGGGTGAGAGTGGGTACGTGCATTTGACTTGGCTACCTCCCTTACATGGGGAAAATGTTCTTTGTATATAGATAGACATTACAGTTAGGGCACCGACTTCACAACTTAAAATGTTTCCATAACAGTATACCCCTACGTACCACTCTTTATTTCATTATATATATATATATAATATATATAACTGCTTTCAACTACCCCTCCTTTTTCTAACCACCTTATCTCTCCTCTACCACTAATTACTCCATCTCGTGACACGATATTGTTCTAAAGGCTACATGCGGTAGAAACTATTACATTGTACTTTACAAGCCCTAAAAATCAATATTTGACATTCATATGCACAACCTGGAAAATTCTGTTAGTTCATTTTGTACGAGAACTATAACTTTTTCGTGGTTCAAAGCTGTTTATACCAGGCCTGTATACATTATAAATACAAGTTTGCGTGCGTGCGTTTTCGCCCGCGTGTTTCGTCCAACATAGTTTCACAACTTCGTGTTGCTCTAGTTGTTATCGCTTCCACGTAAAGTTTGTTCCTTTGACTTCACGACTGGCTAGCTACGCAATCCACCTGCAGCCAACTACGTCATTCTCATACCCATCCCGGTAGCGAGATACTCAAAAGACCTATGTCAAAGGCTGTGACACACCAGGCGTCGTTTGTTCCTCTGGTGGAAAGAGTCTAGGCGCGGCGTCGGAGGTGCAGCCATCGCCGCCGCCGTCGCCAGTCCATCTGATACTAGAGTCGGTTGATGATCTATGCACATAACAAGGGTTAGTACGTGCACGGTTTTTCTTGCGCCGGTACCACGAAGTATCCTCTCGAGGCCACTTCAGGAGGAACTGGAGGTACTATTGGCACAACTGTGCAACGGATCCAGTTATCTTGCCCGTGCGGAAGGGAGAGTGCCGGCCGGCTTGCAGCCACACCCCTAGTGTCAACAAAGAAGTGACCCGAGCGAGAAAAAGGGGTGAAATATGGGAGAAAACGGGAAGACAAAGCGAGTTATAACGTGGTAAGTGGAATGGAGGCAAAGAATGTGACACCAGGAGGAAGACAGATGGGGCGTAGATGCGAGAATAAATGGAGAGAGAAAGAACGGGGGTGGGGAAGGATACAAGAGGAAATAAAAAGTAAATGGATATCACTAGAGACCAAAAGTGGGAAGAATTTGGACAAGAAAGAAGTGGGAGGACGAGGAGGGGGGGGAGAGCAAGGTCAAGAAGGCGGCGGCGGCATGTGGGGAATGGTTGGGGTAAAGGACTAACGGATGGACACAGGGAAGGGAATAGATGGAAAGTCAGGGCAGTTACTTTTAAGGAAAGAAAGGAAAGGGGAAGGGAAGAGGTAAATTAAGGCATTTTCGCAAAGATTTAGTAGGGGAAAGAGGTAAGGAAGGGGAAGGCATGGGCAAGTGGAAGTGATGACATGGGATGAGACAGAAAAGGAAAAAATGGGTTGGCAAAGCTGGAATGTGAAGGAACAGAGTAATGGAAAAGAAAATGAAAAGGAAAGATGGGGAAAAAAGGAACGAGGGACACGAGACCATCGGGTTATTAAAATTCAAAAAAGATCGAGCAGGAGGACCAGCAGCATGAATATTATGAATATTCATCATAAAAAGATAAGGAGCTCAAGTCTCCACCACCCTTCCTTCCCCGCCACTACCCACCACTCTCATCATAATCTTGTACACCAATTTCCCAAAGCCACTAAAGACCTCTTCCCAAACTCGGCCTATCTCCCCCTCCTCATCCCCCCACCCCCATCCCGGGCCAGCGTTCCCCTTCCTCTTCCCCCTTAAAACACGGACCTATTCTTAAAAACTTAACATCTGCAGCTTCCGAAATCTTGTATTGTGACCGTATTATCTAAGTATATTACCGTTCGTTGCCACCTCGTGTGTGTGTGTGTGTGTGTGTGTGTGTGTGTGTGTTTAAGAACAATGCTCTTAGACAAATAAACTACATTTCCCTTCCTTCCTGCAAACTCTTTCGCTGAACCTCCCGATGGTGGAGGGACAGACGGTTACTAAACACCATCTTCACCTAACCCTTTCCAAACCAGGGGGCAACACCCAACTCATCCGCTGTTGACAAGCTATCCACGCGACCTCCACGAAGTTGCCCACACTCAAGAGTAAACCCAATAACTCTCAGCTGTGTTTCAGCTGAAAATGTACATCACGCACTGGCACTTCCACGCCCACAGGGAGCCCATTAAGGATCATAAGTGCCTCGTCAACACCCAACTTGACACCATCTTTGCAGCACTCCGAAGTACTTCATCGTCCCAGACTTGACCACTTAATGTGCCAAGAAATTTACTCTTTCGCTGAACAAACATTCCGGGAATGCACTCGTCCGCTAAACCCGTACACGTTTCAAGGGGCATTTCGCAAGGACGACTAGCTATCACAGTGTAGCCATGCCAACGGAATAAACCATTTCACATAATCAAAATATCGTCCAGTTTTATTACCTTATAGGATCTGAAACTGAAAAAAGTTGTGGGGGCGAGGAAAGTCTACGAGGAGGTAGCTCTCCACCCTGCTTCACTCGGTAACACACAAACCCGCACTCCTCCCACGCACCACCACCAGCAGCTTTGGGATCATGCGTTCGCCACCACAGAATTTAGCCCACTACGTCTCGTCAAAAATGCCGAAGGAAAATAATATCGGGCAAGAAACGACCGAACAGCTGCTCTATTAATATCACACATCTGCACAGATACGCTACACTAAAAAGAAACCGTGGGACACCAGATTTCTGAAGCAAAACCTATGGTCAAACATTGGTGAAATGAACCATGCATATGTAATATCCACAGCACAATGTTAGAACACCCACACAGAGAAACATGAAAGCAAAATGTGGATGTCAAGTGGAATAAAATTAACAAGTTTCCTACTATATGAAAAACTGGAGAACATGAAACCTATACACAAAAAGGCTAAGAGGTAAAGAGAGAGTAGACTACATTTATTAAAGTAACTGGAATGCAGAACCAGGAGACAGGAGCAAAGAAATACGAGCGGGGGAGAAGAGAAGCGGGCGAACATCGTTTCGAGCGTGTCGCTGGTGAAGATGATAAGTATTGGGCGTAACGGAGGTGATTAGGAGGCTGCAGGAGAGAGGAGGGAGAGAGGAGGGAGAGAGAGAGGGAGGAGAGGGAGGAGAGAGATTTAACTGGTGAATCAAGTGGGGGCAGATTACATGCAACTTTTTGATACACAAAGGCTTGGGGGAACGAGACAATGCATTGGAGGAGACGGGTGAAGTGAAAGGAAGGCGGAATGGAAGATAAAAGCTATGTGGAGGAGCACAACGGCGAAGAAAGAATTAGCACGGAGAAGCGAGGAGCTACGTATGAAGGAGTGATGGTTAAGGGGAAGGGATAGGAAGAGGGAGGGAGAGGAGGTGAGGTGGAAAGTACGAGGGGAGGGGAGGAGGCGAGAGGAGAGGGGAAAGGGAGAGGGGTGAAAGAGACACGAGCAATAGGTCTATTCAAGTTATTTTTGTAGATAAGAGGTTCACGGTAACTTCAAAAACTCTTCACACTTTACTACTGCAACTACCATATATCTTGGGTCAATGGCTTTGGTGTCCTCTATCCTTCTCCATTCATTTCTTCCAGGCCATAGCGGCTCTTGTCTCTTGAAATAAATCCCCCAAGATCACTTTCTTCCCCTTCCTCGTCCGCTACGGGGAGAGGGAAAGGGCGAGAGGGAGCTCCATTCTTTCAAGGTCCGTTGTTATAATCAGTGTCTCGAGTTCTCATCACTACCACATAATTAAGAAAACCTAATATCCATGCATCCCCGTCCTCATTAACACTACCATCACCACCTTCCACAAAATTCGAAGAGGATTTTCTCTACAACTCCTTCCAAAAATTATATTATTATATATATATATATATATATATATATATATATATATATATATATGTATATATATGTATGTATATATATATATATATATATATATATATATATATATATATATATATATACATACATACATACTTTATTACTAAGTTTATGCTTAGTTTGTATCTGGTTCCGCTCCTGACTTGTGAAATCCATCACCCCCTACTCGAGTTTCGCTGCTTCCTTCATCACCACCACCTCGGCCATGACCACTTCCTCCTCTTCCACGCGTAGCGTGTTCAGTGCATAAACACCCCCTAAACAACCCACCCATAAGTTCGTATCTTTCACCTATTAATCATTTAACACCGATTCACTTGCGTCCCATTCATTCCTGGAGGCTATCCACCATGTTCATCTATCCTCCAAGGGTGAAGTGGGTTCTTGGGCGGGTCGATTGTTGGGAGGGGGGGGGGGTTACACGCATCAACCCAGGCCTTCTCACGGCGACTAACGTTTTTAACCGTTACGCGATGGTCGTCTGTGTGACGTTCACGGTGCTACGAGATTACGACTAAATGAAACGTATAAACTATGAAGAAAAGATACTCTGTGGGAGCACGTTGCAGGGCAGCGACCTTTCATTATATCGCAAAGGGATAATACAGGAACAAGATAGGCCAGAAAGGCTCAGTCTTCCATGACAAGGCGGGGTGGCAAGATAGCAATCAACCGTTTTCCATGGAAAACGGTCGCTGTGTGGCACTGAATTTCTCTAAGAGACCTTCGAGTCAAAATCGAATTTTTAAACTTTCGCACAAAAGCAAGGGCGGTGGCTCAAGTTGCTAAGGCAAGGAACGCCACCCCACCCTCCACATTTCTCAACCCATACACACTAAAACAACTTATCCCGGATCTAGTACGTGATGTCAAACGCTATTTATTTCTTGAAACTCTATAAAGAAAACAATCCTTTACAAGGAACTCGCTATTTGAGAGAGAGAGAGAGAGAGAGAGAGAGAGAGAGAGAGAGAGAGAGAGAGAGAGAGAGAGAGAGAGAGAGAGAGAGAGAGAGAGAGAGAGAGAGAGAGAGAGAGAGGGAGGGAGGGGGCACGGCACAGTGAAAGATTACTTCAAGGCCGCAGCTTTCCTGCACTCTTACAGAAACACGAACCCCACCCCACCCCCAACCTTCGTAGTGGTCGACAAACGAGCTTGGGTTACTGAAACCAAGACGAAAATGTTACAGTACCGGCAAATTTCCTGTCGAGCTAGCACTGTACCTTTCCACAAACAAGTCATAGGGACGGGGTTTAGTTGTCATCTTCACTAAAACTACACTGATGCCACCCACACGATGGAGAAATTTCCAATAGTTGCAACAACAGTGCAGAATAGATTTTTAGAATTTTCAAAAGTGCTATTTCTCAATTTCCAAAATATTTTTTTTCCCGTAACTCTACCACCTGAGCTTGGTCGTTCGCCAATTCTTCTCCGGCTGCAGAGCGTCCCTCGTTTTAACGACATTGGGAGTTTAGAAAAACAAATCTGGACGAAAATCCCACACTCTTCATCACAAAGCACAACCAAGTTGTGAAACTGCCCAACAATATTATTTAGAAAGCTATTAAATTACGATTCCGAACCCGGGAAACGAGATGTTCTGCTTTGTATTAACATACATTATCGAGATTCAAAATTCTCATCTAGCTTAATGATAAAATGTATTAAAGCAGAGAGCCCAGCGGGCGATGCGGCATGGCGGCTCACAACACGAGCGTGATTGATAGGGCTAACGGGGGCCCTGGCATCGTCCTTACACAAGCAGTTGATTCGTTATGGAAATAAGAGAGAAATAGGTAGGGATAGAGAGGAAGAGAGGGAGAGGAAAGGCAAGAGAATGAAAACAAGAACGAGAAAAAAATCATGAGCGAGGAAGAAAAAGATCGGGAGAGAGAAAGTGCAAGAGGGAAAGAGAGGGAGGGAAAAAGGGGGAATGAGAAGGAAAGGGGGAGATATAACGAAGGAAAGAGGACGAGAGGGGAAAGATCGAGAGAATGAGGGAACGAGGGTGGGAGAGAAAGAGGAAGAAGGATAAAAAAAAAAAAAAAAAAAAAAAAATCGAGGCCAGAGAAAACAATGCATTGCTTCTGCGAACCGATACTTCAAGACTATATATCCGATCATTTTAAAGCAATATGTAATTGTTTCCTTGATGGATGACTCCGCATGTGTTTGAAATACAAAGAACGTCACTTTCAGATTTTTAGTACCTACTGCACGCACGCCCAATGTTATGGAGGAAGTTAGAGATAACGGCTCGAATTTCTTTAATAATCCCGGTCTAATCTACTGGTTCGGAACGTCAGATAAGAAATATGTGCATGACAATAGACAAATTATTTCAATTTGAAAAAAAAAGGAGTAAAATAAGTGGTTGTGTGTGTGTGTGCGTGCGTGTGTGTGCGCGCGCGCGTGCGTGCGAGATTCACCATGGTCTTGGATCACGTGTTGGATTCGTAATCGACAGCTATTTCCCTCCCGAAAGAGAGCGCAAAGCTCATACGACCGATATATGGATAATGCTGTGACCTTACACGCACACACCACAACTCCCCACCCACGAGAATTAGAGTACCGACTCGCAGCGCAACGATACTGGAATTATTTCAGCCCTGGGCGGGATTCAAACCAGAACAGCCGTAGTGACTGCAGCGATCGCTACCACTGCGCCGTCGTGTGTGTATGTTGCTAGGGTGAGGACGAAGGGGATATTTAGAGGGGTTTCAAAGGGGGGGGGGTTTAGGGTTGTCTGGGCTGGGCAAGGGCGATTGTAACTGTAGTACCTACACAGTGAAGGAGCGTTCATGGAATTATGTGGATAGTTCCTCAATTATGTCCGATTGTAATTATGTGTGGGGTTCCAGCTAGTTATCATCTTTGCTATTCCACGAGTTGACGCATCTGCATGAAAAACTAATGTTCTTTCGGCATGCGGTCCTTCAATTTAGTGTCCTTGTGGGTGAGCGTGCGTGTACATGTTTGTGCCCCAGCGACGCTTGTTGATAAGGAAAGATATACGAGGCATGCTAATGTTATCTATTTTTAGATTACAGTCCGTCAATATGAAAACTGTCGCAATCACGAACTATCCTCTAATACCCAAGGTCCTGTTAGGTGAACCACAAGCACTAACAATCTCAGAAAATTTTCACGACTCGCCAATTCACTGATAACATCTCTACTCCCAAGTCTGTAGCAGACTACCTAATCACCATGCATGGTAGGCAGATATTTTTTTCAGCGACCAATCACAATCTTATCAGAAACGGACTTTTATTTGAACGCGCCTCTAACAATCGAGACTTTCGAATGCACCCCTCTCACCACCACCTGAACGACAGCGCCTGGCGTTCGCCCCCCCAACAAAATTAGAGCCATCTGGCAACCTCGCCAAGTTAAAACTCGGAACTATTTGCAGAGAATTCTGAAAACTATGTCATCAGGTCGAAAGAGATACGTTCATCAAATATCAGAAACAAACACCCTCAGTATAAAACACATTAGACTCAATCTCGTATGCGACTGATATACATGACCAGCGGTTGGATAAACGATTTAGTTATTTTCGTTGCCAGGTGTTATGATATCCTAGTGGAAATCCCTAAAATCATGGTGCAGGGCGCCAACACATGTCTAAAAATAACTGGATTTGCTATATATAAATACAAAAGCTTCGCAGCGTCCCCTCTCCGAGCGCATCCCATTGTTTACGTCGAAGAACACTTGCCGCTTGTTTTGTTCGTTCACCAAAACTTGTTTGGATCTCGTCCTCTCTCTGCCACCAGTCCCCTTTTAGCTGCTGTTGCTGTACGTCAGACACCGACAAGCACTGATGCCCTCGAACTTAGCTCTCTCCTTGATTGTCCCAGTTTCATTTGCATCAACAACCCTTCCTTAAAAGAGGCGAGGCGCCCAGACACGAATTTTCTATTAAACAAGGCGTCTAGCAAACAGGCATACATTTCATTCATCTATATTCTCCAGACGAAGACAACAGTATGCCTACAGAGAAACACCAGCAGTTCCCATGTACAACCTGCACATAAGCACGGGGCGCAATGACGTCACCCCCCTCCCTTGTTACATACGTCTTACGTGTCTTGCCCACTTTTCGTTCTGTTAGGCCACTCTCGCAATCACTACACACCTTAGCCACACTACCGTATCCCAACATTTGCTGGCAGAAGAGACACTACGAGGAAGGCCGCGGGTAGATAGAGGATGTAAAAGTGCAGTGGTGGACAGGAACTGGGATATGTCGGTGGTAGGATACGGGGGAGGGACGGGGAATGGGTTGTGCGCGCGTGGGACAAAAATGCGGGTATACAGGGTTGGGGAATGGCAAGAGGATTATGTGCAGGGAAAATTCGGGAACAGAAGTGGTAAAGAAAAACATGGGAACGGAGTGCAAGGAAGAAAAATTAATTGAAGTGTAAATGGAGCGAACTAATGGGGGAGATGCAACGATGAACCCATTAGTAAAAGGTTTGCGTGTGTGTGTGATAAAAAAAAAAATCCAATCGACCGAAAGCACAATCCCTTCAACATATTGTCCCGACACAGGGCAAGCGAATGCACGCAGTTGAACGACATGGGCACCAACCTGTTCAGGCCCCATTCATGCTAGCACCCACTTTCCTTTCAATACATACGGCCAGGCTTCAGCAGTTTTAAAGTATGTTTGCTAGCTCTTCTATTGTCACTGGGGTCATTACAGTGTCTGAGGTGGAGTCAGTCGTATTCAAACAAAAGATGGGTCGTAGAAAGGTGTGAAGAGAGAAAAATTGTGATCAGCGTTTTCCTTAATGGAGATTAGTTTCTAATAATAAAATAATGCTGCGTGACTGGTCCGTAGTGGTGTCACCGGTCTACAAACTGACAGCATAAAACATGTACAGTCAATACCCGACACAGAGCAGCCGAAATAAAATCTCGGAACCTACGCTATCGCATTGAAAAGGGTTGAAAAGTGTCACTTTCGTTCCATCGACTGTCGATACAACTGGAGGCAACTTGCGTCTCTCGCTGTGGATGCCTTATCGAGCGGTCTGTGTTCGTCCTGTCCCTCTGTGTGGCATTTGCCACCTCATGTCACTCCAAATAGTATCATGCTGGCATTTCGCATTCTGAATTAGTTCTGCTCTACATTTAGAACCTCTTTTCTTATATCATTTCAACAATAAACCAATCATCCAGGGGTATCCACAAAAATGAGGCGGGTGGGCAAGTCCGCATGCCCACACATTATATATATATATATATATGTGTGTGTGTGTGTGTGTGTGTTAGCCCTCACGACCTGTCCTCACCTCTTTGCCCACATTTGACCTCCGAGGCCTCCCAAGGAAATCACTCGCGGGGCCCCAGGATAACCAACCGGCGCTAGGGTCTGCCACATGACCATCACACAAAGCCTCCTTCAGGTAGCACACGTGCAATGCCAGCATCGGCCCGCCTTGGTTGCCCTGCAACTCTGCCGGTCACGTGACGCATAACACTGGATCCATTGAGGAACGCCTACTGTCTTCGTGAGTCACCGGCGCCAGAACGTTTTGCCTCAGACTTCCCTCGCCTTACACTTGATCTCACGGCAATTAGGAGCACGGGTCATGACCTGCCCGTATATATAAAGGATGAATACGAACAATGGTTTGCCTTGGAGCATACGTGAGCTTGGCTCCCTGCTTTTTGCTTCCTCACCACCTCTCCCCTACCTTTGCTCCCTAGCAAGCAGATCGCTGCAGACGAGACTTAAAACACAGTCGCCATCTTCCTCGCCGTCTCGTTCCCACCTCCAACCCCATTGGCGCCCTATATTCTACTGTTAAATAAAACCAACTATCTCCACCAGAGTTTGCCTTCAACCAGCCTAACTGGCTGCCCAACGTGGGGCAGACTACAAGCCTAACATCTGATGGCTCAACATAGGGCATAGACCTCCGGCCTAAAAATATATGTGCACAAGTTTCACAAAACATGTGAATACATAACTTTTGCTTAAAAAAAAAAAATTAATAATAATAATAATAATAATTAGTAATATGTATATATTACATCTTTAAGATGTGATAATATCACGAAAGCTCTATGATTCCAATTATTTTCTTTTTCCTTTGGTGTTTAGCATAAATAAATAAATAAATAAATAAATAAATAGATAAATATATATATATATATATGACAAATATAATTATAAACGGAAAAAAATACCGTAGGAAGTCTGGTCGAGGAGCGAACCGATCCCATTTCCTGTACCCGAGTAGATTCCTCCACTCGCCGGCGACGACGAACATCGTGATCTCACTTCTGTAGCCAGGATTCATTCAACTGTCGAATGCAGCTTCTCCCTACTGCCGCTCCATCGACTTCCTTCTCCCCGAAACGCCAGGGGATGTCAGACCAGATGTATTTATGGTACTTCACTGACGTTCAAAAGCGACAATTCTAAACAATACTGTGTTCCAGACAGAACCAAGCATGAAAGGATGGGACTAGCAACTGAAATAGCGAGAGTAAAAAATATACACGCGCTCACAAAATTCATCAAACACGCATGAAGCGCACCACCTTATAGCTGTACAAATAAACAGAATCCTGAACAATTGCCAATCTAAATACTGCGAGGATATAGTTATTCAGGAATAAATAACCTAAACAAGCACGGGGACCAGGTAGTGATGGCGTTGCTGATAATGTCTTGTGTTCAAACCGTGCGTCCGCATGATGCCGTCCCTTCTTTCCTTCCTTCCTTCACGTGACCACACATTCATGAACCTCAGAAGCACCATCCGGTCTTAGAGAAGCCCTGGCCACCCTGGCGAGACACGAGGCCGAGTCCTCTCTTCCCTTATCGGCGACGCCCTCAAGCGCCCCCGTCAGACACTAATGGTCGTTCCTCCTGATGCCATCGATTAGGTTTCCGCCTATTCATCATTTCACACTAACGCGGCAAGTGCCTCCCCTACCCCGCCCTTCCAATCCACTCCAAAGGTGCTGCACATCACCTCTTCTATTCTTCCTTTTCTAACCATCCATACATCCTCTTCTCTTCATCCCTTCCCCTTCTGCTCGCACTTAACACTCCCACCCCTTGCAGAAGAATTTACTGACCAATTCTTGTTCTTGCGAACACTAGTTCATTCCCTTCAAGAAGAACTGGACAGGTCTTTGGTTCCCCCCAAAAACAATCGAAGTCGTCGCGAGTTATTTAGCTTCTGACCAGAATCCCCGTTATGTCAAATACGACAAATTCTCTGTATACCTCAGGCTTCCCATTCCTTCCTGTTCCTTTTCCTCTTACCTTTCTTCCCTTCTTATTTTCCTTGCCAATCTCTTCCCTTCCCTCTTCTATCTTTTCGCGCCCGTTCCACCCCACGGTTCCCCTAACCCGAGGCGGGGCGAGAGCCCCTCGCCAGCCAC
Source organism: Oratosquilla oratoria (assembly GCF_046742065.1). Classification (NCBI taxonomy): domain Eukaryota; kingdom Metazoa; phylum Arthropoda; class Malacostraca; order Stomatopoda; family Squillidae; genus Oratosquilla; species Oratosquilla oratoria. Next base: position 60,410,250 of record NC_134777.1, read on the forward strand.
TTGTTACACACCTGAACTTTGCGAAAATCCCTCACCAATCCCGAACCTGCTTATTAACGACCTCGACCGTGGCGCCCGGTGTAGCTCGAGAGCCTCAAGTTACGACTTTGCTCTGCTTGTAGCCTGAAATAGACTTCGAACGGGTACCAGTCGGTCGTGAAGCTTTCGGTCCAAGGGGCACCTCAAAGGAAGAACGTTAGAACGGTGCCAACACTGTTCTGAAGGTGTTGGCCCATTCAGTCTGGTTGTCACAGCAATAGATAACCCACTTCTTTGATTCTGGCCGATATCAAACACACACACACACACACACACAAACAAAAAAAAAACACATTTTCCTTTCCGTTCTGGCTACCGCCCGGCTATCTGACGAGGCACCTACCCTCGCCCCCACCACCTATGAGGGAACCACTCCGCAAGTTCTCCATCATTTCCTCATCTGGTTTGATTGATTTGATTTATGGAGTTTTTGGCTCGAAGGCCAAGCGCCGGAGCCGGTAGGCCATTCAGCGCATATTTATCTTTTAGTTTAAAAAATAAAATAAAAATAAAATTCAAGTAAAACAATTAAAACAATAGACATTCACGAACACACTTCAACAAAACACTCACAAGCATTCACACACACAATTTTAAATTTCATAAAATAAATTTATGTCTTTTAAAAACTTTAAAACGTTCTTCACACAAGCTTCCTCCCCTAAAATTTCTTTAAAAGATAAATCTGTTAAGAAATTTGCCCTGCGCTTATTAGAGAATGCAGGGCACTGAACTAAAATGTGTCTTATTGTCAAAACTACTTGGCAAGTAGGACATTGGGGGGCCAACCTTTCTGCCCCACTTGCCATTACAAATTTATGTGTAATGTAGGAATGGCCAATTCTCAGTCTTGTCAAGACAATGCTTGACCTTCTGTCCAAAGGAGGACACTTCCAAGGGTTCACTAAGGGATGAATTTCTTTTAATTTATAACTGTGAAACTCATTTCCTCATCTGGAACTATCACGCGCCATTCCCTGCAGCAGACAAAGGCGAACTGTAGAACGTACGCCACCCCTCAAGCACAACCTCTCCGTATTACCAAGTTTTTTGTTCCGCTTTTTCTTGTGTCCCATTCCAGTTCCTTCTTTCGGTTCTTAATCTCGTTCACCACAAGATTTTACCATCACACCCAACAAACGTAACTCATCCCGGTGTAAAAGATAAACGGACGAGACTTGGCCCTGTATTAAATTCGCCCAATCCATCATTTCAGCCGACATGGCAACTTAAATTTTCGCTCTTTCCCTTCAGTATTCATCTTTTCCCTTTCTTCCTTCCCCACGTCCCTTTTCCTTTGCAAACTTCAACCACTTCCGATCTCCACTCGCCACCCCCCTCCTCCACATCTCAACCTCTTCACTTCTCTCTCGTCTTCCCATTTTCTTCTTCTTGGACCAATTACGTCGTCCTACCTCCGGCACTGGCAGGAACTGTGCGGGGCGTGATAGAGGAAGGCTGAGAAGGGGAAGGTGAAGGTGAAGGAGAAGGGAGGCGAGGGGGTAGGGGCCTTCGCACCAAACTTCCTCAGTTTGTTTTAACCGCCGTCCCTCCACAAATCTCACCTCCCTCCCCTCCTCCAACCTATCCCTCTCGTTTCAATATTGAAACAAGACGAGGGCATCGAAATGTGGGCAGTCCCAGCTGTGCGTGGCCCCACCTCCTCCCGCCACCACCCAGCCCTCATATCAAACACTCGTTACAACTTGGCCAACTGCTTTACCGAGGCACATATATCATCACAATGAGGGTCAAACTAAATACCCCATCTATCTTCCACGTTTATCTCGCCACCAAAATAAACAATGACCGAAATCACAATGGCCCAACTATGAAATGAATATACTTCACCGGTCCATTATCTCGCTATATCAAATAGCAGCCGTTGTCTGAAACTTTCAAAAACATAGCAAGCCGATGCCGTCGTGTAAGGATATACGACTTTGTAGAACCTTAAATCTTCATATACATTTTCGATGAAAAACACACACGGAAATGTACAGGATCCACGAGGATAACTGATCTATTGTATTTTAGTAAGCATTACCATCAATCCATGCTCTAGCGCACATGGAAAATGGATATTTGTTACACGCACGCATACGGCGTAAGCTAATGTACAATTACAACTGTATTCCATTACCATGACAACCGTCACTGCACTCAAATCATCCTTGTTCAGTTTTCACCACTGCCACATCCACCTTTTCCTAAACCTTCACCATTTCCTTATTTCACTTCGTTATTTGCACTCTGTGGTCCATTCCCTCCTCCTTTTACCTCGATGTCACCTTTCCCAAATACTGAAGCCCTTCCGACCCTTTCGCAAAGTCCTCATCGTCGTAGTCTTGGATCGAGACGTCGTTGCATCCTCCTGCACGTATGTTGGTTTCCAGAATTTTCCGCTTTGAATTCTGGCCAAGTATTCCCCTCAAAAACTCCCCCTCCCCCGCCATCACTAAGCAACCCCCTCCGACGACTTCATTACCATCGAAATGACAAAAATTAAAGAGAAACTCCGTTTTTCCTATTCCAACATCCCTCTCACAAGGGCTAATCCAACAAGCAGGCACTCTCCAACCCTCCCTCCGATCCTTCCCAGCTTCCCTGTTCCATTATCCCCTTTCCGCCCTCGCCTTTCCATCAAAGATTGCCCCCCACCCCAAGCTCTATCTAGGGCGAAGTGATCCTTGGAGACTTTCCTTATAAAAACACCACACTTCGCCGCACCCTTCACCAGGATCAGCATATCCTGATTCTGGTTCCATTATCAGCTTCCTCTCACACTATGAGAAACCTTATCCAGAATAGACTAATACCGCCACGCGATTTTATTCAATATATAGCAAGGCTCTAGACAAAACTACGTCTTGGATAACCAAGCCCTTTCTGTACACCCAACTTCCTCTCCATAACAAAACCTGCCATCGGCCAGAACATATGCAAAAAGTCGCCATAATGGATGGGTTTCAAGCGCCTATCCCCACAACATACCTCCAACCTCCCCACCAGAGGAGTACTCCTCCCCAAACGCCATTCGAACTTCACCCTCGCTCCTCCGCAGTTGGCCACCCCAACTAATATCGAAGTCGCTGCCAGCTGGGTCAATAAAGGCGTCACATGGGTCCTTCGCCATCCCGTGTCGGCCACACAAAGGCGCCCCATGGTGTGGGAGGGCTGACCGCCTTACACACCAACAACCACCAACACTTACCATCTTCTTCATTTTCAGTCACTGAGGTAAATGCCGACAGGTTCTTCCTTATTCGGAAAGAGAGAGAAAAAAAAATTCTTGTAATATGATGTGCTCCAAATTTTGTCCTAAGCTCACCACATTCGTTCAATCTAGGGAGAGAAATTGGAACAACATTGCTAGGTTGTGGTAGGAATTTTCTATCATGTGCACCATAGTCCTTCAGGTTATGTGACATAACGTAGCTTCATCCGAACAAGAACTAACGCAGTCTTCCAACCTCCCTTCCTATTTCAACCCTAGAGTATAGATCAAGATGGCCACTCGTTCTCTGTCTTCCACTGTTCTTCAGGCTGTTCTGAGCTAAAGCCGCGTTGTAACAGTTAAAGTTGTTATGTCGTGGTGTGGTGTGGCGTGCTGGCTGCTGGGACGTCTTATCCCTAAGGCCTAATGTCTTCTTAAAGAGTTCACCAACTTTAATAATATCTAAGCACCGCACATTATTCACTCCCTCGTGGGCAACCACTCCCATTAAAAGTTTCCGAATTTGGTGACTCGTCCAACCCGACCTAACATTACAAAGCCTTCACTGCCTGAAGAAAAGCATTGTTCACTTAGGAAGCGTTGTACCAAAAAGTATTCCTTTATTCCCTCGAGTTAGTAGGCTTTCCCTCCCACCACCAAGCATACCTTTCCTCGTCTCCCCCGGCCACTGTAAGTCTATATCCACAGCAGCTCTATGCCAGACAAACTAGCCAGATCCTCATCTACAATGAACTTCCATTGTCCTCAGTCTCCTCTCTTGCCTAACCCAAGGTGGCCAAGGTATGAACAAGGGCCTACTCACAAAGGAAATAGACAAGAGTTCCCACCATAATGGGGAGCGCGTGCGACGTGGGGTCGAGGCGAAAACCGAGAACCAAGAAGTCGTCACGAGACTCTTGCAGGAAGACAATGAACAGCGAAGGTGGTGGGGAACTAAACATTCCTGGGTCTCTCGCCACCACTTAAGATACATTCCTCGTCTTTTGTCTGACGTTCTCCAACGTCTGACTCGATCTACCTGGGCTAGATCTATTTGATGCGTTGTAGTTCACCACAACTCTGCCTACTCCATCCTTATCCATAACCTTTACATACCCGCCTATCATTAACTTCTTATCTTGACCCCGCATCCGAATTCCCTCGCCCCGCCCATCCACTTCCCTTGATAAGCCCAACCAGAACTTTTCCGCCCCGGACACCGACTTATCCTCCTCCAAAGTACATCACTGGTAGACTCGGCACGAAGATTTTATCCAAAACCGCGGTGAATTGTAGAGTTTGCTTTAGGCAAACATAACACTCAAGGGGAAGGATTCTCACCTCGCCACCAACACCGAAACTGCCCGGGAAGATTTCAATGCTGCTAGCGCCACAGCCGCCACTCTCCAAGTGCGATTGCCCTATGGTTCGGCGACCACCAAGGAACCAAGGTCAAATTTTCGCTCGCAAGTCACCAAATAAGGGTATTTATTTACCCAACCCTCCACTCCACAGTATCCCACTGAACTTTAATTCTGGCTGTCACCATGCTACTTCGTTTCTCTAGATGGCAAGCCTTAAAAGCAGAGGTTTACGACCTAAACCATATAGGTTCGCCAATCCTATACCGGGAATCACCTGCCCTTTCGAATTCTGATGGTCGCCCATGCTGTTGTGTATCAATATAATTGTTGTTTTGTTTTGGTCTTAACAATATGCACTTCACTCAGTGACTATGCGACATCAAAATTTGCTTATAACCGTTGGCACCAGAAGAAATGGCCCCTCCTTCCCAAATAGGTTGCCGCACGCGGCGACCACCGCTCCTATTCCATAGCGGTGCGCTCATCAATAACCAAGACTTTCCTGTAGAAGGTCCACAATCTCGCTCGCAAGATACACCTTGTAGACTCACTGGCCATCCTTCCCACTCCCTAACTACTCTTCTCCACAAAGACTGTACGATACCCCTAATGAAGGGTTCCATCCCAGTGACTAAGCACCTCTCCTCCACCGTTAGCACTCCAGAAGTCTGTTCCTTCTTGTCCTTGCTGGAGTATGCAACGAGTCTCTGCGTTCAAGAAAAAGAGTTTTGTGCTCCTGCCGTCGTGGTTCAAAGGAAAGAGCTTATACTTGAGAACGCTTGGATGTAAGAGTGCGCGCGTGCTCGAGCGCGCGTTTTTGTACGCCGTCTACTGATGTATGCGAACACAGCATTGCATGGTGCGCATGCGAATTCGCTCATTGAATTGTGTACAAAATTTCTTTCGATGTTTATCTTTCCTCGTATATCTCCTACCCCCTGTGCGTCAGTATAACTGTCTATTTACGTTCTCTTCCGCTTCCTTCTTACGGTTGTTCAAACAATACCTACCTCTCCCCTCTCTCCTGCCCTTCCCCTAAAACCGGCAGCACTCGAAGTGGCTTGACTAATGAGACCCCCCCCCACACCGTTTTGAGCAGTTTCCTTCTCACCAGAACTGAACGATGACGCTGCCGTGATTCTCGATGTCTGGAAATCCACAACGAACCTGGAATAAGAGAAATAAATGGTTATTAAGCGTTTATAAGACATAACAGTAACAATATTAAAACTCATTTTTAACGTCACATACCCATAGACATCCTCTACGAGTCTACAGCGAAAGCTTTTAATAAACTGAAACAAGAATTAACCTTTTAACCAGACTCGCTTTGCATTGGCAGAACTAGGTTAAACTTAGACGGGCACGAAATCATGAAGCGAGAAAGTGCCGAAAAAGTTATCGGCGTGGAAAATTCTATAAAATCAACTTTGCCACCTTCCTCCTGACTGGATCTCTGTAAGCCTTTGTCGGTTCCGACCACGTGGCTCCAGAACCGAGAAGTCATAATACTTTCGCTACTCATAAAGGTGTTGCAGATCGTTAAGAGAGGAAAAAAAAAAAAAAAAAAATTATATATTATATATATATATATATATACATATATATATATATATATATATATATATATATATATATATATATATAAGCTAAAATTGTCATCAGGTACACAAGTGTGACATTCTGGTACAACACGCACCACATTAGTATCTTGCCGATCCCGAACGCGAAGTCACTGTTTAGGAGACCTCCGCGTATTCACGCCTCGCGTTACTCGAAGTTTTCGAAACCGAGTGGAAGACTGGACGCTCAAGTATCGGAAAATGGAAGATGACGGAGTAAGTATTCGGTGTCGAGAAATTCACAGGAACTGGGAAACTAGAAGACAAAGACATGAGCGGGGAAAGAGGAAAACAATGACGGGAAAGAAACGAGAGTGAGGCTAGGGGAACTAGCGTGGAAGTGGGAAGCGGAGGTGAGGTGAAGGGGTGATGTAGGCATCAAAATTAGTGGAGCGGAAAGAACACCACAAGTGATGAAAAAGGAATAAAAGTAGGATGAGGAAGAATAAGAAAAAAGAAAGTATGGAGGAACCGCAAGGTTTAGCAGCTACTAGCACGAGACGTCTTCAATCCTGTGCATGGTTTCATGGCGGCTTCGCTCCGAATTTAAACACCTCTTAACCTTTGTCCCGACTTACCAAGGGCGTTAAAGGGATTTTGACTCAACCGAGCAAGGGGGTGGGGTGTATGATAAGTGAAGCAAGCGTGGAGAAAAGGATACATACTATACGGAAGGAGGCGATAAGAAAATGTTCAAGGAAGGCCACATTTTAAAAGTGGAGTAGACGAGGGTAGGCGTGACCATTACGAAGGCGATATACTCTTAAAAGCAGTAGAGAAGAGGAGCAAGAAGAATTGTAGGTACAAGGAGAGGACAAAATCGGGGCGATGCATTGGAAGAAAGACTCGCGCCAGCAGCAGTCCCCCTCCCTCCTTACCCCCATTTCCTTTGGAAGACGGGAATGCAAACCGTCGAGAAAAGAAACACGAAGAATCTGGAAACACCGGATAAACAGAGGAAATGGCGGCGGTGGCAGCAGCAGCAGGAGTCGCCCCCGCCGCCGCCAAAGGAACTGGCGCGAGAACCGATCGAGATGGAAAGGGAGAGAAGGGAGAGAGAGAAAAAAAAAAGGTCGCAGCGACTAAGTGCATGAATTAGACGAGGGGATGGATGCAGGTCCTGGAGAGGACCGTGCTCCAAGAAATAGAAAGAGGGAGAGAGGGGAACTGCGGGTAGGGTATGTGTAAAGATTGTGGATACGGACTGAAGTGGAGAGGAGAGGCGTGGAGTGGAGAAGCGTGGAGTGGAGAAGCGTGGAGAGGAGAAGGGGTGAAGAGGAAATGGTGTGTAGAGAATAGGTGGAGAGGAGAGAATGGTTGGAGAAGGGTGAAAAATAGGAGACGAGATGGTTTGGAAGAGAGCAGAGGAGGAGAGAGGGTGGGGAAGCGAGCATAGGAGGAGAGACGAGAGGAAAGAAGAGAGCAGATAATAGGTGGGAGCAAAAGAGGGGCGAGCACAGACGCGAAAGAAACGAAGTGGAAATGCTTCCCAAGGCTGCCAAGAGAAAGGCGCGGGGGGGGGGGGCTCGTGAGAGAGGAGGGGAGGGAGATAGGGGGAAAAGGACAGTGTAGGGGCGCAGTGGACAGGGCGGGAACGGAGAGCTGGAACGGAACCCGAAGAGAAGAATCTGATTTATTATTAGTAAGCACTCCAACAGGGAGAGTTCGAACTGTGAAACTATAAACTATACGAGTTTTATTCTCAACACTCACGAAAATGCAGTCAGGACAAAGTACTGAGGTCGAGGAACTGGATGGGAAATATGGGAGTGGTAGGATGATGTACAGCGCCGAAAGAGGGTCCACAAGTACAATTCTGTTCCACTATTTGGACAAGTATTCGGTGTTGACTTTCAACATTGCCGTTCTCATTTGGGAAATTGCAGCATTCTAGATGAACGTTATACCCCACACTATCCATCACACACACATACCCGCGGATACAAGAACAAACTTCAATACACACCAACTACAAAGACTAGAACAACGACGCCCACTGGCAAACAAGCAAAACTAGAGCCAAACAAGAGGTTAATACATACAATCGGGCCGTTCATTGTACGAGGGCAGGAAATACCCCCCCACACACACACACCGGCTCCAACACCTCCACCCAACCCCAACTCAACTCCCTGTAAACAACGCCACCTCCATCCCCTGTGACAGCCTATCATCGAAGCCACGGCATCACGCTAAATCGACCTATGACGTCACGCTCAATTTGGCACTACGCCCACGCACTGTAAAATATACAACATGCGACCACCGTCACTTTACCTTGCCATACCTCATTACTATGGGAACATGGCGACAACCATAATAGAATTAAATAAAATCTGGTAAAGGAAGGAGTCACAGTGGTAGTAGTAGTGTAATGGTACAAAAATAAAATACCCAGGACCGGAGACCTGGTTCAGTTATGGCATCCTAACTCCTCCCCCCCCCACCAGTCTCACGCCTCCCTAGGAAGACAAACGTTAAAACACCCCCCCCCTCCCTCTTTTCTCCTTAAATCATCCAACCAAACTTCCCTCCAGGGATCCTTCTCTACGGAAGAAGGCTTACGTCTGCAGTGTGCGCTAGACTACTGTACTAAGTTTTATTAGTTCATTCTCAGAGTATTGAGTAGCAGTGATGTTCGGGGAAATCTCCGAAGCATTCCCAGCCTCCGGTTCACATATGCCGAAAAGGTACAAACCGCACGCGTGTACATAATCTTACATAGACAACACTTACGGACCAAGACCTCGTTAAGACCTCTTTACTATAGTAAAGATATGAAGTGTATAAAATAACTAGTACATGTGATCTTGTTCATACAAATTGGTAAGTTTGTGCACAATGGAAACTGTACCCACCCTCTCGCTTGTGCCACTGTTGCCACGTCTCTGCCAGTACGGTCTTCGCCTACACCACCGTCACCTAGGTAATCATTCCCCCTTTACGGGGGAACCAAGCAACCGCTCGAGCTCTTCATATCACCTGACGTCATATCGGATTCCTGACCTGACGTCAACTCTTTTTCCAATAATACTTTTACCCGACTAAAGGTGTCATGTCGAACTCACGTGTCCACTTGTAGGAGAAAACGAGATTTCACACTTTTCGCCACTTCGACGAGTCGAAGTCGTAGGAGCTTCTCACCACCACCCAGCCTACGCAACCACCCGTCTTCAAGCAAGAACACCGTAACTTTAACACCTGCTTCTAACACTAAGAACACCCTCGGACAGACTTCGTTGTTTCCACATCGACTCGCCTCTCAAGCCCATCAACACGTGTATATATTTAGTTCCTGTTTACGGTGAACTCGATACGGTGATTCCCTGGGTTTTTAATCTGGTTGACACCTGTGTGTATGTATTTACCTAGTTGTATTATACGGATAGGGAGCTATGCTCGTGGGACTCGTCTTTGTATCTTTCAGCATCAAGTTTATTCTTAAAATCGTGAATACTATTTGCACACACTTTTTTCATCTAAGTTATTCCATATACCCAGTATTCTGTGTGGGAAGCTATTCTTTTTCCTATCTCTTCTATAGTTGTCCTTTTTGAGTTTCTTTTCATGACTTCATGTGTGTGTGTGTGTGTGTGTGTGTGTGTGTGTGTGAGTGTGAGTGTGAGTGTGAGTGTGTGTGTGTGTGTGTGATGGGAGCATCATTGCAGCAAAGAGGTCGAGGCACCACAACCATATTTCTAAATCTTTCTTGCCCGCACCAGAGCCAAGGTAAAAATCTTCCAAATTTTCCCAAACAATAACGCCGGCAGCAAGCGCGGCAGACAGAGGGGGATTTATGGCGCAACCAAGAATTACGAGACGAAGATGAAAAGAAGAAAAAGGTCAAGAAATGGAGGGGGAGAGGAATAGAAACGGATAAGAGGCAAGAAATATGGACGCCCCACCAAAGCTGAAGGAGATGACAAAATTCAACCAAGTGAGGAAAAGAAGACAGATTGCCAATGCTGGGCGGGCGAGGAAAACTGGAGGAATACAAAATGGATAACTGGAGAAAAGTCGGAGAACGAAAATTTGTGGGAGGAGTGACTGGGGGAATGATGGTTATACCCATCCATTTAGAAACTTCAAAAAATGTCATTCACAAACATTTTTCACGCTTAAGGTATCATCATAGGTACCAGTAATAATAGTAATATTAGCAATAGGAGCAGTGATGGATGATACGTGCTCAGCTGTGCCATGTCAAGATTTGTCATGTCCCACGTCAGACCATGGGCTGGACAGATAATTACTAATTCCTATGAACCTGCCACACTAGATGGCGGAATATGACGCGACGGCTGAGAAAGGGGCAGGTAGTCCCGGATCCAAATACACACTTCGTGATTTGATCTTCTGACGATGCGGCACCGAACGTAGGCCACTTCCCTTCTGGAAGAAAACTGAACTCGTGAGGTGATGTACCCCACTGAGAGAACATGCTCTGCGACTCGAAGCGACATGGCTATCTTGCTTAGGGTGTGTCAAATGCCCAAGTGAAAAGACCTTTTCTTGTTCATATCTTGCACCCACGTCAGACGCAGGGGATGCTAGTTGGTCGAAGTAGGCCCTACTTCGACCAACCAGCATTCCCTGCTTAGTAGCATATGAAGTCGAGGCTGTTCCATGGGGTGACCTACGTTATTAATAACAATAGCAATGGCGATAATAAAAATAACACTAAAAAAACTCTGGCGCCTGCGTGCGCCGTGCTTCGACTGCGGCTGACTGAGCCACACCCGACGTGCCCTGCCGAGCAGGAGAAGTGCCATCTTCCTTCACCTTGCGGCTCCTGGCGGTCTGGGTTGTCCCAAGGGGAGCGCACTTGTCGCCGCGGTGGCTCGGGTCGTCTCTGGCTGGCTGACCCAAGGTTACGGGGAGGGGAGATTTATTTCTTCCTTCGGGATATATGTACGTGTGTGCGTGTGTGTGCGCGTGCGTGCGTGTGTGTAAATGTGTGTGTGTGTGTGTGTTTGGTTACTCTTCCTTTCTTGCCGAGCCAAGGGAAGGGCACTGAGATGACTAGAACAGAGAGGGATAGATAGGAGGAGAAGAAAGAGAATGTAGGAAAAAAAATGGGGAGAGACGAGTAGGCCTAAGAGTATGGCGAAGGTCCAGAATGGATGGGGAGAGCAGAGGTCTGGAGATCAATCGATCAATGGCGGAAGTAAGAAAGCACGAGATAAAGGCTAGGCCACTACCTCTTTCCCCTCGCCATCCTGGCATATACGTGGGGGGGAGGAGGGAAGGGAGGAGAGGTCAAGCACGCTAGGTCGCAGCTTAAGTAGAAATCTGCCAAGTATTTCAACATTTCCCCGACAGCTTTTGGAGTAACCACAAGACAGTTTTTACAAGACTGATCTTTAGACAAGTTTTCCTATACACCAGAATGAAGCGATATTGCATCTTGAAAATAACCGATTACAAGCCTTTATACTGTCACAAATTTTCGACAGTTAAAATTCTACAGACATCGAGACACTGACAAGTTGACGCGAATGGCAACAGGAAACACAGGAGTCTCAGTCCGAATTTATTCCCAATTTCAAAGTTAACTTTTTCAAAGGAATTTATTATGTACATGAAGCAGAGACTACATTCAAAAATCTTTCTGTACATTTTTTGTATTCCACACTACTGTAACACGAAATCGTAATAATAGATCGTGCTCTGCACAGGGATACTTCGTTTGGCAAACTGCTGTTACATTTCCTTTATCCCATTACCACTTACTCGACTTAAAACTAATCTTGCAACGGCTAACAACTACACAGTTTGGTCAGGGCTTGTCTTTTAAGGTGCGCATTTTTGTGCCCGCGCCACAACACGCCTAAATTCTAAACAAGCTCTAAAAAACGCTCATCTACGAAAAATTCGAAGTTCAAATTTCGCGCACCTCAATGACGTAGTTTACCACAGAATGAAGCCGAGCATCGTGGTATATTCATCAAGTAAGCCTGCCTCGTTCCAGGTCAACTGCATAAAAAGGCGGAAACAATTTAACATCTCCCACTTATTATGGAGACAGGTAAGTCTCCTGTAATATTCACATATTATAAAAAGGACAGCCGATTAGTATGTCGTGATTCAATTCCAACAGTATGAAAAAAGTGCTCGCCTAGCAGCTACGGAGAAAATTTAGGCCACTACTTTTATGCTCACCCGTTTTTTTTTTTTAGGACAAGGACTGTTTAGCACACCGTTAGTCCCACGACCCGCTCATACCCGTGGGACTAACACCAAGATCATATGGTTTAACGTCAAAAATTCCCCCTGTCGGTTGGCTAGGATGTTGCCCCATCACAGAGGACTTTGTGGCGTGGATTTTAATGAACCATGCCCTTGGTTCAATTTTGCCGGTGGCAGGGTTCGAACCGCCACCCTCTCGACCTTCGCCGCAAGTAACGACACCCTAACCCGCTCAGCCTGCGAGGTTCCAGTAAGACCTTGGAGGAAAAAAAAAATAATAATAAAAAAAATAAATAAAATAGGACGCTGGCATTTCCCCCACTCTTGACGTTTACCCACGAGTTTTCTAGGACTCACAAATTCCATTAAAATTCCAAGCAAATTTTCCTACAACTTCCATGTTTCCTTGTGGCCTGCGGGAGCCTTGAAAAGGGAGAAGGCTGCGAAGACGCGTTAGAGAAGGGCGTAGAAAAAAATGGAGAGAGAGAGAGAGAGAGAGAGAGAGAGAGAGAGGAGAGAGAGAGAGAGAAGAGAGAGAGAGAGAGAGAGAGAGAGAGAGAGAGAGAGAGAGAGAGAGAGAGAGAGAGAGAGAGAGAGAGAGAGAGAGAGAGAGAGAGAGAGAGAGAGAGAGAGAGAGAGAGAGAGAGAGAGAGAGAGAGAGAGAGAGAGAGAGAGAGTGAAGAAGTGGCGAAAAAAAGGGGAAGGAAAGTGATTTCTAACTTAATACACTGTCGAACGATCTCACTATGGCCCGGCCTCCGGCGCCGCCGCGCAGGTGCTTCCTCCGCAGCGAGACGACACCGCCGATACACCCGAAGGCGTCCCGTTCTCCTTAAAGAGGCGGAAGAATCCCCCATAAAGGCGTGAGACACGGCCCCAGCGGGCCTCCAGAGCACTCGCCTTTCACCTTCGGGGCCCAAGACCCTCGCCATGCATCACATCCGAGTTCGTAAAATTGTTTCGGTACGTTCTCCGGTGGATGCACTCCTGAGCGTGGGAGTTCGTAGGTGCGTACGCAAGAGAACCTCCATTATACACCTAATTCCGACAGACAACGCCGCAGCCTCTGCCACTACCTAAGACAAAGTGGCACTGCCTCCTGCAATAAAGGAGCAGTTGAAGATGACGAATCGGCGGATGTGCAAAGGCGGTTCAATGTTTCAATCCGAGATTGCGAATTGGGCTGTGGGTGGGGACAGGCCAACTGAGGTTGTGAGCAAGATGAGGTTGGAGACAGGGGTCAAGAAAAGTTAACCGGTAAAACACAAACTAATTTTATCCTGGTTAACTATTTCCTTAACTCCGAGATGTTTCGTTCTTCGAAGGTGTAGAGGCCATCTTGATTAGCACACCACGATGACACTTAGCAAGTGTTCGACCCACCAGATTTGTTCTACTTTGAGGACACTATCCACGAGGAATAGAACAACGAACAAGGAAAAAGACTGGTTAAAAAAAGGCACAAGGAGCAGTCAAGTCTAAGCAGAGCCTGTGAGGGCGAAGTCGAAAGGCATGGAAGAGGTTGAGAGGTTGGAGCAAGATTGTATTAATTTCGAACCCTGAGCACCTGAGAAGGTGGCACGGAAAGGAACGAAACGGCCCCAAGGCCCTGGATAACAAGGTAAGTGCTACCTGGTTCCAATGGAGCCCGTGGGGCACCTCGCCATCTCTGTCACTGTCGACCTCAGCAAGGACCCAAAGAAACCCCGAACTGCATCTCCATTAGCGAGGAAGCATAGTGTACTTGAAGAACCAGGCTAGTCTGGAAGCCAATGGTGGGCATGGATGAAAGATCCCCCCCCCCAAAAAAAAAGCTTAGATATCTTAAATCGCGAAATGCAACTTTACACTCGCTCTGAAAATGGTCAAGACGATACCTTGCGCAGAAATAAAGGTGGAGGACCCGAAGAGAAGGGTTGGAAAGAGGCGAAAGATATGAAAATGTAGAAATATGGAAGAGTGGAGGGAAATCAAGCATATGGAGGGCGACAAAAGGGTGGGGAAAGATAAAGAATTAATTAGAAGCGAGAAAGGGGACGTAGATGAGGGGAAGAGAAAGCGGAAGAGAGGGACGAGGGAGTTGAAGCAAAGTGAGGAACATGAGGAAGAGGAAAAGGAAGAAAAAGAAGACGAGGAAGGCAAAGTTGGCGATATGGGAGTGAAATGGAGGTCGTGATTATAGTGGGTCGAGATGGGCAATGGTGGAAGCCATTTCAAATCCTTCAACATATGGTGTCACTTTCCTTTCTTTCCGGCTGTCGTCAGGCTATTTCATTCACCTTCGTGAAATCCCTTCACTCGTTTACAGACATAAAACCGACTGGACGCCATAGCCCGAACGCCAAAGCAATTGAGGCAAGATGAATATTCCAACGAGCTAAGAACCTCACAACTCGACTACGGGGTAGTCGGATCAATCTTCACTATTAGCAAATAGTCTGTTTTCCTAGAGTTGACTTTGAACAAAATTTGCGACATTGTAGCCAAGGAGATAATTACTGTCGTAGCAGTGCTTTGTCGAGCACAATCTGCGTGCGGGGTTAGATGGCGTCCTCCACATCTCGCCCGTAACGCGGCGGTATCAGCGTTCGCGTCAGCAGTGCGGCTCCATAAGATAAATTGCCAGGACGTGACTGTGCCATACGACAGAAGGCTAGCGAGGCTACGGTTGTACGAGAGAACTGGAAGAAACCTGAATGTAGAGTGAAGCACCAGCAGCAATAATACGGTAGTAGGTAGTGGTAACATTGGTTGTGGTGGTTTTAGCTGAAGGGCAAGGAGTAACTCCTGACGAAGAGGACAAAGTGGAAACTTGTGTGGACGAGGACGACTTTGAACGAGGCTACGGAGAGGACATGGATATCTTCCCTACAGGGCAAGCCTCTTCGGGAGGGCTTACTTCTACCAGCACAGTTTTCCTCCTCCACATCTTCCATCGACCCCAGACTACTCTACGTCATCGACCCCCCTCGCTACCTTCTCCCAACAACATCGACCCTACGCATCCCTCTCCGCCTCCGCTTCCTCCTATCAAGACTTCTTGCTCCTTTTTCACTCCATCCTTAGCCCTTTGCTTGTTCTTACCCCGGACTTTCCTCTCTCTCTCTCCTATGCCCTTAGTCCATCCCGACTCTCCTCCCCTTTACCATTCCATTCACCCTCTTACAAATTTTTCATATTCATATTCCTCCTCCTCCAACTGGGGCAGTAACAACTACAATTGCTACTACCACCACCACCTGCTACTATTGCTGTTCGAACCCGAGTTAAGGTTCTTCTACCTCTTTACCTCTGTCAGCATGAAAATCCCACCCATATCAGCTCGGCTCGTCTCCCACAATTACTCTGCTCATTTCACATTTGTTCCTTATTATGCAAAGTTCCGATCCCTCTACCGTTACAATACTAATAACCTTCCACCCAGCTCCTAGTGAGTCTCCTGCTCCTTGCTCCATCTCCCCGAGACCCTGTACCTTCGAGTCCGATATCTCTTTTACTCTTCAACGTGCACCTGCAAAGCAACCCTCCAACTCCCCCTCCCACAACCGAACACCCATCATCACCCTCAACTTACTCATCCTCCTATAGACCCAAGAGAGGCACTAAGGGAGATAACTCGCATGGTTCCAATATTTTCCCACTTCCAGTATCCATTACGTATCTCAAGCATTTTCCTATATTCAACTTTTTTCTACACTTTTCCCCACAACACAGCAGTTTTATCTTTTCAAATGTTTTATATTTTTTCATTCCTATACGTTCTCTCAATGCCTTACCATCTATTCTCGTCTCAAAAATTAAGTTCTCTTCTCCCCACTCCCTTTCCCATACATCTTGTTTTTTCTATATCCTCCCTCCTCCCACTGTTCTCCAGCTCAAACTATTTCTCCATCCCACTTCTCTCGAGACTAAACAACTTTACCACGTTCTCTCTCGTTTAAGTTACTCGCCGCCGACCCTCTCACCCATAACTATTACTTACTTTTTTTTCTCCCTTATCCGCGATGATGACTTCTGCCCGCTCTGCTTTCTGTCCCCTTCCCCACCCCTTACATTTCCACTTTGAGCTCTCATCTTTCCTCGTCCTGTTCTCGTTTTCATTCCCATACGTCGCCCTTATTCCCTCTGCCTACCACCCTTTCATCTTCCTCCGTCGTTTACCCCTTTTGCCGCTTACCGACTATCGTACTTTAACAGTTCTGCCATCAATTACTTCCTGTCCAATCTAAGGTTTCTTGGTTGCTGGACTTGCCGTCGTTGAGATCACAAGTTCTCTCAATGTTCTTCCATAGACGCATGAAACTGAACCCCAACCGCAATGCACTCTCCGCCAGGAAGACGAAAATTACACAGGCACACAAAATTGCTTCATTCCGTACGTCTTCCTCTCATCTCCTGTCACTACTACACCTCCCGTACAATGTACTGCACTCCCCACACGACGCCTCTCCATCTCCCCTCGCAGTGCCAACTTTCGCATCTTCTTGATCTTTCCACAAGCTGGCGCATGCCCCTCATCCTATCCCCTCTCCTCTCCTTTCGTCAATAACCTTGCACCCCCAGCTCTTCCCCCTCTTACTCTACTTCCCTCTCCCGTTCCTTCTTGTTTCATTCGCAACCCAGAACACTTTCCATCTTCACCGTATCCATCTACTTCTACCCCACCTTTTCTGCCAATACTCAACATGCAAATTACTCACCCCTAGCCAGTGTTTGATGTTTTTCTTGCAAGCGACCCATTACCCCGACCTGACACTCCGAAGGACTGCACTGCGGGTCCCCTACAAATCACCCCCTCCCCTACTCTGCCACTTCCTCAACGCCTCTCGACCACGCCCCCGTCATGCAACAACCATCTTGTGCGCGCTAACATCATGCACACACTTATCACGTTACACCTCCCCATCCAGAACAATCTTCTTCCAGCATCCTCTTCTCTCCTCATCGTCACAGTCCTCTCCTGCCACAATAGTTCCTGAACAGCCTTTTTTAAATGCGCTACATCCTAGAAATCGATTAACCTCCTTCACATGGCCTCTGCGTTTGAGTCTCTTCCTCAAACTCTTCAGAGGGGGCGCCACAGGAATGAATAAAATGCCTAGGCGGTAGCCTGAACACGAGGAAAGTGCTACGCGGTAATGACTGGATTAAACAAAGTGCTTCCATGGGGATCTCCCACGGTGATTAATATAACAAGTTGTCTTTAGCCTATCTGCTAAGGAACTGGGAAGCTATTTCAACCCCAACAATGAAGACCCGACCGATGACCAGATCGTGGTCACACTAGCGTCTCCCTGCCTCAAGTATGCATCTGCCTACTTTGTGGGCCCAAAAAATTCAAATTTTTAAGCATATTTTAAAATGTTTCCTGGCAGCCGCCTGGCGATTTTACTCATCTAAACGATATCCCCAACCTCCAGCCGCCGCCGCATTATGGTGGATTAATCCGGCCAATAATTTCACTTCTACAATGATTATAACTTCAAACTATATCTTCACGTCAAACTATTCTGTTCGGTTTAACCTTTGGCTCCTAAAGAATTGTGTCTAACTTAAATCCCCTCACAATTTTTTGCGGCAATCTCCCCCCTCCCTCCAGCTCACCAGGAACCTCTGCACACTCTAGGGCTGAAACGAACCGAAGTAGGATTACTGATCTGCCGCAAAGGACTCCACCCCTCCACCCGCCACCCACGGGCCACATCAAAGAACCGTAACGATCTATCGCATCTCTCACATACTCACCGAGGATTTTCAGTGTAGCCCTGCGCCGGCGCGAGAGCGCGCTAATGTACGCACAGGCTTCGTTGCTCATCGTCGTCTGAGAGCAAATCGCATCAACGCCTTCCTCCCTCAACCCTCTGCGTCCACAGTCATTTGCCATAAAGTGCCAAGTTTGCTGCCAGAGGATGGGGGGGGTAAAGATGGGGGAGGAGAGGGGGGAGAAAAAGGGGTTGCAAGTTGGGAAGAAAAAATAAATGAACGAACGAACCGGGAAGCGGGGGGAAAGGGGCTACAAGGAAAAGCGAGGATAAGAGGATTACGGCTGAGGGACGAGAGCGTCAAGGGAAAGAAGGACGAGAGGGTAATGCGAGCAATACAAAATAAATAACAATAAATAACGATAATGCTGGCAAGGGTACTTCATGGCTCCACAAAGCGCCAAGTCTGATAGGAGTGGCTCGTGGGATAGAGGAACGGACATCGATGAAGCTCGAAGAGGAGACCAGGCCGGGCAGGTTTGCAAACCTAAATATTTCTACCTTTTCATTCAACCAAGGGCTGGTGGATGTTTCACATTAACTGAAGCAAATTTCAAACGTGTTGAACATTATTCAACTGAGCATTTCACGGTAATCCGGATAATCGTACAACAAATGCCAAGAATTCAAGGGAAGCAGCAAGTTATCTATTGTGGAGTCAACACCTGGAAATTCAGTTCGCAATGCCTGGAAACAAAGTTTGCCAAGACTATTTACCAGCAGTTTCCAGGTATAGTTCAAGCTTTCAGCTATTTACTATCTGTCTCGCCCGACCTCCAATTTTTGAGGCACAGACTTTGTGACGAGAACAAGACTGCGGGACTGCTTAGGTCCCCCCCCCCCAAAGTCCATGCAGCCAATAACCCGTCTGGGGTCCTGGGTTCATGTTATTGTGGCTAAGTAGCATACAACTGATACTTTAGGGTATATATGGGGCTCCCCTACGGACAAGAGCTACACAATTTTTTCTGTGACGAGGAAATCTGTTCTTAGAGAAATGACGATACTTTATTATACTGCGACTGTTCCTCCGTTCTCCTCTCCCCCACCCCTTGTTACTCTCCTGTCTATATGTATAGACAAATTATATATATATATATATATATATATATATATATATATTACACACACACACACAATATGTATATATAAAACGGGACGGGGATAGAACTAGGCATCCTCCTCCCTGCAACCCCCCCCCAAAATATATATATATATATATATAATAATAATAATTAAATAAATAAATAAATGAGGGTCTAGGAGTCTTCCAACCAGTACTTCAAGATTTGGGTCTTTTAATGTGCGTGGATGTGGTACAGATGAGAGTAAAAGGGAAGAGATAGGCATTATGCTTGTAAGAAGATGGACGTGTTAGCACCGAGTGGAACTAAGTTGAAAGGGAGAGGCTAGTGCGAGTTTGGGAGTAGTTGGGAGGTTCTCAGTAGTGAAGAGACGAGAGAAAGGGTGGCTATACTAGTAAGTGAAGAAATAAGTAAGCGTGTAGTGGAGTGGAAGGAGGTTTCTTCAAGGTTAATGTGGATGAAGATGAAACTGGGGAGATGTGGATTTTTGTAAGTGCAAATGGGCCTGGTAGACTGTAGAAGAAAGGGAGGCTTTTTGGGTGGATTTAAATGAGTGCATTGAAGGATTCGGGAGAAATGTCAATGTAATGGTATTGGGAGGCCTTAATGCTAGGGTAGGAAATGAACCAATAGATGGAGTGGTTGGGAAGTGTAAAGTTCCAGGAAAAAGTCGTAGTGGAGAGTCGTTGGTAGCAAATAGTGTTTTGGAAGAAAGTCAAGCATAAGTACACATGGGAGAGGGTGGTGGATTGAAGGGTGGTAGAGCATTAATGGACTATATAATGGTAACCAGGAGTATAGTAGAAAGAGTTAAGGATGTACATGTTCTAAGGGTAGAGTGGAGGAATATCAGACCACTTTTTGGCAGAAGCTAAGTTGAGAGTGTAGGATAGATGGAGAAAGAGGAAAAGGACAGAAGATAGGGAGGTGCTCAGTGTTATAATCTCTCCCTTCGCTGGTATCATAATCTCGATATACAACGTAGCTGTCCTCTCCCTTCAATACCTAGCGTGCACACGCGCGCACGCACACACAGGCTTCAACTTGGTACTCCGACGAAGGCGCCGATCTTCCAAGGGACGGTTCATTGTTCCAAGTGACCCAGTCCACCGACTTTTCCTGGCAACACCCTTAGCAAAGAATAGACTCCGTGCATCTCAGGCCAAGCCCTCTACTTTGAACAATGGCCTCGCCGCATCTCGGATCAAGCCTCCTGCGCGGACAAAGGATCTCGGCCGGCGCCTGTTTGCGTCGGATCAAACCTTCCAAATATCCTTGTTGCTAATATGGCAACAGCCTACTGTACTATTAAAATGTTTGGCAACCTTTGTAAACATGTAGATATATTTTCTAGCAATCCTCCGAAGTTTGAAGGGAGCTTGTCTTGTATATTGTCGACAGAACTAAGTCTGGCACATTAAAGCCAACTCTACCAATTTCCCAATGTAGTATAACTTAAAACCTACATTAGAGTGAACTGCTTAAACGAGAAAGAAAAGGAGTACAAGAAGTTGAGTGAACATGAGAGGGCGACCTAGGATGAGATGAATGAATGGATGGGGGTAAAAGAGGCATTGGATAAGAGGGGAATGTCTGTTGAGAGGACGGGAGAGGACAGAAGATAGGGGTGAATGGAGTACTGTGGTGTATGGATGATGCTGCGACGCATGAAGGGGAGTGGGTGGGGGATGTGGGGTGAAGGAGTATGTATGAAAAATAAATTGACAGCCTGAAGAGATTTCTCCCCTTCTTTTCTGCACGAGGGGACGGGGGGGGGGATCTCCGTTTTAATGAAGCGGCCTTGCTGTGGATGTGCGGCACTGCTTCTGATCCAGTGCAGTGGGCGAGATGCAGGGATAACCCGTCATCCATTAGGTGCCAAGATAAGTGGGAAGGGGGTAGATGGGAGTGGAGTATGTTGGGGATGCAATGAGTGCGAGTGGTTTTTATGCCTTTGTTATTTGGTTAACTCCCTTGTACAGGGAAAAAAAAGCCTTTGGTATATGTATAAAGACGACACGTGGCCATAATTTTGTCGAATGTTTATTACATTCGACAAAATTATGGCCACGACACTGGATAAATAATAATCCACTCTTGGACGTCCAATACTTTTTTTTCAAAGGATTAACCGATATCATGGTGATATATTACATATAGCTTACTGTCTTTGGCAGCCTTGTTGAGTAAATATTCGGAAACAAACAACAGGGCAGTTAACTTTAAATCACTCGTATTTACAAACTGAGCAACATCCGTGTGTGCAATATACAAAAACTGAGGCTTGTCAGAATTAAAATCTGTACACTTGTAATATCAAACTCGCAAATATTGGACAAATTTACTCCCCACTAACAGTATCAATCGAACACATTTTGCCTGGAAAGTCTATTTACAAATACAAACGCTTCCAATGCATGCAGTGTACACAAATGCACATCAAACAAGGCACACGGTTTCGTTGGCAATACACACACTCCCATTAAATATCGATAACGAAGGCTCAAAACCAGAGAAAACCAAAGGCGTAAAACTATATAAATGAACAAATGGGGTACGCTAAACCCCAAAGCCACAATAAATCACAGTATTGACCGTCTCGACACGCACAAAATACATAAATAACGCAACACTACCGCACCAAACCTAGCAAACACTACACATCCGCTTACCAAGCACACGTTCTCCCACATATCAAACACAAGGGAGACGCAGGCACACGCACTCGTGTGGGACTTAAGTATAATCACATGGGGAAAAACTGACAAGATGTTTGAAGTGTATTAAAGTCTTTCGTGTTAATGCATGGCTTCGTCAAAGCGGGCAATATATTTGTGTTGTTTGAACGACAGTGTGCGTGCGTGCAATAAAGATATTCCGAACTATGCGTGGGTAACACTGTTCAAAGCAAATGCACCTTTCCTCGCTAGAGCACCCAGAATAGTCCCCTCGGTACAACTGCATCCGGCGAAGCAATTTCTTCTGCAATGAACCAATCCCTGGGAACCCATTTCGTAGCGGTAACGGGGCAAGACTCGAACTCTTATTCTACACCGGAGCATCACACTCTTCAACCAACTACATATCTCCTCTGTATTCAACCTGTTGAACAGTTCACGGTTGGCCACAAAAACATAACGACTGTTTCCACAACACAACCCTCAACAACGTGTGCCACATCGAACGCAATACATTCTTGATCTGAAGGTTTTGTTTGCATGGAAACATGGTTTATTCTAAAGTTCATAAATATTCACTATTCGCAAAGTTGAACTTTTGGCTGCACCCTCCACTGTTCACGCGCGAGGGAATTTTTTGAACATTGTTCCATTTTACCTGATGCCAGCAGCATGAACACCGAACATCATAGTTAAGTCTTTTCTGCGGCAAAATGTACACAAACGCGGGCATTCCTTGGACAAGACAGCACGTCAATGGCCGAGCGTTCGGCCAACACAGACAAAATACAAGCAGCCAGCACAGCCCCTCTTGAAACGAGCACAGCAGCCCCCTCAGGGTATCCCTCACAAGGCAGAACGAACGCGGGGGGACCCCACCCTCCTACAGGAGGCAAAACACGTCATTATTTCACCGAGAAAACGGAGACTCCCTCGGGCTATTCTTGTACAACGGAGACTTTCAGATCGTTGAAGAAAACTCCAGCCTGACAGTCCCCTTCTCTTCTTGAGGTGAGGGTGCGGGTGGGGGAGAAGAGATGATGTGCAGGTGGGTTTAATATCTTAACGGCACTTGAGATCAGTTTTTAGATGAAAAGAGGGACCCATTGTCTTGAAGGTACAGACAGAGATACGGCGCCCCATTACACATTTTGAACTCTAAAGGCTGGGTTTGGGCTAAACTCTGCCGAGGTCTGTGGAGGCAGAAAGGAACGACGTAGGAATAGGTGAAATTACGGAAACGAATACAGACTGTGGGAGGTGTGGCTCTTCTATACAACACTATGCTAGGGAGGTGGTACGCAAACTTAACGCCACTATTCAGCCGTAGGCAGGTGGAGGTTTATACTAGCGAACGAGACTACACGTTCAGCCTTAATCACTTTCAGGACTATGCCCTTCATACATTACATTCCCGCTAACATCAACCCATTTTATTCAACTGTGAATGGGTGGCGTCACCCTCTTCTTGGAGCTCGGGCAGGGGTCACCAACAATGCGAGTGTGCTGGCAGCAACGCAGGGGAGGGA
Source organism: Oratosquilla oratoria (assembly GCF_046742065.1). NCBI lineage: Eukaryota > Metazoa > Arthropoda > Malacostraca > Stomatopoda > Squillidae > Oratosquilla > Oratosquilla oratoria. The sequence continues at coordinate 60,433,735 of NC_134777.1, forward strand.
AAGGGGGCCGGGGCGCCCAGGGAACATTAGATGAAGAAGGGAAATGATGTTGGTCGATCAAAGAAAATCCAAGTAGGAAAAATAACGAGCCCGTGAGGGGAAAAGAACGCGGGGGGTGGGGGGGGTTGGCGGGATGGGAGGAGATGCAACGTGGGGCCGGGGGTCCAAAAGGAAGATGAAAAAGGGAAGTACTGAACGAGAAAGCTTGAGGGGGCTGATTGGGGGCGTTGAGATGTATGACGAGGTTGAGGTGGTGGATGAGGAAGAGACGGAAGATGAGTGTGATGAAGGATGGGGAAGGGATAAAGATGAACGGTTGAACGGGTAAAGGTGGGGTGCAGGATGGGAAGGGGGTGAGGATGAACGGTTGAAAGTTGGGTGCTGGATGGGAAGGGGTTGAGGATGAACGGTTGAAAGTTGGGTGCAGGATGAAAAGGGAAGGTGGAGGAGTGGGGGGTTTGCAGGATGGGCACTGGGCAGGGGAGGTGGAAGATTACGAGATTGCAGGATGTGGAGAGGGTGTAAATTGAGGGGGGAATGGGGAGGATTGGGAAATGGAGGTGTGGAGGGGAATTGTGAGAGGGGGGAATGGTGAGAAGTGGGAATAGTATGAAACAGGAATGGTGTGGATGGTGAGAAGTGGGACGTGGTCGAACGAAAATAAGATGAGAAAGCTGAGGGTGGAAAATAGGCTGCGGGAGAAAGAGGGCAGCAGCAATAGGCAAGGATAAAATCCGAGACGTTCAAAAGGAAGAGACTGAGACGACCAAGCTGGGCGACTGGAAGGAAGGTGTGTGTGTGGGGGGGGGCAAAGGGACAGGGGACGAGAGGGAATCTAATAAAACGTGTGAAAGAACATGGTGGGAGGGAGGGAGAGAGATACGGGGGTCACGTCCGATTCGGATGTTTCGTGGGGGGGGGGGAGCATAGAGATAAAGGAGTAGCGGAGTGAGCTGTACATGGTAGTATACAAGGATGGAGTGAGTACTAACATCGGGTATGTGAAGTGCTGCACAAGAACTGGGAACAATGTAAACTAAAGTGGAGGAGAACGAAGGAAGAAAAACATAAGAGTCGTCGCTGGCGCTGCCGAGGGATATCGATGTCTTCATTCGACGGACACTGGGATTGTCTTTCCTTCTTCCACGAGAAGACACTATGTGGAGTGCGCCGCTCCAAAACTTTGAGAATCATCATATATACAGCACCTTAAGACTGCGCGTTAGAATTAGATTCGTATTGGTGGTATAATAGTTTAATTGTTTGAGTGATAATATAATAATTGCTCTTCTATATTTGGCTTGTCGACCACTAGGACTAGTAGAACAGGGACGAAGGTCAGTGGGAGACATTACGAGTTTACGCGCCATGCCCTATGGTGCGAAGGGATAGGAGTGGGTTAGCAGCAGGAGTTACCGTTTGCAAAACCAAAATACCAAATACGTGGTGGTGTTTATCGGAACACAAGACCAGTTGTGGGGAAAACGGGGTTGATGGTGGGGAGGAGAGCTACTCGCTGTACGAGTCAAGTCACGAGTGTTATGGTGTAACACCACCCAGTTTAATTATTTCATTTGACTATTCGAACTTTTCTGCATTCAATATCGTTATGTACCGAAAAGTTTCTTGACAACACTTCTCATTAAACGAATAAGCAATACCATTCACATCAGACCAGTTTCCTTATTAAATGAAGGGAGGTGACGACAGAGATAGGCAGTGGAAAGAGAGAGGAGGGAGTTGTAGGAAGTACAGGCCATGGCTGTCATGGGTATGTAACTATCTAAAGTACGTTTCTTTAGACGACCTGAAAGTGACTCCTTGGTGTGTGCTGGGGTGGGTGGGGAAAAATCCAGACGAGAACTGACTGGGACCGAGCCCCCATGCTTGTATCAAAGGCTTGCCATCCATGTTGTGTAGAAGTCAACACTGCGACAGCACAATCACAACCTATAGAACAAACACGGTCCAATGGATTAGAGAGAAATGAAGCGGGACTGGCGTGACGTCAGAGGAAGGGGGAGGGGGTTAGGACGCTACTGTGTGTGGAGTGTGGGCTGACATGTTGAAGCCTGTATTTCTCACCGACATGGACAGAGTCCAGCAGGACGACTGCGTCAAAACGGCCTTGTAAAAGATACGTGCAACGCATTGAGCTGCGCGCCATAAATAGCATAAGGGGAGAAGGGAAGAGTTAAGTGGGGAACAATAGAAGTATCCAATAACGATCAGGAAGTAAATGGTGATTACATACAATTTGATCACGGACCTACCGGCGATTCTGATAGAGGGTAAATCGATCAGGCCTAGAACATGACATGAATAGTCTGTGCGTGAAGAGGGGGGGGGGGGGGCACTAAGTAAATAAATTTAGCATTCCTTCCAGTACATTCGACAGTTTATTAAATATCCTGAACTAGTCCACTGTCATTTTTAGTTTGTGAACGAGTAAGATTATTTTGCTATTTTAGTACAGTTTGAAGTAGGTCTGTTTAAAATTCTTTCCAGCCAAGTTGTTGGTAATCACATTGAGTTATATTAGTTTCCAAAAGATGAGCCTCCTGTATCAGGGTGGCCAAATGACACTAATTTGAGTTAAATACTCAAATTAATTAGTACAGCAAAGACAAGCGTGCGTACGCTCCGTAAGCGGAATCAAGACGGACTCCGACGCCAAGCCACGCCACCAAGCTTTGACTCGGCGGAGAAAACATACATGCTTAATATGAACACTTGTTTATCACAATAATGCACTAAATACACAATAATAAACAAATAAAAATTACAAATACGTGTGTACAACACACTAAGAATATTCTATGCCACCATTAATCATTCAAGTTATGACTAGCCCTTCCCTTCTTTGCCGTAACTATATTTTTTCCTTAGCAACGCCTAACTCACTATTCTTCGTGGGATGAGTCAGATCCGACAGTTGCCGACCGTTAGTGTTCCTACTTCAACCAGTTTTTCCCAGACAAAATTGTCTGGCGTCGTGACTGTAAATCCCTAGCCATTTGTCATGCGACGTTGGGGGGAACCGGGGTAAAAGCCGAAGAGCCCTTCCGCCAAGGTCTTTGCCGTGTCCACCATCCACTGGAATGCAACTGTTGCCCGTCTGCCAAAAGTTTCGTGCACAACGGGAACGAACGGGTTAATTAGAGCCGTTTGTTGTCACCGAGTTCGCTGCACGAACTGGCTATACAAAATATTCGGCTAGCCAGGCGCTACAAAGTTTCCTGTGCACTCGTATTCCTTCCACCACTCTCCCTATCTCCCCTCCCCCACTTCCCTTTCCCAACATTTCACTTGATTCAAACGAACTCGTCTGCCTCGTTTCCGCACACCATTCTTGACGCTGGAACAGTTTCAGGTCCAATGTCACATTTCCACCTCGCTGATCATAACAGCCAAGTGACCCTTTCAAGCGTACGCATCCCTACTGCTCTTCGTTTCACGTGTTCCCTCAATATCAATTATAAACAGCAAGGGAGAGAGGGAACAAGACAGGGAAGACAAAGAATGAAAGACCTCTAGCAGGAGGTAGTGCGTGGGGGATAAGGCGAACAGAAGGGATGGAGAATGAGAGGGAGAGGGTGTGACGGAGGTGAAGAGGCGCAGCACGACGTGCGAATACATTATAGGCGTGCGACGATTAACAAACTTACAACCGACCCAGACTTCATCCCAAATAAACCTGAAGGACCCCTTCCCTCCAAATAGTAATCGCCCCCTCCCCCCAACTAGTAGGCCACTTATTCCTACTATGGCACATTTGCCAACACCCTACGGCATCCTGACAGTGACAAAACACTTCAGCCTGTGGCTGCCCAACAAGGCAGTCACCATGACACGGAACACTACTGACCCTGGGGGGAGCACGGGGCAGACAAGTGCACAGTTCGGAATCCGGGAGGGGGATGGGGTGAGGGCATGGCGGCGACGGCGGTTGTACAAAGAGGCGGCAGGCACGAAGGCGTGTGGGCAAACTAATGGCCAGGGGGGAAATAATGACTGTAGGGGAGGGGGTAGGTTTTCGCCCGAGGGGAAAACAAAGGGAAGGGGGAGGGATGAGCACAGTAGTTACAGTGAGGGAGGAAAGGCTGCCTCCTCCCGTGCAAAAAGTATATAAAGGTAATTGGTGGAAAGGGGACATACGCGCGACACGGATGAGCAGAAGGCTGAAAGAATAGCACTTGGGGGAGTGACGGGGGGAAGCAAGATGAAAGCATGGGAGGGGGGCAATATGTATAAATGGGAGAATAGTTACATTTTTCACTCAAAGCAGATTGTAACATGATTACATATGCATGCATGACATTTATGTGCATGTACAGAATCAACTTGTACGTGATAAAGTATTTATGGGGATATGCGGATGCGCACCATAGGTACTGTACGACTGTTTGGATAACGTGGGCTGACGAGATTAATGCTACATAAAAATTAGAATAGTGCTAAATATTGGCTGTAAACGTGGTTACATATGAATTTGCTGGAAGATAGCATCCTGTGTGCGGAAACCACTGTAATCACAGTAATCTAAATATAGCCACTGCATATCACACTATATTACCAAAGGCAGCGACTCTACTTCCCTTTCGTAAACCCACTTCCCACCGAAAACGAAGCTGCATTGTCGATTATCCTAGTAGCTGTCATTCTTGACTGAACAGTACCGTGTTACGTTTTCCTTATAGCACAAGTTAAAAGTAAAAATGTTTATCAAACATGACAGCTTCAATATAAATGTACTGGTTGCAACTTAAGATACCACTTTAAAATTACGGGACTGGGCAACCGAAATGATCATGTATCTAGTGACCTGTTATGGGACCGATTATTTCATATAGTCATTCACGACAATAATTTGGCTTATGACAATATCGTACCAAGAATGTTTCCAACAATCCAGTTGTTTTTACAACACGTGCGAACGGGATTGGGGAAGCTCGATTGTACGCCAAGAATCGTGTCTACATTCTCCTTTTTCCTAGAAACAAGAGTTAGTCACGGGAATTTCAACTCTCGCCCCCAGTCGATGACTCAGGGCTCAATCCTCAAGTAAAACTATAAAAATAATGTTGGGTCAACATGATAATCCCATGATGATGAAATCGTCGTGAATACAAAGCTAAAATTGTGTACAAATGTTTTATACAATTCTCCCGGTCACCATGATCCGAACCTCTGCTCGTTTAGAAATTCACCAAGTTTCAACTGAATTATTACATTTGCATATGGAAAGATTCACAAAAACAATAACAACCAACCTTGCGAAAACTTGTCCGTTACCGTCTGCACTCGCTTTGTCAGTCTTTGTATTCTCATGACCGCGCACCACCACACCACAACGAATGCAGAATTCAAACTGGACTCGGTGGGAGCTTGAGCTCACGACGAAAGCAGAGTTCTCGTAAAGACGTTCCAATACTCTGCGCGCGAGTTAGAGCACTAGAAATTACTCGACTATTTTACCGTACATTTTCTTATATCGTATATGCAGTTAGGCGTATACACCACCTGCACATTTTTGCCATAAAATACAAGAAAATATTTTAACGTAAACTTACGAAAAGCACGTGATGAGAGCTGTTGTAAGGGCCCATTGGGTTGTGGTATTCGCTCGTTAACACCAATTTGACACGAAATTCTTACAAATATCCAACAGATGCGACGATGTCACCAAAACTGTTACATTTGAAAAAGTTACAGACTTAAGAATTCGTGTAAATTCCATGTACAAAAGGCCGTTACATGATCGTTAGAGGAACCTTCAAAATCAATGATATAAAAGTTCAGTGCTTGACTAATTTTATAAAGCCTGAACGACTGACACTTTTGCTGGTGCTACTACAGAAATATATTGTAAAACACGACTGCTCTCGTCTAGTTTCCAACTTTTCATTACATTCCCTCGTTGGCGCCGTGTAAAAACAAATCCCTAATTCATTAAGGTTGGATTCCATTAAACATTTTGAAAACGTGGCAGACAACATTTTAAACAGAAACGACGTGTTCAAAATAAAAGCGGCATCCATGCGACAAAGTTGCCCGCGGATACATGTTTACGTGTTACATGTCGCACCTGCATTCTCGACCGTTAAGAATTTTAGCAGAGCAAATAAAGGATTACATAGGAAGAATATGCCGACAGGAAACCTTTTGGTCCATAACTAGGTTGCCCAAAATTTGGGCAATACATGCCAAGATATGTCAAACGACAACATATTCGGCATTTAAGCTACATGAACCAGTTGTACTGATGCAAAGTAACATTCAACATACATTGAAAACCTAGCCTGTTTCAATCATGCTTTAGAATAGATTTTCCATGGCAGTGTGACAGCAGAATGCCATATTAGTTTTAAAATTACGGCCATTTTATCAATTCTAATTAATGGCCATCCTTCACATAATACAGCAGCTTTCAGTACAGGTTCGAAAAAAATATTAGCTTTCTAAATAGAGACAGCGAGCGAACACCAGTGTCTATTAAATTACCTTCCGCTCCCTTCTTCTCAAATAGAGGGCACATTACCTCCATAAAAACGAGGGTAGATAGTGACCAGTTACCTGTTTCAAAGTGAGGGGACGAAACTATCAGTAAGTACCTTCAGACAACCACAACAGTTTCTGTGTTCACAAGAATAATAATAAAAAAAAGTCTTCGAAGTATTTTACAATTTGCGAAAACATGGGGGAAGTGATTCGGCGTAGAGCCAACGCTGCCAACACAGACAAATACTATGAGGTGTTGGGGGGGGGGATGGAGGGAAGAAAAGGCGGGTGAAAGATAAGGGTGGGGGAGAAGTGGACGGTTGGGTTCATGGTGAAGAAAAATTGGGAGATGATGTTGGGTGAGGGAGGAGATGGGGGAAGGGGCACATGAAGGGAAGAGAGTTGGCAAAAAGGGACAAGGGCGATGACAGAGCAGACGACGATGACAAGGGAAATGATGGTTTAAGGGTGCAGAGGGCAGTAACGATGAAGACCATGAGGAAGAAGGGGAGGAGGTGGAGGCAGCGAAGTTAGAGGAGGGAGATGAAAGTACTCGTGCATACGAAACACGAAGTGGTAGTGAGGGTAGAGGAAAGAAAGAGATAAAGACAAGACGGGGCGGGGCTGATGGACGGACGGATTGATGGGGGGAAGCAACATGGAGACGAGGTTCGTGTTTGGGATCCAAATAAGCCGGCGTTCGCTTCGTCTTTCCGGGTGTCTTCGACGACCCCTTCGGGAGGAGGGGATGTGGGCGGGGGGGGGGGTCTGGAGAGGAAGGTGACAATGAGAAGGACAAGGACAATGGCAAACGATGACAACATGGACGACAAAGATAGGAAAAAGCCAAACAGCAACAGGAAGCTCGAGTAGGCAAAATAGGTAGCGGCGCAAGGGGCGGAGGAAGAGAGGATGAGGAGAAAGAAGTTAGCCGAGGAGAGGGGGGGGGATCAGAAATGTGTGGAAAAAGGAGAGGAAAATGGAAAGAGGCCCATCTATCCATCTCCCTGGAATGAAGAACTGCAGAGAAGATCCATTTTCAGTGAAACAGAAAGAACGTATTTCGGTAAAATGAAGTCTCGAAAAGGAGGCATTCCACAACTCGTGGAAATGGATATATCTGCTTTCAGAGCAGAATACTGCCAAGGTACACAAAACAGCGTCATGAGGCCGGGCGGGAAGAAACAACGTTTATCGCAAAATAAAGTCCGAGAAATTGGAAATCAATTTTACTGCGGATGAGAACCAACCATGAAAGATAACATGAAAAAGGTACCAAACCAACTGGGAGACTGGAGGGAGAGGAGGGGAAGTGGAGAGCATTATGGAGGCGCTAGAATGGCATAGGAAGGAGGGAAGGTAAGTGAATAGGTGGGTGGGCGATGGCTAGAAAAGACGGGGAAAGGGTTAGGTGGAACTGTAGGACGAATGGGGAGAGGAGGTGAAGATTGGGATGGACGAGAGTATTGGAGGATGGGAGAGAGAATGGAGATAGGAGGGGGAATGGCAGATAAAGAGTGCACGGTCGGAGGGAAAAAGTGACCGAGGGAGGAGGGGGCAGATGAGGGGAAGGGGGTGGGTTTGCATGAGGGAATACAAGTGAAGGGAGGGGGAGGGGAGGGGGGAGGAGGGCGAGGTGAGAGGAGGGTGAGGTGAGAGGAGGGCGAGGGGGAGGAGGGCGAGGGGGGAGGAGGGCGAGGGGAGAGGAGGGCGAGGGGAGAGGAGGAAGAAGGGGAGAGGAGGAAGAAGGGGAGAGGAGGAAGAAGGGGAGAGGAGGAAGAAGGGGAGAGGAGGAAGAAGGTGATGAGAAAGAAAGAAGAGGGGATTTGAAAAGGAGCACAGTGCAGATCGAACAACTGATAAAGTCTTCAACATGCACGGGCAGATCTAAATCCGAATTAAAGAGAGGAGGATGGGGTAGAAATACTGTGGGGGGGGGATGACGAGATGGGGAGTGATAGACGGGGTGGGGAGTGAAGAACGGGATGGGGGAAGCTGGTACGGTAAATACAAGCCAGCAAGGTTGGAGACGAATCTGAGGACGGGGAGGAAAAGGGAAAAACAACGTTCAACGTAGAGGAAGGAAAGTAAAGAAGGGAAAGATGTGGAGTATGGAAGGAAAATAGTTAATAGTGGGCCAGAGATGGGGGGGGGGGAGGTAGGTGTGGGGAAGAGTAAGAGGAGAAATGAAAAGAAGCCAATTTGTGAAGGGTAGTTAGGAGTGGGGGATGCAAGGGAATGAGGAAAGGAAAAAAAGGTAAGGGACGGGGAAGAAGGGGAAGGGAGAGAAGGGAAAGAAAAAAGGGGAAGGAAAGAAAGGAGGGAAGAGAAGGAAGAGACGGGAAAGAAATGGAAGGGAAGAGAAGGAAGAGACGGGAAAGGAATGGAAGGGAAGGAGGAAAGGGGAAGGAAGGAGAAGGAAGGAGGAAAGGGGAAGGAAGGAGATGGAA
>NC_134777.1:60445185-60529985 GCF_046742065.1 Oratosquilla oratoria
CGCCACCGTTTTCTTGATCAAATACGAACCCACGATAACATCCCTCCACATACGCTTTACATAGATGTACGTGCTGGTGGTCTTGACTACGAGTCGAAAGCGCTCATACGGAGGTAGAAAAAAGTTCAACTCTTAATTTCTTTGCGCACAGAAAACGGACAAAGTTTCTTTCCCTTTGTACTGAGCCTTTCATACCACCATTCTTTGCCGATCGAACACCGTCGGGTCAAAAGAGCAGCGAGGATAGGCAGGGTGGGGGAGGGGGAGGGGGAAGGGGGGGAGCGAGGTTAACGGCTCTTGTGAAGGAAAGACTGGAAAATGTAGATACGGGAGCTGAGGAGAGAAGGTGCGTGAGCAGAAAGAAAAGGTGCGAGGCTAGGTATGCTGCGAGAGCAGAGGAGAGAAATTGCGGGGAGAGAGCAGAAATGTGAGAGGAGAGCCAAGGTGAGCGGGGACATTAAGGAAACATGTATAAGTGGTAGGTCCTTCAGTCCTTTAGTTACGGGGATAATGGAGGGGAGGGAGGGAGGGGGGGAAGGAGACTTTTTCAGCTGGGAGCGATAACAATTATGGGATTATATAAGGATTAAATCCTCGTGACCATTACCATTTCACCCCTTCAGGCCAATCTGTCCTCAACAGGTTAACTACTTCACTGCAACTGTCGAATTCTAGTTGTAGCTATCGACAGGGTAAAAATATATACAAGGCCAATGTAAGGTCAAACAACTCATCCCCGTAGGGGATATATATATATATATTATATATATATATATATATATTATATATATATATATATATATATATATATAAACAGACACGCACAGGATACAATAAAAGGCTAAAGGTGCGAGGCAATGGGGTGAAAGCCGAATCGACGAAAGGAGGAAATGAAGGGAAGGAAAGAAAAGAATGTGGAAAGAGGAGAAAATGAGGAGGGACGAATGGAGGAATGAAAAAAAGACTAGGAAGAAAGGAAGGAAAAGGAAAATACGTTGGGAGGAAAAAGGGGAAAAACGGATGGGAGTGTGCGGGGGAGTGAGGGGAAGACGGCTGGGAGGGAGGGAATGAACGAGGGAAAGACGGCTGTGAGGGAATGATGAAGGAGGGAGAGAAAGATGGCGGGGAGTGAGTGAGGGGGGGGAGGGAATGACGGGTGGGAGAGAAAAGTAAAGACGGAAAGAGAGGCGGATGGAGATCAGGAAAACGAAAATGAGAAGAGGGAGACCTGGCAACAAGCTTGAAACCCACACGGCGAGACATTAAAGACCAAACAGCCGTCTATCTCCATTTCGAGATCCGTAGTGCTCAGTGGGAAGAACAAACGGTACAGCAGCAGCAGCAGCAGCAGCAGCAGCAGGAGGAGGAAGAGGAGGAAAAAGGAGGAGGAAGGAGGAGGAAGGAGGAGGGACGAGAGAGCGGCGCGAACGGTAGAGTTGCGGCGAACTCTGGCTTGACGCGACGCAAAGTGAAAAGGAGAAATAGAGACAGAAGGAATAGAAAGGAAAAAAAAATAAAAGCGAGAGCCATTACGGCCGTAAAACAGCAGAAGCACGGTCTCCTCCCCTAAGGGGAGCCGGGAGGAGGAGGAGGGGGGGGCTCCTCCTTGCCCCCCCTCCCTGCAGCAGCCACCAGCAGGCCGGCTACAGACAGGAGGGGAGCAACCACACACCATGAATATAAATTGGATTGCGCCTCCCCGTCCATTCACGCTTCACCTATCCTCCTGTACCACCAACATCACTATCGCCTCCACCTCCAACTTCGCCTTCGCCTTCGCCTTCACCTCTGCCACCGCCACCATCATCATCTGTCATCTTTTTTCCCTCTTCAGGCACAAGAGCTCGGAACATCCAGCTCAGCAAGGCGACTGTGTACCGGTGCTATGCTGTGTTGGACTATGCTGCGATGTGCTGTTATGTATGGTTCGGTCGTTCTATGCCGCACCCTCTGTACCGTCTCCTTTTCTGAGTACTCTTTCCTCCTGTCTCCGGTGCAACTCTCCGCCTCCTCGTTCCCAGCGCCTCCACCGAATCGATCTCCCCCGTCCTCTCCTTCACTCTCCATCCTTCCCTTCCTCTCTCCATCCTCCCCTTCTCACTTCTCCCCTCCATTCATCACAGCCCCCCCCCTCTCTTTCCTTCCTATTCTCTTCCCAGTCCCCTTCCTGCATTTTTTCCTTTATCTTTTTTCATCTTCGCTTCCAGGTTTTCTATTACTGTCTCCTTTCCCCTTTTTCCTTCCTTCGTTATTAACTCCCCTCAAGCTATCCTTTCTTTACATCCCCTCCCGTGATTCTTTACCCTGGGGTCACGTTCACCAGCACCACAGTGCCCTGACAGCCGCAGCTCTTCTGTTCCCACTATCTGCCTTGCACCTACACCATCTCCCCTCTCTCCTCCGCTTGCGTCCCCTCTCCACATCTCTCTCTCCTTCTGCCCCCATCAACCTACCCCATTCTTCGAAGTCTCCCCTCTTGCCCGTTTTATTTCTCCCTCCGAAGTTCGGCCAAGTCGTCCGCACGCGTTCGTAACTCACTCTCTTCGCATCCTGAGGATCGTGGATTCGAGTCCTATCGGGTAATCACTTCGGGGCGTGGAGCTACCTCGGCCTTGTACTTACCCTGCAATCCTCCTCCATACTTGGGGCAAGGTATGGCCACGAAAATTATACAAATGCCGAAAACCAAACGAATATGTTAACAAGGCATAACAACTGCACCCGTGAAAAAGAGGTTGCGAGTATAGGCAGTGTAATAGCAAAAACCCCTTCTCATGACGTCACCACCTTCCTTCCCACCCTTCACCACCTCCAATTTGCATGCACTTTCCCCCCTCCTCTTTCAAAACTCGCCCCAACTCCTCACCCTCCTTTCCTCTTTACCTTGCCACCCAACTATTCGTCAATCTTCCGACGACTTAATCCTACACTGTCAAACTTTTACCCCCGCTCCACTGCTGTCCTTTTCCCCTCCCTCTCCTGCCGCAGGTCTTCCTTTCCATCCAGACCTCCCGAACCCCAATTCAGTTCGTTTTCCGACACCCTGGTTCTGCTTTCACAGGCTAGCCTTTATTGTGTATCTCGTTTAGTCTTACTTTTACGTCCTCCAGCCCCTTACTCTGTCCGACCCCTCCACCCCCTCCCTTTCTTTCTACTCTCTTCTTCGTTTCCCCCATCACGCTCCTTTTCCTCTTTTATCTGGGCCCCCGTCCCACCTGCAGCTTAACGTGCGCGCGCGCCCCACCACCACACGGATCCAAGAGCATCCCACCCTCCCACTCCCACTCCACTTTTTCCTCTCCTCACCCCGGCAGCTCCAGCAGCAGCATCAGCTTCGGTTTTATCCACAGCAACTCCATCCACGATTCAATTCCTCCGACTAGATTTGGTGATACGAATCGTATGATTCTTCAATAACGTCCCCCCTCCCCCACTGACGCCCCACCGGTCAACCCGCTTCGCCTCGCCTCGCCTCCCTCCTCGCCCACTCCACTCGCTGACTGCTGGCTCTTCCTTGACCTCTCAAGTGCCACTTGGGTGACCGAAGGGCGGTCGTTTCGTGCGCGGCGCCCGTCCTTGATGGGCGAAAGAAAATTCTAATTCTTGGCTCGAATGGACACTCGGGAGGTGAGAATTGCCACATCTACGGTGCCTCTGCCTCGGTCGGGCGACGCAGATAACGAAGACAACACCGAAGACGAGGATGAGAACGAGGATGAGGACGAGGATGAGGTTGGGGATGACGAGGAAGAAGAGGGCGAAGGAGGCCCCGTCTCCAACAAGGTTAGAATCCTAACGACCTCCATGGAACAAGAAGCACACAAGTACAACTACTAAACGATCCTGTAACTCAACCAATATTGCAGTACCAACCAATTCTGGAGAAGATCGAATGACCAACGGAGCAAGCGGAGGATGTGGATGTGGAACGAGAAGGAAGGTGAGGAGGAAGGTGAAGAGGAGGGTGAGAAAGAAGAGAGCGTCGGTGAATGAGGAAGGGGAGTAGCAGTAGGAGGAGGAGGAAGAGGAAAGAGGGGGAGAGGAAGGAGAAGGATAGGTGGCAGAAGAGTAGGCGGAAGAGGAGATGGAGGAAGAGGAGAGGGAGGAGAGGAAGGAGAAAAGGGTTAGGTGGTGGGAGAGTAGTAGTAAGAGGAGAGAGAGGAGAGGGGGAGAAGGAGGAGAGGCGGTGGGAGTGGAGTAGGAGGAGGAACGAGAGGAGTAGTAGTAGTATGAGGAAGAGGAGAGAGAGGAGGAGGTAAAGAAGATGTCGGACAGGAGCAGAAGAGGGAGCAGGAGGAGAGGGGTGAGGAGGAGAAGGGGAGGGAAGAGGATACATGGTGCAAGAGTAAACAAGGAAGAGAACGAGAAGCTGCGGGGAAGACAGAAGGGGTCTGAGGCAAGAGTTCGGCGTGTATGGGAAGGCAACAGAAGGAAACTGAAGGGAAGGACGGGAAGGAGAAAGGAAGAGTGAAGATAGGCACGGTAAAAAAAAAAGTCGAAGCGGTAGGAGAGGAATGAAATGTGGGAAGAGGGGGGAAAGTAATAGGAAGGGGAAAGAAGAGAGGAAAGGGGAGAGGGAGAAGGGATAAGAGGAGAGGGGGGCAAGATTGGAGAGACAGAAGAGGCAGGGCAGGGGAGAGGGAAAGGGAAAAGAGAAAAGGAGGAGGGAGAGAGGTGGAAAGAGAGGAGGAACGTGCGTGTGTATGAAAGAGTGGCCCCTGGCCACCCATCTGTTTTCCAGGTTTCGCACGTGCAGAGGCAGGAGTCTCCTCCGATGCCAACGCCATCGCTGCGATTCGATGTCCAATTCATCTACGATCTACGTGGACGCAGCAGGGAACACCGTGTCCCTCCCACCCACCTCCTCAGGAACCATCAACTTGCCAGCACACCATCAAGCCCTTGCTTTACGGCCAAACTACCCGTTCGCACGCATAAGCACGTCCAATTTCTCACCAAGAACTATTCGACCAATTCCTCACTTTACCTTCTCTCCAACGCTATTCCAATTCGCTCGCTCATTCTAGCCCCCTTTCTTCTATTCTTCCAGCCGTCATCTTCGAAATATATACTTCAAAAGGAGCCCACCACCTTCCCCGGCCCCTTCCCCCAAACTTCCCATGCTCTCAGTCACCCATCCCCGTCCCAAAGTGAACACATTGGGCAATCACAGGAGCCCTTTCCTTTTAAGTGAGCAACCCGCATCAGCGATATAATTTGTTTGTCTGGTGGCGGGGTTTCCTCCCCCTCACAAGCACATTGGCAAACGTGACTGCGTGCCACTAGGGAAGGGAGAGTGAAAAGTAGTCGTAGGGGGCAAGGCAGGTTCGAGATGGGTCGCAGATGAGAGGAAGAGCACGGGAGAGAGGGAGTAGAGAGGGAAACGAGACAGAGGAGCGAGGGAGGAGAGAAGGAAGAGAGGGGGAGGGAGGAGAGAGGAAGGGAGGGAGGGAGATAAAAGAAGGGAAGGCGAGGGGAAGAGGAGGGGAAAAGAACGAGAGGAAGAAAATTAGGAAATGGATGAGAGGAATATATTTTTGAGGAGGAAGTGGGAAAGGGAGTGGAATAGTTGACAGTGGGAGAAGAAAACAGTGGAAGAGAAAAAAAAGTATAGGAAATCGACCAAGTGCCGCGGTAAGAAAAAACTAGGATTCCAAGCGAGGATGGACGAACCGTAACTAGAACCATGGTCCTCCTGGAACGAGCAACCTATGTGCCGTGGGTGGGGGTGAGGGGGTTGGAGGGTTGGGGTGGGGTGACTGAAGAAACGGGAGAGAAAAGAAGAGAAAAAAGGGAGAGAATGAGGGGAACTAAGCGAGACAGGAAATGGGGAAATGTGCGCGAACGGAAAGAGGGAGATATGAAAGGAAATACGAGGAGGAGGAGAACAAGGGGAAGAGAAGGAAGGGGGAGGAGGGAAGGTGGAGACGAAATAAGTTACGAGGAGACTGGTGGTACAGAAGTAAAAAGACGAGGAGATACTGAAAAAGATTGTGAACAGCGTTAAGGGGTTCTAATAGGATTCTAATAACCTGGGCTTCTATCCTTGGGGACAATGGCGCCACGAGTCTCGAGAAGGATGGGGGCAGCAAATTTGAAAGTGAATAGAACTCCTCTTAGACTGGAAATTAGTTTCCATACGAAGAAACGAGGTTGTTGAGGTGCTGAAAGAAGGTAAACGGGCTAAAGCACTTCCGTGGTGGCAAAATAATGGGGGAGCTGGACAGAGAAGCAATGATGGCGCAAGGAAGAATGCAGTAAAAAGGATAAGAAAACTTCAGCGGAAGAAAGGGTGGAGATATTTGTCTAAAGACGGTACATGAGGGAAGAAAAAAGGGACGAGGTAATGACGAGAGACGGCAGGAAGGGGGAAGAGAGGGACGAGAAATAAGGATACGTAGCTGAAAAAAAAAATCACAAGAACGCAAATGGATAAGACAGGAAACGCTCCGACATGAAGCGAATGGAAAGGCTGGGAAAAGGGACAGAGGTGGGGTTGGGGGGGAGGGTGGGGGTAAAGACGGCACAACCTGCTCCCCTTCATTCACGTACACGTGCCACTCACCCCGTCCCCACCAACCCCCTTGGTTGGACGGACTCGGTTCTTTTGGTCTTCTAATCACCACCCCAATCCCCCCCCCCGCCCCAGCACCTCTTCTCAGTCTGCATAACAGCAAGCACCTCCTTTCCCCACACCCCCGTCTCCCCTGGTCCTCGAAGCTCCCCCTCAATTCCCCCTCCTCTCGAGCAGATCCCAGCTCCTCTTCCAACACTCCGGATCTTTCTTTTCAAACACTCCTACTCTGCCCTTCTCTCTTCCCCTTATCCAGTGCATCACCTACCCTTCACCTACTATCTACCAAAGCTCACCCTCCACTCCCCGCCCTTCCTCTCACTTGCTCTTTCCCCTATCATAAAGATGGGCACATGTACACGTTTGTATACATACAACTCTAAGTAGATATGAACTCATGTTTATGTACATACACTCTATATGCATAACAGCTGCGACTTCCTCTGACCTTTCCGTCTGCACCTTTGCCGCTCTCTCTCATCATAAGAGTGGATGCTTCAGGTTAAGGCAGATCCACCAAATGTAAACACGGTAAAGGAAGGGGGAGAGAAAGAACACAGGAAGATAGGAAAGAAGAGAGAGAGAGAGAGAGAGAGAGAGAGAGAGAGAGAGAGAGAGAGAGAGAGAGAGAGAGAGAGAGAGAGAGAGAGAGAGAGAGAGAGAGAGAGAGAGGGTTTAGCATTTCGTCTGAAAACTAAAGATTAGATTCTTCGAGTCAAAGGTGGAGCAATAGAAGTAGTAAAGGTAAACTTTAATGTGGATAGCAGAAAAGAGACGGAAGAGGTTGAAACTGGTCACCATTTTGAATACAAAGTATTCTTCAATCAAACATATGTAACTAGTCGGCTGGGACGTCATTAAAATTCCTAAAATGTTGACTATATTAAATATATACATATACATATATATACATATATACGTATACATATATATATATATATATATATATACATATATACACACACACATACACACATATACACATACACATGTATACACATACACACACACACACACACACACACACACACATATACATACACACACATATACATACACACATATACACACACACACATATACACACACACACATATACACACACACACATATACACACACACACATATACACACACACACACATATACATACACACACACACATATACATACACACACACACATATATACATACACACACACACATACATACACATACACACACACACACACACACACACACACACACATATATATATATACATATATATATATACACACACACACACACATATATATATATACACACACACACACACATATATATACACACACACATATATATATATATACATATATATATATACACACACACACACATATATATATTATACACACATATATATATATACACACACACACACATATATATATATATACATATATATATATACACACATATATATACACACATACATATATTATACATTATATAATAAACGCGCATGCGAGCGCGCACAACACGAACTGCACACGAAACACGAGAAAAACCTTGACATCAGGATCACGTTCATCATTTCGAAATTCGGCGGAGCCAACTACACAAACAGCAGACTTTTACCTGCTGCGAGCACAACACCAACGAACTTCCTCTTCCTCGCACGGTAGAGTAGGATGAAGCAGTTGCAGTACAGAAGCAGTAGGGGTCTTCACGCCCCGCCCCGTCCAACCTCAACCGTCATCGCCCCCCCCCCTCCCATCCCATGTCATCCAGCGACGCCACAGGCAAATCTCCTAGTCTGAATCTGAGGCATTCAACCTTCTTGTATTCACCGCCCACTTTTATATATTTTAAAGGGATTACAACATGCCAGCGCCCACTCTACGTATCATTTTATGGTTTTACAGCAAAGGATGCACCTACAAAAAGACTTGCATTTAAATATTTTGGAATTAAAATATAAGCAGTATCAACATGCCCATTCATTTTCTTCCAATTGTGCTGCCACCCATCTCAATCCAATTAGATGACATCCATTCTAATAAAGTCGATGTAACGAGTTTTCCATTAGGGGGGGAGATGGTAGGGAGGGGGGGTGGGGAAGAGAGAGAGAGAGAGAGAGAGAGAGAGAGAGAGAGAGAGAGAGAGAGAGAGAGAGAGAGAGAGAGAGAGAGAGAGAGAGTGAGTCTGAAGCATCCCTCTCTCCAGAGGTTCGCGTCCAATCCCCCCTTCACCCTCCTCACACCCAATGACCATTTTCCCGGTCAACCAAGAGCGGAACAAACAACTCACAAGTTACCACCAACTAAACATTTTTCCACTGCAGACTTTAAGGTCTCCCCAGATCTATCAGCCCTGAACACTTGACATTAACGTGTTTGAACAACTTCGTTCCGTATAACGACATTATTCTATGTAATTGAGGCGTGATGGTGCCAAATTTGGTACGAATTTGTATTGTTCCATCAAGTTTGATTACACAGACAGCACCACAGTAGCAGACGGTCTTCCAAAAGAAACTATGGACTGTGTGGGTCCATTCCATTTTTATCTTATTTATTTATTATTATTATTTTTTTTTTTCAGGTAGAGGAGCAGATGTAGCAAGGGAGAACGAAGAAGGAAGGAAGGAGATGAGAGGAGGGTGAAGGTGGGAAGAAAGAAAGAATAGGAGGAGGAGGAGGAGGAGGAGGAGGAGGAGGAGGAGGAGGAGGGGGAGGAGGAGGAGGAGGAGGGGGTATGGAAATGAAGAAGGCAGCAGCCGTAGCTCATATGGAGTGGGGGGGAGGGAGGGAGGGAGGGGAGAACGAGAATGATACGTCAGTGGAAAGTTGAAAGGGAGGTATCTCTAAATGATAATGGAGTGACGTGCTTTGATGAAGAGGCGTCTTTCGTACCTATGTGTCATGGCACCATTACAAACAGGTTCCTATGGTAGAGCTACATCTCCAGGTGGTGCCGATCCAACGGCGACTCCGGGAGACCTGCCGATGGTCGTCCGTCCCTCGACTAGTCGCACGCTCTTGGCCAGAATAAGCATCTAAAGCATGCTCAAGGAGTTAATCACATAAACTCCACCGGATAGCATGGAAGCACAAGTACCCAATCTACCTCTTCACTGTCCAAATGAATGCGAACAATGAAGAAAGAAAAGAAAGACAGAATGGACAAGTCAGAAAAATTAAAAATAATTGGATGGACGTACCACAGGAAGAAAAGGAAACTGTTTGGAATGTAGGAAAACCGACAGGGTGTTGGATATTCCTGGCGACCTCCACGGGGATAATGAAGTAAGGATTTATAGATTGGAAAAAAAAAGTTGGGGGGCGATTACGAAAGTGTGTGGAGGACGTGGAGGGAGGGAGGGAGGACATTGGAAAGGGAACCAGATGCACGATTATTGTATTCTTGGAACGACTGGAACGCTTGCGGAAGAACAGGACTTGGGGAATCGCGTAACTCGAGTGACTTTGGGTATCGAGTTACGCTGCTGCCGACAACAGCTGTTCTGTCTAATTAATCGCTAAGTTTGCATGCTGGAGGCCCTTCAACCTCTAATCTTGCAAATCACCCATCCACCCGCACACTACTGGCATGTTTACATACCGTGCGGTTTGAATTCAATTCACACTAACCGTCAAGGGGAAGGGGGGGGGGGAGTGGTTAATGCAGTCCCCGCGTTATAATCTTGTCTTGCAAAATATGAGCATAAATATTTCCAGAATGTTAATTGGTTTCCGCTCTGCTACAACTTTGTTTTCTATGAAGTTCTCACTTCGGAAAGACGTTCATAATTGAGACATGTTTGATCTTGTGCTTTTGGTCCACGTCTCGGTAAACCCAGTCTTGCAGTGTTCGTGAGCAAGTTTGTCATGATCCATTTGCATCAACTATTATTCCAAGGAGGTATAAACTCGTATGTATATTGAACCCAGGCGGCTTTGTAAACTGGCAAGTTTACCAAGACATGCATCCAGGGTATTGTGGCTCCTAGCAGTACTACTGTGACTAATTCTTGCGCATTACAGTTTCCCTCCCCTAGAGTGTAACGAAGAGTGGAGGGAAAGACATTACGTCGTGGTGGGGCTGCTGCAATGCATCCTCCCGTGGTGCAGGTCCAGATACATCAAGGAAGGGTAAGACTAGGAGTCGGCGAGAGGGGAAGATGGGAAAGAGGCGGCCTGACGGGGATGGATGTGAGTGGAAGAGAGAGGGGGGGGGTGGACGAGGGAGATGGGAGACGAGGGAGAGAGGAAACAGGGGAACTGGGTGGGTCCTAACGAAGGAATTCGGAGGTTGAACAGCCCCGGCTGTGGCACTAGTCGGGGTTTTGTTACTGCTTGAGGGGTCGGGAGGGCACACACAAGTGCCACTCGTGGCGGCACTCCACCGCAAGAGTGGGAGGGAGGGAAGGAAGAGGAGGAGGAGGAGGAGCAGCTAGAGGTATACCGGGGCCACGGCAAGCTGCAAGGCGAGGAGCCTCCCCTGAGTACAGACGGATCATGAGCGAGCGCGGAGCAAGCAAGGGTGGGGCACAGGACGACATGGTGTAGGGGGAACCAAAAGAGTGCGGGAACTGTGGGAAGAAGAAATGGTAAGTAGCAACTGGGAATTGGGGAGTTGAACTGGAGGAGGGCTATGGGCAGGATAGCGAGGCTGCCCGCGTACAGTACAGTAGTGGTTCTGATGAAAGAAACAAAGAGCAAGGGTCTGAAGGTATACAGAGCGGGAACCAAGCGTCAATATGGACAAAAGAACCGAAGGGCGTACCGAGGAAGAAGGAATCCGAAGTGGACGCTTTAAAGAGTAGGAAATGGAAAAAAAAGAGTAGTACAGATAAGAGAGGAGAAATTTACTTTTCCTGGAAAAGTTGCGGTGAGTCAAGAGGCGTGGGCTGGGCTGCGGGCGTGTAGCGAGGGACGCGGACGGGCAAGCGAGCCCGGGCGTGCAGCGGCGCAGACGTGAAGAGGACCCGGTGCCGGGCGTGGATCGCGTACGTAAGCGTATACGTAACGTACGCCCGTACGTCTGTCGCCTTGTTTATTCCCCGACACAAGGGCCGCCTATTGCGTCCATATCGCCCCCCCCCCTCCCGCGCCAGAGCTCCTCAGTTGCATCCGTCAAACATATCCAGCCAGTCCTTATTCCTCTGGGATGCCGCGTCCCCCTTCCTTGGTGCGTTGCCTGTTTCATCACCCCTCCCCTCCCACCTCTCCATGGCCACTATCCCAAGCACGCTAGCTGGGCCCTTGGATGACGCCATGTACCCCGCCCCGCACCTCTTTGCACGTCCCCACCACACCCCGCTACACGCAACCTGCCCAACCCTCCCTTGTCGCTCAAGAATATCACGCCCTTCTACCGCACGCAACCTAGCCTACGCCCACCACCGCTGTCCTTACTGTATCCATCTACCCTTTCATCTGATGCACGCAACCTACCACAACCTCTCATGAGGAGAGAAGAGGAAATGAGAATGGAGAAGAGGGCATCTGGGAAGAGCGGGGAGTGAGGGGGAAACTGGGAAGAGCGGTGAAAGGTGGAGAGCAGGGAGTGGGGGCATAGAAGGGGAGAACGAAGTGGGGGCATAGAAGGGGAGAACGAAGTGGGGGCATAGAGGAGAGAACGGAGAGTGGGGGCATAGAGGAGAGAACGGGGAGTGGGGGCATAGAGGAGAGAACGGGGAGTAGGGGCAAGGCGGGGGAGAACGTGGAGTGGGGGCAAGGCGGGGGAGAACGTGGAGTGGGGGCAAGGCGGGGGAGAACGTGGAGTGGGGGCAAGGCGGGGGAGAACGTGGAGGAGGAAGGGAGGCGGGGGAGAACGTGGAGTGTGTGCAATGCGGGGGAGAGCGTGGAGTGGGGGCAAGGTGGGGGGAACGGGGAGTGGGGGCAAGGCGGGGGAGAGCGTGGAGTGGGGGCAAGGTGGGGGAACGGGGAGTGGGGGCAAGGCGGGGAGGAACGGGGAGTGGGGGCAAGGCGGGGGAGAACGGGGGTAGAGGCAAAGAGGGGGAGAACGGGGAGTAGAGGCAAAGAGGGTGAGAACGGGGAGTAGAGGCAAAGAGGGTGAGAACGGGGAGTAGAGGCAGAGGGGAGAACGGGGAGTAGAGGCAAAGAGGGGGAGCACGGCGAGCGAGGGCAAAGGGGGAGAACGGGGAGTGGGGTCAAAGCGGGGGAGAACGGGGAGTGGGGTCAAAGCGGGGGAGAACGGGGAGTGGGGGAAAAGCGGAGGAGAACGGGGAGTGGGGGCAAAGCGGGGGAGAACGAGTGGGGTAAAGCGGGGGAGAACGAGTGGGGTAAAGCGGGGGAGAACGAGTGGGGTAAAGCGGGGGAGAACGAGGAGTGAGGTAAAACGGGGGGAGAACGGGGGATGGGGTAAAGCGGGGGAGATCGGGGGTGGGAGCAATAGGGGAGGACGGGGGTGGGGGGCAAAGCGGAGGAGATAGGGGAGTGGGGTAAAGTGGGGGAGATGGGGAGTGGGGGCAGAGGGAGAAAACGTAGGGTGGGGCAAAGCGGGGGAGAGCGTGAAGTGGGGGCAAAGAGGGAGGGAACGGAGTGTGGGGGCAGAGGGGGAGATCGGGGAGTGGGGGCAAAGCGGGGGAGAACGGGGAGTGGTGGCAAAGAGGGGCAGATCGGGGAGTGGGGGCAAAGAGGGGTAGAACGGGGTGAGGGAGAAAAGCGAGAACAGGGAATGGGGACGGGGGAAAACGGGGAGTGGGGGGCAAAATGGGGAGAAAATGGGGAGTGGGGGGCCAAAGCGGGAGAGCGGTAAGTGGAGGCAAAGCAGGGGGAGAGCGGGGAGTGTGGGGGGTAAGAGAGAAATGAAGGGGCAAAGGGTGGAAGGGAAGAGATGGAGAGAATGAGGACACGAAGATACGATGGCGAAGGCTGGAGGGGGGGGGGACTGAAGTGGGCCGAGGAGATGCAATGGAAGATGGGAAGGAAGGAAGGAAGGAAGATGGGAAGGAAGGAAGGGGGAAAAAGGCACGTAGAGGGAGATCGACCACCGTGACGAACATTCTCGGCACCACTGCCAACAGCATTAGCAACAGCAGCAAAGCAACAGCAGCAGCATCCATGCATATTGATGTGGAGGTGCAAACACGCCCCGCTCAGAGAGCGAGATTACATGCGTAAGGCGATTCCGTTATGAAAAGGGTGAGGTGGGTGTAGCCGGGGGACGGGGGCCGGGGGACGAGGAGGAGATCAAAGTTGTGCTCTGTGGGACGGAAACATTGATGTGGTGTGGGAAGTGGGAGGACGGAAGCTGGAGACTGCGGCAGAGTGGGAGCGGTGGAAGGTGTTAAGTGGGAGGGGATGAACAAGGTTGTTGCGGGATGGTAGGGAAAGGGGGGGGGAAGAGGCAAGAGTTGCATGAGGGAATGGAGAGATCAAAAGGGAGGGCGCGAAACACTGGGGATTAGACGGAACGGCAGATTGAAGACCGGAGTATGGGGGGGGAGGGGGACGGGGGACTGCGAGGGACGCGCAGATTAGAGTCGTCCACTGCGGTTTAAGATACGGGAGATAAGGGACTCAGGGTGATCTGAATTATCGTTTGAGAGAGTGACATTTGCTTTCAGGGATTGTATGAATAATGAGGTTCTCAGGGAGGGGAGGGGAGGGAGGAGGAAGGGAGGGGAGGTAGGAGGAAGGGAGGAGGAAGGGAGGAGGAAGGGAGGAGGAAGGGAGGAGGAAGGGAGGGGAGGGAGGAAGGGAGGGGGAGGAGGAAGGGAGGGGAGGAGGGAGGAAGGGAGGGGAGGGAGGAGGGAGGGAGGAGGGAGGAAGGGAGGAGGAAGGAAGGAGGAAGGAAGGGAGGAGGAAGGAAGGGAGGAGGAAGGAAGGGAGGGGAGGAAGGGAGGAGGGAGGAAGGAGGAAGGGAGGAAGGAAGGGAGGAGGGAGGAAGGAAGGGAGGGGGGAGGGAAGGAAGGGAGGGGAGGAAGGAAGGGAGGAGGAAGGAAGGGAGGGGAGGGAGGAGCAAGGGAGGCAAGGCGGGTAGAAGGAAGGGTGGGAAGGAGACAAACAGGAAGTTAAGGAGGGGGAGAAGAAGAGAGGGAAGGGAGAGAGGGAGAGGAAGAGGGAAGGGAAGGGAGAGTGGGAGAGGAAGAAGGGGAAGGGGAGGAATAAGGGAGGGACGGGGAGGAAGGAAGGTAGGGAGGGAAAAAGGATAGGGAGAAGGATGAAGAGGGAAGGATGGAGAGACGGGAGAAGGATGAGGGAAGTGAGGATGAGGAAGAAGGAATGAAGGAGGAGGGAGACGAAAGTAGAGGGAGGGAAGGAGGGAATGAATGGAGGGAGGGAGGGAGGGAAGAGAGAGGAGGGGGAACGGGCGGGTAGAGAGAGGCAGGGAATGGAGAGGAAGAGGAAGGGCGTAGTGGAGAGCGAGTGGAAAGTTAGTGAAAGGAATGTCTACAGTTACGGGAGAAATGGGGAACTGCTGCGGTTTTCTGGCGGGAGGGAAGGGACAGACTGGCAGTCGAGGGCGAGAGGAAGGGGGGTCGGGTGGCACACTTGTGGTCGATCTGTAGGGAACGCGAGAGGGGGTGCATTACCGTCGCCTGGGAGGTTTTCCAGGTGGTCGACTGCAAAGTTTGGGAGGAAGGAGGGAAGAATGGAGGGAGGAAGGGAGAGAGGGGGGTAGAATGATGCGGTGGAGAAAAGAAAAATAAATGGAACAAAGTTAAAATACATAGGGAACGACATTGTACACAAGAATGATGACCGGACGAGAGGAATGTGGGCGATGGTCAGGATTAAAGGTACTAAAGGGTTCAGAGACAAAGATGAGGACGGGGAGTGGGACGGGGGGAGGGGGGTGGATGGTGGGAATAATTTTAAGGAAGACAGGGAAGATAACAAAGAACAACGGACAGGATGGTTAGAGGGAGGAAGGTAGGGGAAAGAGTACGAGACATGAAGGTGGAGAGTGGGGGGGTAGGAGAGTTGATGGGGGAAGAAAAGAAAAAGGGGGGGGAAGAACGAAGGGATGGGAAAGAGCGGACAGGAAAAAGGCATCAGCACAGAGGATTTGCGAGATGACACGAGTAATAACGACCGAATTGGGGGAAAGGGCCAAGTATCCAGAGGGCCAAGGTAAACGTGGGCAGCGGGGAAAGAGGGAGTGAGGGAGTGATGTGGGAATGATTGGGAGCAAGGGGTCCGAGGAAACGACGACGACGACGACGACGACGAGGAGGAAAGGAAGTGGGTAAAGGCGATCAAGGAAGTGAGGAAGGAAGGTGGGAAGGTGGGAAGGCAGGAAGGGTCTGATGATGGGAAGGAGATCATATAGGAACTATTGGGGAGACGAAGATGGGATGGAAAGGAGACTATAGGTGAGAAATGGTCGGACAAAAATATAGGGGGATGAACGGGCTAGTACACACACGCACAGATGGAGAGAGAGGGAGGGAGAGGGAGGGGAGAGGGAGGGAGGGGAGAGAGAGAGAGAGAGAGAGAGAGAGAGAGAGAGAGAGAGAGAGAGAGAGAGAGAGAGAGAGAGAGAGAGAGAGAGAGAGAGAGAGAGAGAGAGAGAGAGAGAGAGAGAGAGAGAGAGAGAGAGAGAGAGAGAGAGAGAGAGAGAGAATATGGAGGGGGATGGGGGATTTAAGTAGGGTTGAATTGAATCTGATCTCGACTGACTTAGACGAGTGGTACACAATTAGGCGCCTAAGATCAACTCTGGGAACTGGTGGCGGGGATGACGGGCGGGCTCCGGACAAGGTACGGCATGGGGACGAGGGGGAGGGTGGGACGAAAACAGAGATGGCCTTGGTGGAAAGGTAGGATTTGATGGGATGGAATTGGACCGGCAGGTTAAACTGGGACATTGAAGGGAATGGGATCGGGTAGTTTATGACTTGGAATAGGATCGGGTAGTTTATGACTTGGAATAGGATCGGGTAGTTTAGGTTTTGGAATGGGATGGAAAGGGAATATTGAATAGAATAGGATAATATGGGGCGACAAAACTGAGCGAGATGGGAAGGAGGCGAGAGGAATTAGAAATAAATAACCGAATGCACGTTTTCAGCGTTGAACGTCTCCGAACAGGTAACCTCATGAATCGAAGGTCGAGGTTGTGAACTTTTCACAGCTGGTTCAGTGTTGGTGGCGCTGGGACGTGGCAGATGACCCAAGACCATGGCTAGTGAGTTTCCCTTCCTCGATCGGTGAGGATTTCATTCGCTACTTGCTGGAGTTTGTATTCGCAAGCCTGATATAACGGGTCTTTATGAACAGGCACGACAGTTGAGGTCAAATATATACAGAGTTTTCGAACTGTTGGCTTTCCCTTTGCAATGCTTATTCACACACACATACATACATTTGCAATAGGATTCCAATTTGTAAGAACCCTACATCTGGCGAGTAGTAACACCAGCAAATAGAGACAAAAATTAGCCTAGTGTGAGACTTCCTTGGAAACAAAAAGCGAGAGAGGAAGAGGATAATGATGAGGAAAAGGAAAAGGAGGAGGAGGAGGAGGAGGAGGAGGAGGAGGAAGATAATGTGGATAAAGGCGACGGGGAAGACAAGTATGAACTCGGTTCACTTCGAATAAAAAAAAATAACGTCACAAGGGGGTGAGGGAGTCGACCGACTCTGCAGCCTGGCGGCAGGCATTCCCCCCACCCATGACGTCATACCGTTATTTTCTTTTTCTTTTTCCTTTTGGAAATGAACCGACCTGCTGTCGTCTGGAGCTCTCCATTGGGAAGACGACGAGAGTGAGAATCGACGAAGAAAAGGATATCAAGAAACGAAAGGTTGGGAAGGAGGGAGGATGTACAGGAGTGAAAGAGGGATGCAAGAAACGAGTGGTGCTGAAGGAAGAAAGGACTGCGACAGGAGAGAGCGAGACTGCAGAAGCAGAGATGCGTAATAACTTCTGAAAATGAGATAAAGAGAGAGAGAGAGAGAGAGAGAGAGAGAGAGAGAGAGAGAGAGAGAGAGAGAGAGAGAGAGAGAGAGAGGAGAGAGAGAGGAGAGAGGAGAGAGGAGAGAGGAGAGAGAGAGAGAGAGAGAGAGAGAGAGAGAGAGAGAGAGAGAGAGAGAGAGAGAGAGAGAGAGAGAGAGAGAGAGAGAGAGAAATTTCCCGAGCCCGAGCCATGAAATGACAACATACGAGGCGCGGAAGCGCTAGATGACGGCATCATCTTCGCACACATCTCCCTTTATCCCTCCCTCCCCTCCTCACCCGCCCTTCAGCGGAGGATGCGGGGAGAGAGAAGCCAGGCTGTAAGAATTGCCCTGCCCCTGGGGGCTCTCTCCCGGGGCCTCCAGGGTTCAGACCAGCGCCTCTGTTCTCTACTGACGAGGGTGGTGTCAGCCAAGCCGGTAGAGGTTCCTCTCGTGGCGATCAATATGGACATTTCTTTGTCAACAAACACGGTCATGCTTTGCTGTACTTTGGTAGCAGCTTACTTCACCACTGGCCACAACCACAACCTCACCAGCTGTGGACACCATCGTGGCAAGCTACAGTCCGTGCGCCCCAAGGAGTCCGTTCAAGGTGTAGCATACGTCATGACTCGCTACTAGCCATTCTGCCAAATCAACCTAGTTCATGCCTCTTCCTCCCCTCTCTCTCGCTCTCTCATTTCCCATCTGTGAGCCATTTTGTTTTTTTTCATATTCTGTATATAGTGGAAGCTGTATAATACAACGAGTATCACATTTTAGGAATATAATAACGCCCTGAATAAATTCTTCAAGTGGCAACGCTTTTTTTTTTCCATTTTGCCACGCCGAAGTGCCACAGGTGGAAAAGGTGGATTGGGATTTTTTAGGATTGATCCTAAAAAGTGATCATCGTTGTACTATACAGCTTCCTTTACTATATACAGAATAAAAAATAGCACATACATGGGGAATGAGAGAGGCACGTACTAAGGTTGATTTGGTATAGCGGACTCGTTGGAGCGCATGGGCTATGGTGGCAGAAGCCAAAGCTGGTATGGGTCTATACGAAGGGCAAGCAAGCTCATCGAGGTCAAGGACCCGAAGGTTTGAAAGATGTAGGGGGATTGTTCAGGGGATGTATGGCACCTGTAACCACTACATTTATACATGACGCAGATTAGCTGAAGTATATTTCAGAACGACTACTTTGCTAGAACTGGGACAAACAGTATGTTTTTAGCATCCACAGATCTCCGAGCCCTAATCTCGCTCTCCCTCGCAGACAGAATGGGAGCGAGGGTGAGTGGAGGGGAGGGAGGGAAGAAAAGAAATAAAGGACGGACAGACAAAGAGAGAAAGAGAGTCGGCCCGTTTTCCGGGAGTTCCCCGTGGCAGCATCAGCAGCAGCAACTTGGGCCCACTCGCAGTAACTCTGGTCGTAAATGTGATCTTTCATTGAGATAGTTTCGGAGAGGAGCCAACTTGAAAATGACACAATCCAGTCGAAGTCGTTACCTTTCACACCCTGCCTGCCCCCTTCCCTCTCCCTCTTGTCAATAAAACCATGACCTGGTCGACCCACTTCTACACGTCCACTCCCTCACTAGACACAAGAGACCCCTGATGTTCTTCGAGTTCCCCCGCCTGATCCCTTTTCTTATCCGCGGTTCCAGCCCGACCTCGTACTCGGTCGAAGGACCCAGCCTCTTACACGAATCCCTAATCCCCCTCCTCCTATCCCTCCTTGTAGTAACCATTAACGTTATCGACAACTTGGCGGGCCCCGTCCCTCCCCCTCTATCAACACAACCCACTCTCCCCTAGGCCTGATGAGAGGAGCCCGCGCGACCCGATCCGACGGCCTCTGCGCATGCGCCGCCGGAGCACTGGCTGGCGTCACTACCATGGCAACAGGAGAAGAGGCAGAAGCTAGTGCAGCATCAACATCCAAGCCGACGAGCGCACGGGGTCACCTTCAGATTCGACGGGCGGCAAACATACTCACCACTCACTCGCGCAGCTGTCTCGGGAACTTGCCTGCAAAGAAAAGAACCATTAGGCAAGGGCGTGACGCTACCGTCGGGGCGGGGGAGGTGACACTCAGGCTGGGTCAGAGCCCCCAATCTGGAAATTAAATAAAAAGCAATCGAGCCGAGTCCAGCAACAACAGGTGTGACCAAGAACAAAGAGGGACTCGAGACGGGGTTTACATGCGAGAAATCAGGGATATGAAAGAGAGAGAGAGAGAGAGAGAGAGAGATGAGATGAGAAAAAGAGAGGAGAGAGATAGGCAAACGCACTGTTCAGTTAGGCATACAAATGCTGTCGAGATTAACCTTGGGCCAAACATGGAGATCCACCCTTCCCCTCCTTCCCTCCCTCTTTTACAAAACCCCACACCCATTGCGTCTTCCCACACTTTAATCCTAGAGCAATTACTTGCACGAGCTTAAACCATTATGTGCGACAACTCTCACTTTTGCCACCCGTCCCCTCCTCCCCTTCTTGCTCCTCCAAACACCCACGACCGCAAGCAGAATCTTGGTATATTAGATCGACCACATTGTGGTCTGTTCGCTTTGCTGGTCGACCGGCTGGGAGGGCGGTGGGCGGGCGCGCGGCCAAACCGTAAGAAACAACTTACAAAAAAGAAATATAAATCCTAATAGACTAGGATGGAGGGAGGGAAGGCCCCGATTAAAGTCATGAATGAAGCACCGTGGGTAAAGATGAGGCTGAGA
The DNA here is from genome assembly GCF_046742065.1 of Oratosquilla oratoria. Lineage (NCBI taxonomy): Eukaryota > Metazoa > Arthropoda > Malacostraca > Stomatopoda > Squillidae > Oratosquilla > Oratosquilla oratoria. The sequence continues at coordinate 60,465,403 of NC_134777.1, forward strand.
AGTGAATGAAACTCCGTCCCCTTCCAACCACCACCATCACCACACCCTGAACCAGCAGGAGCAGCAACACCAGGAGATCCAGGGACGAGCAACAGCAGGTTCAGGCCAAGGTCGTCCCGAGAAGGAATTCGAGCAAAAACCGAAGGACTTCAACGCAGCAACCGTTCCGGGCCGGGAGGGGCTGGGAGCGGCTGGGCGTAAGCGAAGCTGCGGCCCAGCCCGGCCCGGCCCGGCCCAAGCGCGTCCCGGCAACTTCAGTAACTCAAGGCAGGGTTGAATCAAATGCGGCATGGCACACGCACCAATACGGAAAAGGAACTTATGGGCACTGACATGGGAAAAAGACGGGAGAAGAAGATCGCCCATAAAATGAGAAAGTTGGGCACAACTGTTGGTCTTGATGTAAAACGAAGTCGTCAAGTCGCGTGATGAAGCATCATTGTACACTTCACGCATCACCTTCCTCAAACGAAGACAGACCTCAATTCTTCGTTTGTCTGTCCAGTCGCGCCTCCAAAACAACCAACTATACACTTCCTACTCCTCCCATGGGAACGATCTGGCGCAAACCGACATCAAGAACCACAGACAAGCACGCCAAGGACATAAAAACAAATAATATGCAATCTGGCTGCTCACTGCCTATTAACCCGGTCCCACGACCCAGCCACAAGGAGCTGCACTGGCCTCGCACACACAAACAGCCCAAAGCCCCTCGCACTCCAGGAAGCACAACGGGCCGCCACCGAACTGTCCCAACGTCGGTCTTGGTCCCAGCGGAACCAGCTCCACTGACAAATATAGAAGATAGGAAGGAGGGAGAAGAAGAGAGGAGAGAGATCAAGAGAAAAACAAAGACAAACACACACACACAATATATATAATATATTATATATATTTATATATATATATATATATATATATATATATATATATATATATATATATATGAGAGAGAATGTGGGTGGGGAAGGGCAAACGAAGATGTGTTAGGAATAGAGTTTATTGCCCTGAGGGCAATAAACTCTATTCCTAACACATCTTCGTTTGCCCTTCCCCACCCACATTCTCTCTCATTTGTCTGAAATAATCTTATATATATATATATATATTATATGTACATATATATTATATGTACATATATATTATATATATATTATATATATATATATATATATATATAAACGTAGGCCCTGCAGCTTTGGGTCCACCACCATTGCAATCGGTCATTTATCAGTAATACCTTCTTTCCTCCTCTTCGTCCTTCACCAGCGACGGGACCCCACCCCCGTGCCAAAACTAATTCGTGGGTTCGCCCCCCCCCTCCCCTACAACCGGCCCCTCTCCTCCCTCCACTGCCAACACTCGACCCGGATCTCAATGGCCAGAGGCGAACTCTGCCAATTCGTCCAGCCACTCTAGAGTCTACACCCAAGGTCACATGATAGTGGTTAATGGTGGTGGTAGTGATGATGGTGATGATGGTAGTAGCAGTAGTAGTGATGGTAGTATGGCAGTGGTGGTAGCGGCGTAGTGATGATTGTGAGTCAAATTAGTGATGGCTGATGTGATAGTGGTGACAATGACGATTATGACTTGAATAACGGTGAAGATAAAAACACTAAAGGTCACGGCGAAAAAATACTCTAAATTATTTAATAATGATAAAAACTCTAGCCCCCAGTTCTTTTGGACCATTTAAAGGGACCACGTGCCCCAATTTTGACATATCCAATCAAGAAGTTCTCGTAGGGATCCCTACTCTACCAAACCCAAACCACAATCCTGCCAACATTCATCCTCTCGTGACACAGTGCCAACACGTCTATAGAGCCAACCCTCAGGCAACCTCAACACACCAACCACACTCAGCAGCTGGCCACAACGATAACTTTGAAGTTGCAAGGCACGCAACATCATCAGCAACAACCCAACATACCCAATTAGTCCCGCGTTGTACAATATAACCACCCCCACTGGGATCGGGACAGGCTAATTGCACCGTCACCATCACCACCAATGACTGCTCTATCACCATCATTAGCACCACCATCTATTATTATCACCACTTGCTGCACGTGTACCAGTTACAGCAGCCTCTTTCAATCTGGGTCAGTCTACATCACTGGCAACCACGTTATCAGATATCGCCCGTTAATGTCAAACTATAGTTAACCTCCAACCACCAGTATCACCACCACTACGATCACATTTGCACCACCACCAGCAGCAGCAGCATCACAATCTTCCCCCAGGAGTATCACTATCACCACCAGCACGGGCAACAAAGAACATGTCAGCTACAACCCAACACTATCGTGTAACAGGAGGAGCACATTTAACAAAGTGGATCCATGCGGTTTCCATGGCAACCCGAGCGAGCGCGAGATGGGTCCCTACAGGCAGTCCTCGGCACCCACCCAAGCGTGGATGCACACGCACGAGCGCGCGCGCGCGCGCACGCACACACACACACACACACACGACACACACACTAACTCTTTGTCGAACTGCCGTCGTCAGTGCACTCTAGGGACCTGCTTGCAATAGGACCTAGAGGAGGAAGTGCTTGGAGGAGGAAGAAGAGGGATTAAAAGCAACGTGGGGACGGAGATGTATATGATGAGGGGAAGCAGCCGTGCTGTGACTGCGCGATGGCGAAGTGGGATTGGGTGACGGGGAGGGTGAAGTCGGGAACAAAGAGCAAGAAGGAACAAAGAGAAAATAAATATTTATAGATAGAGAGAAGGGGGGGGGAGAAAGAAAGCGAGAGACGCTAAGAGAAATAAAAGGAAAGACAAAGAACTTTGCATTAACATTCGTGTTTTACCCTTAAGTATTGCTGGAACAGGTGTGGCTACCTTCCTCCCTTCCTTCCTTCAACAAGGAAGTGTTTGTGCACGACTGTCTGAGCGACAGTTCGGAGAATGAGGGTCGTTACTGGTTATGTGCAAGACATGGGACAATCTATCTGCAGCAAGACGAAAGAATGGGACCAGAAAAACACAGAGCACGATTCATGGATTGTCCGGATTCCCCATTTCCCTTCCGTACTCCGTGCCACTCCTTTGGGAGCGAAGGAGCCGAGAGATCTACAGGACGTACAACGGTAAAGAACGTCGACATAGTCGCCGTCAAGACCACATTTTTCCTTCCTCCGACGCGGCGAGGGGCGTCGGCGGAGAAGTAGTTTGGGCTCGTTTGGATATGTCAGTAAAGATAACGAGGTCGCCCTTCATCTGCGGCCCGAGCCTTCGGCAATCCCACCTTAATGAGGAGGCAATTAAGCGTGCTCGACTCGTGCTCCTGGTGGGGGACGGGGGGCTGGCGATGACGCTGGTGGGCGCCGATAGTGGCCGCGGCGGTAAGCGAGGTGCTGGGTTATGGTGGTAGTGGTGGGTGGTGTTAGTGGTTAGTAGTGTTAGTGGTAGTGTTAGTGTTTGTGATGGTGGTAGTGTTAGTGATGGTGGTAGTGTTAGTGGTGGTGGTGGTGGTAGTGTTAGTGGTGGTAGTGTTAGTGATGGTGGTAGTGTTAGTGATGGTGGTAGTGTTAGTGATGGTGGTAGTGTTAGTGATGGTGGTAGTGTTAGTGGTGGTGGTGGTGGTAGTAGTGGCAGAGGTGGGTGGTGGTAGTGGTAGTGGTGGGTGGTGGTAGTAGTGGCAGAGGTGGGTGGTGGTAGTGGTAGTGGTGGGTGGGTGGGTGGTGGTGGTGGGTGGGTGGGTGGTAGTGGTGGGTGGGTGGGTGGTAGTGGTGGGTGGGTGGGTGGTAGTGGTGGGTGGGTGGGTGGGTGGTAGTGGTGGGTGGTGGTGGTGGTAGTGGCGACAAGGAAGGTGATCTTAGTGAAAACTAAAAGGAGAAACAAGAGATTGTAATGAATTCAACTTATTAGTAAGGAACGAGGATAAAGGTGAAGAAGATAACGAGGACAGAAGCGAAGACACTGGGAAGCAATGGATCCGAGTGAGAAAAGACAGGAAAGGAAGTACTTGTAGTCTAACGGGAGAAATGGGAGGCAGAGAGGACTGGAAGGGAGGGAGGGAGGAAGGGTGGAAGGGAAGGAGGGTGGGATGATGAAAGAGAGGGAGTGAGTGCGTGAGTGAGTGAGTGAGTGAGGGAAGAAGGAAGGAAGAGAGGGAGGAAGGGAGGAAGAGAGGGGGGGAGGAAGAGAGGGAGGAAGGGAGGAAGGGAGGAAGGAAGGAAGGGAGGAAGGAAGGAAGAGAGGAAGGAAGGAAGAGAGGGAGGAAGGAAGAGAGGGAGGAAGGAAGAGAGGGAGGAAGGAAGGGAGGGAGGAAGGGAGGGAGGAAGGAAGGGAGGGAGGAAGGGAGGAAGGAAGGAAGGGAGGGAGGAAGGGAGGGAGGAAGGAAGGGAGGAAGGAAGGGAGTGAGGAAGGAAGGGAGGGAGGGAGGAAGGAAGAGAGGGAGGAAGGGAGGAAGAGAGGGAGGGAGGGAGGGAGGGAAGAAGGGAGGACAGAAGGAAGGGAGGAAAGGAGGGAGGGAGGGGAGGGAGGAAAGGAGGGAGGGAGGGGAGGGAGAAAGGGAGGGAGGAAGGGAAGAAGGGAGGGAAGAAGGGAGGGAGGGAAGGGATTTGTCCGTCGGAGGTGGAGAGTCGCGTTCACCCGTAGAAGGTGGGTGGTTGTCGTGACGCATGATGGTCGGCTGTTCCACGATTGTATTACATCATAAGGACTCGAGTTCCCTTCCACCCCACCTCCCCCAGGGTCCCATCGTGCGGTTGTGCCATCTACTCTCGCCCAAACATCATCGATCCAGCACCACAACCCCCCCCGTACACTCAGAGCCGTTCACTTTGGGTCACGTCTTTCGGAGATGACCTTGTGATCGGGGTCACCATCCTGGACCACGAGAGATCTTTGTTCCTCTGATCAGGGACGACCTGCAGGATCCGTTCATCCACCTGGTTTCTATTTCGAACTCTAGCAATCGCCAGGTAGCGTGGTGATCTTGTTTGGCTGAAGTGACAAGCCCCCCCACCCCACCCCACGGTGGTAGGCATACCTGTCTGGCGGCGACAACGACGAGGAAAGAGGGATGGCAAACGACTGATGGAAGATGGGAGAAAGGCAGGAACAGAGGAAATACGACGGGGGAAACCATGGGGGACAGGTGATGAAGGGGGAAGGCGATATGGGGGTAGCCCATAATGGGTGCGACTGGGGAGAAAATTGTGGGGGGGGAGTGAAAGGAGACGAGACGAGTGAAAGCCAAGGAGGGTAGAGAGAGAGGGCGGCAAAAGGCAACGAACAAACTTAGTTTATGCGGTTGAGGGAATGCGAGGGTGGTAGGACAATTGATCGTTGATATTCTTGGCGCCGCAAGGTGGTGGTGTAAAAGCATATGGAAGAGGAGGAAAAAAGTGATATTAAGGGTGGAGGGGGGTTGAGGGTTGGAGGCGACCGATATCTGGGAAGGGGGGGGGGCTGCCATGCGTTCGTGATGGGTGAAGAAGGATGGATGGCCTCAGCAGGTTCTCTCAAGAGACGAGGGAGAGAAGAGAAATTGGGATCCGTTATCTTATAACCAGTAATTCTATCCTCATGGGCAATGTAGCACCGAAAAGGTGGAGTCAAGGAGGAGAGATAGGGTAATAGTGGGTACAAGTTCGAGGTAATCCACATTCTTTGTTTGATATATGGATCACCCCTTTGGTCCGTAGGGGTACCTGACGTTCTTGCAGCACAGAATGCATGCAATATGCAGCCAATATCCCATACTGGGTGGGTGTGTGAAGAAGGAATAATAGAAAACGAGAAGGGGCGAAAACGGAAGTGGATGCAGAGAAAACGCGAGGAAGGCAGAGGAAGTTAAATCTGGGTAGATGGGAATGGAGAGCAAGGAGGCTTGAGGTGACATCTGGGAAGGGTGAAGGCGACATTCTATAATGGTATGCATTAAAGTGGATTTTCCATCATTTGCAGCATCAGCCTCAGCAGACGAAATCACTCTGAAATCTGAGTAGGCACGGGTTGGGGACACACACTCGCTCACTTTCCACTACAGCCGCGATAAATCTTGAAATAACACTGGTGGCGTAATCTGGAGCGTGCTGGTCTCGCATTCACAAGTTGCGGGTTCGAATCCCCTCACTTTTCTCAGATTTCCAGGACCGACTGTCCACCACCACCTGCTCCAAATGTCCCTATAGCGCATAATAGGGCAATAGTGACCGCTTCGGCCGCAGCTACGCGCCTCCTGGCGTAGGCTCCTCGCTATTACTTTGTTAGCGCTGTCTTCAGTCTCCACCTAGAATGTATATTACTATACCTGAGCTATCAACTCCCTGGCACAAATACTATTTGCACAAGCTTATTAATGGTCCACTCCCCTTCCCCAAGGTCGGCTCTGAAACCCTCTTCCCCAGTTCTTCCACCCATCCATTTGCAACCGAATGGGCGGTACAGAGACCTCAACCCCACTCCAGTATTTAATACTACCGATATGCAGTTTACTAAATCAAGAACGCAATCATGGATCTTATGTACGATTCTATAAGGTCAAGTAGTAGTTTTGTAGCCGGTCTAGACAATAGGTGCCCTTAGTGACCTGAACAGACCACTGTCCGATGAAAAGTTACGGGAGAAATCGCTATCGTGACCACTATGTTGAATGTTCTAAGGAGACACCTTCCCCCACACCACCTGCACCATCCACACACCCCCTCCTCCTCCTCCAGCACCTAAGGCCTGTCTCAGGTGTACAAGTAGGACCCCCCTCCCCTTCGACCACCACTCGACCCCAGCCCCTCACTCTCGTCACAAGGACGAACGACGGTCGAGGCGCCACGACGGATATTGTGGTCGAGGACGAAATGGGAACTAACGCAAGGAATTCCAATATTCTCTCGACTCCCAAAAGTCGCATCTAGCAAGATCAAGCATTGGACTAGGAGGAAGAGGACGACCCTCTCCATGGTATGCGACGTAATTGTATGCATGGAACTTAGCACATTATTTTATGCAGAGCTGAACCGCAATTTCATGCCCGCCCGTCTCAGGTCCGTTGAGCAAAGGGGTGGTGGGGGAGGGGGTGAAGGGACGAGGTTGGGTTGGTAAAGGCTGATAAGATAAAAAAAAAAAAAAAAAAATGGAATACTAAATAGTCAAGGCCATCCTGCATTACAGTATATTCATAATATACTTGCTGTTAGTAGGGTTAGTGTGTATTTACCTGGTTGTATTACACAAGAAGGGAGCTATGCTCGTAGTGACCCCGTCTTTGTTTCATTTAGTTTGTTCTTAAATTCTTGTATGCTTTTTGAAATCACTGTTGCCTCGTCCAATTTGTTCCAGACATCCACCACTGTGTGGGAAACTATTCTTTCAGATCTCTATAACTATCCTTTGAGTTTTTCATGTCCTCGTTTTTTTTTTTATCCCACTTTATAAAATCTTCTCTGTAAAGGACTTCCATGTCGTTCATGATTCTGTAAATGCCCATTCTCTTTCTCCTTTATGTTCCTGGGATGGTAGTGAAGGAGGGATGATCGAGTGAGTGAGGAAGGGGGAGGGGTGTGTATGTATGTATGTATGTATGTATGTATGTATGTATGTATGTATGTGTGTGTGTGTGTGTGTGTGCGCGCGCACGCGCGTCCTCATGTATAAATGGTACCGAGATATCTAGGCGGTACTCCTTATACTGGGAATCTGGTACAGGACTATAGTCCCATGTCAGCAGAAACACGGAAATGGAAAGGAAAGGAAAGGAAGAGAAGGAAAGGACAAAGTAAGAGAAAAAAGATTAGAATAGAAGGTAAGAATGAAAGTGAAAAGGATATGATAAGAAGAAGGGAAGAGAAGAAAAAGAAGGTGAAGACAAGGGAAGAGTTGTGATCACGGACATTGACAGAAACTAACAACAATAGATGTTGGGCGTGGCTCGTTGTTGGGTGGAAACTGTGATGGTGACGGCGACGACGACGAAGTGAGGAGGGGAATGGGGGTTGAAAACCCCCGTCAGCATCCGTTGGCAAGAAACAATGGCCGCGCTTCGCGGAAAACAACTCTGACAGGAGTTGGAGTTATTAAAATTGTTTAGCATTTTTCCACGAGGACAAGAGGGATGCGGGGGTTCGGGGGGTGCTGGTGTTGGGGGGGGGGGCAGGGAAGGATAACAGACCACACGCCCGTCTAACGTTGCTACTATTTCTGCAGAACTGCCCCTCCCCTTCGGTCCCAGGACTTCAAGAAGCCAGCAGCCGGTGTCCCTCAGCCTTGCTCTACCGCACCTGGATGATGTTGACGCCAACCTATCTTCGTGTCATCATTAACTTTCCTCTTACCCTCCATTGCTCCACGCTGTGTCCATCGATAACCTCTAGTAATTGACTTGTGCTAACTCGAACGTACTCTAATTTAGAGATCGTGAACAATTCCAGCAGTAAACAATCGAATAATAAACAAATTAACAACTACAGGATATATATATATATATATATATATATATATATATATATATATATATATATATATATATATATATATATATATATATATATATATATATAACTCCGACGTACCCCTCCCCCCCTTTCAGGTTGACGACGACCTCCTCCTTTTCCACCTCTTCTCTTTCCTCCTTTTCCTCTCTCTCCTCATGCTTTTCCACCTCTTCCTTAACGAAATGCTGAAGCCGAGGCAGAGACCCTGCCTTAAGTTGCCTCCGGTGATCAGGTGAGTTTCCACGGCGAAGATGGTCTGTTACGTTTGCGGCACCGTTAGATTATCCTCCTCGTATTCTCTTCCTCTCTCCCCCTCGCTATATATATATATATATATATATATATATATATATATATATACATATATATACATTATATATATATTCATATATATATACTGTATATATTTTATAGCGAGGGGGAGAGAGGAAGAGAATACGAGGAGGATAATCTAACGGTGCCGCAAACGAAACAGACCATCTTCGCCGTGGAAACTCACCTGATCACCGGAGGCAACTTAAGGCAGGGTCTCTGCCTCGGCTTCAGCATTTCGTTAAGGAAGAGGTGGAAAAGCATGAGGAGAGAGAGGAAAAGGAGGAAGGAGGAGGAAAGAGAAGAGGTGGAAAAGGAGGAGGTCGTCGTCAACCTGAAAGGGGGGGAGGGGTACGTCGGAGGGCGGGGAGTATGGCTTCCTCATATTGCGGGGCTGCCACCAAGACTCTTTACCCATCTCAAATCCACGTTTCCAGTAGCGACGGCGTTTTAAGGCGCCAGAGGGGGGGTGGGGGTTGTGGTGGGGAGGCGGAGTTCTCAGGGCACGAGCTGAGCCACTGAAGTGGTTGCCTAGCCGAGGAGCAGATGCGAGGGGCGGTCGAGGACGAGGTGGTGGCGGTCGTCGTCGTCCCCTTTCCACTCTGGCGACAGTCTATCTACTCTTACAACTTGTTTCTTCGGCTCAAGTGTCCGACCATCGAATCCAACCAGTTCACCCTTCTCTGTCTTCCTTTCTGGAAGTTTTCCTTTCACCCTCACACACGTCACTCACTCCCATCACTATCTCTCGTTCTAAATTAACACTTCCCTCCCTATCTTGTTCTCGCCCTCATCCTTCGTTCCCTAGCCCTACCCATCCATATCTCTCTCTCTCTCCACACTGATGAGACCCACACTTCAGTGGATAAGCCGGCAGCCTCACGCGTGCAGCTGCACCACTAGGGGCGGCGTCGCGCTTCCAACCCGAGGGTGCGCGCGCGTTTTGTGTCGTGTCTTTGTTCTTCTGTTGTAATGGGCGGCGGCGACCTTCACCCGGAGTGCCCCCTACAGCCCCCGAGGTGGCGCCCCCATGCAATGCAAAGCCCTGCAATCAATGGCCAATTTCTTATCGCTGCCACGCACAACAATAGACCACGTCGTCGTCAAGACGGGCTGGGTGGAAAGGTGAAAGAGGGTGGAGGAGGGAAGGTGCTGTTGGTCGTGGTGGTTAAGAGGCACCAGGTGGAAGAAATGGGAAAAATGGGAGGGGGGGAGGGAGGGAAGGAAGAGGGGGAAGTGGGAGGAAGGAGCGGGGAATGGGCGTGGAGGAGAAAGGGAAAGGATGGCGCGATGGTAAAGTGATGGAGGGAAAGGAGTATTTCACAAGTACTGATAACTAATAGAGCTGTAACATTCAATAGGATAAATGGTGATCAACAAGATACAAATTAATGCAGTACTAGGGAACGAATTTACAAACACGCTGTAGTTTCTGAGTTGTAGTTCCATTTATTGTTTTGTCCGCTCGTCCTGTTCCGTTTTCTCTTCTGCGATTCTCCGCCCCATTCTTGACCGTCCCTTGGACGGACGAAGCCACCAACTCTGCCAAGTACCGCCGAAACAGAAGCGGTGATCAAGTCCAGGATACCAGTTCGCCCAGCGATGGAGAGCCCTCACACTCGCTTCGCCAATTGCTTTTCATTATTACCCGGCACGGTCTTTCGAGTGTCTTTGTCTCGGGACTCTTCCCAGCAACACCTGGGGGGGCATCGAACTCCTCGTCGCAATCGTACTGGACGCAAAAGAGGCGACCGAGGGCGGGGGCGTCCTGTAGCACCGCGGACGTTCTAATTCTTCCACGTCCACGCTACTCCCCCGGGGCGGATCCAGCAGCCAAGCGTCCCGAATACCTTTACTTCTCCACTGATCATCAGAAACAAGATCAAATTAGATGAAAAATCGTACGTACTGGATGATCAAATGACTCGCTTGCCCCGTCATCCGCATTCATCACACGACACAGACTGACATACTCTGTGGTCTGTGGATCCTCCTCCCAAATGCGGGAGAATCTTCTCGAGTTCCACCTGCACCCTTAGAACGCGATGACATTCGAGTATCGATATCATTAGTCATGAGGCCATGACACCGATTTCCCCGAATTCACGTTAGCAACAACCCTGATTAAAGTCAAGTCGTTTTCAGAGGTGACGACAGAGGGGAGGCAGTGGCACACCTGCCTAGTGTGCCAGGAAGCCGCTGCAGGTGTGCCACGTAGAGAGGCCAGGCAGGTGCGGGGGGTGGGAAGAGGAGGCAAGAACCTCCAACGCCACTCAGGTCAATGACCAACCTAAGTTCCCGAGTGTTACACCAGGCTTGGCCAAGCCTCCCTCCACCGGCCCTTGAGTAGTCTGACACCTGCATAACAAAACGCACGATATCCCACTTTTCTGATCCAAACCTTGTTCCTCATCTCTCTCTCTTTCCCTCATCTCTCTTACATACCAAGACATACACAGACACACAGGTAAAGGCGCGTATGTGCAAACATAGTTTCTCACTTCTATCACTACCTCGTTCACTACGGCCTTGCCTTCACTCCAACCTTGATTCGTTCTAGACTATCCAGTCCTCCTCTTGGCGCCGTAGATTCTTTCATTTATAACCATTCCCTCATCCCCTCCCTCCCTCCTTCCCTGCCTCTGTTGCTGCCAGCACCTTCTACCTTACCGCCCGCAACTCCCTCCTTCCACTCGAGGCACTTTAGCGACACTGGAGCAGGCTACGCGGTCGTCCAAATTTGTTTCCTCATTAGAATGGTCATCTCTTTTCTTTCTTTTAAAATTATGGAAGAGGACACGCTGGGGGAGAGGAGATTGTAGAATGCGAAGGACGAGATGGTGGTGGGAAGGAAGAGGGATAGCGGGGGATGGAGGGAGGAGGGTGAGGGTGAGGAGTAAATGGAAGATGGGGATGATTGGGTATAGAAGACAAAGCGATGACGACACGACAGGAATGGGGGATGGAGTGAGGAATGGGGAGTAGGAAATGTGAGTGGAAGGGGAATGGGGGTATAAGAGATGGGGAGTAGGAAATGGGTGTAGGGGGTATGGAGAATGAGAGAAGGGGGAGAGGGGGAGTGGGGGATGGGGGGAGCAAGTCGGCCTGATCATCCAAATTAATAGGAAGCTAGATATCAGCCAACTCACCTTCCATGGCGGCCGCCCGCCGATTCGCCTTCTATTCTCTATTCCCGCCTGTACTTGAGCCTTCTCCGCGCGCACACAAGCAACGCCCACGCAGTCAACCTTTGGAGAACCGATCTCTTCTTTCAGTATTTCAATCTGGTTTATAATTTCATTCAACAAGAACTCCATGTGTGTGCCCGTGCGTGTTTTTTATTTTTACACACACTTCACACTCTTCTCACGACTAGCAAAATCAGGTCTCAAACTGAAGCTTAAGAAGTGCTCCTTCCTAAGAAATACGCTTCTTAGTGATATGTCCTTCACGCACAAGGAATTTTAACCTAGCAGGACAAGGGCAAAACAGTCATTTGTTTTCCACGCACTACGTCTGTTGGGCACGTACGTTCCTTGGTCTATCATGATTTTACAGACGTTATTTTCAAGGCTACGCTGGTATAGAAGCACAATTAACTTCACTACTTAAGGTCACCCCCTCCATTTGGACACCTGACCAAGAGAAAGCCTTTAATGACTTAAAAGAAAGCCTTAACCACGGCACCTCTCCTTGGCTTCCCAAACAAGAGGCTTCTTTTCACAACATTCACAGATGCGTCTTACACCGGACTTGGTGCAGTCCTCATGCAACAACACGGCACAAAACTCAGACCAATTGCCTATGCTTGCCGCACACTCCACAAACACGAACAAAATTACTCAGTTACAGACAGAGGCTTTAGCTGTTGTATACACGCTCAAATATTTCAAATAGATCATCTATGGTTACGACATACACATCTACACAGAACATCAAACAATCTTAACCTTCTCAAAGGAAAATCTTTCAGGAATCTTCATTATACAAGAGTTCATGCCCAACTTTCATTTTGTTCAAGGAAAAGCGAACCTAGCAGCAGACGCTCTTAGTCTCCATATCGCGACCATCACTCAAAATCCCATTTCAGTAACTTACACAAGCGCGCGAGTATCAGACAACTGACACAGAAAACTTCCTTCAGAATCTTGACAATTACACGTTAGTTGATGACATCCCGTACCTGAAAACAACACTAACGAGCAAACATGAACACAACCGTTCAGTGTTTTTTACTCGCAGCTCCTACGGACCTCAAATACACTAACAACAATGCAATGCCATGCGATTGTGGCACGAGGCTGCCCAAAGGCTTGAAACGCCAGTAAACAGTCCGTAACAATACATTGTACTGCTTAGGATTTTCAGATAGCTAAATGAATCCGAGTACATTGAACTATACAACATGGCAGGATTGTATTGTAATAGTTAATCTGCCCACCCACCTCTTCCTACTTCTATCCAAATTTTCTCCCAATCTTTCCCCTCCTCTTTTCCAACCTGTTCATCTCACTCCATTATCATCCGCACATTACTTTGACCCACCATTTCCTCCTCTCTCTCTCTTCACTTTCTCTGCGCCAAACTGGCACGGGGGGAGGGAGTGTCCATGGGGATCCTTACCCCCAAACCCCAACACACACCGGCTGTACGCTTTCCGCTACGCTGCCCCTGACTTTTTCTAATGTAGCTTTATATTTTCTTTTTCTTTCATAATGGAGGCTTGGCACCATCTCCCCTCCCGCCGCCGCCTTAGGATCTCTGCTCTCTGCACCAGGTCCACCTCACCCTATCACCCCTAACTTCTATCTCCTCCCTACTTTTCAATCTTCATCACCCTTCTTGGACAACAACCTCATCCTATCTCCTAATCCATCATCAATCCCCTACTCTTCCACTCCTTCCAAACCCCATTCCAACCTCGTCCCTACTCGCGTCCCCAACCAATCTTTCCCTTCCCTCCACTCGAATAACCCCCACCCCCATTTCCACCGAACTTCTACACCCTTCTTTCTCCTCTTATCTCCATAAAGATTCCTCTCTTCTTCCTGGGTTATGTCGTCCTCCTACTCTGAACCCCCCACCCCCATTAGGACTTCAAAACCCAATGCATGTGCTGAAGACTCCACAAGTTTTAACTTTAACCAAGAAGGAAAATCCAAGGGAAACAACGGATGAGGGCGAGTTCAACGAGAACACGAATACGGACCCGCACGACTTTCAATTTACTCTACTCACGTCAATATTCAAGAAGATATTACTGCCTGTAACGTCTGACGGCGCGCAGCAACGACGCGTGGTCGTCGTCCCCTCGCCACCCGCGTCACGCCAAGTTCTCGCCACCACTAACCACCTCAGAGCGTCCCAGAGTTCCGCGTTTGCTACTTAGGTGGCACTTCTTGTGGTGGTAGTGGTTGTAATAGTGATGGCGGTGGTAATGGTAATAGTTGTGGTGGCGGTGATAATGGTGGTAGTACTGGTGGCAATGATAATGGTACATAAGAATGCGACTGCAGGAGATCCCGGGGCCTACACTATGCAGTTCTATATCCATTACCTACTGTCATCCCCATCCATGTATTTTTTCCCCTTAAAACAATCGATAGTTTCAGCACTTACTACAGGGTAGTACTAGCGGTGGCAGTGGTGGTCACTGGTGGTGATGGTATTGGTTGGTGCAAGGGCTGTGGTCTTGTTTCAGGTGAAGACCTCTAACACGCTTAGGATCAGGTGACTATACCCCTTTTCATGCACGTTATTTGTATTCTTTCCAGTCAGTTTACGACATTCACCCCTATAAAGATGGGACAACAGACAAAACAGGGTCTCTATCGATGGACACCACGTTGTCTCGAGTCTATTATTATATCGAATAAAATAGTCTATTTGCAGGGTCGCATCCCCCACCGCTACCGCTACCGCTACCTCGACCACACTTCTGTAACCCTGACAACGGCCACCAACTCGCCTAACGTTATTTTTATTTCCTCCACTAGCCCCGGCAACGGGAGTGGAGGTGGTGGGTAAGTGGGTGGGGGAGGGGCTATTCAATCAATCCCTCTGTCACGGTGCCCTTTCCTTTGTCGCGCACCGTCCCCCCCCCCACTTTCCTTTTGAGGGATCTGCCCCCTACCCACAACTCTTCTTGACTAGGTACTGCAACTCATTCACCTCAGTTCTTCCCCATGCTATCGTCGAGGACACCCATTCCTAACCCGTTTACCCCAAGAGTGGACAATTTTAATTATTTCGTCTTGGCTAAAATGGCATTACATTCCATCCGTTGACAAGAGCCTCAAGCAAAGCTTCCCGAGGACCAAAAACCATCGCGAAGAACAGGTTCCACTGTAACGGACAACTTCCATGTCTTTGTTCTTGATCATTCCTGAGCGGAACCCAGTCCTCCTCAGGTGGTATCTGGCGCGTCTCAATCGCGCAGTATACCTGTGTCCGCCTCCATCCACTCCCCTACCCACCCGTCCCGGCCCTACTCCCATCTCCCAGCCTCAAATCCTATCACTGGACACTTAGCGTATCTCTCCGCTTCCAACTTTCCTCCACTGTTTCTGAACAACCCCATCGTCTTCACTCCTCCATGGAGGTCATTCTAACCCTTGGGCATTACTCGAAGTACATCCCGAACTCTCACCCCATCCCCCGTCCATCCTCCGGATCTCTCCATGTCTTTAGTTTCCTCTGTCGCGCACCCTTGCGGCCGCCTCCCCATGTACAAAAAAAGAAAAAAAAGAGGAGGAGGAGGAGGAGGAGAAGAAGGAGAAGGAGAAGGAGAAGAAGGAGAAGAAGAAGGAGAAGAAGAAGGAGAAGGAGAAGGAGAAGGAGAAGGAGAAGAAGAAGAAGGAGAAGAAGGAGAAGAAGAAGGAGAAGAAGGAGAAGAAGGAGAAGAAGGAGAAGAAGGAGAAGAAGAAGAAGGAGGAGGAGGAGGGAGGGGAAGAGATGGCGTGGGTGCGCGTCAAGTCATTTTCTCGATTCTCTACAGTTAAGCATGGCGCCGCACAAAAATTGGCTTCGCCGGCTTCAGTTTCGAACCCAGAACTCCTCTTGAAAAGCGAGGAGGGGTTGGACTCTTCTTAAACTAAAAATGACCAACAAAGCTTTCAACATTCAACATTTTGTTTCATCCCTGAACACGTATTTATACTGCTTCTTGTAATCTTACCCTCCTCTCCTGCCTACGCATCTCTTCCCCTGCCTGCCCGTGCTTACTTGTCTGCATCTTCTCTTCTCCCTGTCTCTCCTTCCTTCTAACCTCCCCTCCCCTCCCGTCGTTGCAGTTCACGTCACCACTTGGCTGCATTTACACGATTGAAGCCTTGCGCAAGATTGGCTACCACATTGCGCAACTAGCCCTTATTACTCTAATCCACTCGACGGTAACCTAATCGCCGAGACTGCAGTTGGGGTGGGGGGCATTATCACAACCACAAAATTCCGAAATGTTCCACTTCTCTCCCTCCGCCTGACTCCCTTTCTCCATGAACTCCCCCCCCCAACCTCATCGCCCGATGCAGCAACAGGTCGCCCCCCTGAACCCCTGACCCAACCGCCAAGTCGAATTGCAGAAATTCGGAAGACGTGAACGAGGAACGGACCTACAGAGGCCATGCAAGAAAATTCCCTCCTGAACTTCTCGGCTCCCTTTTCTGTGCAAAATACATTTTGCAACAGTCGACCAGGGCGATCTTTCTTCCTTTCTTCTCTTCCGCTTGAAGGCACAGCAACTCTTTCAAGTCTTGAGAAATTTTCCACCACTCTTGAGTTCGGGACCTCTTTCGGAAAACAGAAATTTCAAGACCTCCCTTACACCTTCCTTCGAAATATTACATTTCTCGTCCTATTCTCTACGAAGCTGCCCTCTACGGACATTTTACCAAATCATATATTTTATGACCCCCTCCATGTCCCAGGAAAGGAATTTCCAATGAACCAGTCCTTAAGGCTCCACACCTTACACAGTAACATGTATCTTTACATTGGAAACTTCTAAAAGGAGGACCTCTTGGCCAACTCCCTACAGATACCTCCCACTCTCCCTTTACTCTGGGGGGCCACCCTCCAGTCTTTCTGGGCGACTCCAAACCACACTCGAAACCCAGTTTCCTCCCTCGAGTGGTTACCTCGTGACTTACACCTACTCTTCAGACCTCTCCAACCTGATCCCCCGGGCTTTACCATGCAAATTCCAGAAGACAAGTGTTGCCAAGGTTGTTCCTACTTACCAAACAAATACAAGCGCGCGACTGCACGCACGCATAAGCGACTTGCTGATGCAGTAGTTACAAACACAGATTACGACGTTGCAGTCCCGAGATCGCATCCCGCTAAAGATGCGAGAACATTACAATACTGCAAGCCGTTACTGTCCCATCTAAATATGGGTATGGGTGTGATTCAAAGTCACCAAAATAGGCTTACGAGTTGATCTCTTATCTCTTATCCCAAAGGGGTAATGACTGTCGACCTCAAGGCGAGACCAATTCTGTCTGTATGAAATGAAGTGAAATTATTAAAATACCTGCAACACCAATTTGAATGTCTCGTTTGCTCAAGAGTAGCGTCTCCCGACATCATAGCTGCAAAACAAAACTGGACTCGAACCACAATTTCGACTAAATCAGTGGTTTTCAACCTTTGTCATCTTATGACCCCCTCCCCGAGACTTTTCAGAGTATTTACCGTAACCCGTATAACAAATTTTGAGACGGTGAACCTTGTGAAAAGGCAAGATAAAACACTGGTTGTGGTTGATATGTTTACTGTAGCAGGCCACCGCACTTGTGACCAGTGTTGCACTCACCAAACTGGTAAAAGCCCAAGTGTCTAATTCAAACATATGAAAATATATTATTCTCCCGAATCCTTTGTGACCCCCTAAGAAACCCCAAATGACCCCCAGGGACTAAAACACGTAAAACAAATACAATAAAATATGAGCATTCCACCTCTTGTTGTGGCGCAGATTTGCAACCAATATTTCATTCAAGCTTTGGAAATTTAAAATTCATTTATAACAGAGCGGATATTACTTTCCGCACACGACGACACAAAAACGAACAAGAACAAAGAGAAGGTTTGTTATCAACGGGCCGCGCCAAACGCACACGAGATAAGCTCAAAACAAACTCGGCCCGCCGGGCAGCCCACGGACGGAACAAACTCATCGCAGACGAACTCTACCTCAGTTCTTTGTTTCAAAGACTGAATTAGGCAAATAGGCGACGCGTATCGCCAGCCCTCCTCCTCTTCCCCTTTACTTCATTTATCATTCCCTCTTGTTCTGAATCAAAAGTTTCCTGCGCCTTTTTATATTCCATTGAGAGCCGTTGTATTGACAACGCGAACTGAATGACAAACTAAAAATATCACTGCAGTCAATGCTTCCTAACACTAACAGCCGGGTCCACTCCCACAGGCACGGTCCTGGTCAAAACAAACTCTCCACATTCCTGTGTGTGCCTCCCTCCCCCTCCCCCAATGGCTTCTCAACTAATTTGGCATCAATTGTAACGTTGTCACCCATCAAAAGTGGCACACACACACATTTCAATTACGGTTTCCCTCAAAATGCCTTCCCGTGACCCTTAGTGGGGAGAGAAGTATGAAAGGGAGGAAAGGAGGGAGAAAAGGGAGGGAGAAAAGGGAGGGAGAAAAGGGAGGGAGAAAAGGGAGGGGGAGAGAGGGACGGGGAGAGAGGGAAGGTGGAACAGAGGGAGGGGATAAAGAGGAAGGGGGAAAGGGAAGGGGAATAGAGGGAGGGGGGAAGTGGGAGGGGATAAAGAGGAAGGGGGAATAGAGGCAGGGGGGAAAGAGGGAGGGGATAAAGAGGAAGGGGGAAAGAGGGAGAGAGCGAGAGAACCAATGAACCTGCGCCACCAACCCACAACCCATACAAAGAACAAATGCACGAGCGAAAGATCGCGTGCGCGCCAGCGTCGTACGCCAGTGAGCTCTCCGAGGCACCAGAAGCTAGTGTCCACCTCCACAGCCACCGCCGCTCCAACACAGCTACTATACTTCTGGTGTAACTCATGAATATGCATCCACATCTACAGTAAATGTTGCACTACCGAATGCAAATTCTGGTCAATGTCCTAAGTGCATAGGTCAGTAACACGAGAACAGCTTCGTACTTCACCGTGCGCGCACGCACGTTTACCTAATTATGGTACAACACTCGTTAGGTCCTGTCTATTACCATCCAATCATCTTACCTAGATTAAAATGCGCGCGCGTGTGCGTGTACATGTTTTGTGCATTAGTTAAAAAAAACGCAATATATTTGCATATTACATACGTACTCTTGCGATTAGAACGTTACACGTTCATGAAATTTGCCAGCGTGGCTATGCAATCCTCGCTGAACAAACAAATTACGAGAAGCAACTTCGTAGTTCCCCACGATGGCTGCGACAGCAAGCCCTCAGGTCCGTTTTCCAGGTTCCCAGGGGTGTAAGGATACAATCGATACCAATGCCTTAAGGTTTCATCATCACTCATTATGCGACAGTTGTTCAACGAAGAAGGAAAAAAAAAAGTGAAACGTGATTGGCAAAGGCATCAATGATGTGGTCAACGTCTTAATGACAGTTAGCAATTACTTTTGGGAAAAAATAAATAATCATGAGGTGGAGGCGTGCACCGGGCAGTCGTCTGCCACATCTCGCTATGACGTCACGTCGCCAGTTTTCTTTCCCAAGGGAACAGACCTCCAGCTGTCCCGTGGGCCAGGGTGGATTACAGGCCGATTAACCTGTGCCTGCAACGAACCACAGAGACAAGAACGGGCCTCGACTCAAATCCGAACCCGCAAAATTGATTTTGTAGTGTTGGATTCCACCTTTCGCATTCAACTCCCACCTGGAATACATATTCTTGTTTGTTACTCATAATTTAGTCACCAAGTGATACGAATGTTGTTGGGATTAGAACTGAAAATAATCTTACTGGTTTTTTATATCAGTTGTGTTAATATTCTTGATGGAGAAGGGAAACTGCGAGGTATGGGCAAAGAAAAATCAGTGTTGACAGAAGCCAAAACATTAATATGAGGCACAGGTTACCAACAAGAACGCGAAAAAGGACCCTGCACTACAACAAATCAGGAAGGAAGGACATCGTCGTAGGAGCAACCCGAAGCGAGGCGAGAAGCAATAACCTTCCGTCGAGAGGCAGAGAGGCATCTTGTGACTGCCCGACTTGTCTCACTTTCCTCGCACCAATTCACCTTCGTAACGGTTCTTCGTCTTTCCAGAGGGGGATCAGGTGGGGGTGTGGTGTGGGGGGATTGGACTTTACTGGAGTCATTTTTCCTACGTTGGTGTGCACCCTATTAAATTCCTCTACTTCTTTCCTAGCCTTCTCACCTTAGCTCCAGAATGTCCTTCACCACGTTCCTCTTCCCACCAACTAACATTCCTTTACTCGCTCAAGTTTCGGAATTCTTTAACAACTCCAGACCCCACCCTTCTACGTCCTCGTTCTTCCCCTTACAAGTCCTTTTGTCTTGCCTTCTCTATTCTTTATTACCTTCAATCTCCTAACATTTTCCCTTCCACCATCCATCCTTGTTACTTCCAAGAAATTCACCGTCTTCGCTCGGACGAACTAATGAAGGCGCCAGGGCTTCCCTCCATCCCCTCCACACTCGCCAGCTCCACTCTTCTTCGTCATCAGTCACTCCAATGCTTCCATTTTTCTCAATTCGCTTTTTTTTTCTTCCCTTAGGGTCTAGATGAATCCCTGCACAAGTCCAGGAGAATTTCCACTGCTTCCTGTCTGTCACAGGAGCTTCCGTCTCGGCTTTCAAAGAGGAATTGCTTACCCTTGTTCTCTCAGAGGTACGACGTCCTCGCTACCTCCATCCCGGTGAAGTTTATTACTAATCTTTCACATTATGTTCCATTTCATTTAGGCTAGTCCCCCGGTGAAAGGACCTAATACAGGTTACGCCATCCATTTTAGCCTCCCATGCGGCTTCCGATACCCAAGAAATCCTAGGACTACGACCGTGTCCCACCCAAACCTTACCAGTCATATATCTCTTCAACATCTTCGCTACAATGGCGCCCATAAGGATTATCCCAGCTAAATCCTGACAACTTAATTTCGTTTAGGGTAGCTCCTCGTGTAGGAGAGGTCATCAAGTGGAGTCTCAACCTTAATTACACTTTTTACACGACTCGCTGCACTGCACTGCACTGCACTGCACGTCATGTTGTGGTAAGCTTGAGACGAATTACTTTGAGGGAAACAATCTGCAACCTGGAGTGTCTACCTTATGACACGGTATATACCCATTTCCTTTTCTGCCCGAACCGTGAAGACAGCAAGATAATAAGGACCGCTGAAAATATGTGTGTTAGTCGACTTTGAGGCGGCAACGATGAATGTTGCTGGCTGGCCGTGGAGTTCAGCAACATGTCATCACTTTCTAAGGGGCTGTGACGTCACATAGGGGCCAAATCCTGCATTCTTTACATAGGCCGCCGCGGGAGACCGTTGGCTGTTTGCATGGCCGGCCGTCAGCTCGAGTCCTCATGTTGCAGCGACTGAACTCGACCCCCTGGAAAGCTCATAGACCGTTAGTGACGTCACACCCAAGCATGCAGAACCATTTGCTGGCAAGCTTAACTGAACAGAGCTGGAGACGATGGTGGGGTGCGGAGTGAGGAATTGGAGGTATGGGGTAACCGTGTATCAGGATAGAACGGAGGGGGGGGGACGAAGGACAAATGCAATTGGGGAGAGGCCTGGGGGAGTTGGGAAGTGATGTGGGCAAAGGTAGGATAGGGGATGGGGTAGGTAAAAGGAGGGAAGATGGGCAGCATGGGGACTGGAGAAACCGTGCTGATCATTCGTGCTGGAAAATGGGTGGAAAAACAGAAAAATGTAGGAAGTAAAGGTGGAATATGGAAACAAGTGCGAGAAAGGCGAGAAAGACATGGCGAATGGAGGAGGGAAGGAGGGAGAGAGGGAGGGAGAAAGAGAAAGAGATAGAGAGAGAGAGGGGGGGGAGGAAGGGTGACAAGTAAACGGGGTCCAGATCAAAATGGCCATTTCTTCTTCCATCTCTTCCCCTCCCCTTCCTTGTTGGTTGGACCGTTCCCCTACCAACTCCACCTGTCGATACGTTTGTGCTGATCACAAGAGAGTAAGGCAGGCACACGCGTGTTCACACGAAAAAAAAGTACAAATCTTACGGTAGACAGAGTGCGGAGGGGGGGGGGACGCAGGCACGCACGAGCACACACACACAGGTGAGGCGAGAAGATGGTTAGCGGAACAAGAGGGAACGGGATGCTTTGCTTGCTTTACTTGGCTAGTTATTTTTTCTCAGCATCTAACCTTGTTATGGACCACAAGGTCTTTAATCACCAAATCAACTCTTTTCCAGCTTTCCTCAGGCGACGAGGATCCGTGAGGTCGCCTCTACTGCAGCTCCTTCCAGCAGCCGTCTCCCCCGTCCCCTCACCATGTCCTTCCGGCCCCTTCCAGGTGTTCAAGAGCAGTCAGGCTGCCCGCAAGTTGTAACTCGGGACATCAACGTCACCATCTCGAGGGCGAGAAATGGTCCCGCCCAGGCAACTTAGGAGCAAACCATCCGTCAAATCCGCATTCACCCGCCCATCCACTTCCCGCTCACGAGCTAACCCGTGGATGCGGGCAGTGTGGTGGGAATCACTCGTGCAGGACTCACTCCCCCTCACTCCTCTTCCACCTCCCTTTCTCTCCTCTCCCATCCCACCTCTATACTTCCTTTCTCTCCTCTCCCATCCCACCTCTATACTTCCTTCCTCTCCTCTCCCATCCCACCTCTATACTTCCTTCCTCTCCTCTCCCATCCCACCTCTATACTTCCTTCCTCTCCTCTCCCATCCCACCTCTATACTTCCTTCCTCTCCTCTCCCATCCCACCTCTATACTTCCTTCCTCTCCTCTCCCATCCCACCTCTATACTTCCTTCCTCTCCTCTCCCATCCCACCTCTATACTTCCTTCCTCTCCTCTCCCATCCCACCTCCCTTGCTCCCATTCCTCTCCTCTCTCATCCCATCTCCCTACTCCCTTCCTCTCCCCTCTCATCCCACCTCCCTATTCCCTTCCTCTCCTCTTTCCCACCTCTCCTGCTCCCTTCCTCTCCTCTCCCAACTCGCCTCCCTTCCTCTGCTGCATCCTTTCCTTTCCTTCCCCTTCCCAGCAACTTGCACCACCACCCTCCTCCTCCTTCCATCCTCTCCCTCTGCAAGCTAGGAAACCGGGGGAAACCGACCGTGAAGAAAAACAAGTTTAAGCCCAAACGACAACGATACAACCCTATCTCGAACGACATGCCACACTTTCTTTTCCTTTCTCTCCTCTCTCCTTGCCCTTAGGTCCGGGGCGAGGACTTTTCACGAACAGAAACACGGATTATGAACTTTGATTCATATATATATATATATATTATATATATATATATATATATATATATATATATATATATATATATATTTATATATATATATTTATATATATATACACATATTACACACTGTCCAAAACACGCTCAGACCCCTTCTTGTCCCAGTCCACTTATACGAATAAATACAATCGAATTAAACAATATTCTCTCCCGCGCTACACCACAGACAAGAAATACTTGAAAATGCAAGCACAGCGCGCCAGATCTTTTCGTCTATCTGGCACACTTGAGACGGAAAAAAAACGGATGCAGGTCAAAATGGAGGCTGCAGACAACGGACGAAAACAAGGGAAATGGAAAAACGGAGGCAACGGAGGCGACGAAGACGACGGCGAAAGTGCAGGTTAGATTAACGATCTTTAGCGAACAAGATAAGAGGGAAGAATAGGTGGGGGTGGAAGAAAGGGGGAGGGGTACAAGTTCATTAACAAATAACCTGAAAAAAAAGGAGAATC
Source organism: Oratosquilla oratoria (assembly GCF_046742065.1). Lineage (NCBI taxonomy): Eukaryota > Metazoa > Arthropoda > Malacostraca > Stomatopoda > Squillidae > Oratosquilla > Oratosquilla oratoria. Next base: position 60,489,106 of record NC_134777.1, read on the forward strand.
GTGTGGCGAATATAAAAATACGAGTACTTGGGACCATCCATTAAACATGGCCGTCCCCCCAGTACCAATCAAAACAACTCTTGCGAAAGTGTGGAGGGGAGGGGAGGGAAGGGGGGCGCCACGTCTCAATGATACCCAAGATCCTAAAGAGTTACAGGAAGAGGCAAGGAGGATGGGGACCAAGGGAGGGGAGAGAGAGAGAGAGAGAGAGAGAGAGAGAGAGAGAGAGAGAGAGAGAGATATGTGGGAACATCTCACTATGTTCTCTCATGACGTCTTGCCCACACCCGCTTCATACTACCTACCCAACGTCACCCGCCCCCAAAGGCCAATTCTGGGACTAAATGACCGTCATTTGTTGCACGTCTGCCCTTCATAACCGTCTCTGCTGGTGCCTCCCCGTGAGGATTCCTTCAGCGGACTTGGCACGAGTCTCTCAAGTCCGTCCGTCGTTCGATTTGAGGAGCAACATCCTCAGTGTTGCGGCGAAGAGGCAGAGGCAGAGGCAGGGGATAGAGAGACAAGGTGAACTTGGCGCCGCTAGAAACTATCAGGTCAAGAATGACGTGGTGCGAAGGGCAAGGGGTAGCTGAGCCTAAGCGTAATACTGCTGGAGGGTTGGGGAAGGGGGGGGGCGCTGTAGATAAAAATTGATAGGACAAGAGGATATTAGTGGAGAAGAATGTGATGAGGATGATCACCACGGAGACAATGACGAGGAAAATTGGAGAGAGAGAGAGAGAGAGAGAGAGAGAGAGAGAGAGAGAGAAGGGGAAAGGAGAGAGAAGGGGAAAGGAGAGAGAAGGGGAAAGGAGAGAGAAGGGGAAAGGAGAGAGAAGGGGAAAGGAGAGAGAAGGGGAAAGGAGAGAGAAGGGGAAAGGAGAGAGAAGGGGAAAGGAGAGAGAGGAGAGAAGGGAAAGGAGAGAGGAGAGAAGGGAAAGGAGAGAGGAGAGAAGGGAAAGGAGAGAGGAGAGAAGGGAAAGGAGAGAGGAGAGAAGGGAAAGGAGAGAGGAGAGAAGGGAAAGGAGAGAGGAGAGAAGGGAAAGGAGAGAGGAGAGAGGAGAGAAGGGAAAGGAGAGAGGAGAGAAGGGAAAGGAGAGAGGAGAGAAGGGAAAGGAGAGAGGAGAGAAGGGAAAGGAGAGAGGAGAGAAGGGAAAGGAGAGAGGAGAGAAGGGAAAGGAGAGAGAAGGGAAAGGAGAGAGAGAAAAGGGAAAGGAGAGAGAGAAGGGAAAGGAGAGAGGAGAGAAGGGAAAGGAGAGAGGAGAGAAGGGAAAGGAGAGAGGAGAGAAGGGAAAGGAGAGAGGAGAGAAGGGAAAGGAGAGAGGAGAGAAGGGAAAGGAGAGAAGGGAAAGGAGAGAAGGGAGGAGAAAGGAGAGAAGGGAGAGGAGAAAGGAGAGAAGGGAGAGGAGAAAGGAGAAACAGGAGAGGAGAAAGGAGAAACAGGAGAGGAGAAAGGAGAAACAGGAGAGGAGAAAGGAGAAACAGGAGAGGAGAAAGGAGAAACAGAAGAGGAGAAAGGAGAAACAGAAGAGGAGAAAGGAGAAACAGGAGAGGAGAAAGGAGAAACAGGCGAGGAGAATGGAGAAACAGGCGAGGAGAAGGAGAGGAGAAAGGAGAAACAGGAGGAGAAAGGAGAAACAGGAGAGGAGAAAGGAGAAACAGGAGAGGAGAAAGGAGAAACAGGAGAGGAGAAAGGAGAAACAGGAGAGGAGAAAGGAGAGAAGGGAGAGGAGAAAGGAGAAACAGGAGAGGAGAAAGGAGAGAAGGGAGAGGAGAAAGGAGAAACAGGAGAGGAGAAAGGAGAAACAGGAGAGGAGAAAGGAGAAACAGGAGAGGAGAAAGGAGAAACAGGAGAGGAGAAAGGAGAAACAGGAGAGGAGAAAGGAGAAACAGGAGAGGAGAAAGGAGAAACAGGAGAGGAGAAAGGAGAAACAGGAGAGGAGAAAGGAGAAACAGGAGAGGAGAAAGGAGAAACAGGAGAGGAGAAAGGAGAAACAGGAGAGGAGAATGGAGAAACAGGAGAGGAGAATGGAGAAACAGGAGAGGAGAAAGGAGAAACACGAGAGGAGAAAGGAGAAACAGGAGAGGAGAAAGGAGAAACAGGAGAGGAGAAAGGAGAAACAGGAGAGGAGAAAGGAGAAACAGGAGAGGAGAAAGGAGAAACAGGAGAGGAGAAAGGAGAAACAGGAGAGGAGAAAGGAGAAACAGGAGAGGAGAAAGGAGAAACAGGAGAGGAGAAAGGAGAAACAGGAGAGGAGAAAGGAGAAACAGGAGAGGAGAAAGGAGAAACAGGAGAGGAGAAAGGAGAAACAGGAGAGGAGAAAGGAGAAACAGGAGAGGAGAAAGGAGAAACAGGAGAGGAGAAAGGAGAAACAGGAGAGGAGAAAGGAGAAACAGGAGAGGAGAAAGGAGAAACAGGAGAGGAGAAAGGAGAAACAGGAGAGGAGAAAGGAGAAACAGGAGAGGAGAAAGGAGAAACAGGAGAGGAGAATGGAGAAACAGGAGAGGAGAATGGAGAAACAGGAGAGGAGAAAGGAGAAACACGAGAGGAGAAAGGAGACAGGAGACACGAGAAGAGAAAGGAGAGAGAGGAGAGGAGAGAGACAGTTAAGGAGAGAACGAGAGAGGAGAGGAGAGAAAGGAGTAAGAGGAGAGGAGAACCCGCCAAGGAGAAAGGAGAGACAGGAGAGGAGAGAGACAGGACGGGAGAAAATGAGAGGAGAGAAAGGTGAGAGGAGAGAAAGGAGTAAGAGGAGAGGAGAACCCGCGAAGGAGAAAGGAGAGACGAGACAGGAGAGGAAAAGAGACAGGACGAGAGACAGGAGAGGAGAGACAGGAGAGGAGAGACGGGAGAGGAGAGGGGAGACAGGAAGGGAGAGGAAAGACAGCAGGGGAGAGGAGAGACAGCAGGGGAGAGGAGAGACAGCAGGGGAGAGGAGAGACAGCAGGGGAGAGGAGAGACAGCAGGGGAGAGGAGAGACAGCAGGGGAGAGGAGAGACAGGAGGGGAGAGGAGAGACAGGAGGGGAGAGGAGAGACAGGAGGGGAGAGGAGAGACAGGAGGGGAGAGGAGAGACAGGAGAGGAGAGGAGAGACAGGAGAGGAGAGGAGAGACAGGAGAGATAGGAGAGTAAGGAGTAAATAGAGGAGAACCCGCGAAGGAGAAAGAATGAGGGAGGATGGGGAGAGGCGAGAGGAAAGGGGAGGAGAGAAATGAGAGAAAGGGGAGAGGAGAGAGTATGAGAGGAGAATCCGCAAAGGATAAAGGATAGGGTAAAAGTCTGGAGGAAAAGAACGGAGGGACAGATGGAAAGAAGAGAATGAAGGCTGAAAGGTGGGAATACTACTACTGTTGTTGTTGTTGCTGCTGCTGTTGTTAATACTACTACTACCACCACCACCACTACTATTCCTACGACTGTTTCCGATATGTAAAGAGGGGTGTGGGATGAACAAAATCGAATAATTATGACCTGGACAGGAGTACGACAGTGCGGCTCCTCGCCTGGAAGGTCTGTTGGAGGAGGAGTAAAGGAACCACCGAGTGGAGGCGGAGGCGGTGGCGGAGGCGACGACGGTGGCCACAGCGGCAGACGCGAACATGGAATAAATCAATAAGAGGTCCAGGAGGAGGCGCAGCAGCAGCAGCAGCTGCTGCTGCTGCTGCTGTAGTAGTAGAGGACCTGGGAGTACTGTGGGAAGGGTGACCTGGGAGGAGTACCTCGGTATCTGAGAGTATCTGAATGGAGGTGGAGCTGCTGGGAGTCCCGTGAACAAACGAGAAGAGGTGGAGCAGCAGCTAAGGAAGAGAATGAGTAGCAGCAGCTGGGAGGAGTAGAAGCTGCAGCATTGGCAGCTGGTAGGAGAACGAGGATGAGGACGAATGAATAGATCTGGGATGACGATCACGAGAAAGTAGACGAAACTTGTGTAGGAGGGCGAGGAGGACGGGAAGGGTAAGGAAGAGTACGAAAAGCAGAGAAAGACTGGGAAGAAAAAGGTGGGGGAAGAAGGAAAATATAAGAAGCTTGTGGAGGGTGGGGAAGAGTAGGAGGGTGGGGATGAAGGGAATGGTGGGGATGAGGAGGAGGGTGGAGAAGAGTAGGCAGATGGTGAAGAGGAGGGGGAGGAGGGTGGGGAAGAGTAGGAGGAGGGTGTGGAAGAGGAGGATGGGGAAGAGTAGGAGTGTGGGGAAGAGGAGGAGGGTGGGGAAGAGGAGGAGGGTGGGGAAGAGGAGGAGGGTGGGGAAGAGGAGGAGGGTGGGGAAGACGAGGAGGGTGGGGAAGAAGAGGAGGGTGGGGAAGACGAGTAGGGTGGGCGGGGTGGGGAAGACGAGGAGGGTGGGGAAGACGAGGAGGGTGGGGAAGACGAGGAGGGTGGGGAAGACGAGGAGGGTGGGGAAGACGAGGAGGGTGGGGAAGACGAGGAGGGTGGGGAAGACGAGGAGGGTGGGGAAGACGAGGAGGGTGGGGAAGACGAGGAGGGTGGGGAAGACGAGGAGGGTGGGGAAGACGAGGAGGAGGATGGGGAAGAAGAGGAGGAGGATGGGGAAGAAGAGGAAAAGGGTGGAGTAGAGGCGAAAGAGGAGGGAGAAGGAAGGTGGTGAGGAGGGAGAAGGAAGGTGGTGAGGAGGGAGAAGGAAGGTGGTGAGGAGGAGGGGGGAGGAAACTAACGAAGATGGAATGGAGGAGCAAGGCAAGATAGAAAAAAAACTGAGAAAGAAGAGGATACAAGAAGAAAGCAAGAATAAATAAGAGCTGGAGCAAAAGGAGAGGAGAGGAGAGGGGAGGGGAGGGGATGGTGCAAGAACCTTGAGGATGATGACGAGGATGCAGAGGATGAGGGCCTTCATGATGTGCACGAAGTGGATGAGGGCGAAGATCTAGGAGGAAGAGAAGGAGGGGATGAGGATCAGGAAAAGGAGGATGAGGAAGAGGTGGATGAGGAGGAAGAGAGAGGAGGATGTGGAAAAGAGGATTAGGAAGAGAAGGGGACGAGGGCAATGACGATAACTGGAAAGCGGAAAAGGACGATGACGAGGAGGAAGAAGGAAGAAAAGTAGGATGATGATGACGATAAGGCGGCGGAGGACGAGGAGGACTGAAAAGGAGGATCACAGCCAGATCCTTGACAAAGCTTTCGGGAAACAGCCGACGACTGAAACATTAATACCACCTAAGAGCGGAGAACCCGCAGGTCCGTGCAAGGCGGCGCTGCGGACACACAAAAGAACGGATTACAAGGCTGTGCGTGAGCTGCGGGCGGTGGAGGTGTCTGTGGGGGCTGCGTCTGCTGTGTGTGTGGCTGTGGGGAAGGAAAACGTGGGTTTTGAGTTGGAAAAAGACGTATTTGGCCATTCAAGTCTGAGGATTACGTTTAACATTTCAACTGCGTTTTAGGAGAATGTATTCTTATTCTGGTTGCTGCCAGAGTATTTCATTCAAGTTGGAGGAAGGAACCGCCTCCACAGCTAAAGGATCAGGGATGTCGAGGGGGGTTCAAAGCTGCTTGCGAGGTGGGCGGGGGGCGCGGGGTGGGGGGGATCAAAGTCTTATCTCAAGTCAGAAGACGAGGGAGTAGGATATGACGGCTCTGGAGGTTTGATGCTCAAGGCTGCCCGGGGGTGAGGGGAGTGTGTGTGTGTGTGTGTGTGTGTGTGTGTGTGTGTGTGTGTGTGTGTGTGTGTGTGTGTTGTGTAAGGGTGTGTGTGTGTGTGTGTGTGTGTGTGTGTGTTGTGTAAGGGTGTGTGTGTGTGTTGTGTAAGGGTGTGTGTGTGTTGTGTAAGGGTGTGTGTGTGTTGTGTAAGGGTGTGTGTGTGTGTGTGTGTGTGTTGTGTAAGGGTGTGTGTGTGTGTTGTGTAAGGGTGTGTGTGTGTGTGTGTGTTGTGTAAGGGTGTGTGTGTGTGTGTGTTGTGTAAGGGTGTGTGTGTGTGTGTTGTGTAAGGGTGTGTGTTGTGTAAGGGTGTGTGTGTGTGTGTTGTGTAAGGGTGTGTGTGTGTGTTGTGTAAGGGTGTGTGTGTGTTGTGTAAGGGTGTGTGTGTGTGTTGTGTAAGGGTGTGTGTGTGTGGTGTAAAGGTGTGTGTGTGTGTGTTGTGTAAGGGTGTGTGTGTGTGGTGTGTAAGGGTGTGTGTGTTGTGTAAGGGTGTGTGTGTGTGTTGTGTAAGGGTGTGTGTGTTGTGTAAGGGTGTGTGTGTGGTGTGTAAGGGTGTGTGTGTGGTGTGTAAGGGTGTGTGTGGTGTGTAAGGGTGTGTGTGTGGTGTGTAAGGGTGTGTGTGTGTGTGTGTGTGTGTGTGTGTGTGTGTGTGTGTGTGTGTGTGTGTGTGTGTGTGTGTGTGTGTGTGTGTGTGTAATGGGGTGTCTGATGTTACACAAATGGATAACAATGGCTAAACACAAAGACCGGCCGGCAGGTGAACTTTCCGTCCTTAACGAGGTCTGATGCAAAAAGTAAACAAAGAACTAGGTATCAAGTAAACAAAATAATTAATTGGCATGCATAAAACAGGAAACCATTATTTATCCAACTCCATCTAGAAACTTCAAACCAAATTGCCTTCAATTTCCTCGGCCAACGTAACTGGCTAAATTGTTTCTCCCTGTAGCTTAAATCTACGCCTCGGAGCTGAGGGCCAATTATTAAAATTCTGGAAGATCTGTATGAAATGTTCTCCCTTATCCCCATCCCGCTTATTCACAATTATTCTAATTAGAAAAAAAACCACACGAATATTCTCAATACTTCGCGAGGCTTTCATCTGATTTGACTGATATTTGATACATTTTGTAGCTTATCGCTGCACGCTTTCAAATCTATTCAACATCTAACGATATTCGATATTCGCGTAACGTAAGGAAACCACATTCTCCAAATGTGGGCAGATTAACGATCTATACTAGATTGTTTCAAGACGAGTCTTTATATGGTAGAAATACAATCCTCAGACGATTATGCCCGGTGCTGCTGATTAAGTCGAGATTCTTTTCTATTTTTTCATGGTATGAACTGTAGTCGTGTTCGGGGCTATTTCAGAAGCTCCTCGAGGGATCTAGGCGATGTGGGTCATGGTCGGCCCCGCAGGAAGTGTTCACAGGTACTGGTGGGGGTTGGGTAGCAGGTGCTGTGCGAGAGTAGGGTATGGTGTGGGGGTGAGGAAGGATGCGGGAAGTGTGGTAGGGTGTGAGTGTGGGGAAGGATGCGGAAGTGGGTAAGGATGCGGAAGTGGGTAAGGATTCGGGAGTGGGGAAGGATGTGGGTGTGGGGAAGGATGCGGGTGTGGGGAAGGATGCGGGTGTGGGGAAGGATGCGGGTGTGGGGAAGGATGCGGGTGTGGGGAAGGATGCGGGTGTGGGGAAGGATGCGGGTGTGGGGAAGGATGCGGGTGTGGGGAAGGATGTGGGAGTGGGGAAGGATGTGGGAGTGGGGAAGGATGTGGGAGTGGGGAAGGATGTGGGAGTGGGGAAGGATGTGGGAGTGGGGAAGGATGTGGGAGTGGGGAAGGATGTGGGAGCGGGGAAGGATGTGGGAGTGGGGAAGGGTGTGTGTGGGGAAGGGTGTGTGTGGGGAAGGTTGTAGTTCGGAATTGTGACCGAAGTTTGGTATTGTGAAGGTGGCTGGGGCGTGCCTGAGGGTGTGTTAGGGTGTGTGGGGTGAGGGAGTGTGTTTGAGAGGCTGAGGTGTGTGTGTGGGTGTGTTTGTGGGGAGTGAGAGGTGTGTTTGTGGGGGAAGGGTGTGTGGGGGTGTTTGTGGGGTAAGGGTGTGTGGGGGTGTTTGTGGGGTAAGGGGTGTGGGGGGGTGTTTGTGGGGGAAGGGTGTGTGGGGTGAAGGGTGTGTGGGGTGAAGGGTGTGTGGGGTGAAGGGTGTGTGGGGTGAAGGGTGTGTGGGGTGAAGGGTGTGTGGGGTGAAGGGTGTGTGGGGTGAAGGGAGTGTGGGGTGCTGGGTGTGTGGGGTGATGGGTGTGTGGGGTGAAGGGTGTGTGGGGTGAAGGGTGTGTGGGGTGAAGGGTGTGTGGGGTTAAGGGTGTGTGGGGGGAAGGGTGTGTGGGTTGAGGGGTGTGTGGGTTGAAGGGTGTGTGGGGTGAAGGGTGTGTGGGGGAAGGGTGTGTGGGGTGAAGGGTGTGTGGGTGTGAGGGGGGAAGGATGTGAGGGGGGAAGGATGTGAGGGGAAGGGTGTGAGGAGAAGGGTGTGAGGGGAAGGGTGTGAGGGGAAGGGTGTGAGGGGAAGGGTGTGGGGGGAAGGGTGTGGGGGGAAGGGTGTGAGGTGAAGGGTAAGTGTGGGGGGAGGGGTATATGTGGGGGGAGGGGTATATGTGGGGGGAGGGGTATATGTGGGGGGAGGGGTATATGTGGGGGGAGGGGTATATGTGGCGGGAGGGTGTGTGTGACGGGGAGGTTGAACGTCGAGATGGAACCCACCGCGCCAAAAGGAAAGTGAAGCTGGGAGTGGTGGGTAGTGGTTTTAAGAACATACGAAAAGGGTATCTGAGACACTGCATTTGTCTGGAACAAGAGTGAAAAGAATGTAATGAAAATTTAAGAGCATAATGCCGCGCATAAAGGATAGGAATGAACGGGATCAGGTGAGGCACGGGGAGGACTGGAGGAAGGACGAGATGCGACGGGGAAAGGTGGGGGGGAGGGGGAGATGAGACCGAGCTTGAGGATGGGAGATCCCCAGGACTACTGCCGGGAGGGCCGGACTTGAGGGAGACCTCCTAGAGGAAGACAGCTTCGGGAGGTGTTCCGCTAGTGAGTGGATGGGTGGAAGGACCTGCCAAATTGGGTAGACTGGACACAACAATTAATTTCTCCAACCAGGAAGGACTCCCGAACCAGAGAAGTTCCTCAAAGTAACGTGCAATGAGTAAGAACGAGTCAAGGCATCACTTCGGGGCTATTTTTCCTCCGACTGTTGGAGCAGGTTCGATAATCGCAGCTTTCGGGAAGGATTCTGATACATTAGTGAAAAAGTAATTTTCCTCCAGCATATAAAATGACATCCTATACATTTGAAAAAAAGTTTTGCTGTAGTTATTTTACGGTGGAATAGGTTCTGGAGGTGGGTGGTACCGCCGATCTCGGAGGCTAAAGGAAAAACAATCCAGTGTGATACCCCTTCAGGAGTCCCGCCGTCAGTAGCGAACCTCCGTGAGCAACAGTTCACAAGCTCCAAGCGTGGGCCCTCAGACGCCCAAAGTACCTCGTCAGAATCCTGCATTCCGGAGACTCCTTTAGTAGTTCTTCAGAGATACCAGTCTTTATCCTCCGAAAGATCCCTAGGGAAGGGGAGGGGGAGAGGGGGAGGAAGGAGAGCGGAGGGAGAGACAGGGGGAAGTTAAGAAAAGTATATGAAAGAAGGGAAATTAACTCGAGGAGGACGAGGAGGAAGGAGGAAAAGGAGGAAGGAGGACAAGGAGGAAGGAGGACAAGGAGGAAGAGGGAGGACAAGGAGGAAGAGGAAGGAGGACAAGGAGGAAGAGGAAGGAGGACAAGGAGGAAGAGGAAGGAGGACAAGGAGGAAGAGGAAGGAGGACAAGGAGGAAGAGGAAGGAGGACAAGGAGGAAGAGGAAGGAGGACAAGGAGGAAGAGAAAGGAGGAAGAGAGGAAGGAGGAAGAGGAGGGAAGAAAGGAAGGAGGAGGAGGAAGGAAGAGGAGGAGGGAGGAGGAGGAAAGGTGAGGAGGAAGAGGAAGAAGGTGCAAGGAAGGGACAAAGACCACTTCATTCACTCCGGCAGGCAGAGGTCGATTTCCGAAGCAGATCAGTCACGTCCCTGCAGCAGCAGCAGCAGCAGCAATCCAGTTGAACAAGACTGAGAACAATGGTCACGGGCTCCTGTTATGTTGAGACCATCCTCCCCACCCACCCACCCTCCCTTCCTTCCTCCTTTTCGCCGGCCAAGTGAACAATACCGAACGGACGAACAGGCACGTCAAAATCCCGTTGATAAAACGAAGGACAAACATTCTAAAGATACAGATGACAACAGATCGATGGACGGAAACTAGCTGTCCCTCGTCCCTCCGACTGTTGGAGCAGATTTGCAGCCCGCAGCTTTCGGGAAGCAAGCGGATATGCTGGGGGAAATTTTTCTTCCAGCATATCAATTGACATCGTATGTATTTTTGTTGAGAGATCAATATAGTTTGTCATGGTGATCTTATGGCTGAAAAAGTTCTGGAGGTGTGTGCGGTACTGCCAATCGGAGGCAGACACAACAACACTTCATCATATTTTACTCCAAATGGACTAAGCGCCAGAAGTGAAACTAAAAACAAATGCAATTACTGTAACGAGGCGAAAACAAACTATTACCGCACCAAGCACCTCCAGGACTGCTCTTTCAACAAGCCACACGACGTCTTCGTCAGACATTCGTACCAGAAAGAACAATAACACGCTCGCTAACATACAAAACGTGACATATACACAGTCCCTTCCTCGGCCTCGTCCTTCAATAGAGATATTCATTCCGCACGGTGATCAAATGGGAACTAGGGCGCATCCACACTATAGATTATCACGAACACAGCTGCAGGGGCATCATGTCCTACTCCTGCAGCCCCCTTGCATGAAGAGGGAGGATCCTAATGTCTCATTTCGTCAAAAGGTACAAGGAAGCTAAGGACGAGGTCGCGGAGGACTGATGACCGGCCGCCTGACAAGAGATCCGGCTTCGCACGGATATGCCACTGGATGCTCGCGTCTTCGTCCCGCCCACACGAGATTCCAGCATGAAGAACGAAGGAAAACTAGACCCATACACGGATATTCTTGGGGAAGACTGACAGACACAGCGAGAGAGAGAGAAGAGGTGGGAGGGGGAGGCAGGTCCTTCCCAAGCAACATTTCCGAATCGTGTCATCGTACAACCATCAAATTCCAAACTCTGATGAAAACTTCATCATCCCGTCCAGACACGCTGACTACTTTCCATCAAGCGATTCTGTCAAGCGGGAATCCTCCGCCCACTCGGAAGGGTCGAAGGAAGACGAAGGACGGAGAAATGGCGGACTGGCGAGACGACGCTCGTCCCGCCATTCGTGAAGGGCAAGACTTCTGTTGCATGCGTGCGAAAACAACTCCGCCGTCAACACCAACGACAGCGCCACGAGGACTGTTGCTAACGAAGAGCCTCAAAGGAAACTGCCGGAGGAATGAGTGGGAGGGGGAGACAATGCCTACCAGTGACATCGCCGCCAGAACAAATGATGAAAGCTGCACACACGCTCTTGGCCACACCGGTCGGTCCGGGCAGACCTACGCTGTGGCACCAGGCTTCCCGCCGCGTCCCCAAGCTAGCTTGCTGAATGCAGTGTCGAATAAAGGACAAAGTGGACCCTCGACAATTTCGTTGTGTATAGATGGAGCCACTGGCCGACGACCTAGCGCGCACACAGGAGCAAAACCGAGGGATTAAAAAGACGACGTATTTTGGAGGTCAAGGGCAAGGGAAGATTGAAACTGGCCGGTTGGAGAAGAGCAAAGCAGAAGACTGGGCTCGAGGGACTGGTTGGGACATTTCATGGGACTGTGTGCGGAGACTTCGTGGATGGACAAGAGATAAAGAACGACTTAGGACATGGGACAGAATGGTGAGGGGAGGGCAGGGTCCGGAAGGCTTACAGGGACAAAAGGTCCGAAAGATCTGGACAGAAGGAAAAATGTACAAGGGAAGGGAAGTGAAAAGCCGAGAGCAGAAATAAAATTGCCTACTGAGGCAGAAGTGAAACGTATAGCGAAAAAGGGGAAGGGGGTGGAAATAAAGTGAACGGGGAAGGGGGAGTAACAGAAAAGGGAGGAAAGGAAGTGAAGGGGAAAGAAAGTTGACGGTAACTTCAGGGACAAGGAGGAGGCCCAAGGTCGACAATGACAGGGGCTGGGTCAGGGTCGACATCAAAGCAAAGGACGGGGAGAAACAGGATGAGCAAGACATAAGGGAGGAGTAGGAAACCGTGAAGAGGAGGCGAAGGTGTAAGGGGGAGATTGAGGGGAGGGGAAGAAGGAAGAAGTTAATGTTATGAACTACTGCGGAGCGAGTCCACAGGAGTGGAAAAAACCCGCAAGCGACTGTACGCGCGCGCACCTATTTGCTGGCGCCAAAACAAGCCTGCAGCCATCAAGTTATATGAAAACTGTTTCCTTCTCGGATGGGACTCGAGAAGCCAATTGGGTGGAAGAACGAGATAAGCCACAACACACAACACGCGGAGGACGGGGGAGTAGGGTCCTGAATGTGCAGGTGTGGTGGTAGGGCGGTGAAGAGATCATGATGGGACTAAGTTCACAATAGTGCATTTCCTGGGTCGGGTTGGAAAGGTACCGTAGGCCTCGGGTGAATGCGGCACTCTCTACAAGTTTGTATCCTTCCCCCCCCCCCCAAAAAAAAAGAGGCACTCAGGCACGCCCAAGCAGTGTCCTCCACAACTTCAGCAAAATCCACCATGCTTGCATTCAGCTGCCACGGACAGTGACAATTTTTCTGCGAATACAATAAAATTTTGAAGTGGACAACCGCTTCCTTACAATGTTGTTATTCCATTTGCGAGTTCTTTTCCTGTACCCTCCACCCCACTACTACATAATCATCTTCGGCACTGCCCATGAAGAGAGAAAATTCTTTCTTCGATAAAGCAAACGCTGAAGAACAACCCACACAATGTTTAGCAACCTCACGTGGGAAAGGCCCTGCTAAGAGACGCATGCTATGCGAGCGAAGAGAGGAGAGGTTGGGGGAAGGGAAGAGGGAATGGGGGGAGGGGGAGGGGGAAGCGGGAGCACAAGACATCGAGACGAGTGCGTTGACAACACTACCATAGCTGTCCCGCGCGTAGACATCCATTCAAAGTTTGTGTGCAAACACAGTTTGTCAACTCTCCCTCCTCTCCTCGCACCGAATCTGTCAAAATAATTCATACGCCTTTCTCGTACACGACCTGCGTCTACAAAAGAACAGTTCCATTCAACGGAGGGAGCAAACAATCAAATCGTCTCCACGAAGTCATGTATGCATTCTATCTCTTGTCTTTTTCTTAGTGGGAGCAAGGAACCGTGAAAAATGAAGGACACCTCCGTAGTGTTTTTAGGTTCAAAGTGATCACGTCATCATGAAGTGTCATAAAAACAGCAAAGCTTGTTCTGTATCACGAGCGAGAGCAAGAAGAGTCTGTACGGACGCGTAACCATGAAAGTCACTGGGACCTACACCAGGTTCCTTCCACAGCAGCAATCTCGCATGGAAACCACTATCATATACAAAAATGCAGACTGCTACTTACATTACATATACATACATCCACACGTATACATTACATATACATACATCCACACGTATACATTATATACATACATCCACACGTATACATTATATACATACATCCACACGTATACATTACTTATACATACATTCACACGTATACATTACTTATACATACACCCACATGTATACATTACATATACACACCCGCACATGTACCTTACATATACACCCACCCACACATTTATATACCCACATACCCATTATATACATTATATAAACACACATTTACATACCCACACATACATTACATTATATACATATTATATATACACACACCCACACCTATACATACAAGAACATAAGAATGAAGGAGACTGCAAGAGACCATAAGGCCTACACTAGGCAGCTCCGTATCCATCACCACCTGTCATCCCCATCCATAAAGTTGTCTAATCGTTTCTTAAAACAACTGATAGTTTCAGCGCTTACTACATGGTTACTAAGTTTATTTCATTCGTAGACCACCCTATTAGTAATCCAATTATTGCCCATTTCCCTTTTAAATCTAAATTTGTCCAGTTTATAACAATTACTGCGAGTCCTGCCCTGTTGTTTTATTATGATGACCTTGTTTGTATCACCCTTGTTAAAGCCTTTGATCCACTTGAACACCTCTATTAGATCACCCAGCACTGCGTCTTTCCAGAGTAAGTTAAGGTGCCTAAGCCTCTATTCGTAAGGCAAATTTCCGAGTCCATGTATCATTTTGGTCATTCTTCTCTGTACTAATTCTAGTGAATTGATGTCCATTATGTAGGACGGAGACCAAAACTGTACCGCATAGTCAAGGATGGTTCTAACTATCGCTAGATAGAGTTTAATAATTACCTCTGCACTTCTATTACCGTCCTAGCAATGAAACCTAATGCTTTGTTAGCTTTATCCCTGGCGCTAATGCACTGTTTCCTGGTTTTAAGGTCCGGACTCACTACATATACCACCCATACACGCACGTATGTACTCGCTTAACAGTGAACGCTCGTCTGCTCGCTGGAGAATAAAAAAAACGGGGAATTGAGGACGAGAGTCAGTGAATGACACAAAAAAACGTAAAACAACGGGGTAAACAGGCAACGCAAACAGCTGTGCAAACACTTTAGGAGCCCATGCAATGGCACGCACACACAAACTCACGCATGCACGCACGAACATGAACGTACGTAGAGACATGCACGCACACACCAACACCCAAGAAAAGATAAAGGCGAACACGCACAATATACACACCGACAGACGCACATCCAAAACCACGCACAGACACAGTGAGTGAGCGAGTGAGTGAGTCAGTCAGTGAGTGAGTCAGTGAGTCAGTCAGTGAGTCAGTCTCACACACACACACACACACACACACACACACACACACACACACACACACACACACACACACACACACACACACGACGTGCCAATGGATTATCCTTTTTCACATTTCGCCGGGCTCCTGCAAACGGACCCGCGGGCACAACTAATCAAGCAGGAATGGAAAAATGTGAACGGAACTATTTTTGGAGAATGTCTGCGTCGCCTGCGCACTAGGACGCACGCAGAAGCCCGCCAGATCAGGGGCTCAGAAGATGCGAGGAAGGCCCATCTATCGAGACCGGCTACGGGCCCCAGGAGACTCGTTGAGCTAAAGTCCCGATGACGTATTTGCATTTATCAATACCTAATATCTGTGGGTGGTGGTGTAAACAATACTTCTCGCAAAATAAAACGAGAGAGAGAGAGAGGGAGAAAGAAAAAAATAGAAGACATAAGCGAGAGAGAGAGGAGAGGAAAGAAGAGAAATGAGAAAGGAAAGAGTAAGAGAACCCCTCCACTGCCCTAAGACGCTCTCGCTCTTCGCTCACTCTAGGGTGGGTCGCGATCTTAACACCTCCGTTCTCCTCGAGTCTAGCACCTCAATTGTGCCAAGGACTTGGACAAAAAATAGATCGTCATCAGGATGAAGAAACAAACAATAAGTTTGACGCTTCACCCAACACCTCTGGCATCACCTCAACGGCGTTGAGTAGGTTTCCACACAAGTCATTTTGTTCTAGCTGACGAGAGTCCATGGAAGAGGAGGATAAGGAGGGGAAGGAGGCGGAAGAGAGGAAAGAACAAGGAAAAAGAACAAGGAATAAGAAAAAGAAAGAATAAGGAAAAGAAAAAAAGTTGAAGACGAAGAAAAAATTACCCTTATTCGGGGATCACGACTGAGGAAGACAACTGGCGGGGTCGGGTCTCAGTTCCTTCTCTCTCTTTCTCTCTCTCTACAGAAAGAATACACTCGTACGTACAACGAGTCACCTCTGTATAAGGGGGTAAAAGAAAGAAGATTGATGATGTTGGTAGTCATTGTGGAGGAGGCGAAAATAGTGGTGGACGAGACTGTGGTGAAGGGAGGTGAATGGTGAAAGCAGTGACGAGTGGTGGTGGTGGAAGGCAATGGTGATGATAGTGGAGGCAATGGTAGTGGTGGTTGTGGTTGTGGTGGTCACTGCCCAAAGAAATTTAAAGGAAAATGAAATCTTTTGTCCATTTCCCTCCAAGATTGGTGCTCATGGTTCCCCTCGAACCCCACTAACTCAAAAAAGTGGACGAAGGGGCGAAAGGGAGGGGGAGGGGAGAGGAGAGAAGAGGGAGGGGAGAGGAGAGAAGAGAGGGAAGGGGCCGCTGCCCCCTTGAGAGGTAATACCAATCTATCATCCGGCGGCGTTGGATCCAAACTTGTACAATCCCAAGATTCCCGTTTTAAGTGAGGGAGATATCCCATCAATCTCCCCAATACCAGAGTAGCCACTGTATTTCTTTTCAACTTGGGTCCAATGCCTCAGGCTTACAGGGCGACAGGGAAGGTCAGACGCGCGCATACGCACGCACGCACACATACTACACTTATTACGTGGCACAAATGAAGAACCTCACCGTAAAGAACCAAGATTATTGCACACATTTACCGGAAAGGGATCTGAGCAGACGAGTTTAGTCCTAAGGCGGATTTTCCGACCGTTCGAGGCGCTGGGGGCAGCGTAGCCGGGAGGAGAACGACGACCTGACGGCGAAGTCACCGAAATGGACTCCTTGGTATACAGAGGGGATCGATCGACTGAAGACTGCTCAGAAACGAGGAGAGAGCGTTGATGAGGGGAGAGGACGGGTCAGATAAAGATGTAGCGTCAAAGTGGAAGAACCGGGGGTTGGGGGGGGGGGCGACGACGGCAAGGGCGTAGTGGTACGAGGAACAGAGGGGCAGGGGATCGAAACGCCGACTGCAGCCACAGTCAGATAAGCAAGACAAACAGGAAGTGAGGGGGGGAAGGGGTGAGGGGGGAAGGGGTGTGGGGGGCAGTGATCGTGTCAATCCAATAGCATCATGGGGGAGATGTAAAACAAATGGGGAAATAGAGAAAAAAGAGGGGAAAATGCACAAGTCGTAAGCACGAGGGGAACAGGAGGGAGGGGGGGGAGGGGGAGCAACCCAGATAAAAGGCAGCCGGCAACAAAATGGTGCAGCTGCTAAAAGAAATAATAGATGGGACAGAACAAGGCTGAGTGCGTCCAAAGGTACACTAACGATAATGACGGTGGAGCACAGAGGGCAAGAGGGGAAGGGGAAGGCTAAGAGGGGAAACAGGACGGGAAAGCAGGGGAGGGAAAGGAGGGGGGAGGAGAGGGGAAGAGATGGGAGGCGTGGGAGGGGGATTGGGCCTGGAGGATTGGAGACGGGGTAGGGGTGGGAGTACGGAAGGACAGGGATGGCCCAGGGGGGATTTGGAGACGAGGGAAGATGCATTTGGGGAGCAAGGACCACCTTGGAGGGGAGCAGAGTAAGGAGGTAAGAGGGAAGAAACAACTAGGAGAGAAAAGGAGAAGGAGAACAAGAGGGGAGGGGAGGGGACGATGAAAGTGGAGGGAAAAAGAAATGTATCGTTGTGGGAGAAAATGCTGGGATGATTAGTGGGATGAGGAGGAAGAGCAGGATGAGGAGCGGGAGGAAGGATGAAGTAGGAGAAAGGAGGATGACGGAAGAGGAGGAAGAGGAAAGATGAGGATGAGGAGGAAGAGTAAGGAAGAGGAGGAGGATGTGAAAGGAATAGAAGGAAGAGTAGAGTATGTGGATGGAACAGGAGAAGGAAGATCAGCGGATATGGAAAGAATAGTTGGAGGAAGAGGAGGAAGGAAGAGGATGAGCATGAGGAAGAGGATGAAGATGGAAGATGATGAGGATGAAAGTTAAAGAGGAAGGAAAAGGATAAGGAGGAGGTGGAAGAGGAAGGAAAAGGAGGGGTGAAGAAGAGAAAGGGGGAAGAAGGAAAGTGGAACAAAGAGGAAGGAGGAAGACGGAAGAACGAAGAGAAGGAGGGAGGAAGGAAGATGAAGAAGGAAGGAGGAGGGAAGGGGGGGGGGATAAAGGACCCCTGTCGGAGGTCGAGTCTTCCTGGCAATTCACGGGCAGAGCGTCCGTCTCCACCCGCGCAAACCAAGCGACTTTCGAGGCAAGAGGAAAAACCCTTAAGGAACGGGAAGAAGAAACGATGACGAGAGACTCGACGACCATGAGAACGGATTCAACGTCTCGAGTCGCGGCGGCTCGTACTCGAGACACCATTTCGGGGAGGAGGAGGAGGAGGAGGAGGAGGAGGAGGAGGAGGAGGAGAACCTTCCGAGGAAGAGATGAACCAAATCTGATGGAAAGGACCTTCCCCGTCTCGCCGCGAATAATTGGATCACGCGGGGGCGTCCTTCCTGACCAGAGCACCCCCCTCCCCATCTCCCTCCTTCCCCATGCCAAGCCATCAGGCTTAATTCTATTAACTAAATCAAGTCGGAGTAGACAGACTCGTCCTTCTTTCCTTGACCTAGGGCGTGGGGAGCAGTGCGGCCAGTCTTCATCCGAGGCGAGGCCTCAAGAACACCACCATGACCGTGTCGAGTTTGGGAGCAGAGAGCACGTGGTGAGTGAGTGAGTGAGTGTGTGAGTGTGTGTGTGTGTGTGTGTGTGTGTGTGTGTGTGTGTGTGTGTGTGTGTGTGTGTGTGTGTGTGTGTGTGTGTGTGTGTGTGTGTGTGTGTGAGGGAGCGAGCAAGCGAGAGCGAGTGGAGTAACCATGAGAAGAGAAAAATTCATGCACCTGTTGTTTTTAGTTATTTATGGGTTTAATTCAACAAGCCTTATCTAATTTGAACATTTTGTTCTGACGACAGCCGACTATATATAACTTTGATGTGTCCCCCAAGGCAGCAGTGAGGATTCATTACACTTGTAGGCGGCGCGAGGGGTGGGGGTTCCACCTTGTCCTCATTGAGGATTTACCCAGGAGGATCAGCAGGGTACAACATGGTACCCCTGGGCAAAAGCCTGGGCTCTATGTACCAACAGCTTCTCCCCACCCGAGGGAGTATGGCAGCAAGACACAGGCTGGACTGGGTAACCTGGGTTGGGCGTGACCGACGTCTGCATTTCCTTACCGCGGGAGATGCTTCTCGGGCGGCGTTTATGTACCCCTTTTATGTAGGGGCCCCACGTAATCCCTGCCCGGCTTTATGTAGTTGTTCCTGGAGCCGTCAAGTCTTCATAAGGCCTTCGGTAAGGTCGTGGCGTCTTTAGGACCGCAGTTTATACCACGGCGGCAAGAGCATCCACGGGTTTATGCTCTGCCGGGGACGTAGCGGCTGGGTAAGCTGGGTCCCCTGGAGAGCACGGCGCACATTAACTGGAGGCAGCCTCCCCTCCCTCCCCCATCAGGTGGCTCTTGTTACCGAAAACTCGACTCCGCCAATTGGATCCAATGTTTTCTTCCTCTTAATTACAGAGTTTGATTTTTCCTTTAAGAGTGCCGCCAGGCGATTCTATTCATCGTA
Source organism: Oratosquilla oratoria (assembly GCF_046742065.1). Classification (NCBI taxonomy): domain Eukaryota; kingdom Metazoa; phylum Arthropoda; class Malacostraca; order Stomatopoda; family Squillidae; genus Oratosquilla; species Oratosquilla oratoria. The sequence continues at coordinate 60,508,263 of NC_134777.1, forward strand.
TAATCCTCCAGAGGGTGGCACTTCTCTCGAACTGGGGATCTCTAGCACATGGTTAGTTCTGAGACTGGCTCTCAGTGTTCATGAAGTCATGCATATAATTCTATATTCCACTTCAATTCATACTGGCTCTATACCCGTGCGTTTTAGATCTACTGTACTTCGCTTGGCTTAATTTAACTTTGTTGGATTTACTCAAATTTCGATATTTCGCTTTCGTCGACGGTTCTCTTCCTTATGTCTCCTCTTCAGTTTGCGCCTCGGACCGCTACGTTGCGCCAACTATGTTAGCTGCGCAGCCAGAACTTTGAGGAACATATCCGTCTGCAGGTTGGGCATTATTATTATTTTTTCACTCCAGCCTGCCTGACAGTCTGCTTGTCTGCCACGCCGTTCATTCCCGCTGTCATCACACCATGGTCAAATCACCACCATTGCCACCATCTCAGCGACGCGTAAAAGCCGATGACGACGCTTTCGGCGGCGTCCGCTCTTCTTCCCGCGAGCGCAGGGCACCTTTACTGTGCCGTGGGACGGCGGCGGCGCAGATGTCGACCTCAACCTCGACGAACTGCCAATGACGTCATCGGGTCGAAGCCGGGTTCACGCCATCCGTGAACAACGTCCCATCAGTACGATCATCCCCCCCTACCCCGATGGATGCAAACCCTTGAACTACATATTTACCATCCAAACTCAAGGCAGCCAAAAATCAACTTTATCACAGATACAATGAACAACACCTCTGCCACATCTTTTGCAATCCCTTCCCTTCCCTTTCCCCTCTTCCTCTTCCCTCCTGGTCTTGCTATAAACCAGATAGCGAACAACGATCCCCTGCTGCCGGCCTGCCACCTAGCCCAGGTGCCGCACACAGAAATCCTTTCTGCCCGTTTCCTTTGCCGATCTTGCCACCATCTCCCCCACCCTTCAACCCTCCCCCCTCTCGTCTCCCGCCAAACCACCTCGGGTCCCCCATCATCACTTCCTGAAGTGCTTTGGGACCCTCACCTCTAGCTTGCATTTGGCAATCCCTCACCACCACTCCCCACCTTCCTCTCAGGCCCTCTGCTCTTCCTCTTAATGACAGTGCTCCCACTTCCACCCCTTCTCCTTCCCATCTTTACTGCGCTGATTGGTACTCTACTCTCGCCGTCGCTCTTCTCCCCTTCCGCCTAACTTCCTCCACCTTCCCTCCCTTCCACTCTTCTCTGCATTTTCCTCTTCAACGTCCTTCTTCCTCTCCACAGCACCCAACTTTCTTCATCGATCTCCAACTGCATTCCGTGATTTCGGGCTTATTGCCATTACGAGTTCCATCATCACCATTACTGTTATTATCTTATTATAATTATTTACTATTATTATTACGCCTACAGTTCTTCCTCAATTCTTTGTTTACCTTCCCTTTTCTTCATCCTTTCTGTTTGCAGTCTTCCAACACTCGTTCTACTCCTTTGGCCTCAAACTTATGATAACGTACTTTACAGCTTCTGTTTTGGTCTATGCTACGAGACGTCATTACGACGAGAGGCAAATATCCTCTACGAGCGTCCCCCGACAGATACGTATAATCAAGAAGGGCGAACCCATCCATTCGTCCTCATTGGGGGAGGGGGGGGGAGAGCCCCGCCCCATCTCCCTTCGGCGCGTCTGGCGCCCAATCCGTACCTTGCTCCTTCGCTCACCAAAAATCATTAATACCCGTTAACTCTGCCTCAAATCATCCGGTCCTCCTCGAATGTTGTTCAAGTTTGGTCTACAGTAACTCTGCTATCGCCCATCCCTTCCCTCTTTCTTCTCTCTTTCTCAGCTAGCTTGTTACCATCTTCATCGTCTTTACGGCAAGAACATCAATGTCAACAATCTCTCCCTCTCTACTTCCTCGTGGCCACCTAACTACCCCACCGGGTGCCGTCGATTCCGTTTGTTTTGGGTAATCACCCGAGCGGAAGGCTCTGGGTAAGAACGGCGCTATTTGACCCAAAACCACCAACCGCCCCCCCCCCCTGCCCCGGCTGAATGAAACCGTCGGACGTTCCCCAAATAAATCTCTCATGTTACGTCAACCCTACAGATGGGGCGAGTGCGTGTCTAAATACTCGATTACGTGCTTGTCCACCTCCCCACATCCTGACACCATCACCCACTTGCAGCATCCTGTAACATCCATGACCACTCACTCAACCACGGCTTTCCTAACTGGCAACCCCTCCCTCGCACCTGTCATAACCACTTTCTCGCCTCGTATCACCCACACCTCAATCCACTTACCTGCCCTCTTCCACTCCACTCCTTTCCTTCCTACTTTTGGTGCAGGCAAGCAAGCAAGCAGGCAGGCAACCGTCTCCTCAGTTCATTGCCACGTACCTGGAACAAAGGAGACCCTATATTAACACAAAATTACTAGACACCCGGGCACGGGAAACAACGCACCTGAAAATTCTTAAGCTCGACGCAAGACTACATGGGTGTAGCCGAGGAAAGAGGAGAAAGAAAAGAGAGGAGGAAGAGGCAGGAGGAGGAAGCCGCAGGACGGGGAAGCGGCAGAGGAGAAAGGAGCGGAGGAGGAAGATGTAGGAGGAAAATGTAGAGAAAGAGGGAGGATGATGCAGTGGAGGAGGAAGAGGATGTGTAAGAGGAGATGGTCATGTGTGTGGTCAGCTGGAGGGGGGATGGTCAGGAAACAAGACTAACATGGAGTTGGGAAAAAATAGAAGGCAGAATGGATGTCGCTGAAGACCTTCCCCAGACGTGAACAGGTAAAACTCCAAGAGGGTGAAGACCCAATTCCTGCCGTTGTCAGCCACACTGGTCATTCAAAAAGTAAACTCCAACAACAGGAACCTTTACGTTGTTGTTACACGGGTGACAGGAGCCGGGGAGAACTGGAGGAAGGGGAAGAGGCAGGGGTTGCCTCCTTTTAACGAACCCCGGAGGTTCGTAAGCTAAATGCACTAGCCTCCAGCGCCCACTGCTGCCACCTTCTGTTGCTGCCATTGCCACCACTACAGTCCGGCAGCCAACCACACACTCCACTAACGTCCATAGCTCCTTGCAAAATCCCCACAACCGTCACCCATCACTGTGGGGTGTAGGTGAACGAAGGGAGGAGTAGGAAAATGAGGAAGAGGAGTAGCGAGAGGAGGAAGAGTAGTAGTGAGAGGAGGAAGAGTAAGAGGAGGAGGAGGAGGAGTAGGAGGAGTAGGAGGAGGAGTAGGAGGAGGAGGAGTAGGAAGAGTAAGAGGAGGAGGAGTAGGAGGAGTAGGAGGAGTAGGAGGAGGAGGAGGAGGAGTAGGAGGCACCGCCCTAGAAGCGGAAGAATAGGTCGCGTCCATCGCCCTCGGCCATTACCTTGCGTCCCACACAAATGCAGGGGCCAGACTACACCCCCTTTCTCCTCCCCATTAGCCATCAAAGACAATGTCTCTTCGACCTGCAATGTACCCGGAAATGTACATTACAACCAGGGACCCTAACTTCATCATTTTCCACTCTTGCAAAAGTATTGCAGCGCCACATTGAGGCCATCAGTATTCCACTAATGCACTATTTCACTGGGATCCTCCTATTGGCCTAGTCAATTCTTCCATCTTATCACTTCCCTCTTACTTCCACAACTCCTTTTCAGTCTTCCTCTGCCACCTTTTCCACTACCCTAGTTGTCTCCTTCCAACTAAACTTACTATTCTTAGCCCAGGATACTAAAACTCCAGAGGGAACTGAAAAGATCTTTCCAGCAGCAATGTAGCTAGTACCTGTCACGAGGTGCTGGATTCCCTAAATCTGACTATAAGGGGTTCCGAGGTTCATAAACTGACCAACAATTTTTTCCCTCTCCTTTTGCTTATACCGCACCTGTCCTCTCTTCTCTTGTTCCTCCAACTCTGCGATAATACCGAGCCTACTTGCTCAACCCTGGCCTCCACTGCCCCTAGGGTAGCACTGCTACTTCATGACTATCTTCCTCTGACCTGTGTCCTGGTCACAAGCAGAGCCCACTGCTACCTCGTACTCCTTCTCCCGCCCCTGAGGAAAGCGCCACTGCGGCGGCAGCTCCCCCTCGGGAGCTGTCACGGTGAACTCGGGCCGCAGATCCTTAAATCCGGCACCATGTCCCGGACCATCTCGCTCCACTTGTCACTCCGGCGCGACGACCCCATTCCCTCAATCCCCACTCTCCCCTCTTCAACACTAAGGCTCCAGAGTCCCTCTCCCTGGCGTTTTCCCTCTCTCCTTCCGCGTTCCTTCTATTACCCCCCTCCGCCCTTAGTTCGACTACCAGCACCCTCCCCCCCCTCTCTCGCTCTCTCTCGTGCATTCCTTCTTCGTTCTACCGATGCTCCCTCGAGTTCCGTGCCATCCAGATCTGGCAATGTCAACTACGTGAAGAACTGTGAAGGCGAAGAGGAAGGTGGATGTAAAAAGACGAAGTGGATAGGCGAGGCGCGAGACGAAGGGGAAAGGGTGAGAAGAGACGAAGAGGAAAGGGTGAGAGGAGAGACGGAGGGGGAAGGGTGAGGGGAGAGACGGAGGGGGAAGGGTGAGGGGAGAGACGGAGGGGGAAGGGTGAGGAGAGAGACGGAGGGGGAAGGGTGAGGAGAGACGAAGGGGGAAGAGTGAGGAGAGACGAAGGGGGAAGAGCGAGGGGAGACGAAGGGGGAAGAGCGAGGGGAGACGAAGGGGGAAGAGCGAGGGGAGAGGATGGGAGAAGAGTGAGGGGAGACGAAGGGGGAAGAGTGAGGGGAGACGAAGGGGGAAGAGCGAGGGGAGACGAAGGGGGAAGAGCGAGGGGGGGAGAGTGGGAAGGGTGAGAGGAAAGACGACGGGGAAAGGGTGAGAGGAAAGACGAAGGGGAAAGGGTGAGACGAGAGACGATGGGGAAAGGGTGAGACGAGAGACGAAGGGGAAAGGGTGAGACGAGAGACGAAGGGGAAAGGGTGAGACGAGAGACGAAGGGGAAAGGGTGAGACGAGAGACGAAGGGGAAAGGGTGAGACGAGAGACGAAGGGGAAAGGGTGAGACGAGAGACGAAGGGGAAAGGGTGAGACGAGAGACGAAGGGGAATGGACTAGATGAAAAACGAAGGGGAAAGAGTGAGGCAAGAGAGGAGAGACGAAGGGGAAAGGACGAGATGAAAGACGAAGGGGAAAGAGGCAAGAGACGAAGGGGATAGGGTGAGACGAGAGACGAAGGGGAAAGGATGAGATGAGAGACGAAGGGGAAAGGGTGAGAGGAAAGACGAAGGGGAAAGGGTGAGGAGAGGAAAAGGTGAGAAGGGACGAAGGTGAAAGGGTGAGTGAAGCGACGAGGGGGAAAGGGAGATAGGAGAGAAAGGGTGAGAAAACACCAAACCAGGAAGTCGACGTGGGTAACATTGAAGAGGGAAATACTGGAAAGGGTGACCATGAAAAGGCACGATAAGAAGAGGGGACACAAGGGAATGGGGATGAGAAGAGTGGAAAAAAGATACGAGGGGCACGAAGGAGTGATGCAGTTGAAAAGAGGGGGGGGGAGATCAGCAAAAGGGAAGATGAGAAGAGGAACACAAGTGGGGGAATGTGAGACGAGGGAAAGATGAGAGGAGGGGGAAACAAAAGGGGTTAAGACTGAGTTGTCTGTCTTAGGTAGGGAAGGGGTTAAGGTAGAAGGCAGTGAAAGGTAAGTTAAGGCAAGATGTGTGACCGGGGTAGGAGGAATGAAAAATGGGAGCTCGACGAGTACAGGAGGCGAAGGACGAAATGGGAGATGAGGGAAGAGTAAAGGGGGGTGAGGGAGGACGGGTGGAATGGGAGGGTGGAACAGAAGCGAAGAGAGGGAAATTCAAACATTCTCTAGTTTGTTTAGAACGTGCGCGATCGTGCGGGTCTGTGCTGGGGCTCTTTGGCGACCATGGTGGGGGAGGGGGGGTGGGGCAGATCGACAACGGCTTCCTGTCTTCTACGGCACACAGGGGTGTGGCACAAAGGACGCGGACTAGTTATCGTGTCCCGGATGTAGGATAGCACGCATGCTGAAGAAGCATGGTGTCGAGAATAACGTTTTTTCCTCGACTACACATCTAAAAGTAGCAAAAAGTAAAAGGTTTAAAAGAAAGTCCGTCGAGGGCCATTCGGGTGAGAATAAAGAAATTCATTCATTCAAAGCCATGTCCCGGTGTAGGAGGAAATACCCAGAGATTCCGCTCCTTCAAGGAGTTCCAGTTACAGATAGGTGAAAGAACATCAATGATGGGAGAGTTCTAGACTCCCAGTGGAAGGAAAGAATGCCTTGGAGTACCGTGTACTGGTCTCTTGCACGACTCTTAAACGTGGCGAGAGGACACACCAGAACACTTCTTACTCCGTCAATGGAGTCCCGAAAGTAAAGGATGGGGAGCAAGGAAGGGGGTGTGGGTGGTGTGGGGTGGTGTGGAGGTGTCCGGATCACTGGTACGTTCTTGAAGAGGACCCACCGTCAAAAGCCGACCGCAGACACGAAAGAAATGCAGCGGCGCGGACACGACGGAGGGCGCGCGGGTGAGCGTAGAAAGGGAATGACGCGGTGATGAAGTCGAGGGGAAATCGAAGGGAAGGAAGAGGGGAAACGAGAGGAATCAAACGCGGCTGCCGAAAAAAGGGCCCCAAATTGCATATGTCAATACGCGAGGGCGAGGGGACCCGGGGCGGGGAAGCATAATGGCGGGCAATCGGGAGGACAAGGAACCGGGACGTGACGGGAATGTTTACCCACAAGGTGGGGGTCATACACGAGAAAGGAGGGTGACAACTTCGTCATGAGGGGAGAATGAAGTTAAAGTATTTAAGATGTGGTGGTTAAGCTAAGTGGGAATAGGAAGTTAAGGGATTTGGAGGTGATAGGGTGGATGTAACCGGTAGAGGGGTAGTTGGTGGGGATTTCATTATTACGAGTAGGCTGTTTGGTAAACAACAGTTCATAGGCTAGGAGTTGCACAAGCTCGCTCTCCGCCTAATGTTTACAAACAGTCGCTGGGGACCCGATTTCATTGGTGTAAAATGTTTGTGTTGATGTAACAATATGTAAACTAAGTTAATGTGCAATGAATTTGAGATTGCTGGAGTAAGCAGTATTGTATTGTGGAGTTGTAACGACGGATCTGATTGGAGTAAGGGTGGAGGAAAAGAAAATTCAATTGGTTCACGATTGTAAGATCATGTCCTTAGGGGAGGTTCTTAATCTAAAGTTAGAGACCATTGAACTAAAGAAATCATGGCGTCATTGCAGAACTATCCGAGGACCCAAATTAAGTGTCGAGGGGAGTCCTTTTGGTGTAATTTGGAGAGCCAGGTATATTAATATTCGGGAAGAAAAAGAAAAATTAAGCTCTTTTGAATTCCCTCTATACAGAGAATTAGTGAAGTAAGAAGTAGAAGCCTGACAGTGCAAAATACAATTACTCAGTCAGAAATTGACCAAGTCAAATAATCGGAGGCACAGGGCTTATCGTATAAAAGGGAGAGTAACAAATAACATTAATGAAAGAGTGGGGAAAGTAGAAAGTGAGACGTACTAAACGAAAATAAAAACACGAAAGAAAGACTGCAACAGAGTGACAGACGTCACACATCTGCTCAGGACAGCAGCTACCTTCCTACTAATAGACGGAGGGACGGCACCAGGTAGAGGCGGGTTTACGGTAAAAGTGCAGCAACGCCAAGCAGACTGGAACTGATGGACCAGGAAGACAGAGAAGGAAGAGGTGGACGGGGAGGTGGACAGGAAAATGGACGGGAACCGAGAAGGGGACGGCTACTGTGAAGAGGAGGCGAGGAGGAGGCGAAGAGGGTTACGACAAAAATAAACGAAAAAAATGAGAGGACGGATGAAAGAGGGGAAAAGAAGAGCACGGAAAAATCAAAAGGCGAACAAAACATGGACTAGAGGGGATGAGGAGTTGGTAGAGATGCATGAGTAGGGTGACGAGCCACGTTCAAAGAGGGACCGACCGACCGATCAAGGACTCGTAAGGAATAAAGCCTCTGGACTCCCTGGACAACGCCAAGGGGGCTTGAGGGAGGAGTTGGAGGTGGGTGGGAGGGATGAAGTGGAGGGACGGGGGCAGGGTTGGAGGGGATGAAAGGAAGAGTGTGGAATGGGGCACGAGGAATGCAACCAATGGTCAAGCACGTCGACTCTCTTTGAAGGAAGAGAGGAGAGGAGAGGAGAGAAGAGAGGAAAGGGAAGAAGGGAGAGGGAGGAGGGGAGGAAGAAAGGGAGAGGGAGGAGAGGGAGAGAGGAGGAGAGGTAGAGGGAGGAAGAGAGGGAGTGGGAGAAGAGGAAGACTGAAAGAAAAAGAGGAAAAAAAGTAAGAGGAAGAGAAAGATAATACGCTGGTCCATGGGTGTGGCACGGCACCCGAGCCTTCAGGAGTCTGATCAACTCAAAAAGGTCTGCTGTGGGAGGGGGAGGGGGGAGACGGGGAGGGGGTTATTTGTTGCTGGAAGGCAAAGGTATACGGGTCAGCAAGAACAACAGAGCTGAAACTGCACAAGACCTTGGACCATGCGAGCAAGGCGAGACGTGGAGTTACGACCACAGCCTTTGGAACCACAGGAGTAGGTCGAGGACTACTGCCGAACACCAAGAAAGACGCTCCTCCGAGTGAAGATCAGAGTTCAAGGAGGCGAGGGTCACTGGGCTACTACATTTAGTTAAGACTAAAAGTTAGTGAAGATTCGAGGAAGATAGCCCGGCTGCTGAACTTGTCGAGTAGAGGTAAAGGGAGCAGGGAAAACTAGAGTTGGCAGGGGGAATTTGAAGCGTGTGAGGCAGGACAGAATAAGTAGAGAGGGAGAAGGAAGAGGAGTCGGAGATAAAGAAAGGGCAAGGGAAAGGGGAAACTAGTAGAGAAATTGATACAAGAGTGCGAAGAGGTGGAGGTGCAAAGCCGTCGAACGTAAACCTCGCGTTTAAGTGATATCAACATCAATTCTTCTACTTACGATAATTCGACTTGCGCTTTTTCGAATTTTGGATGGGTTTTGTGACGGAGAAAATCACCTAGATTTTAATTTCCCAGTGGTGGCGCACATAGGTATACATTCCTATGCTAATCATTTTGCTTAATGTGTGCTTAAGAAAGATTAGACTAATTTATTATGATTGTTGTATTGCGTGTTGTATTCACGGCTCTACCACTCCCTCTTTTCGAACGCCATCGTTAAGTCAAGGAGTACTTGTACAAGGCTAACTGAGGTACACGAGAAAATAGGTTGAGAAATCCCGCTCTGTAGGAAAAGTGGAGGTGAAAGGAAGATGAAAGGAAGGGACGAGGGAAGGGACAAGGAAAGGGATAAGGAAAGGGACTAGGGAAGAGGAAGGAGTGAAAAAGGTACGGGGAAGAAGCAAGAGAAGGAGTAATGGGGGAAGAGAGGAAGGGACGAAGAAGGGACAGGGGAAGACGGAAGGGAGCGACTGAGAACAGGAGTAGCGTACAGAGGTAGGTGTAGGTGTGTGGGGGTGGGGGACGAGGGGGCGGCGCCATGGAAGGAGGACGAGGAAGTAGTGGACGGGGAAGAATAGGACAGCATCTCCTCTCGAGGAGAAATAATGCTTGTTGTGGACTTGTTTAGTGGGTCTGGAGTCCACGGAGCCCTTTATTGCCGACGAGAAACAGAGAAGGGAGGGAGAGGATGGTGAGCAAGAAGAGGAAGGAGGGATGGAGAGGATGGTGAGCAAGAAGAGGAAGGAGGGATGGAGAGGAAGGAGGGGTGGAGAGGAAGAAGGGGTGGAGAGGAAGGAGGGGTGGAGAGGAAGGAGGGGTGGAGAGGATGGAGGGGTGGAGAGGATGGAGGGGTGGAGAGGATGGAGGGGTGGAGAGGATGGAGGGGTGGAGAGGATGGAGGGGTGGAGAGGATGGAGGGGTGGAGAGGATGGAGGGGTGGAGAGGATGGAGGGATGGAGAGGATGGAGGGAAGGAGAGGATGGAGGGAAGGAGAGGATGGAGGGAAGGAGAGGATGGAGGGAAGGAGAGGATGGAGGGAAGGGGAGGATGGAGGGAAGGGGAGGATGGAGGGAAGGGGAGGATGGAGGGAAGGAAAGGATGGAGGGATGGAGAGGATGGAGGGATGGAGAAGATGGAGGGATGGAGAGGAAGGATGGGAAAAAGGGGAGAAGGGAAGGAAGGGAAGGAGGGGAAGGAGGGAAGGAGGGGGATGGAGAGGAAGGAGGGGGGTGGAGAGGAAGGAGGGGGGATGGAGACGAATGAGGGCGGATGGAGAGGAAGGAGGGCGGATGGAGAGGAAGGAGGGCGGATGGAGAGGAAGGAGGGCGGATGGAGAGGAAGGAGGGCGGATGGAGAGGAAGGAGGGCGGATGGAGAGGAAGGAGGGCGGATGGAGAGGAAGGAGGGCGGATGGAGAGGAAGGAGGGCGGATGGAGAGGAAGGAGGGCGGATGGAGAGGAAGGAGGGCGGATGGAGAGGAAGGAGGGCGGATGGAGAGGAAGGAGGGCGGATGGAGAGGAAGGAGGGCGGATGGAGAGGAAGGAGGGGGATGGAGAGGAAGGAGGGGGATGGAGAGGAAGGAGGGGGATGGAGAGGAAGGAGGGGGATGGAGAGGAAGGAGGGCGGATGGAGAGGAAGGAGGGCGGATGGAGAGGAAGGAGGGGGATGGAGAGGAAGGAGGGGGATGGAGAGGAAGGAGGGGGATGGAGAGGAAGGAGGGGGATGGAGAGGAAGGAGGGAGATTGATGGAGAAAAGAGGAAAGAAACTCGCCAGTACTTGGAGATAGTGACGATACGCTGGAAGAGGAGACAGGAGGAGGAGGAGGAGGAGGAGGAGGAGGAGGAGGAGGAGGAGCAGGAGGAGGAGGAGCAGGAGGAGCGGAAGTAGGAGAAGCAAGAATGTAGTTTTACGAGAATATCAGGGAGCAGAAAGAAAAACTGCGGAAGCAAGAGAAGACCCGAGGCGATACGGGGAGCTGTGTACAATTGGATGGAAGGAGAGAGACGAGAGAGACGAGGAAGACGAGAGAGACGAGGAAGACGAGAGAGAGAGAGAGAGAGAGAGAGAGAGAGAGAGAGAGAGAGAGAGAGAGAGAGAGAGAGAGAGAGAGAGAGAGAGGAAAAAATCAAAATCCGGCAAATAATTGGGTTAGCAACGACAGAGGCTGCAACGACCTCCAAGGATACAAACATTCGGAGCCCCATTTTTTTTTCCTTCCCATTCTGTGGCGGGCTTCGAGGGCGGGCTTCGAGGGCGGGCTTCGAGGGCGGGCTTCCAAAGGGACGGCGTAACGGTTAGTTTTGTACATGCGGACACCAAAAATAAATCAAAAGCAATCATGCAGTGTGCGGCCCTTAGAGCAGATTCCAAAAAAAATATATTAAATAAATAAATAAAACAAATAAAATCAAATAAATAAAACAAATTAAATTAAATAAATGAAATTAAATAAATAAATAAATAAAACAAAATTAAATAAATAAATAAAAATAAATAAACTTGTGAGCATCTGGGGGTGCGTCGAGGAAGTGAAGCTACTCCCTAATGAACTGGGTGTAAAAAGTCCCCCCCCCTAATGAAATTTGCCCCCGAGAGAAAGACCCGACCTCACTCCTCTCCCTCTCTCTCTAGCTCCCCTTCCTCTCTCCCTAGCCCCCCTTCCTCTCTCCCTCACCCTCTAGCCCCCTTCCTCTCTTCCTCACCCTCTAGCCACTCTCTTAGCCACTCTCCTCTCTCTCTCGCTCTCTTAGCCACTCTCCTCTCTCTCTCGCTCTCTTAGCCACTCTCCTCTCTCTCTCGCTCTCTTAGCCACTCTCCTCTCTCTCTCGCTCTCTTAGCCACTCTCCTCTCTCTCTCTCTCTTAGCCACTCTCCTCTCTCTCTCTTAGCCACTCTCCTCTCTCTCTCTTAGCCACTCTCCTCTCTCTCTCTTAGCCACTCTCCTCTCTCTCTCTTAGCCACTCTCCTCTCTCTCTCTCTTAGCCACTCTCTCTCTCTCTTAGCCACTCTCTCTCTCTCTCTCTCTTAGCCACTCTCCTCTCTCTCTCTCTCTTAGCCACTCTCCTCTCTCTCTCTCTCTTAGCCACTCTCCTCTCTCTCTCTCTCTTAGCCACTCTCCTCTCTCTCTCTCTCTTAGCCACTCTCCTCTCTCTCTCTCTCTCTCTCTCTCTTAGCCACTCTCCTCTCTCTCTCTCTCTCTTAGCCACTCTCCTCTCTCTCTCTCTCTCTTAGCCACTCTCCTCTCTCTCTCTCTCTTAGCCACTCTCCTCTCTCTCTCTCTTAGCCACTCTCCTCTCTCTCTCTCTCTTAGCCACTCTCTCTCTCTCTCTCTCTCTCTCTCTCTTAGCCACTCTCCTCTCTCTCTCTCTTAGCCACTCTCCTCTCTCTTTCTCTCTCTCTTAGCCACTCTCCTCTCCGCTCTCTCTTAGCCACTCTCCGCTCTCTCCTCTCTCTCTTAGCCTCTCTCTCTCTCTTAGCCACTCTCTCTCTCTCTTAGCCACTCTCCGCTCTCTCCTCTCTCTCTTAGCCTCTCTCTCTCTCTTAGCCACTCTCTCTCTTACCCACTCTCCTCTCCTCTCTCCCTTTCTAAGCACCCTCCTCTCTCCCTCTGTAAGCTCCCTTCCTCTCCCTCGCCCTGTAAGCCCCCTCCTCTTCCTCTCCATAAGGCCCTCCTCCTCTCCCTCCAAGCCCCTTTTTCCTCTCCCTCTCTCTAAGTTCCCTCCTCTCCCTCTTAGCCCCCTCCTCTCCACTTCTCTAACCGCACCCCCACCTATCTCTATCCCCATCTCCCTCTCTACTCCTCCCTATCTAACCCCCCTCTTTCCATTTGGCTACCCCTACTCCTCTTTCCATTAGGCTATATTTCATTCGCGGCCCCCACTACCCCACCCTTCCCCTCGCGGATCCAAATTCTGCCACTTAAAGTTCGGCAATTCCCCGCCCCTTCGGTTGAAATATGCGGACCCACGGAGGACAACCTCTTCTCAAAACAGCTATCACATACGCTAAGTGCTCTCCTGCCCCTCCCTGCCTGCCTGCCTCCCCTTTACTTCCCACCCCATTTGTTTGCGCTCGCCGGCATACATAACACATAATACATATAGACACAAGACTACCTTGATTTGTCTCCCCTTTCGTATCTGTGCCGATTGACAATGTTTTCATGTTGGCTGCCGCCGCCTCCAGAGATTCTATTCATCTTCGAGGGTCTGGCATCGCTCCCAGCCCTACACTCCCGTCACCCTCATTGCGATGTAGATTTTAGGTTCAAAGGCCAATTATTTAAACACTTGTGTCGCCGCAGTAAGGAGACTGACCAGCCACGCGACATCCCCCACCCCCGACCTCCACACCGATCCCTTTCCTGGCTAGTTGGCTTCCAGGCACCTGGTTAGCTGACAGTCCACCCTCCTCCGGAAGGGGCCGAGCAGCGTCTTGTCCCTCCCCACCTCCACTCCCTTCTACACCTGCGCCCTCAAGTTGGAGGGAGTCTTCCTGCCTTCCTTACTCCCTTCGCCTCGCCCTTGAAACTTCTTGAGTGCGACTCAGGGCTCGAGTCTTCCTCGAGAGACGCTGCCCGGCCTCTTCCGGAAGAGGGTGGACTGTCAACTATCCAGCCTGTCAGCCAATTAGTCAGCCAACCAGCCTGCCAGCCTGTCTATCGCCAAGCTCGACTCGACTCGACACCAGGAGGGGGGGAGGAGGCAAACTTTGACCAACTTCTGTATTCCGCTTCCTCCTTCCCAGACGATCGCACCCAAAATACGAAAACAAACAGGGGGTCGCACACTTGCGGCAACAGGCAAGGGCGTGTGAGCGCATGTGCACCATAGTGTATTCTTGCGCGCGTGCGCAATTAACCCCGGAGACTACTTTTCCTACATCATTATCTGTCGCCGCAACAAGATCCTTCCCTTCTCTTATTATCCCCCACCCCAAATATAAACATTCCCCTCGGTTGAGGAAATTTAATTCCCTCTCCACTCCTCCTTCCCTCTCTCTCCATTTTTACTCCCCACCCATGTCTTCGCCATCAATCAATAGACAGGACGGCGAATGGACAGAGTTGCGAATGAATAGCAGTGGGACACGTCAAATGACAGACAACCAGAGTAGGACGGACGGACCGAACCAACTATCATTGCCTTCTCTTGATTGGACCCAACCACATTCTCCTTCTTTCATTTTTCCACTGTTTTCTATACTGTCCCTTTCTTCCGTGACGAGCCTGGAAACTTCCCCTTTCCCCTCCACACTCCCCTCAGCGTCATCACGCTCATCGGCACCATCTGTCCCTCCCCTCTTTTCTCCTCGTTCCTTCCCCTACTCCAAGGCCGTTCATACTCGAGCCTCGAAAGCATTGCAAGGCAGTAGGGAACCCACGTCCGAAGCTCTTCGTCAACTTGACAACGTTTTCATCTTCCTGTTGGCAATTTCGCCGCAAATTACCAAGTTTTCCTCCACGGGAGAACAGGGGCAACGAGCGATTCGCGATTTTACAGCTGTGTGTGCCCGCGCGCGCACGCACGCAGACTCAGGTAATTAAGGCAACAAACTGACACATGTTAATAAGGGGAGGGAACGGCGGAAGGGAGGGCAAGGACCAGGGCCATGACTGGAGAAGATGAGGGGAGCAAGGAGGAAAGGGATGGAAGAGACGGGAAAAGAGGTAAAATTAGGAAGAAAATGAGGAGGAACAGTGGGAAGAGGAAGAGGGAGTAGAAGGCAAGAGGAAGAAAAAGAGGGAGGAAGAGGAAAGTGAAGGAGGAAGTGGAGGATCAGGAGTAGGATGAGGATCAGGATTTGTGGGAGGTTGATCAGTAGACTCATGAATAGGATCAAGAGAAGTATGAATAGGAGGAACAGGATAATCTGGAATAGCAATATGATTATCAGTAGTAGGAGGGTCAGGAGAAGGAATAGGAGGAGAGGGTGGGTTCTGGGGGGGGGGAGCGGGGGTACGACAAGGTGAACGAAAGGGGAGAGGGTACAGACTGAAGATGGGAGAGGATAATCCAAACCCAGATGGACACTAGAGTAGAGGATGAAGGAAGAAAGGAGTGTGGGTGAGGGAAGTGTGGGTGAGGGGGGAGTGTGGGTGAGGGAAGTGTGGGTGAGGGGGGAGTGTGGGTGAGGGGGGAGTGTGGGTGAGGGAAGTGTGGGTGAGGGGGGAGTGTGGGTGAAGGAGGAGTGTGGGTGAAGGAGGAGTGTGGGTGAAGGAGTGTGGGTGAAGGAGGAGTGTGGGTGAGGGAGAAGTGTGGGTGAGGGAGGAGCGTGGGTGAAAGGGGGTGGCCGTGGGTTCAAATGCCACCCTTGCCACCAGCATATATACATTACCCTCCATGTAACCTGTGCGCGAAACACGAAAAGGAATAATAAAAGTTGCGCCCAGTTACTGCAATATTAATTATGCTACAAAACAAATTAATAGTTCGAGTTGCAATTGCTCACTCCACTTGGCCAAAGGAATGTGGCGCTCGCTTGCGTGACGTGTGCTACATTGTTCACACATGCTACACTTCTAAATCATGGTTGCCTGGAAAGGGGGGCGGGGGAGCCCAGTGGGCGTTAAGAGCCACATTAATAGCGCCATATTAACTTGGAGTTTGTGTGTGTGTGTGTGTGTGTGTGTGTGTGTGTGTGTGTGTGTGTGTGTGTGAGAGAGAGAGAGAGAGAGAGAGAGAGAGAGAGAGAGAGAGAGAGAGAGAGAGAGAGAGATTCACTATGGTTACGATTTCGTGACCGACAGCTATTACCCTTCAGGATGAGAGCTCTATACCTTGTATATAACGTAGTGACGTAATAGATATTGCTTCCCCCTTCCCCTCCTTCCCAACCTAAAGAGTGGCATACTATGTTCCTACACTTTTCAAGCTCTGGTCGGGGATTAAATCCCTATGTCTGCGCCGTTTCCAATCCTCGACGCTAACCACTACACTAACAAGCTGTCCGCGCGTGCATCTCGGGATAGCGAGATACCGAGGCACGGACGTGTGGGCGTAGCTTGGATCAGGGTCAGAATCTGGCGCACCGACTTGAGGTAACCCATTCGTCCAGAGGATGAACATTCCAAGGCCGAGCGACCCCTCTCGTCCATCAGTCAGTCAAACCCAAACCCTAACACACACAATGTATATATCCACACCCACGTCTTCTCCGTGTAACTGGACTATCCTGCTGCTACAGTAACGATCTTCTTCCTCTTCAGTCTCCCTGGCTGCTCTTCACAACCGAAAACCTCACAAGAGAGACAGACAGACAGATGGAAACTACGAAGCCAGACGCTGCAACAGAAACAAAGGGAGAGATTGAACGAAAGACGCGTTCCGTAGCAGACACGGGCTTAGACGTCAGCGGGGGCGCTGGCCGCCAGACTGGCGCGTCAGTTTCTCCCTCTGCCTGCCCCCTGTCCACTGGAGGGGTAACTAGAACAAGAGAAATAACAGGATTGCGGGGAGAACCTGAAGAGATGAAAGAAGAAAGACAACTGGAAGAGTGGAGGAAGGACTGGGAGAGGGAGCGGTAGGAAAAGGACCAGAGAAGTGGACGATTGAAGGAGAACGAAGGGGGGAAGAGTAGGTGGGGGGGGGGGCGAGGTAGGTGGAAACGAAGTGGAAGAGGAGAGGGGACGAGGAACGAGAAATAGGACGTGGAGGAGGAAGAGATGAGGATGAGGACTGCAACGAAGAAGAGAAAGAAAAGGACGACGAGTCGACTGGTAGGAAAAGAAGCGAGGTGTAAAATGAATGAGGGAGGAGGTAAAGGAAGGAGGAGGAAAGGAGGGAAAAAGGAGGAGGAATGGAGGGAAAAAGGAGGAGGAATGAAGGGAAAAAGGAGGAGGAATGAAGGGAAAAAGGAGGAGGAATGAAGGGAAAAAGGAGGAGGAATGAAGGGGGAAAAGGAGGAGGAATGAAGGGGAAATGGAGGGCGCAAGGATGGGAGGATGGAGAAAAAAAAAAGTGATGAAGGACGAGAGAGAACCAAGACGCGGGCGGGGCCAGGGCAAAGACTGCTGACTCGGGGACCCTCCATCCTTCTTAGCCTCTTCATCTCTGTGTATCGTCTGCCCCTGCCCCTCCCCTTCATCCTCTATTCCCGGCCTCTCCACTCCATCCCCCACAACCTCCATCCATGCAGTCGTCATTTCTATTATACTCCCCTGACAAAGTCTGCCAACACTAGAATGCAAGAGACATTTTCACCTCGCCTACTTGATCCATTAAGAATCCAATGCTGAACAATGGTCTCTCTTCCAATCTCGCACGACAATGCCAAGTTCTGCCACTTGATTCTGGGCAAAAATTCTCTCTCTCTCTCTCTCCACATTTGTTGTCCTACGGCGTCCATTCAGGAACACTTGCTCCATCTGCAGTCATCCGGTCGTTCTATTTGTCCTACTCCTTTATCGCCTCTACAATGTCTTCCACTCTAGTCTACTCTCTTAGTCAACTTGCTCTCTCTCTGTCCTTGGAAGCCTACCCCCCTACTCCCACAGAAGCGATCTCTCCATTGCTCTCTAACGCTCCATCGTCTCAGTCAATTCCCACATCCACAGACCATATCTGGGATTATACGCAGATTGTAAACTTGCCACTTGCGAAACGGTCAGATAACCTAAAACGATTTATGCTTTCTAAAGATTTTCCAGTGAATTGGAATACGCCTTTTCTAGATTTATTTTTATAATCTTTGGTCCATTTTACTATTTGAATAATAGCTACTGTTTAACGATTCTAAGTGTCGATGATAAACAACAACGTCGGCACACTCCAATTCTTCCAAACTCTTCGCCTGGGTGCATTGGGAAGACACCGAAGTATCTTTCCTCTTCCTCCTGCTTCGACGTTTCTTCTCTTTCTCCTATCGTGCCTGTCGACATTTTCCGTCTCCACCTCCACCATCACCACTTCCTCCTCTTCTTGTCCTCCCCTCGCCCACCACCTCCAAGTAATCTCATTACGTTCCTTCTTTCACGCCGCCTTTATCGCCGTCGCCGTTGCCCACCCCCCTACTTCCACCCATCCCTCTACTCCCTCCTTCCCTCCCCGATTTCCTCCGCAGTTTCTAATCAGCGGAGGGAAGCCACGCCCTCCCTCTAATCTCGGCACAAAACCAAGAAGCAAATTTGTCGGCACTTTATTCATTCTTTATCTCATTACCCGACCCACGGCCCTCTCCACGTGCAATTTACCGGTCTAATCGTTTTAACTTGGAATGTCCCCCTTTAGGCAAACATCCAATTGCAAAAATAATCACTGGGGGTCTACGCTCGGCCTCACTCCCTCCGTAGGCCTGACCGACGCCAGCCCTCACCCCCCACCCGAACATAGGATCCGTGAACGCTATCCTTACACAAGTACCCGACTTGTCATAGACACGGCAGCTGTGGAATAGAACAGAACGGAGTGGAACCAAGCGGAACAAAGCGGCTCGGGGCCTTTGATCAGCGGTCAGGATGGAAAGACAGATAAACCTTTACCTGCCATTCCATCCTATCCCACCCCTCCAAACTCCAAAGCAGCCCCCTTCCTTCTCTCACCTCCCCCTCGACAACCCCTGACCCTCCCTCCGGTTTGCCACCAACGGCATGACGTCACGCTAACACGCTCCCGCCCCAAGTGTACGTATTCGCACGGCGCGTCACAACCACCGGCTCCTTTCCCGCGGCCCCTGGCCTCCGGTGGCACTGACGTGGCTGCGATCGCCCTGGTCTCTGCAGCTTTATAGGAACGTTATCATGTGACTCCGCGCCGTCGTCACTGGGCCCATAAACGAGCCGAGGGGAGGGCGAAGGGGGAGGGGAAAGGGCATATCTTTCAGCCCCGGGTCTGCGTCGTGGACAAACAACTCCATTACGAAATATAACAACCCGAGATTATGGGCACCGCTTGCTTACCTCAACGACTTTCTATATACGCTGGGGGAGGAGAAGGGACTCAGGACAGAGGTGAGGGGGAGGGGTGAGGGGGAGGGGTGAGGGATGCGAATGAACGATAGGGTTCTAGGAAGTGGGAGGAGGGATAGGAGAATGGGAGGGGAAGAGGGTGGGGGGAGAGATTGTGGGAGAGAGCGTGAGGGTGGGGGGAGAGATTGTGGGAGAGAGCGTGAGGGAGAGTGGGATTGAGTGGGAGATAGCGTGAGGGAGAGTGGGAGAGAGCGCGTGGAAGACTGGGAGAGAGCGTGGAGAGTGTGGGAGAGAGTGAAAGAAAGACTGGGAGTGAGGGAGGGAGATGGATAGCAGGACACAAAGGCGGCATGGGAGGAGCAGGGACATGGTCAAAACAATAGGGAGCGAACGTGGGAATAATGAGGACCAGAGGATAATGCGCCGACGGAGCTCAACAGGCAGCGGCGGGGAAATAATAATGAAAAGAGTGAAGGAAGAAGAGCTTCAAGACAATGCCCAAACGAAGGGGAAAAAAATATATAAAGAGGGTGAACGGCCGGGGGAGAATGAAAAGAGAGGGCAAGAAAAAGGGAGCTTAAAGTGGGGGCTACGGTAATGGCATTGAACGAAGAGGAACGATAGGGTAAGAGGTTGGCTGGAACAAATGAAAAAATATGGGGCGGGGGGGGGAGGGAACTGCATTGGTAGAAGGCAGGAGGCATAGAAATTGGAGGAGGGAAAGAATCGAAGGAAATTGGCGATAACAGAGGAAAAAAGTAAATAAACTGAAAAAAAAAGTAAAACAAGAAACCATCCTATCAACCAACCCCTTACCCTCTCCCCCTCTCCTCGAGCTCAGTCACGAAACGTCCAGATGCCACTCACGTGTCAAGAAATTCCTTGGGGTCCGTCTTGGTCTTGTTGCTCTCCTTGCAGCAGCAGCAACAGCAGCAGCAGCAGCTCCTCCTCCTCCTCCTCCTCTCGCCCTTGCCCATCGACAAAACCTCTTTCGTTCGAGCCCCAACCTCCGCCCTTCTGCGCGTGCTCAGGTGGCGGGGGGGATGACTAGCAAGCACTGAAGCTATTCTCCAGTAATGAAAAAACACGACGATTCCTGGAATCATCTTCTCATTAAAGAGTCCGCTCGTAATTTCCGAAGAAGTGTTGTTGGATCTGCACGCGCGCGCTTGCACACACCTCGTGGCGAAGACCCCGCCCCCCCCAAAAAAAAACCTGAAGTTGTACCGATCCGTTGTTCGTGGTCATTTTTCAATGTATGAAAGGGAGCAAAGGCGATGCCCAAGGAGAGTAGGCGTTGCTCGGAGGATGAAGAGCATGAGGAAGAGAAGGGGCTGAGAAGAGGAAGATGAGAAGGAAAATGATGATGAGGGGGAAGAAAAGGAGGGGGGAGAAAAGGAAGAAGAGGAAGGAAAGGAGGAGGAGGAGGAGAAGGAGAAGAGAAGAAGACGAGGTTACGGGAGAATGGCGGCGAAGCCCAAGAGGAGGAGGAAGAGGAAGAGGAAGGAGGAGGAAGAGGAGGAAGAGGAAGAGGAGGAGGAGCAAGGAGGAGGAAGGAGGAGCAAGGAGGAGGAGGAAGGAGGAGCAAGGAGGAGGAGGAGGAAGGAGGAGCAAGGAGGAGGAGGAGGAAGGAGGAGCAAGGAGGAGGAGGAAGGAGGAGCAAGGAGGAGGAGGAGGAGAGGAGGAGGAGGAGGAAGGAGGAGGAGGAGGAGGAGGAGGAGGAGGAGGAAGGAGGAGGAGGAAGGAGGAGGAGGAGGAAGGAGGAGGAGGAGGAAGGAGGAGGAGGAGGAGGACGACCAGAGACGCATCTCCTCCTCATTACCCAGGCGATCCACTGTCGGGTGGAGAAAGGTTTCGACAATCTTAGAAAACGAGTTCACCTTTTCAGCGGTCATTAAAAAACAGTCTGCTGGATAGGAGGGGATACAGTTTCTCAAACTTTAATAATTTTTGGCAAGAAAACTAATTAGTGTCCATTTCACGGAGAACCCACTTTTCAACTTTTGTCAAGAGAGAAGACGCAATTCTGTGGTGGATCATTCGGCGAGTGGAGAGGGGGAGGGGGAGGGGTGTCCCCCCCGGGGTGAGTGTGGGGGGGGAGGGGAATCGCTAACGATAGCGAGGAAAGACGAGCCTCATACAGGCGATTCTTCAATAGACCACAAACTAATTCGCACCTTGAGCATCTCGATGGACTAATATCAGCAATAATAATATTCTAAAATTGACGAGGAAAAAGTACTTAGTCCCCCCTCCCCTGGATTCATCATCACTGTTTAAAATATTCTTACATCTGTGAACTTGGTCCAATAAGAAACACAGTAGGTTACACCACATGGGCCCACAACCCCGACTCCCCCTCCCCTTCTTTCTTTTCCTCCCAGAAAAGAAGAATGGACAGCCGTGGAGGGAAGAACGATACTCATCCGAAGGCGGACGGATGGGCACGCACGCGCACATACTGTATACGGAGAGGGAGAGTTAGATAGCAAAGGGAAAGGGGAAATGCAAGAAAAATATATCGAGAGGAGCAAAGAAAAAACGAGGGTGGAGAGAAGGGGAAGTAGGCAGAGGTGAAGGTGAGGGGGAGAGGTGTGCGTGGGGAAGGAGGGGAAAAGAGGATAGGATGAGAGAGGAAATGAGAGAGAGAGAAGGGGTGGGGGAATAGCGTGAGCGAAAGATAGTCCGTTCGTCCCACCCCCGGCGAGGCGAGGCGAGGCGATTCCAGGAGCTCAGCATCAATAATTCCAGCCCCGTATGTGGCTGCGGCCTCGTCCGGCCTTGTCCAGCGGCCGCCGAGTGGCCACAGGAGGGCGCTTGGCCCCCGTCCCGGAGCGGGCCAACGAAGAAAGAAGACC
>NC_134777.1:60530485-60702985 GCF_046742065.1 Oratosquilla oratoria
TCCAAATGTTTGGAGGAGAGGGACGAGAGGGGGAGGGAGCGAAGTGGGAGTGGAGAGTGACGAGGGAGATATAGTGGGGGACAAGGAAGATGGGGACGAGAGAGATATAGTGGGAGACAAGGAAGATGGGGACGAGGGAGATATAGTGGGGGACGAGGGAGATATAGTGGGGGACAAGGGAGAGGGGGACGAGGGAGAGAGAGGGGGACGTGGGAGAGGGGGGGACGAGGGAGAGAGAGGGGGGACGAGGGAGAGAGAGGGGGGACGAGGGAGAGAGGAGGGGCGAGGGAGAGAGGGGGGACGAGGGAGAGAGAGGGGGGACGAGGGAGAGAGAGGAGGGGCGAGGGAGAGAGAGGGGGACGAGGGAGGGAGAGAGGGGGGACGAGGGAGAGAGAGGGGGGACGAGGGAGAGAGAGGGGGGACGAGGGAGAGAGAGGTGGGACGAGGGAGAGGGGGGACGAGGGAGAGAGGGGGGACGAGGGAGAGAGAGGGTGATTTATTTCCTTGTCAATAAAGAGTGCTTTTATCCTAGAGGTGGTGTAAAAGGTGGTAAAGGAGTGTGTTAGGAAACGGCAGAAGGTGGGGGGGAATAGGTTTAAGAACTTATCAGCTTTCTTCTTTCAAGTGGGGACTAGGGGGAGAGGAAAAAAGAAGAGCGAAAAGAGGAAAATAAGGAGAAAGAGGTGAGGGAGGGACAGGTATAGAGAGAAGTGCCAGAGGAAAAGGATAGGGGGGGGAGGGAGGGAGAGAGGGAACAAGGAAAAGCTTCTAATGATATTTTTTTTACCCCAGGCGGCAGGAACAGGGGATGTGGGTGGGTGGGGGAAGGGGGGCGTGATGGGGAGGGGGTAAGGGGGGTGTGATGGACAGGAAATGTGACATGGGAGGCGTGAAAAATACTAAAGCTAGGATGTGGGGGGGAGGGTGAAACTTCCTTTCCTGGCCGTACACTACACCAAGGCGGCGAGGAGTGTAGTAAAAGGTGAGGAGGACTTGGATGTGAAAAAGTTGAAATACATGGCTGGAAAGGAGTAAAACCTGGGACCGCGTTATGGCTGACGCTAGGAAATAAAGTTTGGAAACTGGTATAATGGGGAACTTAAAGGGAAAGGAAGAGGAGGAGGAAGAGGCGGGAGGAGGAGGAAGAGGGAGGAGGAGGAAGAGGCAGGAGGAGGAGGAGGAAGGAGGGAGCAGGAAGGAAAGGAGGAGAGAGGGAGCAGGAAACTGAGAAAGTAAAAGTAGCCAAGGAAGGTTATTGTGTGTACGTAGGGAACGGAAGAAACGCGGGGGGAGTGGAGTAGCCCCTGCGAAGACCTAACAGTGGCCAAGAAAAACACGAGGGCAAGGGCAACAAGGGGAGGATGAGAGGGAGAGGGGGGAAGGGGTGTGTGGATGGTTATGATGAAAGGGTGGAGGGACAGGGAGGTGCAAGTACGAGAGATTGAGGAGGAATATGGGGGATGGAGTGGGTAAGGACAGAGAACGTGAGGATGGATTATGGAGATACCAAGGTGGGAAGAGGTGAAATGGAGATCCCCCCCCCTCCCATCCCGTTCGTTGAAGAAATTGGCGTGTTAAAAAAAATTAAGGCAGCGAGTCGGTCTGTGCAAGCGGACCTATGTTACGAGACTAGATCACGAGGAGGAATAACCAATCCCGGAGCAAGACTGTGCAGGAGCGGGAACTGTCCCTGACGTTTGAAGAACCCCCACCGCCTATGCACCACCTCAAGAACGACCCCCTGGAGAAGCTGTTCAGCAATTGAGAATTCAAGGACGACTCTGACAAGGGGTCGTAAGTATGAATAACGTTGTTGCATCCAATCACTCAGCCACAAGGAAAGAGAGGAAGGGAGAGAAAGATGAAGAAGAGGAAGAGGGCGAGGGAAGAAGTGGGTGGGCAAGGCATAAGGTGCAGTTTCTGTTTAAGAGTGACGATGACAGGGAATGCTGCTACAAGGAAGAAATGGTGGAAAAATAAAGACAAATTATGGCGGGGGAACGGATGGAACTCGAGGATGACGTGGAGGAGGAGGAGGAGGAGGAGGAAGAAGAGGCGGGAGGAGGAAGGTGGAGGGGCAGTAGGACGACGACGAAGAGGATGAAGATAAGGATAACAGACCAGGACCATAGCCAGAACAGCGATGGCGACAACGACCTGTCGTCCCTGGAAGGGATGGGAAGGTGAAGGGAATGTTACAGGAAAAGGAAAGAAGGAAATGGGAATGGGAGGAAAAGGAGGGACGGGATGAGCGAGAAGGGATAGGAGAAACGTAGTGGAAGAGAAAACCAACGACAAATGATCAATGGGAATGGAGAAGAACAAGAAGCTTCCTGAAGAACAAGAAGCTTCCTGAAGAACCGACAACTCCAGGATGGCAAGCGTGGAATGGGGTTGGGAGCGAGACAGAAGTCTGGCGGAGCAACTGGGTTCCCTGGGAAGCGTTGGGGAGCAAAATACTGGGTGGATTACTTCAAATCGAGTCCTTTCGTTGCGACTCTCTGGTAATGATCCACAACCTAGAGTCAAAGGAACATCCCCCCCATAAAAAAAGTAAAACAAAAGCTTGTACAGGTTTGTGGACGCCTGGAAATATTTTCTTCAGTCATAATGTGATCTCAAGGATTTTAATAAACACGGTAACTAAAAGTACAGGGACACATGAAAAAGGAGTCTCCGCTAAATCATTGCTTAGCCAAGCGGCCAGACATTTCCCCTTGGGGGTCCCAGCGCTGACCAAGCGAAAGTGACCAGGATGTCAATGTGCAAAAAGACTTGGGACGGACCCTTAAAAAACGAACTCTCAAGCGTAGTAATGGAAACAAAATAAGAAATGGGCGCCGCTGGCTCGTAAACAAATCGGACAGATACAGACGTACCACCAGCGCTGTTGGGCCTTGGCGCCGCTGACGTCGGCGCTGACGCAGGAGAGAAACACGAGGAGAGTTTTTGCAGTAGGGCTGACGCAAGAACATTTGGGCGGTCGGGTTAACGACTTGGTTGAGATTACTACGGCGCTTGCGCGCGAACACACACACACACACACACACACACACACACACACACACACACAAAAGGAAGACACGACTGAGCAGCGCGTCAGATCAGAATCCACGGTCCGAGGTCGATTCCCACACGCACAGAACGAATAAGAGAACAAAACCTTTACCGCAAGCACACAAACCATGCACCTACAGCAGGGACTAAAAATGTACTCGTGTTGATCCCCAGCCGCGTATTTAATGGGCTTAGGTGGTGATGAAAAGACTTCCCCTCCCCCTCGTACCTCCCCACGAAGCCCAGCTGGAGGAGGAAAGGTGGGGAGGGGAAGGGAGGGGAGGGAGGAAGGCTGTCAATGGGACAGACCCGTGACAAATTTGGGTTTGGCAACGATCTAAACCGTCACGCTGATAATCTCCACAAACCCCTACCCTCTATACCCCTAACACCTTCATCCTTCCTCAACCCTCATCCTACAGTCCCATCCCATCCTATTCGTCCCAAACTCAATATGCGCCCGCACGCATGCGCGCTCACACACACACATACACGTACTATCATCCATATGTATACGTGCATTTATATGAAGCAACCAGAGGTCTCCCTACTACAGCTGTAAGCAGTGCACAGGTTGTGTTGATAACACCTGCGAGCGGTCCCGAGGAGAACAGCTGCAACAAATGTGGGGAGGAAACGACTGAGGACATATCTCCCCCTCCCCCTAACAACCAAAGCAACCAACACTGCAACAATATTAAGGAGTAGAGGGGAGGATGGGGAGGAAGGCGGGAAGGATGAAGGAAGAAAGGAAGGTGGGGAGAATTAGAAAGAAGGGAGACCGGAAAGGAAGGGAAAGGAGAGTTGGGAAAGAAAGGGCAGGTGGGGTGTCAAGCTCTGATGAAGTGGGCAAAGGAAGGTGACAAAGATGTGGTTAAAATGTGGTGGAAGACGAAAGTTCTGTTGGGGAGCTGAAACAGTTCGGGCTGGAAGGAGAGACAGGCAAGCAATCAAGCAGGGTAGCAAGCAAGCAGGGGAGGGAGGGAGAGGTGTAGTGGTGGTGATGGTGCAGGCATACTTGATGGTGGATGAAGACGGAGGGTGAAGTCTGGACGACATAATGAAGAGGAACCAGGAGGGCTGGATGGATGGGGCAGGGGAGGGGATGGGGGGCGGCGACCGCCGGAAACCGGGATCCGCTCTGAAGCAGCAGCACTCTCATTAATGAAGATCTGCATCCGCGCGTCGCTTCCCCGGGTCGCCGGTCTCGAGTCTATTCAGTTGCTTTTCTCAGAACCAACGTCGCTTCTTCCGACGTAGTTACAAGCATACAAGCAGGGTGTCAGGTACTTCGGAGCTCGAAATAAAGGTATTAAACGAAACAAGACTCCTTAATGTTGTCCCTATCTAGACGCACCCGACATCATCCCGTGCGACTTCGAATCGAGATCCGAAGAAAACAATGAAAGACCTGAAACGAACGTCGGCGCGGGGCCAGGATCAGGACAGGGATCACGCGGGGGCGTCCGCCGCCGAATCCGTGCCATTCTCGTTATCAGATCGAGCGATGAATTGTCCCCACAGGGAGGGGAGGGGGGCGTTGCGGAGTTCGAGAACCTCTTCAATACAGTGACGTAAGCCATGAGTTGCCTTCTGCCGAAGAAAAGACTATTTCATCGGGGCGCCCGGTGTCCCTCCGTCCCCCGATCGATCCAACCACAAAGACCTTTCATCTAAACGTAAATACGTAACACCCCCTCCCTCACCTACCCACACACCCATTATATACATTTTCCTCAGCCAACAAAAATCCAGTTAACCACGAAGTCTTGTGCACCGACAGGCCGGGGATCCCTTTGCCCGTGAACGCATCCGCGAAGTACACCATGAGGAAGTATTACACGATTCTGCGTTTCAGCCAGTCTGTCAATTCTGCCACAGCGGACACGGACGTGGAGAGTGGTAGTGCCCAAACCATATCCGACCCACACCTTTCCTGGCTAAGTGGTTTTAGTCAGCTGAGAGAAACTTCAAATTGTCTATGGCTTCATGCACAATTGCCCAGCCCTAGAAGATATATTCGAGAGAGGAGAGAGGAGAGAGGAAAAGAGAGAGACGAAGAGAGAGAGAAAGGGAGACGGGGAGAGAGAGAAAGGGAGACGGGGAGAGAGAGAAAGGGAGCCGGGGAGGGAGACGGGGAGATAGAAAGGGAGAGACGGGGAGAGAGAAAGGGAGAGACGGGGAGAAAGAGAGAAGAGGGAGGAAGAAAGGAAGAGGGAGGAAGAAAGGAAGTGAGGAAGAGGGGGAGTGAAAGGAAGAGGGGGGAACGAAAGGGAGAGAGAGGGGGAGAGGGGGGAGGGAGAGAGGGGAGGAAGGGAGTGAGAAACACCCTTGATTCAGTTTTCTTCACTTTTCTTACCCAAGTGTTTGCAAATTTTAAGCTACCCCTTCCATCATTTGTGCCTCAGTTGCTTCCCTCGGCGATTCCAACGCCTCAACCCCGTTTCTCCCTCTTCTTCTGGTCCTCGAGCATCATTCGCGCTCCTTGAATCGACCGTCGCCCTCTCGTCCAAGCACTCGCCCCCCTCTCTTTCCCTCAAGATTCCGCCTCCCGCATGACTTCAACGCATCTCCACCCCCCACCCCCGCCCTCCACTTTCTTCCTGGGACCTCTTCCGACCCCGTAAGCCTCCCTTTCCCTCCCTCCTTCCCCGCGTCACCATTCGCCTTTTTCCTTCCAGCTCCCCCTCCCCAGCGGCATTCTTCGCGCCTCCGCCGCTACTCTAAGGTCTCGTAGCATTCCCGAAGCCATTACGGGTCCCCTACCCACCAAGCCTCCATTCAAACTCCCCTTTTTACCAACATCCCTTTTACTTTTTACTTTTTTAACGAGGGCCTATTGCTCATCCCCTTCCTCAACATCTGCAGCGTTCTTTAAAGGTTCAAGATAACGTTATTTCTTCACTCACGTCGGTTCTAATTCAGTTATCGTTCTTGTTTACAACCGGTTTCCCTCCCTCAACCCCTACACTGTCTCCTTTACGAGCTGAGGATCACAACTCCTTCCTTTTAATACTTTGCGGAACTGGAAGATCCTCAACTACCAGAACTCCCTTGTCCTACCATCAACACCCACCTTTCATCCCTCTTCGTCGACCTGTGGTGCCTGAAACGTCGAATTGCAGGCACCAACACAAACTGACACACACACACACTGTATAATACAAATAGGTAAACACACACACACACGCTATGTAAATCACTTTGTAGGCCACGAGACTGGAAGCTCTCCGCCCTCCGTACACGCACTCTCCTCCTTTCCACTGAAAACAGGTTTCACAACGTCGAAAGCAGTATTTACAAATAAAAAGGTAACTGGAAGTAACAGGTGGAGTTTCTTTATGAACAAAACTTTTTATAAAGTGTTCCTGACCCACAACTTAATTTGCAACAAACATACTTTGCGTTCCACAATGAAAATATTGTTACATTTTGAGGACGTGTGGGTGCGAAATCTAACGACAGCAACCACGAACTCATGGACCATACATTAACTTCTGCTTTATATACTGCTTTGTGTTAGAAAAGACTGGAATATACGAGGCTCTCTCCATGTAAATGGCTTCATACAAGCACCATAATACCTTATGCCTCCCTAGCCTCCCCAAAAGGGCCAAACGTACGTGTGTTGTCTTTTAACGTGTTTACTAATAAGAAGCTTGGATGCGTCTTAAAACGAGTCGTGGTAGATCAGTTCACTTCATAAAGAAAACTGACATGACGTCATAGGCCACCTCGAGTCGTCCCGAGAAAAGTAGTCTGTCGACATCCCCACCTCGTTACAGCAATCATTTTTTTCCAAAGTGAACAATAACTAAGAAAAATTCTGGAACACCCACACTGGCAAACTAACCCCACGTTCCAGGCACAAAAGGGTCTCAGAGTGAGCCCATCCCTCGCCCGTGGGAGTGCCGGACGACCAAACCAACCTTCATCCTCATCCATTCCAGGCCACGAGCAATGAGTACTGATGACGGCCCCGCATTCTTGGGCTGCCACATCAGCTCCCTCTTCGGCGTACTCCATCATCGAAAGAAGACATTCATCCCCCCCCCCCCAAGCTCCTCGCCCCCCAACAGCGATCTTAGTCTGGATCATACGCTCCACATTCACCTACACCTTCTATAACCCCCCCCCCACACACCACAACCACCACAACACCCTGTTCCTCTCATGGACGCCAGTAATAGCCTTTTCTGGTTTTTACACAGAGTCCGACTTTTAGTGTTCTGGGTTGTCTTCGTAATTGTGATTTACGGTCCCTCTGCAGGTTCATCCCCTTTCCTCTCTGGTCCGAAACAAATGACTCCCATACTCCACTTTTCCAGACATTCCCTTACTCTCATCCTCCGTCGCCATCTCTTCCTACCATCTCTGCCGGCGTCCGACATCTATATCTATATATAAAGATATTTATTATAATTTAAAATATTTTTTTTTACCCGCGTGCCCTCGTATGTACATGAGCGATAGCTTTGCTCGTTAACACATGGAAGAAAAGTGTGAGTGGGATTTGTTTAGGCACTTTCACTTGTGGGTAAAATAAGAAGGAACAAGAAGCACCGTTGTAAACGCACACTGCCCGAAGTATGGCACCATCGCAACTGACGACTTCGCCAACTCGTACACACGCTTATGTTCAGAAACAAGACTGAAACTACACAAACTAATAGGTGGCAAACATTATGTAAACGACGATAAATAAATCACAGATTTATAGGCAAACACTGAAATATAAAGCTTATATCACTTTGAAATACTTCAAACCTATTAAACATTTTAGTCAAGTAGTTTAAAATATTTGCGACTTCCACGCCTTAATCTCAAAAGCCCTTTCATGTTCCTGACCAAGCTTTCAATGTACGATACAAGGCGAGGCTCGTCAAACTGGATCGGATTTTTTTTTTCTGTAAAAACACGTAGTCCTAAGCAGTGGAATGACTCGGGCCAATTTCCATGCCCTGATCTTTACAGGAATTATATATTAAACGTGTAAATCACCTCCCAACACACACACACACACACACACAAAGGGGGGGGGAGATATTCTACCATGATTAAGAGTAACAGTTGAGCTGTTGTACGAGAGGGGTGAGGTCAAAAGTTCATTAAAAAATAATAGTAATACTAAATCCTGGCCGAAACCAGATTATTCCATTCGGCCAGGAAGAACCCCCTAACTATTTATACCCTAATAAATGCAAGTGATATAGTGAGAAATAGCGTCGTCATTATCAGGAGACATGAGCAAAACAACTTTGCTGCTTACTCAGAGCTGCACACACACGCTCATTCAATTACGAAAGTAGGATACAAACAAGATACAAACATCGGGACTCGGCGCTGACTCGGCATAAAACGCACCACTCTGCTTTCATCCGCCAAGATGTTGACAGACATTGGATTAACTTATCTTTATAAAAAGTATCAGGCAATTACAAGACCATGGTGAAATCTCTCTCTCTCTCTCTCTCTCTCTCTCACGGACACGCGCGCACACATACCTTTAAACTACTTCCTGACGCTCTCTGCCCAACTCGTCTTTCTTTGGCTACTATGCCTACCTAACCCCCGCTCCAAGCTGCTCTTGCTGTCCCTTGGGGTTATTATCTCGTAGCAGCCACCCTTCCCTTATTCCCTTTCATTGTATACCACTCATCCCGACTCTTCGATACTACTATTACTACAACCCCACCCCCCTCTCCTCCATGGACCATCTGCTTCTTCAGTTCTTTTCCC
Organism: Oratosquilla oratoria; assembly: GCF_046742065.1. Lineage (NCBI taxonomy): Eukaryota > Metazoa > Arthropoda > Malacostraca > Stomatopoda > Squillidae > Oratosquilla > Oratosquilla oratoria. The sequence continues at coordinate 60,539,282 of NC_134777.1, forward strand.
GCTCTGCCTCCAACCTCACCCAAACCGACCACCATCTATCTCCCAGCCAGACCTCCTGGCTCGGCTTATTCCGTTCCATATTGAAAACTTAACCTACAAACTACCCCCACACCATGGCTCCACCTTCACCCATATGACGCCTTCTCTTCCACCCCCTCCCCATCGTAGGGGAGGAGGGGGGGAACCCTTTCCTCGACACCGCCCCACAGCCGTTTGTCTTCTTGTTATAAGTCCCCCTTCACCCCCCCCCTTATCCTCTTCGATGCGTTAGGCTTTTATGTCTCCTACCCATACAAACCATTTTATATTCGTTTTCCCTTTTCCACTACACCCATCCCTCGCTCTCCTCCCTTCCTCTCCGAACCCACCAAGCGATCAAGTTCAATGTAATCTTAACTTCCCTGTCGCCCCCAATCTTACTCCCAGAACCGATTCCTTTCGCGCCATGGAAATGATCCAAAGTGGAATTAGACGTCGAGAGAAGTGAAAAGAATCTAGATGGAGCGCTGGGGCAGAGGCACGTCTTGTGTTGTTGCACATGGTCTATCGGCAGCAGCGGAAACGTTTATCTACCGGTGAAACGTCCTATCAAAATTGTTTCGCGCACCTCTCTCCCCCTCCCCCACCACACTATCTCTCTCCCCCTCCCCCACCACACTATCTCTCTCCCCCTCCCCCACCACACTATCTCTCTCCCCCTCCCCCACCCCCCATCTCTCTCCCCCTCCCCCACCACACTATCTCTCTCCCCCTCCCCCACCACACTATCTCTCTCCCCCTCCCCCACCACACTATCTCTCTCCCCCTCCCCCACCACACTATCTCTCTCCCCCTCCCCCACCACACTATCTCTCCCCCTCCCCCACCACACTATCTCTCTCCCCCACCACACTATCTCTCTCCCCCTCCCCCAACACACTCTCTCTCTCCCCCTCCCCCCCCACACTCTCTCTCTCCCCCTCCACACTCTCTCTCTCCCCCTCCACACTCTCTCTCCCCCTCCCCCACCACACTATCTCTCTCCCCCTCCCCCACCACACTCTCTCTCTCCCCCTCCCCCACCACACTATCTCTCTCCCCCTCCCCCACCACACTATCTCTCTCCCCCTCCCCCACCACACTATCTCTCTCCCCCTCCCCCACCACACTATCTCTCTCCCCCTCCCCCACCACACTATCTCTCTCCCCCTCCCCCACCACACTATATCTCTCTCTCCCCCTCCCCCACCACACTATCTCTCTCTCCCCCTCCCCCACCACACTATCTCTCTCCCCCCCTCCCCCACCACACTATCTCTCTCCCCCTCCCCCACCACACTATCTCTCTCCCCCTCCCCCACCACACTATCTCTCTCCCCCTCCCCCACCACACTATCTCTCTCCCCCTCCCCCACCACACTATCTCTCTCCCCCTCCCCCACCACACTATCTCTCTCCCCCTCCCCCACCACTATCTCTCTCCCCCTCCCCCACCACTATCTCTCTCCTCCTCCCCCACCACTATCTCTCCTACCACTACCTCTTTCTCCCACCATCTATCTATCTCTCCCCTTCTCCCACCTCCCCCTCTCGGCAGAGGCGTACAGCAGCATCTCCAATACAATGACCAAATTTAAATATTGTTCCGGTTTAGGCTTACACCAGAGGATGGTGTTCAGATATGGGTGTGTGTGGGGTGTTTCGGGGGTGAAGGGTGAGTGGATGGCTGGTGGGGGGTGGGGAGTTGGCTTGGGACTACAGGATCACGAATCCGCCCCTTCAGCTGAAGAAAATCTGACATCACTCAAAATAAAGTCTTAAACGTGTACGTCCCCGTGCTAAAGGTGTTACGACTGCAGCGGTGATAGACGCGGTGTTATGATAGCACTGCCTGAAGAAGAATGCCTACTCCCGTAGGGGCGGCGATCCACACCATAGAGGTCGGTTTGCCGGTCGGTCGCGCCTTTGCTCCATCTGTCCTCCTGAACACCGTCAGCAAAATAAATCACGAACCCAAGCCCATGTCACGGAGGGAAGGAGGGCCAGACGAACGGACGCAAAGTCCATCCGTCTGTGTCTGTGTCTTTGTGTCTGTGTTGTGTGTGTGTGTGTGTGTGTGTGTGTGTGTGTGTGTGTGTGTGTGTGTGTGTGTGTGTGTGTGTGTGTGTGTGTGTGTGTGTGTGTGTGTGCGCGCGATGCAGCTCAACCTGCGAGGTGGCGTAAAGGAGATGTTGCTGCAAGCGACAAGACTACTGGGAAAACAAAGCGCATCCAGAGCGGAAGAAGGGAATGAATTGGGGGGGGGGGGAAGCACCGAGCAAGAACTAGAGAGAAACTGAGGGATGCTATGATAGATGGAAGAGAAACGGGGGATGGGTTGGTGCGGGGGAATAATCGAGAAAATTTAAGAAAGAGAGGAAGTGGGCAAGGGGATCGTTGCCTCCGAGAGCAGTTAGCTCTGCATGGATAGCCACAGACACCTCTACCCTCGCATCTTTTGTCACTTACCCCGACCCCGGCCTAGGCCCCATCCCTGCGCTCAGCCAGCCGCCGAAACTAGCACAGGACTGCAATGACGCACAGACTCAGATTAAAAAAACGTTTCGTCACGGTCTTGCCTGCTGTGGACGTGGACAGACATTGGCAGAAGTTTACGGCTGCACCCTGGGGATACAGACTAAGGAGGGGGGAGGGAAGGGTGTGTGTGCGTGTCGTTACGTTTAGTAGCATTGACATGTACCAACACGCTGTGGAACGACTAAACCAACCCTACTCAACCTTTCGAGTCCAAAGCCAAGCAGACTCATTCCTTATTCGGACTTTTACAGAAATCTTTTCGAGGTCAGTCTGAACACCCTAAACATCACTATAAACCTACTACTGTTCCGATCACATATGCCAAAGCATCCTCGTTTTATCACAAGTAGCAAGTGCATCGGTTTTCGCATCATCGCCACGCTTACTTGGAGAGCAACCTCCTCGTCAAAGGATTACGAAGGCGGAGCATGCCGACAGGAGACTTTTTGGTCCATATCTAGGTCGGATGCGAAAACAAAATTATAAATAAATGAATAGAAATTATAATGTAAACAAAATACTTAAATAAATTCATAGGTATACTTAAATAACAAACAAACAGGTAAATAGTAAATTATAAACTGACATAACTAACCTATCATCCCAATTTCCAACACCATTGTATACTCCTCAGTACTTAACTCACCCACGGAGAAAAAAAAAAAAATATATATATATATATATATATACTACTCGTCGTCAGGTGATTTCATTCAACCGAGGAGGAGGGGGACGAATCTCTAGCAGCCAAAGCGCAAGTGCATTTCACACCTGGCAACACCAGAGGTTTGTTCACCACGTCCCTGGCACTGGCATCAACACCAACACAACCAGCTGGTGATGCTGCTGCTGGAAAAGGCAGGCCTGAAACCTGAGAAGGAAAAGAAAACTCCAAAGATTCTTAATACACCGGCAGGAGCCCCGTCAAGAGTTACTTCCAAGATGGCGCCGTGGAATTCTCTCTCTCCCTGGAAGCGAGATTTCTGTTCCACACGTTATATTAAAGCTCCCCAGCTTGCTTGCTTGCTTGCTTGCTCATTCTATCAGTTGGTTGTGTTCACATATCGCGTCGTGTTGTATTGTAGCCACCCAATGCATGCATGCACCCATACCACCCCATCCACCACCTATTTCTGCTTCATCTTAGCTCCTTGTGGATGAAGGGTTATCGCTGTCCACTGCCCGGGTCAGAAGCAATGCAGCAAGACACAGCACATCCTCAGCAGGGCCACCAGCAATAAAAAAAAAAAAAAAAAACCTACCGTGTATATGGTTTACCCAATGTACTACTCCAGAAGAAGCCAAGAAAAGAGTGAGGGAGAGTGTGAGGGAGGGGTGGTGAGTGGGAGTGGAGTAAGTGGGGGGTGTGGAAGTGGATTTGACTGGCTACCTCCCTTGGAAGGGGGAAAAGCCCTTGGTTTATATATGTAGTACTAAGACGTGGGAAGTGCCCTTTGTACCTTCTAAAAATGGATACACTCAACACTATAGACGAAAACACCACGAAGGATGTCTTTCCCTCCAAATCTCCAACTTACTCAAGTCGAACTCAACATCGAAGGCAGCCCCCACCCCGACAAAGAACGCCACCACTCATCACACGGGACTCGGCCACTTCAGACTATTCTGCTATTGGGATCATCCCGCACTTAAGACTGCGTCACTACCTAATCTGATGCATTCATTCGACAAAAAGATACTTCGCTTGCATCAACATGGGAACTATGGCCACACGTTAAATCACTGCAACGTGTTCTCTAGCCGTCATATTCAGCAACAGAGAAATTTTTTGAAGCCCTAAGGTTAAAATATTTGAAGCCGAAGAAATGTACCAGTATCATGAACATCAAAGTACGAGAAAAATAATGGATTTGCGAAACTAAAAAAAATTGCACACACACAGGGTGGGTGAGTGAGAGGGAGGAGAGAAGAGAGAGAGAGGAGAGAGAGAGAGCGAGAGAGAGAGAGGAGAGAGGAGCGAGAGAGAGGAGCGAGAGAGCACAAACGCAGTTGCAAATTCAATGAAGACCTACGCGCGTACAAAATAAAGACATTCCTCTCTCTTCCTCCTTGACAGTTTTCCGTTACCCACCGTCCCGTGATCTCATCTAAGACTTTCATTCCACGAAACCTCTTCCAAAATTACCCCCTACCCCACACCCCAGTCTAATGACAAGCACCTTACCCCGTCCGAGTACCCACAGCGGGGGTGACGAGTCTCGTACGCACGCACGCACAGCCCCCAATCCCGTCCTCCCCCTCCGACACGCACAACAATGGCTCGTGCATCCTCATCTTCGTCAAGATGCTTCTACTCAGCTCCTGTCCTCTTCCAGATGCTTTCATCTTCTCGTTACGCGGGGCGGGGGTGGGGGCGGGGCCTCGTCGTCGTCGTCGTGAGCTAAGTTTCCAAACCACCATGTTGTACTCCTGTGGCCTTTCGAACTCGCATCAACCGCGCTCTCGCTGGGAACATCAGATGCCTTCTTCCATTACCCGCCACGATGCGCAGGAGGCAACAGCAGCAACAACAACAAAGACCAACTATTTCCTCTCTCTCTCTCTCTCCCTCTCCGTGCGTGTACTATTATATATATATATATATATATATATATATATATATATATATATATATGCACACACGAGTCGGCTTTCAGTCATCAAAAGGCACTAGACTTCTCGATTTTTCCTCACCATCTTCCCAAGCCCGACCGAACGCCCTTTCCCTCACCAACCCCCCTGCAACGCCAAGACCGTCTGGTTGTAGCACCCCCCCCCCCCAAGTGCCTGGCGCAGTGGCATGAAACCCCTCCCCTTTTGAGTCTTCCCTCTTTCCTATTCGCTTCTCGGCACTACTTCCTGGCCCAAAGTCTTCCTCGTTTCGGCAGAGATGTACAGAAATCAACATACAGGATGTACCAACTAAATCTGCAGAAGTACATGCGCCTATGCTCAAGACTTTCATTTAACATGCGACTCGCAATACTACTACGCATTTCACCTATTACATTCATCAAACAACCAACCCTGAAGCCTTCTTCGAGTTTTCGCAGTACTGGACTAAATATCTATCCACCACCACTATTACTACTACTACTACGGCTGCTACTCATATCCATAAAGGAACCTGCTCTAAATTTCGTTTATCCCCATCACTAACATCAAGGCTAAACCATCTCTCCTCCCACATTCCCTTCCGCCGTTCCGTCCAGGTTCTCCTCAACAGACAGACAGGCGGCAGCACCGTTGCACCCCGTCCCGACCCGCCGCCAACTTTGTTCGTGTTCATTTTCCTCCTCCAAACCCTCAATTGTTTTTGAGACATTCGCCAGGCAAAGGGGAGATGGGAAATAGCTCGTAGGAGAAAGGTTAGAAGAGGAAGAAGAAAAGAAGGTGTGGGTGAGGGGGGGGGGCGAGATTGCGAGATTTGGTGAAGAGGAGCACGATAATGTGAACGCAGAGGAAGACGTAGTGGCAAGGAGAACCAGAATCAAGAGGGACGGAGAGAGCAAAGCTGCCGAGGGAGGGGAGTGAGGACGCGTGGTGTACAACGCCAGACGAGGAGCGGCCGTCCAGTCGGTAGATGGCGAGAGTAAAACGGCGAAGTTGAAATAGAAGCTACGGAAAATCGCTCGCGGGAAAACGAAGGGCGTGAGGAACTAGTTCCTTATGGAGAGACTTCCTCAAAGTGCCGCGCGCCTGTCGGGAAAAATTCTGCAAGACCAGCGAAACGCACGCACACAACGATGACCTGTCCATGTATAGAATGTTTTACATGAACATTCAAGCCAATACGTGTTTTTAATACCTCATTATGAAGTCGAAGACCGTCACGCTTTACCATCATTGTAACGCGCGCGTGTAAGTGTGTGTGTGTTTAAGCGTGTGTGTGTGTGTGTGTTTAAGCGTGTGTGTGTGTTTAAGCGTGTGTGTGTGTGTTTAAGCGTGTGTGTGTGTGTGTGTGTGTGTGTGTGTGTGTGTGTGTGCGTGTGTGTGTGCGTGTGTGTGCGTGTGTGTGTGTGTGTGTGTGTGTTTTGGGGGAGGGTGGTGGCACAACCCCAGTTGAAGAGCCGAAACCTACGGTGCAGAAAGGACTTACCAGAATTTCTATCAGCTTTCAGTTACAGAATTCCATTTTCTCTACGACCTGGAAAAAAGTCCCCTTCAGACTCCTTCCAACTTTAATTCTCTTTCCAAGTTATACCGCCAACGGCCTCGTCTTCTTCCAGAGCCGTCTTCAGGTCCTCGTCCTCTTCATCATCATCCATCGAGCTCTCCACCTCCTCCCTCCCTCTCCTCTCCTCTCCTTCATTACCGCTGCCACCGTCACCACCTTTACCAATACCATTACTACCACAACCATTTCCATTACCCAATTACTACTGCAACCGCTATCACCACTGTCCTCTTTCCTTTACAATTTGGTGGCTGTCCAAGTACAGTTTTTCAAGTTTGGCTGTCCCTTCCTCCTTTTCTTCTTGTCAATGCAACATAAGCAACAGTAGCCGCAGCAACAACAGCGGTCAGTGGTGGTGGTGGTGGTGGTGGTGGTGGTGATGGCGACGACAACTACGACCTCTTCCAACTGCTTACTTTGGGTTCTCGGCCGCTGCAGCTCATTATACACCACAGTCTTCATTTGTCCTTATCTGTCGGTGTCTGCTCGTTTTCGGTTCGTTCCGCCGCACTCCCTTTGTATCGTCTCAAAAAGCTGACTTTTCCGCCTCTACTATCCTCGCCACCCACGCATGCTCCCTCCCAACCCCACCCCACATTACACTTCCTCGTCCTCCCTTTGTATCATCTCAAAAAGCTTATTTTTCCGCCTCTACCATCCACCCTACTCACGCATACTCCCTCCCAACATCACATTACACTTCCTTGTCCTCTACAGACCTTTCCCCTTAGCCTCCCTCCCGAGGGAGCTGTAGCCGAAGACGTCTACAACAAGTTTCTAAAAACATAACCTTTCAGCTTAACTACCCTTCACGTCATTTTCGGGTTAACGCCGTGCAGTTTCCCTTCTTGAGGACGAGGCCCTTGGACTTCCCGGATAAAAACGGCGGGACGGACTTCGAGGGAGAGCCAAACATGAGGTGGGGTGTTGGGGGGTTCCTCTCCTCCATCCTGTTCCCCCGAGGTTGGCTCGATGGCCAATGTGCCCGACCACCACGCGCGTATGCAAGAGTCTTCACTTAGCTTCTAGACACGTCATGGATCAAAGACCTCAACCGCGTCTTCCAAGTCTTCAGCGACTTCACTCTTCGGCTGCACGTCACGTCTGCAGTCCTTCATTCAAATACACTTCGTTGAAAACAAAACTTCTCGATCTCGTTTCCAAGTTCTAAAAAAGTTTCAAGATCCAATCAAATTATTGCTTCCTTCATACGATTGATTAGAGAGAAAAAAAAAAAATTCAATGAGCCTCTTAAAAGAGATCAACCATAATTTATAGGACTGCCCATTCGGGCACAATCTACCAGGACAGCTTTGTCAATCAATCCCACAGATACGACAATGGTTATTCTGAAATCACAGGTCTTGGAGACGCGGGCAGGAATCCTTCAAGATCTCCCGTACCAAGACTTACTACCCAAGAAGTAACTTTAAAAAAGAATAAAGTCCGACTTGAGCCCCTACACCACCAGCGAAAACTAAGAAATGACACGTCCAATATATTTTCTATGTACACCATTTTCCCCAATGTGGTCCTCCTGTTGTAACTCAACCTCCTCGCCACTGCCCCCCCCCCCGATTATCACCCCCATCGTTTTCTTTGCATTTCCTCTTTCCACCCCAGCGCAGCTCCTGTCGACCACCTTACCCGGCCTGATCTGGCTTGGCTTGACTTCTTTCCCCACGTCATCTCGCCCCATCCCCACACCAACCAGGTCACCACCACCTTCCTTCTCCGCCCCTCCTACTCGGGTGATCCGCGTCCCGTTCCCGTGTTCTTGTTCCTCCTCCTCCGCCGCCGCTAACTTCTGCCAATTGGAAGCCCCTCAGCCTGAAACTCCTTCCATCAGGTCCACACTTTTCTCGACGTTCTTCCATCAAATTACTAGAGCTCCTGGCCCCCCGCTGTCCGGACTAAGATGTTCTTTTTTTTTTCATCCTGCTAGTTTCCTCCGCCGCTTCACCCTCCCTCTTCTCTTCCAATTTGCCGCTGATGGCCAGCCACACTTCCACCTCTTGTTTGTCCTTGAGCCCACCTTCCATCACCCGAACGAGACCATACCATTACCTTCATCCCTTTCTTGTCCAACCACCCCCAACCCCCTACATCTTTGTTCAAGTACGACAGTCGCCATTCCCTGAGCCGAACACCCGTTTACCCAAAAATGACCCTCATAACTACTACTGCACCTTTTGCCGCTGCCAAAGCTCTTCACCCGGCTGCCATTTTCTGTCGTCCTCCTCGTGCACCCTTTTTCCTCCTTAATGTCCTCCACCCCCCACCCCTACCCTCCGGCGCTCCACAAATGCCCTCGTCTGTCTCTCTAACCTGCACCTTTCACTTCCCTCCCACTCTGCCCTCTGCCGTTGCTTGCTGGTTCTTGCCCATCTTTGCACTGCGGGAGCTTCAATAATGTGCCCCCCCCTCTCCACCTCTACCCAAAGCCATCCGTCTCACAAAATGAGGGGTTCAACGGGCAACGACGGAAAAGAAGAGAAGCAAAGGCGGTGCGGTGGCAATGACGACAACGACCACCACCACGAGACACTGACGACAAAAGCAACACGACGATGACTATTTTGATGATGCCCTTTTCCAGTCACCACATGCGATGCCACGGTGGCCCCCATCCAATTTCTTACAGTTTGCTGTCAACACAAGGGACTAGTTCCACGCCCAACCAGAACCTACCAAAGCCAGTTCCTGCAACCGTCTTGAGCGTCTCTTAATTCCGTAGCAGAATTTAACTTTGGAAAAAAAAATTCTTTTTGCGCACACTTACTCCACCTATTCTCCATGATTTCCATGTGCCACTGGACAGCCCGCCAGGCCTTCCAGACCCCTCCTCTCCCTCCCCTCCCCTCCACTCCCGACCTGCCCCGTCCCCCCCGAGGTCCCAGTTCAACTACAAACATAGCAAAACCGCTCAAGAGTCTGCCCACGGCCCAAACTTCTTCGTCAGTTAATTTGCGGTCCACAAAAGTTAGCTTCCCCTTGAAACCTACCTAGACGTCTGCTCGCCAACATCCAACCTGGACAGTGTCCCTCTTCAATATATTTTCCAGAGTCCGGTGAAAACAAACATGTTATGGGAGTTAACAGAGGCCAACCCCATTCCCCCTCCCCTCCATCAACATCATAATGGAAGTCTTGAGCCAAACCATAATACTGTTTTCTTCAGACCCCAAAAGTAAATTGAGTGTTTCAGGTTAGGGGTGTGCTTTGCCAGAACATCATAACCCCAAACACAATCACATTACTCAACACTATACCTTTTTCCCCGTACAATGGAGGTAGCCAAGTCAAAGGCACGTACTTACTCCCACCCATTCCACTTCCCTCCATCTCTCTTTCCTCCCTCCCATCTTAGCTCCTCATGGATGAGGGGTCATCCCTGTATCCCGTCCACTGCCCTGGGTCAGAGGCAATGCAGCAGGACAGTACATCAGTACATAACTGAACACGCAAGCGATAAAAATCGTACCATACATACTGTGTAAACAAATCTACGTAAGACTAAACAGTCATACTGCGTGTAACATTTCCTTAACCAATCTACCAAGCCTCTTTCACCAGACATCGGTTAAAAACGTCGAGCGGGAACAAATTCAAACTCGACTTACAGACAACGAACAACTTCCGTGTGTATCAACACACTCCCCACACGCGCCTAGAGACCGGGCGCCCCTGGAGATCCCCTCGTTGTTTGCTCTGGCTTACCTGCAAAGAAAAAGAGGATGCACGTTAATTACTTTGCAAAGAGAGTGTGGTAGGGATGAGGAGTTTTGTTACTCGATATTCTTGCTCTAAAATATCAGCCGTACAATATTGTCAGATAAAAACACCACGGATCCGAAGTTAGGTGCTGGAAAAAAATAAATGAACAAATATACATGTAAATACAAGTAAATAAACAAACGTATAAACAAATGATCCCTTAATCTGTTCAGCCGCTGACGCCAGCTAGAGCAAAAACACTGAAAATATACCCAATTAGTTTAACCGTACCTTAACCTCATCCCACCTTCACCCATTTCCCCTTTGTAACGAACAAAGGACCCTACCCACCCCTTCACCCATTTCCGACTATGAAAAGCCATACAACTTTCTTCAGCTTGGGTCGAAAACGGACCATCCTTGGATCAAGACACCAATTCTGTTCCCAAGTGTAACTCTCAGTTGAAGGGAACAGTAGGACGTTTGTCAGAACAATATATAAGGAAGGATCGTCCAATACCAACCCCACGAACTTTTCATCTTTAAGGATTTCCCACATCGATCTTAGTGGGTCAACTAATTTCAGAGTCTCTCTGTCGCTTCACGTGTCCTTCGATATCCTTCACCATTATTTAGGAATAGAGTTTAGGAATAGAGTTTAGGAATAGAGTTTAGGAATAGAGTTTAATCTAATTTAGGAATAGAGTTTAATCTAATTACACAATAGAGTTTAGGAATAGAGTTTAGGAATAGAGTTTAATCTAATTTAGGAATAGAGTTTAATCTAATTACACAACAACAACAACAACAACAGTCCCGGGCACCTCCATCTCTACCCTCTGGGATACAACACAGAAGACTACCCTTACCCATCCTCCACCCAACCCCACTCTACACTCCCTCTTGAAACTATTGAAGCCTCTCCCGGAGCCATCCCCCTCCCCCCTTTCTTTATTCAGAGGCACGTGGTCCTCATCTTCATCCCGTCAGTACTACACCCGTTTTCGTCCTGTACTGGAACTATTGGCGACCGTGCCCCTGCGAACTTCAGCCCCTTTGCCCTTCCCTAGACGTTGTATTGCAACGTGCCCTACAAAGACAAGTCCTCTCGATCCGCGCTGTGGTCGGCCAGACCCCTCGGGCCTACGGAAGACCTACCTCTTTCCAGTCGTTAACTCAACTTCAGCTCCCCGGACAGAGCAGGTTGCGTTCCCCTTTCAGAGTATCGCATTCTTCTCCCCGAAGCATCAGCGACCTCCATCTTTCGGAATTCGCTCCTCCCTCGGAATACACTGTCCGACTCTCCGGTCTTGCAGCCGAGGTCCGGGCTCTGGGTGGCGCCGTTCCAGAATCCGTCAATTCGCCGCTTCGTTCAATAAACCCCGTCTACCGTGCTGCAGCAACATGCAGATGACCGTTTTGGCTACGGTACACATCAACGCCCTGAAAGCTCGCTCGCTCTCTCCGCACCCTGTAGGCAAGCCACCAACTTATGGTCTCGTCCACATCTCTGCCTCGCACCATAAGAACCATCACGTATGGCGCCCCAGCTTATCTGGAGGATCCTTGTATCTCAGTTTCCCAGGCCCTAGCGCCACTCACTCCCAAGGCTGCCCTTCCTCCTCGTCCTTGATCTTGTTCTCGTCCTGCTCTCAGGATCCCCGAGTCATCCTCAACACCCTCGCCCCACTGCCATGCGCCTCCGAGCTCATATTTAAATTGTAGTTCTTGCTGATATTCCTCCCTGGAGAAAGAAGTTCTTGAAACTCTTAGGTATTAGACTGTGTCCCAATTCACACACACTTGAACAAGTGTCTGGTAGTGATAGTTATTTGCAAGTGATGAACAAGACCCCTTAAATTCGTGACAAACAAATTTTCTACGTTTTCGTTACCAGAAAGTGTCAAAAAGCTCATTTTCGAAAATGCAAGAGACTTTCGATATTCCGTTTCCAGCAGCAGTAGCAGGAGGAACCTGCAGGAGCATGCTTCCCAACCCCTATAACGCGCCAAAGGTCAGATTCTTCAAACGGAGTGAGGGGCCGAACCAAAACAAGTGTTCGATCTAAGGAAGCAGGAGAAACACATCCGTCATACAATCCAGAAGTGGGCCACGGTAACCATCAAGTAGTGTGTGGGGAAGGGGAAGAAGAGGGGCTGGGTTATGCCAAATATTCCACAGGAACGCCCACCCGCAGTACGAACAACAGACAACCCAGTACTAACCGCTCCCCCCCCCCCACCGCCCCGATTATTTGAACCCCCGGTCGGAGCTTCAAAACCTTTTACCAGCACTTCATCCCACTTTCCCTCCGCCTCCCCAACAAACTGCCAATTATATAAGAAGCTTAACATCATTGCTAGCCCACTTGCCGAGGCAAATGTCAGGCAATTATGCCAGCGTGAGAATCCCGTCATCCAACAACGAGGGCCGAGGAGTAGAGAGGATAGAGGAGGGGGAGGAGAAAGAAAAGGATGGAGGAGGCTGGTGGAGGAGGAGGCTGGTGGAGGACGAGGAGGGAAGACGAGGAGTAGAGGGGGAAGGAGGAAGGACGAGGAGTAGAGGGGGAAGGAGGAAGGACGAGGAGTAGGGGGGAGGAGGGACGAGGAGCAGAGGGGGAAGGAGGAAGGACGAGGAGTAGGGGGGAGGAGGGACGAGGAGCAGAGGGGGGAGGAGGAAGGACGAGGAGCAGAGGGGGGAGGAGGAAGGACGAGGAGCAGAGGGGGGAGGAGGAAGGACGGGGTGGAGGAAGGACGGGGAGGAGGAAGGACGAGGAGCAGAGGGGGGAGGAGGAAGGACGAGGAGCAGAGGGGGGAGGAGGAAGGACGAGGAGCAGAGGGGGGAGGAGGAAGGACGAGGAGCAGAGGGGGGAGGAGGAAGGACGAGGAGCAGAGGGGGGAGGAGGAAGGACGAGGAGCAGAGGGGGGAGGAGGAAGGACGAGGAGCAGAGGGGGGAGGAGGAAGGACGAGGAGCAGAGGGGGAAGTAAGGTAGGACGAAGAACAGAGGGGGAGGAGGAAGGACGAGGAGCAGAGGGGGGAGGAAGGTAAGACGAGGAATAGAGGGGGAGGGGGAAGGACGAAGAATAGAGGAGGCAGGAGGAAGGACGAGGTGTAGAGGGGGAGGAAGGTAAGACGAAGAGTAGAGGGGAGAGGAGGAGTAGAGGGGGAGGGGGAGGAGTAGAGGGGGAGGGGGAGGAGTAGAGGGGGAGGAGGAAGGACGAGTAGAGGGGGTAGGAGGAAGGGCGGGATGAAGGGCGAAAGAAGAAGGACGAGAAGTAGAGGGGGGAAAGAAGAAGGACGAGAAGTAGAGGGGGGAAGGAGGAAGGACGAGGAGTAGAGGGGGGAAGGAGGAAGGACGAGTAGAGGGGGGAAGGAGGAAGGACGAGTAGAGGGGGGAAGGAGGAAGGACGAGTAGAGGGGGGAGGAGGAAGGAGGAGTAGAGGAATGAGGGGGAAGGATGGAGAATAAAGGGAAGAGGCTGAAGGACGAGGAGTAGAGGGAAGACGAGGGATTTCAGATAGGAGGTACGAGTTGTTTGGTCTCGTATTGAGAAAGTGAAGCGATACGACCACCCCCCTTAACTAAACTGCACAATTAACCACCCACGTCTGAAGATAGAAGCCGTCCATGCGAGGGAGGAAATGGAGGAGGGTGCGGGGTTAGGAAATCTGTACGAAAGGGGTTGGGGACAAGAAAGAGGAGGGTGGCGAGAACCGAGGCATTGCGGTGAGAGAAGACGTTGGGGCATATTGGAACTATTTAGAGAATGTGCTCAGTTGGGGTTGGCGAAGGAATAGTTGGGGACAGAAGTGGGAGGAATGGACGGGGAAAGGAAACGGGAAGAAGCGCATGGAGAGAGAATGAAGTCAAACAACAAGTGCTGCAGGAATAGAACTTGGAAAGCAAAGGAAAAGTAGAAAGAGAAAAATAGAAGAGAAGACAGGAAGAGGGGAAGAAGGGAATCCGTGGGAACGGTGAGGATGTCTGCCAAGGAAAGGAGAACAGAATCGGGAGAATGTGAAGTGGGAGCAATAGGGATTTGTACAACTTTACCCAAGAAACTGACTAACGGCGGTGCTACGGATAGGAGAGGGGTTGAAGTAAGGAGAAGACGTGGTTACAGCGAAATAAAGACGCAGTTAATGGAGACCAGCGCCGGGAGAGAGAGAGAGAAACAGAGACGAGGTCGTCCAGGACCCCAGAGAGTAGGTCAGCCATTAAGGCAGGCCCGCTGCCGCCGCCGCCAACTGCCCAGCTGCTATTAATAATAACAGGGCGAAGATCCAATAACCGCTCGACCGCAAACACAATTCGCCTCCCTGCTGCTCCACCACAATATCAACAAGCTGAGAACCATACTAATACGCCACCGCCGCCGCCTCCCGCCATGGCACAGCCACTTAAAGCCGCCATCACCAAACGCACCATCACGATGGCCACTACAACCACTGTAACCAACAGTATCAGTTCCTGCACCACCATCACTACTACTCGCACTGCTCCGACCAGTAAACATCGTTAGGCTCTTGTTGTTTTCGTCATCGTCACCACCACCGTCTGTCCAAAAAGCTACAAATAGTGCTAAAACTTGCCAGCCACCTCACCCAGCCTGCAACCCAATCTCCACTCTGGACGCCCCCCCCCCTCCCCGTTTACAAGTCTTCATCTCGTTTCCATTAGCAATCTCTCAACCCGTTTCTAACACCGCCCCCGCCCGTTCCTCCTCCGTAGAACAGTGACAGTGACCATCCACGCCTCATTCCGGATAACTGCTGCCTTCTGATAACCAGCTGTCTGGTGCTGCTGGACAGCCAAATGCGATCGTAGCTATTGTGCTACAAATCACGAACCGCCTCTGCCATTCTGGGTGCGAAGCGACAAAACCAACAAATAAAACCACAAATGAACAAATAAACAAAGAATGAAAAGGGTAAGGGCATGAATCACGACACCACATGATAGCGTGACAGTGCAATTACAAGAAAGAAAGCAACACTGCACGAATGACGTCAACGACCATCCTGGAGCGGACATGACAACGGCGGAGGTCCAATTCTCTCTATTCGAGAAAAAAGTCGGGAAAAAAAAATCGCGAATGGACGGACCCTCCCACTCCATTAACACAACTTTTTTGAAGAGTTAAATCGACCGAATTGCTGGCGAAACTCCACTCCCACTCCCGTAGAGAAATAATGAGCGGAACATTATGAAACCATGGACAGTGCGATGTCAACATGGCATTTAACCCCTTCGCTGCAATTTGTCTCAATCTTTCAGAATCCCAAACTCCCACCCACTCACGAAGATCCTTTATCCAGCAGAGGGAAGCTCAGGAGCCAACTCTAGTGTCCACATGTTAAAAGGTGTCTCACAAGGTTCGTGAGAACCCACCCACTTAGCCAACTCAATTCCCTGCTCTGCCACAGATATAGTGCCAAGAACGCAACAAAACTATTTTTGTATTTGTCATTTTAAATGCCATTAGAAATACAATTAAACGCACACATACACACGCGCGCGCTTGAGCACACGAACGCGGGCGCGCATCATCACAAGCCAATGGTCCAATTCCTAAACTACTTGCTAATGTAAACAAAACATACTGCACAAACCCTAGGAAAATCTTCCTGCGCAAAACAGACGTTTCCGCGAACCTAAAACCCGATAACGAAGGCGTCCCCCAGCAACAACAACAAGTAGCCACATCTAACACGGATTCTACTCTGGTTCTCCCCTTTGACGAAGGCGACCCCCCCCCCCCGCGCCATAGACATTTCGGAGGAAACAAAAAAATAACTTGTACTCCATTGTGCAGGACCTTCCCTATTCTTTGGGTGCCGTTATTGTTACCGTTGTTGCTATTGCTATTATTATTGTTGTTGGAGGTGGTGGTAGCAGTGTCGTAATTATTGCAGCTGGGGATGAAGTGTGCTTTGTACTATGCACGCACCCACATGTAGTCCCACAGTCGCGCACACAGAAAAACTACTTTATATTTTCACAATGCTTCACATCTGATTTACCATCGAAAAAGTATTGCTAAACTCGGCCCAGTTGGGCTTATAAAAAGACAAAAGTACCGTTAACGAGTTGTTGTAAAACTTCTGCCGAAGAAGCGGACAACTTTGGCCCCCCAAGTCCTCCCTCTTCCCTCCCACCCACCCACTCACTCCCTCTGTCCCATTCTGCCGGGACAACCCCCCCCCCCCCAAGTCCTCCCTCTTCCCTACCACCCAC
This sequence comes from Oratosquilla oratoria, assembly GCF_046742065.1. NCBI lineage: Eukaryota > Metazoa > Arthropoda > Malacostraca > Stomatopoda > Squillidae > Oratosquilla > Oratosquilla oratoria. The sequence goes on from NC_134777.1 coordinate 60,555,970, forward strand.
CCACCCACTCCCTCTGTCCCATTCTGCCGGGACAACCCCCCCCCCCCCCCCCAAGTCCTCCCTCCTCCCTCCCCCCCACCCCCCCACACCCTCTGTCCATTTCTGCCGGTAAAACCCCCCCCCAAAAAAAAAAAAAAAAAAAAAAAACACCGGCGCCGTAAGGCTACGGTCCAATCTTCTTCCTCCGACGGTCGAGTTGAGATCCTCTTTTAATTGATAATTCAAGCAGTTCGCTCGGCCGCCAAAAACTTTCCCAAGGGCTCGTGTACAAACATAATTAGCCAAGCCAGCCCCATCCCCTTCCCCCCCCTCTTGTTGAGTCAACTTCCGTCCACCCCGACCCCCCTCCCAAACAGTGGGGGAGGGGAAGGGCGAGTTCTCTCCACATTTAATCCCCTCCGTGTCAGTTGGCATCCCCATCATCCCTTTTTTCATTTAAACTGCTGCCAGCCTATTTTTACTTTTTAATTTCCGTGACGCCCCTTCAGTAGCGAGGGGATCAGGCATGAACTAAATAATCACCCGGTACGACAGCTTTGTTACGGATTTATTCGTTTTTCGACACGCACTGGCGCAACTCTGCATTTTCCCCATCTGCACGGGATGACGTCACGACACTGGCGTCACCGAATCAAATTTGTTTCCATTTCAGATGTTCCATCTTACGGCATCCTTTACCCCCAAATATACATACACACCACCCTCGCTTGTCCCATTGTGCAGACATTACATCCAGACCGAGCCTAAGATCTTCATCAACAACTAACTCCCCAACCCTAAGTCGACATGCAACCCTCACCCACTAATCACCCAAAGGAGACCCAGCAATATTCCTTTGGTCCCCCTCCTCCTGGTAGTCTGTGAAAAACACAATCGCCGATAATTAGTTTCTTCAAAGAAGGACCTGTGGGAGGGTCTAAATACAATTAAACGATGAGATGTCCGTCTCCAGTCAGAAGAAACCACGGACAACAATTCTTAATTGATTCTGTCCCTGGCACACCTCTCACTCCGGCAACAACAGTCCATGATCACGACTGGGTGCTGTAGCAATACTTACAATCGGGACAAGGGACTCAAAGGTACCGAATGTCTTACTTGCTAACAAAATTGAAGAAAAATAAATAAATCGATCAAATAAATAAATAAATAAGTAAGATAATCAAGCATGTTCAGGGTGTTCATTAAGAACAGGAATCACACACACTCGTTGACGGACTATACGTTCTTGATCTAGGTGTCGTGCTTCCTCGGGGAAGAAACAAAGCAAACAACCAAAACAGGCAGTCACGTTACCCAAACGTGTTCCACAAGCCTGCCCCATAAAAAGGTTATAAAACCAGCACAAATTTCAATAAAATTTGGTCTATGCTCCTCGTATGCGTCTCGTTAGCGCTTTTTGCTTCCCGGACATAAAAATCTGACTTTCCAAAAACCTGCTACTGTGAAGAGCTCTTGTCTACTGCCTCATGAGAAGATGGGCTTTTTAAGGATGTTACACGTATCGAGTGCTTGTTATTGCGAGGTTCGTTAACCCCTCTCCACCTCTCTCTCTCACGATCAATGGAAGCATCATTTTGCAAGGTCTTTCATTCCTCTTTAAAGCAGAATTTCTTGTGGATCGAGTCTGCATTCCAGGTACCGCTGGGCCATACAAACTCATGTTACTGTGTCAGGAATAAAGACGACCTGGCAATAAGTGGCCTTGGATGTCGAACTCGACCCCCCCAACCCCGGTGTCAACTAACTGACGCCGTGTGGTACTTTTCCCTTCCTCTCTACTGGCGCCAGGCTATTTCAATCATCTCAGTAACAGCCCTCAGTGTCGAAGATGTTGAACACAAAATACCTAATAACCTCTTCATGGTCCCATTAACATCTCTGGTAAAACTTGCGAATCTTAAAGAAATTGGCGACCTCTTTTCGAACGCTTCATTGCTTCTGCTTGAATTGCCTCGAGGCTTGGCACGTTCCCCACCACTCACCCCCGAGCCCCTCACCCTCTAGCTTTGGCGTTTAGAGTTCGGCCTCGTCCCCGACGTAAGGCTACCCCCCCCCCAAACAAGCCCGTAGTCACGAGGGGCTACGGAGGGGCTCACTCCCCCCAAATTCTCAACCTCGTAATTTGTATTTCATTTTTCACCATGTATATTGCCAGAATAAAACTGCTAGTTAGTTTGCAGTTCGTTGCAAATTAATGGGTTTCGAGAATATTCTTTACTACAAACATATGTCCTTAATTTATTAGCTTGCAACTAGGCGCCACCTGCACGTATTTGTACTGCATGACCCGTGCATGATGTTCAAAGCACTGTTGACCCTGAGTGATGATCAAAGTCAGTTGGTGTCTGATGGTTCAACAATGTCACAACACTGCTGTGTTACAGTTTCCGTAAATGCTATACAAAATTTATTTTTAAGTCGGTTTCTGCAAAAGTAACGACGCGGCTGCGGCTCCTTTTCATTCATTTCTCCTCGACGACGACGACGACCTCTTCCTCTTCCTCCTCGAGGGTCCCCCCCTTCTTCGCCCGCGGTCTCGTGTCCTCATTAGTATTGCCAACTCGTCCGTCGTGTACTTTGAACTTTTTTTTTCTCGAAAAACTTGAGGCTTCGTCTTTACGAAATTTCGCCGCTGTCGTTCCCTCCGCCGCAGAGCTTCTGTCCCGACTGTCCCCAGACTATTTTATTTCACCAAGGTTATGCTGGGCCTCGTGCTGAGGGCGTTATTCCTTGTGCACACAAGCAAGACCACAAAACCACAACCATCCACTACCCCCTACCGAGTAGGACGGCGCTGTGGAGACATTTTGTGGCAAAAGTTTGGCGATTACACCAAACCTGAAGCAGGACCATTATTTTATTTTATGTCATTTTACTTTTATTTTATTTATTCACTTATTTTTGTCCTGTTATCGATCGATCGAGAAAACACCACTTCTGGCTACCAGTCCAGACACCCCTTGACCGAACGACCAACACCGGTATCAGTGACGTCTACAAATAGGGTGGGATCCAACAGCTGCATAGGCCAATCGTTCACCTCGGGCTAATTCGCAGCCGGGAGTGGGAGTGGGAGTGGGAGTGGGAGTAGGAGTTGGAGGTTCGCGTCATCTGGAGTTAGGAAGATCCTCGAAGCTGAGACCTAATGTCAAAATCCTCGAACACAAACTCCCTCGCATACAAGATTCATCCACCTCATTTCCAACCCCATTTTTCCCAAGCCTTTCCTTACCCCTAACCCTTCTTCTGGCCTACCCTCCCCTAATCGCACCCAATCCCTTCCCACTCACAAAGGTCCCCACCACCTCCATCCACGGATATTAATGCCCCCAATCTTGTTGCCCGCCTTCACACCAAATCGACATCATCTCGACTCACTTCCACCTCCATCCCATAAAAAACAAATAATGTCTTCCTCTTTCTCCCCATCTATTTCCACTCGCCCACACCAACCCCCTTCGTCCTCGATCTATCCCCACTCGAAATCCAGCTTTTTTTCTCATAACGTGGCAGGTCTCTGCAACTCTCGATCTGTCTCTGTGTTTCTATCTCTGCCTCTCTCACGTAATGTCTGTTTGCCTGTCTGTCTCTGCCACTCTCGTTCAGTCTGTGTTTTTATATCTGCCTCTTTTCCACGTAATGTCTCAGTCTGTTTCTGTCTACTACTCTCGTTCCGTCTCCTTCTGTGTCTATCTATGCCTCTCTCACAATGTCTACGTCTGTTTCTGTCTATTGCACTCCCGTCCTGTGTCTCTGTTATTGTCTCTGCCTCTCTCTCTCTCTCTCTCTCTCTCTCTCTCTCTCTCTCTCTCTCTCTCTCACACATATTCTGTCTCCGTCTGTTAATGTCTACCTTGGTTTATCGTAACGTTTCCCTCACTATCTGCCTCGCCCATTCTCTCTACAACTCTCGTACCATCTTTGTCTATTCTTGTGTCCCTTTTGTTTGTTCAGCAATTTCCTCTTTCATGGACCTTGTTTCGTCTCTGTGCCAACGACTGAATCGCACGCCTTGTCTTTCTTTGGAGTACAGCCTTTCGGGGTTCTCCCCCCTTCCCCGCCCACTACGTTCAATGTCCGAGTATTGCTGGAATCTAGTTCCAGAAGCTTGGTAGTTTTATTTTCCTTGTTAAGAAACGCACCAGTAGACTCAACTGGCTCCCATGAGAAAATGCATCACATCACATTATTCAGGAAGAGGGAGAGAAGGATAGGAAGAGTGCGAGTTAAAGGGAAGGCAACCCCATATATCTAACATCCTGGCAATGTGTGGTGGGGAGGGGGAAGTATAGTGCAAAATGTGCCGGAATTGGGGCGAAACTGATACGACCAAGGGGGCAAGAGGAGGCATGGTAAGCCCCCCTCCCACCCTAAAGGCACGCAGAGAGCTCACCACCACGGGAATAAACATCGGGAGACCCCGACATTTACCTTCCTGAAGAAGACGGATATGAACTCCCGGATTTACGGGAGCTTTGGCCTGAAGGAGTTCGAAGACGAAGGATTTCCGTCGGCTCTTCCCGCCTCCCACTTTTTGTCGCGTCCCCACGCGCATGCGCGCAACCCTGAGCTCGAGCGAATGCTGTGTCGACCGAGGACGTGAGCTTGTATGTATGCAGGGACGAGAAAGCTTGTGCAAAAGCGAATGAATGGTTGCAAAGACTTGTCATGGTTTGTCTGCGCACGCGTGACGTAAAGATACGCCCAAACGTCCAGGGCCAGGCGGGCATCTGCGGGCGTACGAGGGCGTGGGATGTGACTGGAAGTGAGCATGCGGACATACAAGTCGTCCCCAGCTGTACTTGGAAAAAAAACACCGGTGTTACACGTACAGAAAAATGGATATACGAACAAGTTTATAGAATGTGTACGTCAATTATTCAAGGGAAGAAAAAAAACGAAAAAAAAATCCATAAATAAAAATATATATAATATATATAAGCAAGTCTGCCTCAACCCCCGTTCGATACGATAAAGAAACCGATAATGACGGTTCGAGTAACTGGATAGCTTCATGGACCCGTCGAGGAGAACAGAGGAAAGAGGAAGAGCCGTGACAGTGCCGGGAGTGCGACCGACAACCACCCGAAAGGGCGTGGTAGCAAGAACCCTTTCTGACAATGATAAATACGTTCCCTCGCCACTTAGTCAGGTTTAGGGAGCCTAGTGTCATTAACAATTGGTTACTTCGAGGACTGTGGCTGCATTACAAGGAACGGACCTCTGAAACAGCCCCCAGGTCTTTGGCGTGTTGGTATAGTCGTGCTCGTGGTGGGGGAAGAGCACAAGCCACAAGACGCTCTACTGCGGCCAGAAGAACAGCCGGGTATCTACCTGTCTGTGGCCGGGGAGACGGGGGCAAATTGCAGTCACAGGTACTGAGATCACACGCAAAGGCGGAGCTACGGAAATGTACTGTGAATTTCATCCAACTGCTCGCCGCCACCGACGTTTCTTCGTCTGTGCAATCTCTGAGGCCGCGTGGTAAATACTTTAATGGATGCCGCCAGACCATTTTATTCATCCCCGAGGCAAGCTATTCCTTCCTGTGTTTAGAGGATCAAAACCAACGTTACGTTTCAGTCCCTCTTAGCGCCTCTGGCTAAGGAAACTTCGGTCTTTGTCGAGACGTTATGGCAAGTTGAGGAAGTTGGACAAAGAAGACGCTTGTCTTTGTTGGTCACAGTTTATTCCTGAGTAGATTAATACAAAACTTCAGAGCAAATACTGTCGGGCAAATCGAACCCTGACCATCTTTATCTACCAATTCTAATTTCAGTATTATTCCATGCAAAAATAATACTGCCACGAAAACAAAATTGTGTTGTCGCACGTAGTTTGGGTTATCAAGCAGTCACCCTCATTTATTACTACTATCGTAAAAACACATGGCTAAGTTCAGCAGTCTCCCACAACACACGAGAAACCGAGACAAAGAAACTAAATTTTACTTTAATGCGAATGGACGGAAAAAGATGACAACAGAAAACCATATTGTTTAGCTGGAAAAGGACAATTCATTTTGAAAACAAGACCATTAGGGCCCCGCGCTGTTGCCAAACTTCTATCGACAGGTACAAAGAAAGACCCTTACGGCGCCTCCACAGATGGTCTACCTCTCACGTTTACAACGCCGCTGTACAACTACACTGATCCTCCTCCAACAGAAAAAAAGACATCTTCAGCATCCACGGAGGAACAGAATCGGCCATAACGACGTCGAGATCAAAAGGCTTGGGACTTCCTCGTCAACACACGACGAAACTGCAAACACCAACCCTCAGTAAGACACCAGACAAAAGGTGGTGTGATGCTCCAACACCAGCGAAGGGGGCATGCCAATTGCGGTGTTGACAGTTGAGCTGGGAGATCACGACACACTACTGCGGTTAAAAGACAGAAGAGTGGATGAGTGATAAAGAGAACAGACGAAAAAGAGGGGGACAATGTCGGGCCCAGACAATGTAACCTTGGTTGTCCACTTGTCGATGTGCAATCGTGGTCTTTCCCAAAAACAAAAAATCAAGAAAGAAAAGGGATAAGGAAGGAGGAGGAGGAAAAGCTGGTAGGAGGCAAGACGGAGGAGGTAGACGAGGAGGAAAAGGAAGAGGAGGTGGGAGGAGTAAGAATTACGGAGGAGGAGGAAGGAGTAGAATTAAGAGGAGGAAAAGAAGTAGGAAGAAGGAGGTAGGAGGAGAAAGAAGGAAGAGAGGAGCCCGAGGGGGAGGGACTGGGAGGAAGAGGAGGGAGTGGGGAGGAAGAGGAGGGAGTGGAGAGGAAGAGGAGGGAGTGGGGAGGCATCTCCATCCGACCAGAAAGGAGAGAAAGAGTCCCTGGCGAAAAGATGTGGCTGCCGGGCGGAGAAAACAATTTGGCCGACATCGACAACATTTTCAAATAATTACAAACCGAGCTCGTAGAACCAACCGTCCAACTTCCCCCAAACGTGAACCAAATATTTTCGGCCCTGTAATAGCCTACCATCCGTGCCAACTCCCCCACCACCACCGCTGCCCCCCTTTTAGAAAAAGATATCGAAAACAAAAAATTGAGAAGAGGTAATGATAATGGGGAGGGGGGAACGACGAGGGAAAAAAGGAGCGTGAGAGGGGAGGGGGAGGGGAGGGGAAGGAACCATGGTGGGGAAACTGGGCCATAGCGGCCGAGTTAGGAGGCAGCGACGGCCAGTAACAAATAAAAAGAATACACGAGGTTGTGCCAGAAAGGACCAGAGTTTGGCAAGACAGAAAGGAAGAGGGAGGAGGAGGAGGAGGCAAAAATGGCGGGGGGGGGGGAATGGAATATCATCCCTTAATCTTTCTTCATCTACTATTCTCTACCCTTCCATCTCTTCTCATTTACTTTCGTGGTTTCCCCATGATGGGATAGCCAACCAAACAACCTCCAATTCTTGAAGTTTAAAATGGTCCCCGTTTCCTTCTCCCTCGACTAGAAGGATGCACTACAACACCTTTTCCCAACAACTCTCCAAGACTTCTTTGCAGTTTCTCGTTCCCCAACCATTCCCATTCATTTTTACCGTCCACCTCTTCCGAATCTTCTTCCTCCTGCTTCCTTCCTCTCTCCGTTCCATACATTTCCTTCCCCACCCGCATGTCATGCAACAGCACATCCGCTTTCTCGTCCTCATCCGACTCGTATTTCCGTCTTCCTCTTCCTCACACGCTCCTATTTTGTCAAGTTGACCCTCTTACATGAGCCTTCTCCCAATATATCCTCTCTCTCTGTCTCTTTCTGCCACTTCACATTTCGAATACCCAAACGGCCCACAAACCATCTTTACTGTTGTCACTGTACCTTGCTTCCATATATCTCTGAGGTTTCCAGGCTATTGCCACCCACCCACCGTGCTTCACTTGACACTTGCCAAACACACACACACACACACACACACACACACACGCACACACACACTTTCCTTGTATTACAATTAGGCAAATGCACGCAGGCAAAAAATGTAAGGCATAAACAAGGACTATAGCTGAAAAATACCGGGAAATTGTAAAGACAAAAAAGAAGAGAAAAAGAACATTACTGTACGAGGACAAGAGCAAGAAAGTATTGCTGCGAAGAAAATGTTAAAGTTGGAACAAACGCAATGGGGGGACCCCAGCGGGAAACGAGAGCAGACTCGATCAAACCCGAGCGAATCCGAGGCGACCCGGGCCTTCACCAAAAGTCCTTCCTCCTCCTCCGCACAAACCCTTCCCCTTCTCGCGAACGTTACTGAACAATTTAACGACAGCAGGGAAAAGACAAACCAGAAAGAAAACTTTCTATAACTGGACATACGGGGAAACGACCTAGTCCACGCCTCCCATCACTGGAAGGCTAGCGCAGCTGGCGACTCCGTCCTACCTCCTCGCACACGCGCACGCACTCACTGCCTCCATTATTCGAGCACGCGTTTACAATTTTCTTACATTTCCCTTTCCGTTCTAGAAGCTACGTTTTCAGTTTTATTCTGGTTCCTACCTGGCTATTTTCATGTTCCTTATTCCTTTTGTTACGAATGATTAAATTAAAGAATATTACTGGTAGGGATAGAACTGTGGGATAATTCTTAACGAGATTACCTACGTGTGTTGAATGACGAGATGCGTAGCTGATGGAGTGCACGTCCATTCGTATCTTAGAAACCCGAACTGCGTGGACTGAAACGTGCGACAATACAGAACACAAACACAAACGGGATGGAGAGGGAAGGAATGGGGAGGGGGGAGGGCGAAAGAGAACGAAGATGAGGAGCAGTGGGAAAGGAGGAAGGAGGGAGGGAGGGAGGGGAAGGCACATCCTTCTGGCGGCCTGGTTGAGAGACAAAGAGCCCAGCCACTGCATCATACCCGTACACGAGCAACCACCACTTTACCTAACCTTACCTGTCCCTTTCCTCCACCACCACCACCACACACATTGGTACAACCAAGAAAACTAAGACAACTAAGACACTTTTGAAGTTTGTTGCCAAAAGCGCAGTGGTGAAAGAGGAAACGGGCAAGGTTGGCGCGGCAAGGGAGCCGGGAAGGTGACTCCACTCAGGGGTCAAGAAAGTCAAATCGGTCTTGCCTTGCATATCAAACAGTCCAATACCATGCAAGCTCCTCGTTTCAAGTAGCGCCACAGGACTCTCAAAGAGATAGAAGGAATAACACACAGATTTACATAGGTACAAGAGAGAGCGCCTATGGGTAGTGGTAAATAAACAAAAAAAAAACGTATCAAGACTGCACCAGGAAGGCGTCCGCCCAAATCGCGGCCTCTCCAAGGTCAAGTGGCCACCGCGCGCGGCAGTTGTGGTGAAGGACCCGGGTCGCCGTGGTGCACAACATTCACGTTCTGGTTCGGGGGATCAAGTGTTCATGTGGGGAGGTCAGCTGTTCCTCTAAGTGGGTGGTTACTCCTGTTGGGGCGCTGATACCCCTATGTATGTACGTGTGGTATGTATGTACAGTATGTATGTATGTGTGGTATGTGTGTGTGCGTGTGTGTGTGTGTGTGTGTGTGTGTGTGTGTGTGTGTGTGTGTGTGTGTCTGTATGTATGCGTGTTCCTGTCACTATTTTAGGGACTTAGCGACATCCCTACTGCCCAGATTCACCCATCACTTCTTTTACGACTGAAGGCTTATCTCTACTCAAGAAATACACGCTGCTTACTTTGGACTATAATTCTTAAGTTCTGCTAACTGCCTTCAACTCCACCTTAATCACCTCTTCGGTGAGACTTTATCCATATGGACGGCAGTCCTGAATATTTCAGACAAAAAATTCCATTACCATCTGTTCGTAGCTAAGGAACAAATATCTCTAAATCCAAACTAGGCAATCAACATTCCTACTCGATAATCACGCCATGCGATTACAATTCTAAATAGCCAATATTGCACCTACTACACACGCACGCACATTTGTATATTACATACGTGCTGTAGACCTACAGTATATTCCAGTGATGTGGTGCTCTGCTAGTCACTCGCTGGCTGCTGGCTGGAAGGTAGGGAGGGAGGGAGGGGGAGTGGGAAGGTGGGTGGGGGGTGTAGGCGCACTAATCAATACCTCCCATCCTCCCCTTAAGCATGTTACCTCGAAACTTGGTGAAACAGAACTTCTGCTATTTTTCTTTCATTGATACGCCTGCCATCCGTCCCCTCCTCGTCCTCAGTCTATATGGTGAAAGGGAGAGATGGGCAAGTAAAGGGAACAGCGGGCTCGATCTGCACATAACCTAAATGCCCCTCAACAGTGAGACGTCGTCAGCGAGTCCGTTTGATGAGGACGAGCGAGGAAGTAAATGGAGGAGTGAGGGGAATGTTGAGTGATACGTAGCATTATTTCCTGCGTCTAATTGGCTCTCGCTCTTTCTCTCCTTCACTCCCTCTGGAACAGGATCATCGCGTGAAGTAGTTCTTAGCCGAAGTAGTCCTGCCTAACTTCGCCCACTCCATCTTCGACCCTATCTAGCTCTTATCCCCTTTACTGCAAACTTGCCAGACATCCCGTCGATATTTTACTGGAGGGCGGGGAAGGAAACAAGCAGGCAGGGGAAGGCAAGAAAAGGCACAGGGAAGGCAAGGGAAAGGCAAAGAGGAAGAAAAGGGAAAGAAAGGCAAACGTCCAAAACAATATTGCTCCATTCCAGCGGAAGAGTCCCCCGTCTCCACAAGGAGGAACTACAGACAACTTGAAACTACAACGGATCAAAGACCAACACTGGTGGATGTGAAGCTGCTTCTACTACCTGACTCTCGCATCCGAGCAGCTGCCTCCCACTTAAGTCCAAAGCAACATCCTGCTACGATGATAGCTAAACCCATTTCTTGACCTTTATCTACTTTCCATGTGTATTCTTTTCTGAAAAATACAAGTTTATAAAAAATCAACGCTCCTACTTTACGAAGTGAAATATGTTCCTATCAACCTTGTTTGTATTCTAAAATGGTCATAGAAAGGGATAAAGGGAAGTAGGATACAAAACGTACGTACGTGTGTGTGTGTGTGTGTGTGTGTGTGTGTGTGTGTGTGTGTGTGTGTGTGTGTGTGTGTGTGTGTGTGTGTGTGTGTGTGTGTGTGTTTTGAGGGGGTGAAGTTTGGCACTGTGCAGAGATCGTTAGTTAAGATCGATGGGATGGAGATAGTGGGAGAGGGAAGGAGAGGGAGAGTATGGGGGAAGGTGAGGGGAGGTGAAGAGGGGGGTCAAGGACAAGGCGAGGGGGGTGACAAAGGACGGGAGAAGCAGAGGGAAAGGGGATGGGGGCAAAGGAATAGAGGGCAAGGAGAGGGGAGAGGGGAGGGGGAGAGGGCGAAGGGAGGGCAAGGGCAGTCAAAAGCTAAACCAGACCAAGGCAGACGCACACATGAACGGCGGCAACGGGCGCTCACGGAAGCGACAAATGACTGACTGGCTTTGTTTACACGGACGCCCACCGTGTCGCGTCGACGTCAAGAACGAAGGGCGGGATTGCTGCTGCGGCTGGGGCGGGGAGAAATCGCTGTCAAGTGAGCAGCAGCAGCACGGCGGGAGATACAGGGACGGGGGAGCTGAAACGTTAAGAGAACGAGAAAGCAAGGTAGTTTAAGATATGGGAAGGGGAACGTAGGTGGGAGGGAAAATACTTCATTGGGGGGGGGGGCAATGTCACACAGAAAACGTTGAGTAACACGGGGGAGGGCATGTGACGCAGAGACGGGAAGGTAAAGAAAGGTGCACGGGGATGCAGCGGCAGCCGACATTTCACTCCTCCATTCGTCAGAGCGTCAGTCTATCTGTACCCCTTTCTGCATGTTGATAGAACTGCTCTCCTGGGGATTTATTCCCCAACCTTCGCAGAGACACCGAATCCCATGCAACAATTACATGTGCGGGCAAGGACTGGAACACGCGGCGAGGCTGAACGAGCCACCATACCTTGCAATCCAAGTCGCCGAACGACTAAGTACGACCACGGACGAGGTCTCGGCCCCGGCCTCGAGATCTGTCCCGACCCCGGCCCCGAGCCCTCTGTCCCGACCCCGGCCCCGAGCCCTCTGTCCCGGTCCCTGCCCCGAGTCCTCTGTCCCGGTCCCGGCCCCGAGCCCTCGGTCCTAGCCCCGAGTCCTCGGTCCTAGCCCCGAGTCCTCGGTCCTAGCCCCGAGTCCTCGGTCCTAGCCCCGAGTCCTCGGTCCTAGCCCCGAGTCCTCGGTCCTAGCCCCGAGTCCTCGGTCCTAGCCCCGAGTCCTCGGTCCTAGCCCCGAGTCCTCGGTCCTAGCCCCGAGTCCTCGGTCCTAGCCCCGAGTCCTCAGTCCTAGCCCCGAGTCCTCGGTCCTAGCCCCGAGTCCTCGGTCCCGAGCCCTCGGTCCTAGCCCCGCCCCCGAGTCCTCGGTCCCGAGTCCTCTGTCCCGGCCCCGAGTCTTCTGTCCCGGCCCCGAGTCTTCTGTCCCGGTCCCGGCCCCGTGTCCTCTGTCCCAGTCTCTGGAGACCCCTGGAAGGAAGGTAGGTAGGTAGGTCACGTGTATATCAATATTGGGTTATCAAAATGCAAGGAAACGTAAAGAACATGGAGTGGGGACAAGGGAGACATTGAAATAGATGGAGAGCCCGGCAAGTTGACAATTGTCTGCAGGAGGAAACTGAAACAAATTGAAAAAACCTGCAGCACGAAAGGGAATTCTGGAGTGAAGAACAAAGGGACAAGTGGAAGAGGCAGGAGGAAGAGCAGAGGAAGACGAGACAAAGACGTAGAAGAGAAACAGTGGGAGAAACGAGGAAGATGGAGGTGAGGGATGATGCAGATGAAGCCCATGGGAAAGAGGTGAACAGAGACAGGAAGGCACGGAAGAAAAAAAAAGAGAAGCACCGAGGAAAAAAAAAAAAAAAAAAAAAAAAGGGAAGTGGTATGCTTGGGTAAGAGCCGAGGTAACTAAGTGAGGTAAGAAATGAAAATGTTAAATAAAGATGTTCCAGAGACGGACCTCTCTCTCCTCGCAGAAGCAGAACAAAAGCCCTCTCCTCCGCGAGCTGGGGCACAAGACCACTGCTGCAGGTCCTCGTTAGTGGTTTATCACACTAAGCTATTTTTTCTCCCACACCCTACCTACCTCCATTTGAATAACTAGAATATGATTTTGCTTACAGAAACTTAGAATTCTCTAAGGACATTTCAACAATATAACTAACGTGAGTATTTTCTTAGTTCATCACTGAGCTTTGCTATAAATATATATAATGGAAAGATAATTTGATTTGGATTTTTTCTTTTTTTTCTTTACTCAAACGATCTCGACTGTCGGCGCTGGTGAAGCCAGTGGAAATCCAATGTGATAACCCATATACCTGATGAAGCGTCGGGATAGCATTCGTGAACCAGTGTGAAATGAAACGAGGTGGCTGCCCAGCCCAGAGCAAGAACCACACGCAGACAGTCACCTACAACGCACGGCAATGTCCACACCTACAATAATTGCATCAATTCAGTCTTCACCTTCTCAAACACATACATACACACACACACACACACACACACACACACAAATTGCTCTTCATTCACTTCGCACATTGGCGACAGAACAATACTCGAGCCGCGTCCCCTCCCTCCTCCTCCCCATAGTCTTCAGTATGCAGCGACGGGCCCCTGCACCGAGACCGTGACTAGGCGCGCTTTCCATCTCTCATTTGCAAACAATGAGCGACCAACCACCCGAAGCTGATCTCACGCCCGGGAGACCGGCGTGTATGCTGTACAGTGAGGGTGCGCGTGAGAGCGAGCAGGCGCGGAGTGCGTGACATGAGTGATGAGTCTTATGCGTGATGTGCCGTGTGCGTTACGTGTGATGCATTCTTCCACTGTCGAAAGAGACTCGAAGTACATGCGGACACCAAGCGATTTTATCCGGTCGAGTAGAAAACATCCGGGGAGCCGAAGATGTCTAAAAGAGGCGCCAAGATCATCTTGACAACCGGCCTCATCCACAGGCAATCGGGGGGACCCAGGGCGGACAGACACGTCTCGACCTGACGTCACTCTCTTGACAACGAAGCCTTTATTCGCAGCAAAGACACCGACTTGCTCCTCTCCTGACTCAGACATCATGCAGGGCGCTGCCTACCCTGAGCGTCGTGTGCACGACGTACCCGCCAGTCCACCAGCACGTGTGAAACGTGTCTGACGCCGCGCAGGTAGTTAGTCTCGAGATTCAATGCAGACACCCAGATCGCGCCACACTCAGGTCATTGCATGGTACATGGAAAGACGTAAAAGAACAAGTATTTGCTTTCTTTTGGGCGGAGGAGGAAGCTGCTGGGAAGGGACTGAACCGAACCACAGCTATCGAGAGTTAAAGAGAAGCGCAAGAGGAGGAAGAGGGAGGTGGAAGATGGAGGGGGAGGGAAGAGGAGGAGGAATAGGAAGAGGAGGAGGAATAGGAAGGAGGGAGGGGAGAAAAGCCGAAAGAAAAAGTGTGTGTATGGGGAAGGTGGTTGTGCTATAACATTGAAATTTATCAAAAGACCCAAAGAAAACCGATTTGGATGAATGAAAATGAAAAACTGTTAAGATTTGTTAAGTAAAAAGTGCGCATGTGTTGGGGGGAGGGGGGTGACGAGAACCTAACGGGCGTGGGGAGGAAGAGAGGAGACAGGGGGGAGAAGAGACAGACAGACAAGAATGAGAGCGAGAGATAGAGAGACGTGTCGAGGGCAGAAGGGCTCCTGGACGGGGTGGGGTGGGTTGGGAGGGGGGGGGGACCACGCAGGGCTGGAGGAGGAGGAGGAAGAAGAGGAAGTGGAGGAGGAGGAGGAGGAGACAACAGGAAAAGCGGAAGGTATTCCAAGCTGGCACAGCATGGACCGTCCACCGTCCATGCACGGTTACAGTGGAGGCAACAGTCCTCCAATAAGGTAGGGAAGAGGACGACCGATAGGGTGAGGAAGGGTGGAAGGAGGGGGGGGTGATGTGGAAGGGAAGGATAAGCACCAAAAACAGTTTTTTTCTCCAATGAAGCGCCGGTGGTGGGATGATGAGTGAAAAGGTGGGCGAGTGGGCGAAGGAAGGTAAGGTGTGGGAAGGTAGAGTCCACGACTTCTTAAAGATTATCTGGACCTTGTGGGGTGGCGAGGGGGTGATGGTGGTAGACAGTCTATAGAGAACAAGATGGCAAGAACATGCAAAGGAAGAACTGAAAACATAATCCGCAAGCCTATCCCCCTCGGCTCCCCCACTAAATCCGCACCAATTCCATTCCAGATTCAGCTCAGACTACCGCTAAATTTAGTAGTTTTTTTCAGAAAAGAGGATATGGGGCAACCCTCGTGCTTGCACTGGGCTGGAGGAAGACCTCAGGTTGTTTGCACGCGGAGAAACCTGGAAAGGGGGGGGGGACCCGCGAGGGAACTGGTGCCAAGGAAACCGTAAAAAGGGGTGAGCGAGAGGGGGAGATGATGGATCAAGAGGGGGAAAGTGCCGGACGGGAGAAGTTCGGGACGAGGCGAGACCATACTGTCCGCGAAGGCGCTCCCGTCGAGGACGACTGGTGCCGAACTAGACTGGGCGATGGGAGAGAGTGGGCGAGGACTGAGCTTATGGGTGGGAGCAACGCAACACTCGAGATTCGAAACAAAGATGCCAGAGTGAAATTAAAATGAGCATCTACAGCGCAGGTAAGGGTTCTAACCGAAAAAAGTGTGTTCCCTTGCCCTCCTCATCCTGACTGGGTTAGAGTAATATTCGTCGATAGCAAGCATGGAAACTATCAGTGCAAGTGATGCGTAGGAGGAAAAAGAGGAAGGGGAGAGCCCCAGGAGAAAGATAAGGGAACGGTTGGAAGAGGTTGAAGAGGAGAATGGTGGGAAGAGCAGCAGCCCAAGGGACGAGGAGAGCTGCAGTGGAGAGGCGAACAGCAGAACGAGTGGAGAGGAGGGGGGAAACGGAACCTAGCACATAAACTCGAGATAAGAGGAAGGGAAAGGGTGACAGAGTCCAAAAAATAATACCAGGGCAACGAGGAGGAAGGAGGAAAAGGAAGGAGGAGGAGTAAGGAGAAAGAGGAAGAGGGAGGGAGGAAGAAGGATGCGGCAAGAGGAAGAGGAAGGATATAGAGAATATGAAAGATGAGAAGAGGAGGACTGAGAAGAGGAATGATGAGAGGTAGAGGAAAGATGAGAGGTAGAGGAAAGATGAGAAGAGGAGGAAAAATGAGAAGAGGAAGAGGAAGGAGGAGGGAGGTGGTGAGAAAAATTGAGAAGGACCTCGTATACGGTATTTTATAAATAAAAAAATTCTATTTACAAACCCTAACAACAATAACAACAACAACAATAACAACAGGGCAACTACTGAACGATACTTAGCATTACTTAGTATTAACAACTCCATTACGGTGATTCTTCACACCGACTTCGTTTTCTGGCTAAGAGTCAGACATTTTCTTTAACTAGAAAGCACGGGGGGGGGGGGGGGAGCCGACTTGGGACACCGTCCCTGTTTGTCCTTTAACCGGGTAAAATAGTGTCATTAGCCAGAATTTACCTATATACAAAGAGTTTTTTCCACCTTACAAGGAGATAGCCAAGTCAACCGCACGTACCTCCTCCCACCCATTCCACTCCCATCCACCACCCTTTCTCCCCTCACATCTTAGGTCATCATGGATGATGGGTCATCCCTGTATGTCGCCTACTGCCCCGAGTCAGAGGCAATGTAGCAAGGCACAGTACATCCACAGCAAGGCCGCTTCCCTTAATCGGCGACCGCCCCATTAGCCAGAATAAAATATATAAAATTATTTGTTGTGGGAAAGGGGCTGTAAGCCCACCCCCAGTAATAACACTGATCATCTTGAACCTTTCACTTTTTATATAAATTTAAAACAGTTGACTGTTAAATCGTACCCTTGAAATTGGAGACAGAGTTACTTGTACCCTAAGACTATTTCATTCATCCTTTCGAAACAGCCAGAATACCTAACGTACACTTGCTCAACACCCAAACCCACGTACAAATATTCACTCCAACACAAATCCAACGCAAATGTTGACATCACACTAACACCAGTCTACCTTTTCCCTTCAGGAAGTGGAGGAAGGGAGGGAGAGGGGGAGAGGGGAAGAGGGGGAGAGGGGAAGGGGGAGAGAGGTCGGCATCTTGTGCTGACGCAACAGAAGACCCCTTCACTTGTACCCAATTATAATTCTGCTGAGATGTACATCTTCCAAAGTTTAGGAGATACATTAAGCTTGAAATGCAATTACTAATCTAATAGCTTTAAAGCTTAACAGCCGATTACACATTCCTGTGCCGGCTGTGTTCAAGCATCCGAGTGCAGCTGGTCGGCTGGGAGCACCTCATCTCTCGACAACAGCAGCTGCAGAAACTGCTACTGAAGAACTAAAAGTAACGAAGAAGGCAGTGTACCATAAGGGGGGAACGAGAAAGATAATAGAGAGGAGAGGGAAAAGAATCACGAGGAAGCGGGAAAGTTACGAGAAACGAAAGGAAGGAAGGAAGGAAGGAAGGAAGGAAGGAAGGAACGGCATGGTGGAAAGCGGATGTGAAATTAAAAGAAACAAAGATGGATAGAAGAAAAAATGGAAAAGGAGAGAGAGAGATAGGTAGAGAGGGAGGAGAGAGATAGGTAGAGAGGGAGGAGAGAGGGGTAGGGAGGGAGAGAGGGGTAGGGAGGGAGGGAGGAGAGACGGGGAGGGAGGGAGGGAGGAGAGACGGGGAGGGAGGGAGGGAGGGAGGAGAGAGGGGGAGGGAGGGAGGGAGGAGAGAGGGGGAGAGAGGGAGGGAGGAGAGAGAGAGAGAGAGGGAGGGAGGAGAGAGAGAGAGAGAGAGAGAGAGAGAGAGAGAGAGAGAGAGAGAGAGAGAGAGAGAGGGGGGGGGAGTGGAGGGAACGATGGAGGACAAAGAGGCAAAGGGGGAGTCGGAATGCAAGAACTCCCCCCCCCACACACACACACACGAAGGATGACTATCAACAACGCATACACAAAGGATGACTATCAACAACGCAGACAAGTCTACTTTGGAACCGCGTAAAATACTACAAATAAAGATACCAACTCTGGCATCAAAGTACGTTTTCTAAAACTCTGCAGGAAGTTACAAAAAATAATAACTAAGTAAACAAATAAAATTGTAAATGTTGTAAATGTAAACAAATAAAATTGTGAGTAAAAATTCCCTCGCATCTCCTCAGCTTCTGCCATGTGACTAACTCCATCCATTCCTCTCGAATGCCTGCATGCAGCCTGGTGCACGTCTCGGAGCCAAGCCGGAGGGAAAAAATAAGCGACCATGCATGCACACACGGAGACGCGCACGCACACAGGAACGACACATGCGCTGGGTAAAGCAGGAAACAAGTTGGAAGATGCTGAAGTTATGGTACAATACCGAAAGAACTAAGAGGTAGAGGGAGGGGAAGAGGTGGAGAAGAGGGCTAGATGGGGAGGGGGAGAGGGGGAGAGGGGCAGATGGAGAGGGGGAGAGGGGCAGATGGGGAGAGGGGCAGATGGGGAGGGGGAGAGGGGCAGATGGAGAGGGGGAGAGGGGCAGATGGGGAGGGGGAGAGGGGGAGAGAGGGGGAGAGGGGCAGATGGGGAGGGAGAGGGGGGCAGATGGGGAGGGAGAGGGGGGCAGATGGGGAGGGGGAGGGGGGCAGATGGGGAGGGAGAGGGGGGCAGATGGGGAGGGAGAGGGGGGCAGATGGGGAGGGGGAGAGGAGCAGATGGGGAGGGGGAGAGGAGCAGATGGGGAGGGGGAGGGGCAGATGGGGAGGGGGAGGGGCAGATGGGGAGGGGGAGGGGCAGATGGGGAGGGGGAGAGGGGCGGAGGGGAAGGGGGAGTGGGGCGGGGAGCAGAGAGGGGGGAGGGGCGGAGTGGGACAGAGAGGGAAGGGAGAGGGGCAGGTGGGGAGGATGAGAGGGGTAGGTGGGGAGGATGAGAGGGGCAGGTGGGGAGGATGAAAGGGGCATAGGGGGAGGAGGATGGTGAGATTGTTGAGAAAGATGAAGTGGTGGGAGAGAAAAAGAGGAGAGACTAGGAGAGAGGAAGATAAGTTTAGCCCCGACGACGACAGGAGCACCAAAGCATGAAGATGGTGCTGTTACCTAATAAGGGGAAAGGGATACAAAAAAGGGAGCGAGGGAGTAGGGAGCAACAGCAAGGAAGGCGCCTGCCTACCTGCGATGGAGGACGGGCACTCGATGTGCCAACACTAATCCTCGAGCCTGCTGCAGGTCCTCCTCGAGGGCGGGTTCTCCCTCCACCCCGTCCGCCCTTCCAATCTAGCAGTGTGCCGACGGCACGGCTCGAGAGCGTTTCCTGAAGCAAAGGTCAGAGCGCCGCAGCCAGAGCTCGATCCAACTGAAGAAGAACCGATCGGGTATGGACATGCTGCCAGTGGCATGGGGATGGCAAGGACGTGGCGGGTGAAGGGCCAGGACGAGGGAGGGGATAAAAATGACGAGGACGATGCGCGAGGCGGACAAGGTGGAAGAGGACGACGAGGACGAAAAGCGAAAGAAGTGGAGGCTCGAAAGAATACGAAAAGAGGTGGGAAAGACTGGTCAAGGGGGATGAGATCAGGCGGGCTAAAGATCGCTGGGCGGCCGCGGGTGTACAAGTATTCAAGTCTCCCGCAGGACTTAGGAACAAGCATCGGCGGATTATACCATCAACACAAAATGTTCTGGGTTCTAAACACTTATCAGAACGAGAGGCGTTGCAGGGTGCATCTTACCCATGGGGAGACAGAGACTGGACCACCAAGCTTCAGTTCTGCTGCTGCTCCTGCACGAGACCCTGCTAGAGGGACGGCAGAGCGGCGACGTGGACGACAGACCCTGATGTGCACCACCAGCATCCCCGAGAATCCTCGACATTTATTCATTGATCAGGTTACCACGCCATGGCAGAGCCAGCTAGGCGGGACGGAGACACCATTACAACCCCTTAACGAGGCTCTCCGTCACCAGAACGACCAATTGTCTACAGTTCGAAGTCTTGATGCCTCTCGACTGATGCGCCGGGGTCCTCTCGAGTCAACCCAGAGCGCCCCGCCCCGCCAACTGACGCCGGCAGCTCGACGCGCTGTGCTGCTGCTGTTGCAAGACAGCTGCAACGGCTTCCTAGTTGCTTTGATAGAGCACATGCCATTTGGCGCAATAATACTTAAAATATTTTCAATAACTATAATTACTAAAATATTGTGGTTCGCCTTCTCATAATAGCGATGGGAAGAAAATGCCTTAGCTGGTTGGCTGCCTGACTGACTGTGTGACCGATTGAACTGCCGCATATCCTAGTGCCCTAACTTTCTGGAATACATGGAGCTTGACATTATAAAATAAAACTCAATTTGCTACAATATAACCCCGTATCAAACTCCCACACACGAACTTCTCAAAGGCATTCAGATCGACAATCTCGAAAACCACCCCGATCCCACCATTCTGAGGAAGATATGACAAGTTTCACCGCCACCGACGCGATTAGACCCAATGCGTCCCTCCCCACCTCCATCCGGCTCCCTCCCCAGCAGGATAAGCCAAGTCGATGAAGACCTGTGGTCCTTCCTTAACCACGGTCTCCTCCGGGTGATGTGGGACCTATGTACTTCACGTGGCATATCCCACTTGACCGGGGGTAGGGGGACGGCATGCCCCACTTCAAGATTTTCGGGTTGGGGGGGGGTTAATTTCATACATGGAAATCTATCCCAAAAACCTCTTCAGTTTATCCCCGAGCAAATGATGCTACACACCTGCGAAGAAAAGTAGACGAGTCTCCGTACAACTGCACGTGCTGTGACCTTGCAGACAAAGTCGCCTGCAACCATGCACACACACCACTGCACCACTAAGTCGACTTTGTGTGTGTGTGTGTGTGTGTGTGTGTGTGTGTGTGTGTGTGTGTGTGTGTGTGTGTGTGTGTGTGTGTGTGTGTTTCATGTGTGCGTGCGGGCGCATCAGCAAGCGAAAGAGGAGAGTCGAGGGCTGAAGTGACTCCGCGAGCAGGGTTCGAGAAGCTGTCAGCAGCCGTTGGAATCCACAAGCAAGAAGGTGGCGGGCCCACCACTACCACAACCACCACAGGGTCGAGAACAAGTTAACGGGGCCGTAAAGCAAGATGTATGGATCGTTGAGAGATATGGAGGAAGCGGGGGTATGGAGAAATGGGGAGGGGGAAGGAGGAGAGCTCCTGAGATGGCGGCGGGAGACGGGGTGCTCTGACGTATGGTAACAGATGGAAGGTCCCGAGGGCCAATTTCTGTGACATAACTGGAATCAAAGCCAGACCTTTGTTTTCCAGCACTTTGATGACCTCTTATGCAATTAAGAATAAGTAGAAGAGGAAGAGGAGGAAAAAGAACAAGAAAAAGAGGAATACGAGAGAGAGGAAGAACAAGAAGACAACAGAAACCAAATAAAACGTGTTCAGCTTATAAAGAAAGGATCATGCCATCAAAGACCTCATATCCAAGTCATTACTAAGGCGTTTTTTTCCTCTATGCGTACAGCATACAATACCAACAGCGACACTCCAACTGCCAGTAGCCGAGTCTGACAGTTCTCGAACACTTGTTCGAATACATTCCTGAGAGATGATGTCACGACGATTGCGCGTCCAACTACGTAAGGTGTGGCCCAGAGCAGAGGTTCAAGATGTCACCAATGTGGGAAACTGACTGAAAATTAGTCTGTTGGTCTCTCCACTCCCTATTGGATCAATTCGTTTTCCCCGAGATATACCGAAGCAATCAGCCAACGAAAATTGAAGTTTTGAATTTGGAGTGGTGTCGACAACGCACTTCTGAACTATTCTAACGGAAGGACTAAGTCAGGCATGCGAGTGAGTGAGTGAGAGATAGAGATAGAGAGAGAGAGCTCGTGGGAACTTGCGAAGTCGTGGAAAGGGAGGGAAGGAAAGAGGGAATGGAAGATGGAAGGCGGACAGGATGGAGAAACACCTTCTGGAAGCACTCGTCATTTCAAGGATTAACTAGACGACGGCTAAAAGGACGAGGATAGACCGGGGACGGAGGGGGGTCCACTGCACGAGGAGCAGACACCAAAGGTTCTATGGCCCCCCCCACCCCCAACTTCTTTTCATAATTCTAACCCTTCAGTGCCACATTCCCTGAAGTTCTAGCACTGACAACACTTCCACCACAACCACGAACACCACGATCCACGCCCACCCGAGTCTTCCCTTTCGACCTTAGGTAAATGTATGGGTTGTGTTTAAGCAAACACTAGCCTCTTTGAAGTTAAGTCTGCATCAATATCTGGTTCCCTCCCCTACCCCAATTACCACATCAAAACTCACCGTGCCACAGTGTTAAAATAATCCAATCATCCTTACGGGAAGACCAAACTTTTCTCGTTTGTAAATGCTATTACACCACCACCACTTACACTGTTGTACATCTTCCAACAACTAGACCTCTCGCGTCTACTACTACAACACAAGCGAAGGAACGAGATTCAAGGCACGTCCTCTCCCACACAGGAACGCCCTCCTTCTCCTCCCCTCCCCTCTCCCTGCCTGCCGGCCGGCCGCGGTGCTCGGGGCAAAGAAGGCAAACTGCTCCAGCGAGGAGTCGGCTGCTGTAGAGACGCCCGCCCCCATCCCCCCCCCCCGGACATCTCTATAACAACGGAATCCGCCCACGGCATTCCAGCCTCTGTAGAGCTGCAATTCAAGCCCATCGGGGAGCCAACATCCGCGTTACGACGGCCTCAGGACCTACAGCTACAGGCTCTCACTTCGGCCACCACGGCTGCTGACCGTCGCGGCGGCACCCAAAACGGGTTGGTTTCCGGGTGCAGTGCCTGAAAACCCCCGGACCCAAGAGCCCGGACGCGGGTCTCGCCTCGGCCTCAGGAAGGACCTGGCCGTAAAAAACCGGCGACGAAGCCACCCGCCCACCCCCGGCCCCCTAAGCCAAGCTTTGTATAATGCAAAAGGGGCCCAAAAGCAGCATGGCCCTCCAACTGCGCTAATTACAACACACACTAAGCTCTCCGCTCCTTACTTCACTTCGCGCGATTTACATGTCCGTACGTGTGCGCATATACATGGCTGCATACAACTGTTTTATGGGAGAAGAAATATAGCGTCTAGGGAAAGGAGCAGGGCAAGGGAGGGAACAAGGGGGTGCGGGGTGGAAGGAGCATAAACAAGGAGGAGGAAGAGGAGAAGGAAGACGAGGAAGAAAAGAGAAGGAAGAAGAAGGGGAGAAGAAGGAAGAAGAGGAAGAAGAGATGGAAGAGGAGAAGGAAGAGAAGAAAGGAGGAGAAGGAAAGTGGAGGAGAAGGAAAGAGGAAGAGAAAAAGGAAGAAGCGAAGAAAAATGAAAAAGAGGAAGAGATGGAAGATGAGGAAGTGGAGGAGGAAGGAGGAGGAAAATGGTGAGCGATGCATGAAAGAATGGGCGGAAGTGGAAGAAACAGGAAGGCACATGAAGTTTTCGAAAATATGACAGATAATACAAAAGTGAAGGAGGATGCGATGGACGAGAAAATTCTCTGTAACAATTTTCCTTTCCTTTTGGGAGCGGAGGAATATCACCGAGATGGTATGTGGATACACCTTTTCTTCGGTAAATTATATATTTGTTTTACACTGTCAGCACTCGTGTCAGTATAAGAATATTACAACTGTCTTCAATCTTTGGAATCCGAATGTGCATTTACAAACAATACACACGCGCGCAAGAGAGCCTCGCATATGTCCATTCAGAAGAACCAGCACACTTGTTATTCCAATGTGGAGAACGAGATGTACTAAAATTACACACACACACACATACATATATATTATATATATATATATATATATACTAATCACAAAGAACCCACAGTCGGAATAAAAGGAAAATTTAGAAGAATGTGTAACTTCTATATTTCGGCTAATAGCTATAGCCCTCTTCAGGAAAGGGTAGCTATTAGCCGAAATATAGAAGTTACACATTCTTTAATATATATATATATATATTAAAGAATGTGTAACTATATATATATATATATATATATATATATATATATATATATATATATTACACACACACACTTTTTTTTATCTTCCATGGCAACAAGATTAGAGCCACACCATGGCTGCGAGGACCGTGGTTAAAGCTGACGAAAGCGGGGCAATGAAAGGTCATCAATCTCCTCGCCATACTGAGAGTTTCAGTTTCCTGAAGCAAACCTAAGCGAAGCAAAGTGAACCGAATTACCAGTTGTTGGCAAGGGCTGAAATGCTGCTTTGATTAACTGTAAATTGTTGCTTCTTTTTAATACTGGTTGCCTACATTATATATTACAATCATCTCTTGGTCAAGCATCCCAATTCAGGCCTATTTTCGACCATACCACGTGCAGGATGGCAGGCAATTCTTTGCCAACATTGTGGAGTTTAACAGGACTTTTGAAAACATGGTTTATAGACCTAGACCCATTCTATTCAAGTCTTCGGTAAAGTTGAGTCATATTCCGTTGCTCTTAATTTGAGCTAAATGTCCCAAAGAAAAGGGTGAGGGGGAGAGGGCGAGGAGGAGGGAAAGAAGGAAGAGAGGGGGAGAGAAGGAAGAAGAGGGGGAGAGAAGGAAGAAGAGGGAGAGAGAAGGAAGAAGAGGGAGAGAGAGGGATCCTTCCATGTCGTCAAAGTCTTGTGACCACGACATTGCGTCATGTCGTCTCTCTCTTCTCGTGTGATGGACAATGGCGCTCATCTTTTAACGGCTGTCATTCTCGCAGCCGATGTTCCCTGAATATACCCCGAGGTGCAAAAGGGAGCTGTGGGTTATCAGGTGTTCCGTGTGGAAGAGTGATGAACAAATTAATTACAAGAAAATGCAAGTCATTCGTGATTAATTTTCATCTTCATATATTTTTCGTTCAGTCAGCATCTTGAAAAACCCGATTTATTTGCACCATTTATCAGAAAAATATACATTTGCCTTGTCAGTTTGCTTAAGAAAAATTAATATATTTGATGAAACTGTGATAAATATCTTTAAAACTAATTGTGTGTGTATGTATGTGTGTGTGTGCGCGCGCGTGTGGTGTGCGTGTGGTGTTTGTGCGCGCGTGGTGTGTGTGTGCGTGCGTGGTGTGTGCGTGGTGTGTGTGCGCGTGCGTGGTGTGTGCGCGCGTGCGTGGTGTGCGCGCGTGCGGTGTGCGTGTGTGTGTGTATTCACCTCGGATCTGCTGCAGCCTCTTTTCGAGACAGCCAGACACCACCCTACGGCAGTGAGCTCAGAGCTCATTATTAGCAGATCTCTCTCTCTCTCTGTGTGTGTGTGGGGCCCCCCCCCCACACACACAAGGCGTGCAATTCATTTCAAGGGCTCTGCAAGGAAGAAAACGGTAGGAACGTTGACAACCAAAGCAAAAGCTTCACTGCCCCCCCCCCCCGACACGGTCACACTTCAAACTACCAGTTCTGGACCACTTGTAACCACCAACCAAATATATTTATGTACGTGTGCGTGTGTGTACACACACGTTATATATATTCACTTAATATATATATGCATATAATATATACGCATTATATATATATATATATAAAATACACACGTACATACATATATACATATACTATATTACACATATTATATAAACATTTACATATACATATATACATAATATATACACACACAGATGTATACATATATTTACATTATATATACATATATATATACACGCATATATATAATGTATATATACACAACATATACATAGGGTATATATAAATTATACATACATATACAGGTATATATATATATATATACATTTATATATAACATGCATATAGTATATACGCATTATATATATATATATATATATATATATATATATATATATATATATATATATATATATATAATATATATTGGGGGATGGGGGTAGTAATGGTCGTTTGTCTGTGTGAATGGAACCTTAACCATCCTTGCCTACATTTTCAGTCTCCACTTCTTTCACATGTACACCCATTCCCGGACACCTATCCATCCACCCTCTACACCTGCATCGGACTACTTTCACAATGGAGTCTTGTCGACAACACAACTGAAGTTTTTTTTTCCTTCGATACTTACAAAAGACATTACCCTCCTCTTCATTACCATGGTTCACTATCGTCATTCCCGTGCGGTAAGCAACATATCCAGTTTAGGATGTCTACGGGGAAGTCTCCCAGAACGGTGTTTAGTTCGATCGAGACCCCCACTTTGGATGCGAACTCATCCTCACGCAAACTTACTCGAGTCTACCCATGTGGTGCTTGATTGCCACATCTTGGAAACACGCGCACACGTGTACACATGGGCACTGAAGCCATATCCAAAAAAATGCGGCCACTCTTTCCCAATAAGGGGCGTCGGACCCTTCACAGTGGAGCCAGGACCCCCTCCTCCTCCTCCTCCTCCCAAACGTCCTCCGTAACACGATGATTTAGTCGCAGCAATAAAGCCCACGGATGCGTGGCGCCCTTCTCCACTCGAACAATTCTTCTCCATTTTCCTTTTTTCCTTTTTTCATTAATGGGAATTCCATGACAGACAAACCTCGCATCGTTATCCTACGGTATTATACATAAATTTATTTTGTGGCCAATATCAGAAGATCATAATCGGATGATATGACATTATTCGAACACGTTTCTACAAAGATTAAAGACCTTTCGATCGATCGTGTCCATGAGCCAGAGGCCATCCCTCGATTTTTTTTTCAAAGTCACCTGGTAAGCGAGTGACGTCACCATTCTATGAAAAGTGAGGCATGTTACTTAAGTAAACAACCACCACCACCACCACCTCTTCGGCCAAGTTTGGTCGCATCGGCGTCTTCTCGCTCCCATCTCTCTTGCTACAGCTCTCATGAGTCATATGCAGAGACGCAGAGACAGCTTCTGGGCAAGTCTTCTTCCTCCTCCTCCTACTACCACCACCACAACTACTATATTACAACTGCTGCGCCTGATGCTTCAATGCCTACTACTACTACCCCACCACAACAACTGCGGTTACCGCAATGCTGGAGAAAGAGAGAAAACTCGTCTCGCCTCACCCTTGCAGTCGTGCACCATCCAGACGGCCCTGCTACGGAAACCCCAGCTGCTGCCGTTTCAACAAAGGACAGTTTGAATTTCCACCCTCTAATTCTGGCTGCTGCAGCTAGACTAGTTTATCAAGATGCATTTCTTCCCGTAGACCCCAAGTCCCCGAACAATATTTGAGTGGCACCGTGGCACGACCAGTCGCCAAAGTTACGATACAAATGTTCAATCTGAACGCGGCATCTGCCATTACATTTGGGGTCAAATCAGATTCTGACCCCTGACCTGAACGGGATGTTAATGGACCAAGACCAACTCCAGACCGAGAACCATGATAAGTCGCACATGGCTTTTCACAAGCCTGTCCTGAGTTGGGTTAAAACTGCGACGAAATTCTTCTCGAGGGCATCTGACGTTTCCGGAAAAAGCTTCTGACTAACGACTACAACAATTTCGCTCAGTTCGTACCAAGGTTCTGATCGACTACAAGGAATCTGACTGCGAAGAACAGACAAGAAAAGGGGGGAAGGAACAAAAGGAAGAAAAAAATTAAGAAAAAGGGGGGGAAATGGTACTCCTAAGACAAAAATCAACTTAGAGAATGGAAAGTAGAAAGGCCTATCAACCACGCACGCTGTCCCACCGTTCCAAAGCGTCCACAAGGGAAATGGGAAGAGGCGGGGCGGGCCGAGGCAAAGCATAAATTTGGTTTTGAAGACGATTATTCTTGGTATTGTGTAGATGAACGATGGAAAAGGTACGTAGAACGCGCTAAAGAGGAGGCGAACAGCGGTGGTAGTGGTGACAGAAAGGAACGATAAAGGGAGATCCAAAAGAAAGATCCAGATAAGGAGAGCAAAAAGAGATGAAGATTAGATCAGAATAAAAGATTAGGAAGAGAACTAAAACTATTACAAGGATGGAGGAATGGAATACCAGGAGGAAGATGAGGAGGAGGAGGAGGGAGGAGGGAGGAATGTCACAGGCAGAGTTGGTTTGCAACGGTCCACCGATCTAATTCGTTCGAAAACCCTGAAATTAGGGCGATTAGGTCAACGGTGACCCAAGCTAATTCGACCCAACTTCGGGGCGGTTAACTTGGCTGAATGAACGATGAAGTAGGAGGTGGTAGGGAGAAGAGGAGGGAGGGGACTGTGTCCTCTTAAGCGGCTCTTGCCTATTGCCCTCGACAACCTTACCCTCGAGAACCTTCTCGTGCCACCGTCCAATACTCGACCATCCGTCTTTCTTCCCGTATTCCCTTGAATTGCCTCTCCTATTCCCCATTCCACTATTCTTCCTCTTACCTCAACTCCTCGGCCAATTCCAACACTGCGCAATCCATTCCCATTCCTACGACCAATAAATTCTCCGCGACCCTCCCTGAGGTTAAGACTGAAAAGTCAAGGAGGGGGGATTGGGAGACTGAGGAGAGGGACTGGAGGAGAGAGCAACGAAAGCTCCGAACTCCTCTGCCAACCTATCGAACTCGACTCAGGTTCGTCTGGAAGATGCCCAAGAGGACGGTGATGTGTGTGTGTGTGTGTGTGTGTGTGGAGGGGGGGGGGTTCAGTAGCGTTCGAGGATCTGTTGCCGGGGTGCGAAGGTGGAATTGAAGTCCACGTGTCACACCAGATCGAGTAAAGACAACGGGGCGATGGGTGAAAGCGCACGAGTTCGGGGGTGGATTGGTGGGATTCGGATAGTTCACTCCTCCCGCACAAGGGTCAAACTTCATAACCAAATTCCATTTTTTTAGGGAGGGGATGAAAAGGTTCAAGGTTCGGTAGATCGCGAGCACCGCCCGTTCAAGACAGTTCCCGGGCCGACGGTGATGGTCAGGAAGAACCGGAGGGATCGACAGAACTGGAGGGGCAATCCGGTGAACGAAACGTGGATTCTTCGATTCAGTTCCTTTCGTCCTTAAGCACGAGTCCCAGTCCCCCTCCTCCCCAAGTTCATCCTTGAATCTATCAGAAAAAAAATGGGGGGGGGGGGGAACGGGAGTTTGTCCTGACGTTCAGCCACCTCCCCTTTCCTGTTGTTGTTACCACAATTACCCTCATTGCCACACAACCGACAGCACCGCCACCCTTTTATCTCTCCCCCCTCCATACCGCCGTCACCAACATTGCACGGCGATGCGGCTGCAATGAACTACTCTTCATCGTTTTTCTTTTTAGTTCCCGGGAGGCGATCCTGCAGTCGCAAGTACCCGTGCAATCTTCAAGTGAAATTGACCGCATCAGCGTCTTCCTTCTGGGGAAAGGAAGTGGGCGGAACGGGGAGACAGGGGAGGGACATGTAGATGTGGGTTGGGGGGGGGTAATAAACTGATGTGACTTTTGTCACAAAGGTGAGGGGGGTCGTCCTTCACCCTTGGTCACGCTTCCTTCTTTGCGAGTCGTTCATTAACCACCTCCTTTACAGGGTTGTGCTTTTCCAACTCCACCTGTAGGCGGGTGATTTTAATCACGTCCGTGGCATCCGGTAACTACACCTGGACCACCCACGGACCAGAATCTTCTCAAGTCTCGCATACGCCTCACCCTCCCTCCAGCCCTGACCACCACCACCTCTGCCAACTCCGCCCACCCTTCTACAGCACGTACGCATCTTCCCCACGCCATCCTAACCTCCGTCTTAATAGGAATTGTAGGAAGCTCGACCAATTTTCCGCGCACTCTGGCTCGGCTCGTCGGCGCGCCATTTTCAAACAGGAGTAGCACTTCCTCTTCCCTTCCACATTAACGGACATTGCGCCACACCGGCATTCCGCTCGGCGAACAGCAGCCGTCCGTATAGGAAGGTTAGCTCCAGCGACACTCCACTCCCACCCAAGCTATCTTGACATAGTTTTATACATGTATCCTTTCGTTTCACCTCACCTAGCACCCTCAAGTACCAGTCATCGTCGTCCTTTGAAGCCTTGAAGAAATGGGCGAGTTACCGACTCCAGAGAGACTGCCTCAGGGGAGTGTAGACCCGAGCCGAGCTGACCTAGCAACAACGACGTCGCAGGGTTCCACGCGGAGGGATCAACCTAAACTACTCTGCACTTCTTGTGATAAGCGAAAAGGAATGCCCTCACCTAGACTCTATGCACACCTAATGTCGGTCAATTCGTTCTTCTGGCAGTATTCTGTAAATTCATTTTCATTGCAATCATATCCACGCAGCCAGTGATGTAGCACACTGATTTACGCAATATTGTAAAACGAGCTATACACAGATCGCGCGCACGCGCGTGTATGTGTGCGTACATGTACGTGTGTATACGTGAGAGCCGGCGTCTGCGTAAGCACCGGCGTCTTCAGTTAGCAAGATGTGTTGCAATGATACCTGCATTTATAACAGTATGTGCATTGCCTTTTGGGTCAAACTGGCGGCGCTAAATGCGCACGCCGGGCGAGGCTGGGCTCCATGAAGCCCTGTGCGCTACAGGAGTTATCCAAGGCCTGAAGTCAGAAGCTCATCCCGGCACGGTTAATTCAGAGGCAATTTCTGCGGTCAATTCTACCGGCTAATTTCCTCAGACATTCTACGAGCAATTTACTCAGAGTTGCAAATATCACGGATGATTTCTGTGGGAGTAATTATCCACGTGGATGCACCTTCTGCACTGCAGTGGTGCACTGTAATGAACTTGGCCGAAAGTCTTGGCAAGGCGAGGGAGGAAAAGTTCACCCTAGCCAGTTACATCGCTGAAAAAATTCTTTGTTCAATCAATAAATCATATTTTATTTTTTTCCAGTGGCGCAGTCCCAGTCCTGTCCATCAAATGGTTGGCAAACTACTTCTACAACAACCGTTACCTGTAGTCTATTATCGGTTCCAGACAACTTTCTGGTCATTCTTCATGCTGGTGAGGAAAACTTGTACCAAGGACCAACTTCAAACAGACTCCTGAAGCGGTCGACGAGTAAATACTGTGCGTCTGCACAAGTCAATCAGTTCTATGGTCATTAGGTTGTTTAAGGCCTGTATCGGCAATTCCAAATATACTCTCGGAGGTTCGAGTATCGGACTTGCACAAGTCGAACCACAACCCTTTCCCATACAACACGGGAACACACGAATGCTCGCACTGTATTACGAAATAACATCAATGTTTCAAAACATTATCGGTCAACACAAACCACCCATACATTAACAAATAAACATCAACCAACGCTGCCTCCACCGTCCTGGAGCATCCGACCCCCCACCCCAACGTCCCAACCGCCAAAACTTCAAATACAATCGATCACAAACCACTTCCAGTGCACGCCGACCCTTCCCCCACCCAGTCCAACCTCTCATTTAAAAGCTCCAATCCCAATTACCTCCTCCTTGCCCAGGCAAGCATCCGTGACCTCTCCCCCTCGGCAGCTCCCAGCTCACCTCCCACCAACGAACGTTTCCCAGCAGCCCAGTAAGGTTGTAATAAACAATCCCGACAGACCCATCGGCGAAGACGTAGATACAGACGAACAACCTATGCGCACACACCAAGGAGGGTGTCTCCCCTATCCCTTCCGAGTTTCCAGCACAACTGTTTTCAGCCCTTTTGAAACAAGAAAAGGTCGCAATATTTCAACTAATTCACATAAACCTGAACCCATGACGTCATTCCTCACCACGGACACCCCTCGCTCCCCACCCCCAGTCATTTTACATCAATGACCATTCCTGTGCCAGGTTCTCTTCCCTTCTCTCGAAGCTTTCCCTCTTCTGAAGTCTTAACGGGGTACTTGTACCCACCCATCCCCTCTTCATAACTTCTCGTATGTTCCCCCCTCGTCTCTCTGCCTTCCCCGTCCTCTTCGCCCTCTCCTAATATACACCTCAATCCTCCCTCATTTCCCACGGGGGGAGACACAAGAGGACAGAATGAACGCAGGGGCCGGGGGTGGAGAAGGGAGGGGTCGGGGGATGCCTGGACGGGAAGATGTACGACCGAGATCAGGACGAGATGAACAGAAATTAGAGTGGAAGAGAGGAGAGGGAATGGGAATGAGCGTTAGGGCTTGGATACTAACTGAAGAATCGAAGAATGACTGACTGACGCAGAAGGGACAGGGACAGACACCCAAGAAAGAAACGGAAAGATCATGAAAATACTGGGAAGGTGACAAGATGGCTACAGTGAAAATAAACAATTAAATAAGCAAACAAGATCAAATGCCTGGGAGGAAACTGCGGGAGAGGGGGAGGAGACATGTTGCCACCGTATCACTACTGCCCTCTTCATTTAACTGTCCTTCATCCTCATCCTCTTCCTCATCCTCTTCCTCCCCCTCTCCCTCCACCTCCATCTCCGTCTTATGGAACAAGTCCAGCTCCCTCCACAACCACCCGGAATTCAACCTCTTCTTCCCCAATTATCAGTGTCTTATTACCGTCGTCAGCTTTAAATACTTCACCCTCCCCTTATCCTCCTCCTCCTTCCTACAACGGTCTACCGAAATTATTTCTTTCTAGTTCTCCGAATTTCACCCCCCCACCTACCCCTCCTATTATTCTCCCTACTCGCATCTCCCTCACCCTCCTTCGTCAGACATTGTCATCGTCGCCTCCATCCACTCTCCTCCTTTCCCTCCACGCCGTCTCCAACTCCTGACCTTCCTTCCTTCTCCTTCTCTTTGGTCTTCCTCGCAACACCAATCTTTCCCAACTTCCGATTTTTTTCTCTTTCGTCTTTGTTTTAGCCATTCCAGCTTCCATTTTCTTGCAAGAACCTCGACTTTTTTCTCTCCTCCTCCTCCTCTCGAGCGCTTCAAACGCGCTGTAATCGGCCTCGAGCAATCGAGGGCGATTAAAGTATCACGCAAGGGGCTGACGGGGCGGCTGACGAGGAGGTGGGGGGATGGAAGGAGGCTGACAGAAGTGGATGGCGGGGCGAGGGTAAGAAGGCGAAGACACCAGAGACGATTTCCAAACTGCAGATGAGGCTGCCATGACATCCACCTAATCACAAACACCCGTTCGTCGTTTCACCTACACCAATTTCATCCCAAAGGGTGACAAGCCTGGCCCAGGTCACCCTATCATGACCCAACCTAAGGGGGCCGAGAGAGAACGCGGAATACCGAAGTGGAGAAAGACCTGCGTCAAAAAGCAAATCTCGACGCCACCGAGCATGAAGACTCATGCACCGTTGACGTCACAACGTCACGGCGTGCAAGAAATTGGGGGAGGAGGAGGAGGAGGAGGAATAGCGAGTGGCTGCTGGTAAGATGAAGAAGGCAGAAACACGTAAATGAAAGTGGCGACGACGCGGCCGTGTCGGGATGAAGTCACGGTTGGACTCTTCGATAGGAGGAACAGCGAGGGTCGTCAACAGCAGCAGGAATGAACGGCTTTAAGGCAATGGCGAAGATCGGTGAGAAAAGGCCGAGGAATCTTGCATTAAGTGGTGTGGATGGGAGGAAAGGAACAAGATCTACGGAGATGGGACAAAGCACAAGGGAGTTAGGGAAGGAGGCGGCGCCTGGATGCAGGAGATTATTTGACAAATACATAACTGAAAAGGGAGAGGACAGGAGAAGGAGAACTAGATGAAACGACCGAGTAGGAAGCGCGAAATGTGGAGGGAGAGCCAGGCCAAACACAAACTTCAAATCCCCGACAGCCTCCATCATTACATACACGTCCCCCCATCCACTCAGCCGTATACACCAACACCAATCTAAAATCTATTTGGCCGGCGAGATACAAAAATTTCATTCCTTATCCTCCATTTCAATTTCCTTGAACCATTTCCCAGCCGTATTACCATCATCATGTAAAGCACGAGCAGCAATCCCCATCGTCCACACTGCTTTCATTCAGCCCCATGGGACCTCACCTTTAATCCATAATCACAACCTCCTCCCCTCGATCTTATCCGAACTTAGTTCCCAGTCATGTATGTCCTTTAGCCAACATGTTGGCCTCCCATGCCTCCCTCGTTATTCTACTCGCCGCCGTCCCCGTCCCCGTCGCCAGGGCCACGAACAGGTCCCCCCCCCAACCCCGGCGGCGTCTCGCACGGGCGACCTTACAACAACCCGAACCCCGCGGGACAACAAACACGACCGACTTCGAGCGGCTCCAAACTCGCTCCTCCTGGCTGGCTGGCACTGTTTGGCACAACAGTAGCAGTGCCAACAGCCGCAGCACTTCAATCAGACCCACCAACCTCGTCACCTGTCCACATCCCGTTCGCTCTCTGCACAAAGCTCCTTTCCTGAAACTTAAATTTTTGTTTTCCACACTTTTCCCCTTACCTTCCCGTACGCACACAATGTCTTCCCTGACTCACAGCGATCACTTCTTCCCCCGTAAGATACTCCATCCACTCTGGCCCTCCTCTTGAAGATGCCCGACTGTGGCGTCTCCTGCCCTTTCCATAGCTACACACACACACACTCCTATCTTCACTGCCATCCACCTACCACTTCAGTGAATCCTTTTCCCCCTTACGTCTTCCAGATTCCAATTCCAGCCCTCGCCTCTCCTCCTCTGCCCTCCCCTCCCTCAGCCCTTCTTCGAACCAGGTGTTGAACAGATGGTCCCATACAAATTACAGGCAGCAGACCCCAGCTTGACATCTTCTCCCGCTTCCCAACTCCCATTCCAACTCCTTTCCTTTTTTTTGTTCTTATTCTAACCCACCTACCTCCGGCACGTTTCCTTTCCCTCCCAAGCCTCCTCCTCCTTCTCCCACTTGGTCCTTCATCCTGTGAGAATGGTGCCCCTTTCTCCTCGTATGACTTCCGGTTTAGGAGTCGTACTGCCCCCCCCCCCAGATGATCGTCCGAAGTCGGACGCCACATCTCGAACTCACCCCGAAGTTCGAGCTCACTGAGATTCGCGATGGATTTAAACTGCCGAGTCAAGATCCCTCATGGTCCCTCTCCCTTACTCCCTCGCTCCCCAACGCCGCCGCTGCTAGTGACTGCCGTCGGGATAACAGACGACCTCCAACAGCTTTGCTCCTGCTGGGGTTGCTCGAGTGATGGTGTGTCACGTTTTCTTCCCTGTTAACAAGACCTATTCGCGTCTCTTGAGGGTAAAACTAAGTAATGCTATGCAAAGCCAAGCGGCCTGCTCTCATCAGGACAGCCTGACTTGTTTACTCCTCTAGGACGCGTGGGCGTGTGCCCACACTCCGTCCTCGTATATTTCTTTTAGCAGGGATTCCATTTTGTTCCAAAACTTGCCAAGGCCAATGTCCAGAATAAAAAATGTGTCTCAGGAATGAACACAAGCAAGGGTGAACAACCACACAAGAGACTACGAGAAACCCCCATCATCAAGAAACTGCTCCCAAGTTTTAGACGATCAGAAAAAAGATGCAAAATACCCTCTGCAGGTGGTGTTGATTACATTGCTGCTGCTGCTGCTCCTCTAATCAGCTCGCTGCTCCAAGTCGTGGGGCAACTCTTCGCTCTTCATTAAGCTTCAGGTCAACATCACAAGACTGGTTAAAACCATCCTGAAGACCTGAACACTAAAACACGCAAGTGGAAAATAAGCTTGGAGGTTTGGCAAGGTATTAAAAAGAATAAAATCAGAAAACTTGCTTAAGATAAATATATTTATCTTAAGCAAGGAGGAATACAGGTAGCCACTCCCACCACGTTTGGCGAAAACATTGCGAGGTTTAAACCTCCGCCTGTGGCAGGAGTGGACAAAGATGACGACAACCGAGGTGGTGGTGGTGTGTGTGTGTGTGTGGTCCCAAGTAAAGGGGGGTAGGCGGTTGGTGGGAGGAGTAGGGGGGGGAGAAGATGAAGCCTTGGAGAGGAGAGATAGAAAAGGACAGAATAAGGTCAAAACGAAGGCAACAGAGGGTAAGGTGAAAAGAAAAGGTGAACAGGTCGATGAAAAAAAGTAGTCTAAGGGGAATGGGAGATCGTGGTATGGGTGAACGGCTCGAGGGAGAGAGATAGAGAGAGGAGAGAGAGAGAGAGAGGAGAGAGAGAGAGAGAGAGGAGAGAGAGAGAGAGAGAGGAGAGAGAGAGAGAGAGGAGAGAGAGAGGAGAGAGAGAGAGAGAGAGAGAGAGAGAGAGAGAGAGAGAGGAGAGAGAGAGAGGAGAGAGAGAGGAGAGAGAGAGAGAGGAGAGAGAGAGAGAGAGAGAGAGAGAGAGAGAGAGAGAGAGAGAGAGAGGAGAGAGAGAGAGAGAGAGAGAGAGAGAGAGAGAGAGAGAGAGGAGAGAGAGAGAGAGAGAGAGAGCAAAATCCTCGACCCTCCATTTTGAAGTGGATGAGGAAAGACTATGATCCAGTGATCAAGGTCTTGGTGGCCCTGTCGAAGTCCGTGCACGCACGCACGCACACTTTTGACAAATGTCCCCATTCTGACACTTGTTAGTGCAGGTGGTGCCAAGTCTACGAGGACATAAGCGCTGGTGAATTATCAGCAGCAAAATACAAATGCTGATACTGAAAATCATCGCACCTGCCCACCACCACCCAACGCCAACGGCCTAACACGCCCTCCGGGAGGGGAGGGGGAGGTTTGAGGGGGGCAGGGGAGGAGAGGGGAGGGGAGGGAGAGGTTTTAGGACTGGCTTAGATGAAAGATTATTATATATATATATACATATATATACATATACATACACACACACACACTGTGTGCGTGCGCGCGCGCAAGCGAGAGAGAGAAGTGGCAGCCATGGCACGAGAGGGCGAAAGATGGGACTGGAGAGGAGGCAGATCAGTAGCAAGTGGATGGAGGGAAATGAAGACCCAAGGAGGACGAAGTTGATTTCCATGGTCGCCGCCGTCGCATCTCAACCAATACCATTTGTTTCGAGGTTCTTCGGGACGAGGACGAGGGCAAGGACGAGGCAGAGCTCCTAAATAGTCTTGCGGCGACTTTCCCCAATCAATACTGATCAAGGATGCCTCGCATGGAAAATCCATCACTGTCGGGCCTTTTCAGGCGCCACATACATCATATCCCCCATTCACCTCCTCCAGTTTCTTAACATCATCCTCACTCAAAACCTCCTCTCCTCTCCTCTCCGTACCCTGGATTCTTGTGATGCTATGACTTCTCCCTCTCCCCAAACTCCCCTCGCCCACCTCTCTCCTAACCCCACTCCCTGTCTCTCTCTTCTTCCGTGTCTGTAAACCCTCATCCTCTTAAATACCAAAGCTCCTTTCTCTCTCTCTCTCTCCCTTCCTCGTTACGATCCCTCGACATACCACTGTAATTCATCTCTCGTTTCCCATTTCCGTGAAACTTCTCCCAGACAATTAACCATCGCCAAAGCAAAAAACACAACACAACACAAGTCATGGCGTCCCCGAGTGACCAAACTAACAATTTTTTCCCCTCAACCAAGTTTCGACTCTCCTGTCTATACTTCCACTCGACCCCTTCCCCTCTATCTCGTTCCCTGGCCATCTATCCTTCTCCCTCTAAGCACATACTCAAGTTTGAACGGGGCCATAGGGCTCACCAATATGACTGATGAACTATGGGAGGGAGATGCAGAGATACAGAAATCGAGAGTGAGTGCGAGAGTAAGGGTGAGGGTGAGGCTGAGACATACAGAGGGAGGGAGGGAGAGGTAAAGAAAAAGTGAGAAGCGCGGAGATACTAACAGGAGAAAAAGACTTTGGAATGCCATGAAGGAATTGGACTGAAATGGAAATTTAGTGCAACACAAAGGTTCGTGACTGAAGAGGGAACTGAAACAGTGCGTCTGGGGATGAAGAGAGAAAAGGGAAGGGTGGACATAACATTAAAATGAAGATGACTGCAAGAGACCATAAGGCCTACACTAGGCAGTTCTATGTCCACTACCATTTGTCATCTCTATCCATAGAGTTGTCTAACCACCATGTTACCAAGTCTATTCCATTCCTTGTCCACCCTAATAGTACACCAGTTTTTACCAATTTCCTTCTTAAATCCAAATTTGTCCAATTTAAATTCATTACTGCGAGTCCTGCCCTGTTTCAATGTGATGACCTTGTTTGAGTCACCCTTGAACACCTCTATTGGATCACCGTGCACTCTGCGTCTTTCCAGCGAGTATAAGTTCAGGTGTCTAAGTCTTTCCTCGTAAGGTAAATTTCTGAGCCCATTTACTTTGGTCATTCTCCTCTGCACGGATTCTAGTAAATCAGACATAGGTCTACACCAGAATCAAACTACCAACCTCCCTTCTTATTCAGAACTCCGCGCCTAGCCAGCCCCCGCACCTCCCCCTCCCACCTACACTCTTGACAACCACATGATATAATGCTGCAGACGCAACGGTCACGAGAAATCGCAATCATCTCTTCCGCAACA
Source organism: Oratosquilla oratoria (assembly GCF_046742065.1). Lineage (NCBI taxonomy): Eukaryota > Metazoa > Arthropoda > Malacostraca > Stomatopoda > Squillidae > Oratosquilla > Oratosquilla oratoria. Next base: position 60,594,310 of record NC_134777.1, read on the forward strand.
ACTTCTGACCATGTCGAAGGAGTTGGGCCGGTGCCTGGGCAAAGTGGTGGTGGTGAGGGTGGTTTCCTGCTGCTGGTGGTGGTGGTGGTGAGGGTGGTTTCCTGCTGGTGGTGGTTGTGAAGGTGGTTTCCTGCTGCTCCTGGTGGTGGAACTGACCTGTTTATTTGATTCGAAAAGAGGCAGGCACTTGGGTGCGCCTCCCATAGCATTGATATGCATGCGGGCATATTATGCATCCCCTGTACCGCTGTGCACTAGAGACATTTGCCAAGGGGAAGTAACTTCACGCTATGTGTGTGTGTGTGGGGGGGGGGGTTTAGATGGGTAGTGTGTCCATGGCCAGGAGCTACCCAGTGACTTGTAGATATACAAACAATTCGTTTGCCAACATCACTGCTACACTCTTGTATTCCGGCGTCGCCCTTCCTCGTCCTCGTCTATTTCGCTTACGGCTCTGTGTATCTTACCTTTGCTGGCGCTTGAACTGCGCATGCGCGTCGTTCCCCCTCACGTCATGAGCACAATGGCATCGTCAGCTTACCTGGAAAACAAGAAATAAATCGTCAAACAAGTCTACCGAATGATCAAGAAAGAAAGAAAAGAGGTTGTGGTCTTGTTCCCAGGAGAACGAACCAGAACACAGCTGTTTACGCAAGTCTTAAACGATTCATTAAAACAATTTGGTCCAATTTACATGAGGGACTGTAACAAAAACTTGATACGTGATAAGAGGAGAAGGGCCAAGACCCCAATCTCCCTCCTCCTCAGGCGTCAGGAGACCATGCAAATCAAGCTACCCACCCGGCCCTGCGGCCAGAGGAACACCCCGCCGTTCTCCGCATCCGGGAGCTTGGCGAGGACGCGGATCCGCCGCGACGCGCCGACTCCACCCCCACCCCCACCGCCCATAACAGCAACATACAACGGCGGCGTCGAGTCGTGTCTTGGAGATGCACCAGCTGCCAGGGTCCAATAAAACTGTCCCCACGGATGCGCTCCATGCATGACCTCTCGCAGGGACGTCCGGAATGGCGGAGGCGACGGCGGAGACTGCAACAGGAATTCCGTCGCAATATGTGACGACTTGCAGAGGAGGAATCGCCGCCTCTTCACAGAATGCCAACGTTCGCTTTGAACGACATGCAACCATGTTTCATTTTGGTAAGGCCATTCAACAAGAATTCTAACGTTACTGCTGCTTCAGTAAGGTTGTAAACATATTTCAAACCTATTACGAGGTGGCTCACGTATTCTGCTCTTCTGCGATCTTCTGTTGCCAAGGTCTGGCAATTTAATTCAGATAAAGGTAGAACCCATAACTCAGAGAGAGAGAGAGAGAGAGAGAGAGAGAGAGAGAGAGATAGAGATAGAGATAGAGATAGAGAGAGAGCAGATATTTATACCGGAGCACAGGTGGTGGAAATTGAAATCTCATCACCTCATCTGCAATCACTGTACTTCCAGTAATTTCACCGAAGCATGAAAACTGCTCATCCCGTGACTACTAACAAGGTTATTAGACAAGAAATTAAATTTTGAGAACAAAGCGGTTTAGGCAATAAACACACACTCAGAATGTGTACATCCTGCTTCATTATTGTTCAATTTTGTTCGGACTTGTTCAGTTATGAAAAAATGATCTCGATGAAACCAGATACTCGTTAGTTATGTATCATGGATATCGAGCTTCGACACTGATTAAATTCTCAGAACAAATCAGGCATAAAAAGGTGATCATTTTATTTTTATCAGTTAACACTGATAAAAACGTCATGCGCGCTGCCAAAGGTTCAATGTCACCAAACCCACGGAGGAAAGAGAAAGTGGAATATTGTGTACACTAACTGAACCAGCCATGATTAAACATTCTGAAAAAAAGAGAAAAAAAAAAAAAACATTCTATAGACCTTGTGCATTATGCAAGTTCCTGCAATCCCCACAAATAATGTTTAATCCCTACGTCCACTTTAGTACCACAATAAATAATTCTTGTCGATTGTCTCGGGCAAACGAACGACTAAGCTTAAGAAAAAACACGACGATCCTCCACCTTAAGTGGTTATCGCACTGGGGTCTCTCTCCTCCAACCTCAGATTAATCGATGGTACCGACAACCCCCAGGATATTTTTTCGCCGTAAAATCACGTCATACTATATTTTTTCAACAAATGCATAGACTGTCATTTAATATGTGGGAGGAAAATTATTTTACTCCTGCATACTGTATAGCACATTTTCCAGTAAGCTGCGGGCTGCAAATCTGCTCCATGAGCGAGGACAAAAAGAGCCCAGTATGGTAACTCCCTTAGCTTTAGTTCATCAGAAGTGTAAGTACCACTCCCGAACTGACAAAACTTTGTTCTTACCGTTATAATCATCTCCCTCTCCTCACTTCCATCCTCTTCTGCAACAGCACCATGGGAATCGTGCTCACCAACTGAGACCCTGTGTGTAGCGATGCGGGAGATTATCTGCCGTCTCTACTGAAGCCATCAGAGTTACTGACCCCATTTCGGATACGCTGAAGCACCTGCCCTGCCATGCAAGGAACGCAACAGCAAGTACGACTAAGATCAGGAGACACAACCCTCAGAAACTTGTCACCTAAGAAGTCTCTCGAGACACCTTCCCGGAAGAGGATTAGAGTAGTTATACACAGCGTGGACAAGGAGTGTCCGGATTGTACTCTTCTTTCACGGCCCAGCGGATCTGCATTAACGTCCATCAAGACCCTTCTCCTTTCGGTCACTTCGAATTCCTAGATTAGGCAACTTCTCTAATTCTTTTCTGTGTCCAAGTTGACCCAAGACCATGTCCTTCGCCCTCCACAACCTTGGGACCCTCTCAACTCGACGGTGCAGTGCTACAGCATTTTACCGCTAATTCAGCGATCAGAGCCCCGCCCACGGCTGAAAATTTCGGCATCACCGGACTGCGAGCCGGCACACCAACTTCGGTGGTCAAGGAGTTAGGGGATATATATATATATATATATATATATATATATATTTACAACCACAATGCATTTTAATTCTAAGCCATCAAAGGCCAGCCATGCTGAAATTGAAATAAGGTACTGCTCAGGACTCGAACCCGGCATCCTCATGACGAGTGCGACAGTGACTTTCCAACTAGGCTCTCTTTATAGCCTAGTTGGAAAGTCAATGTCGCACTTGTTATGAGGATGCCGGGTTCGAGTCCTGTGCAGTAACATTTCAATTTCAGTATGCTGGCCTTTGATGGCTTAGAATTAAAGTGCATTGTGGTTGTAAAATGGACCTAATCACTGGGACCCATTCAGTGTTGTAAATGTATACTGTGTGTGTGTGTGTGTGTGTTCACAGCATTATCCATAGATCGATCCCTGAGCTCTCTTCCAACACATGATCCAAGACCATAGTGAAGCACGGCTGCACAAAGTAGCCTTGTGTTAGCAGCTACAAAGAACGAGCTAGTACCTCAAACATATCCATTTAACTTGGAAATATTTTTGTGTGTGTCGATCTATCCACCAATTTACTCTTCAGGGGGAAATTGATAACTTTTGAAATGACATACTAACTTCTGGATAATCGAATGTATTCCTGGAAAACGGTTTCAATTCCTTATGGTTTCCATCTTCATTACAGACAACTTAGTCCTTCTATAAACATAAACACATCCTAAAGTACCGATTTCTCAATACCACATCCAACATTGCCAACAAGTTTGCCTTGGCTTCACTTGCATGCAATTTTCCTGTTATTTTTAATTACTCGAGATTGCCTCGTTAGTAATCTGCTTAGAACGAGACAGCTACTCTTTCTTAATCTTCGGGAAAGCGGGGAGGAAAGCTGATATGTCCACGAGAGAAACGAGTAGAAAATAGGAGCAAGGAGAGCGAAAACAAGAACGGGAAGAACGAAGATTTCGAAAAGATGATATACCAGCCCAAACGCACTAATTCGTACACACGAATGCGCGCGCACATTTATTGCAATGTAGCTAGTGTACACTGTATGTTGCCAAGCGGCCGGGAACAATTCCCACTACTGTTGCAGGCGAGCGCGGTCACCCGACTCCCCGCCCCGCGTCCCGCCCAGTCCAACCCAGCTACTGCTGCTCTGCCAGTGTCGTCATGGCATCAATTACCAGTGATTATTACTGTGTCCTTCGCCAGTCCATGCTCGCCATCGGGATGACGCACGCACACTCATAGCCATGTGTACGGGCGCGCACACCAACACGTAAAAACGCACACGCACGCACGCATGCACACAGTGACCGGTACACACATACACCACCACAACACTGTTGTTTACACCCAGACTGTGCCACATACACATACAGTTTGCACCACCTTCACCCATTTAATGAAACCAGTGCTAACCGGGGTGGCAAACTGGCAGGCTGGTACACCTGTTGCCTCCCACCAACATCAATCAACGAGAAGCCTTCTAGACTCTCCGGCCTGCCCTACGTCCACATCGATTGAGGCTCTGTTCAAGCAGGGGTCGATCCTCCAGGCGAGGTGGACTGGCCTAGAAGCAGTCTCACTCACTCACACACACATACACACCTCACCTCTGCCAACACGTGCCTAGAGCCACAGCCCGTCACCAGCAATCGTCGAGACTCGAACCGCACCTACGAGGACCTTGAAATCGAGAACCTAGAGGTTCATCGATTGCATTTTTAATGAAAACTTGTTTCTAAGAACCAACTCGTCAGTGCATACGCTTAGCCAGAATCCGGGGGGCGGGAGTCATTGACGTATGTCGTCTGCAGAGCATCCTGACATACTTCGTAACAACAACCACCACCACCCCACCAAAACTCCGTCTGTCTTTTACCCCAACCCTCATTCCCTTTCCACCCCAACTTCACAAATTCCGAAACAATCCTGACCTACTTTCGCCCAATGCAAACGTCCAAATGCACCTAAACCTTTCAGTCATCATCCGTTTTCTCCTCTCACTCTCCCGTCATTCAACCCAAGAGAGAGAGAGCGAGCGAGCGAGCGACCTCTCCTCTCCTCCCCGCGCAGTGTCTGCTTCTGAAATTGAACGTAGGACTTTCCACCTAACTTCCCCTTTCAAGGTTTCCCGTCTCTTCTCTAAGGATTCTTCCCTGTTCGCTGGTCTCTCTGTTCGTCTCCCTTTCCTTGTCTTCCGTTCCTCCCTCTCTGCCCTGTCCCCTTCACACATTCTCCCCCATGAGTGTGCCACCAGGCTCTGCGTCCAGCTTTTTAATAACATCCACAAGTATTTCATTTTCTACAGCAGTGACATTCCTGCGTTGCAACCCGGGTGGTGGTGGTAGGTGATGGTGGTGGGCGGGCTGCGATGGTAACCTGCAATTCGTTGTGCAGTGGTGCTCACAACTACTACTCAGTTTCACCATAAATATAACCATAATCCGTAATCAGGAACCACGGCAGTTTCCCCCCCACCCAAGCTATTGTCAAACAAGCTTGTTGGGCAAGATCTAAACTCACATTGGTGAAACCAGCAATCTTCAGACACGGGCAACCCTTCCTAACCCTTAAAAGTACCAAGATTCCTATTTCGCGTGGCCCTAACACAGGCTTCACTGGCTCTGGGCCTACCCTAGTTATTGTCGAACTTTCTGGTTCTAACCGTCCCAACTGGCCCACGTTCACTGTAGTTTCGGGCATGAAACCACTCTCCACATGCACCGTTTCTGGTTGTGGAGGTCTGCCATAGGACTGCAACGAGAAAATTGTAAATGTGGATTCTCAACTAGCTGCCACCGAGGTAAAGAACTCGCACAAACAACAATTCCACCTTCATGAATAAACTAATTGTTGAAATACGATTTATATAAGCAAAGGCTTTGCTTACGTCTAACCAAGTGTACTATCAGTCTTGGGTATTTGCAAACCTTGTCTTGGTTACGACTCCCCCTCCCGACACGTAAAAATGTTGTATTCAGCCGAGGGTAGGATCCATGCAGAAAGGACAACCTGTACGCGCTGCTATTCTCTCGCTCGCTTGTCCCTTTGTATAAATGTGCGTGTGTGTGTGAGATTTACCATGGTCTTGGAACCACGTGTTGGACTCGTGATCGACACCTATTTCCCTACCCGTAAGAGCTCAGAGCTCATATATGACCGATCTATGAGTAATGCTGTGCGACTTTACAAACCTCCAACGAGTTGGAGTAACTACCCACAGCGCAGCAATACTGAAATTATTTCAGCCTTGGACGGGATTCGAACCCGGACCGCCATAATGGCAGCCGAGAACTACCACTGCGCCACGAGTCGAACGCGCGCGCGCGTGTGCACATGAGAAGGGGGATGGAAGACAACGCGACTTGTTGATGGTCTTGAAATATCGAGTATCGAATGCGGCCCCAGCCGATTGTCAATGTATTGGCAAAGGCCTTTCGCCCAAGGATGACCGGCCAGTCACTTTCTTTTTCTTTCAGTGCTCAGGGTGTCGTAGGGAGCCCATTCATGCGATAATTGAGGCGAAATTTACATTTATGCCGTGTAGTACATTCTTGCCAATACCGCCGCCTCTCCCTTAACACTTCAGGTGGACGAGGGTAGACTTACCTTGCAATGACACAGACTTTACGCACGAGACAGGAAAAACTAATTCAACGCTTTCAGTTTGTTTGTTGTGGTATCAGGCATAAAAGAAAACGGAAGTATTTTGGCGCGAAGGGAAGATCCATGTTTGATTACACTACTGACCAATGCTTGTTTGTTTCCTCTTCCGATGAACTACATACAACTCGAAAACATTTTCAACACCAATTAATACGAGCAGTACGAGAAGCTTGTTTCTTCAGCTGTCCATGGTTAGCCTTTAATGGCATCATCAGCAGCTGCCACCGAGAAAAGGCCACCACTCAGACTGAACCACGTCTCTGATAGTGTTAATTATAAACCTAAATTCCATGGCCTATTTACTAATGCCCTTGGCTCATTACTTTCGCTTCTCTGGGCGAGGCATTGATGCAGATATCCCATCACATGTCATTCTGTGCGAGTAAAGCATCTTCAATGAGCTTCTGCACAGTGTAATGAAGACCTAAGAGCCACTCAATCTTCCCTGTGGTACGCCGCGCCGCGCCGGTGACTGGGCGGTACCCAACGGTTGGCAGCAGTGGTAGCTAGTTAGTTGTTAATGGGTGTTGCTGTTTTTCATGAAGATGCACATGCACCCACACCCAACTCCTCCTCCTGGACCCGAGCTCTCATGTTGTTGCTTAACCCTTAACAGGTAAAGGTCTTTTTGACAAACGATTCAGGTAAAGCGGGGTCTGACAGACCCCAAACACAAAAAATACTACTGCATTTATTGACATATAAATCAAAACATATGTACTTCAACTTATATTCTTCCATTTACATGCTTAAAAGTGACTATAATTGTTAGACATATTTTAATGCAAATTACAAAAAAAAAAAAAAAAAATGAAAAATAAGATTGCTGACTTCAGAGGGTGCTCGACTGAAAACATGAAACATGAAGCGGTTGGTCATCATCATTTTGTAGAGACCAATGTCCCAACTATCTTTAAGGAAAAGCAGAGCTACAACAAATGAATAATAAATGTTTCATAAACCATGAAATCTGAAAAAAAAAAAAAAACGAGGTAATTATTTTGACTTTGACCAATTTTACGCAAAAATTATGGACTGGTTTTAATGAAATTTTCAGGGAAGGTTGATACTAGGTCCAGCAAACAATCTATAAGTTTTTAATGGTATCCAAGTTTATTATTCATAAGTTTTTATGGCTCTAAGCACTCCTACCCTGACTCGGCAAAACCCCATCCTTCGTTGACGGAAGTTTGTGGTCTCAGAGGGTTTTGAGTTTTCTTGCGAGGATATAGGTCGAGCAATTCATACACAATGCTAGTGATAATGAAGAACATATTTTATTGGATATACTGAAAGTGGAATTTGCGATACTGAAGAATCTAATTGCAGTCATCGCAGATGGGGGTTGAATGGTGGCGAGATGTCATTTTATGATATGAGAATAGTGTGATCTTGTGAGAAGAAATATATTAACAGAACAGAAAATATTAAGCATTTATATGCGATACAAAATATGTGATACAAAATATGTGATAAATTAAATTTGAACAAAAGAGGGAAGGATAAATTAATCAAATAAAATGTGGCAGAATGTCATGTTTTATGATAATATGAGTATAGCGTGACCATATGAAAAGAAATTTAACATTGTGATAAAAGTTAATGTGATCAAAAGAGGGAAAATGGAATAAATTAAATAAATTGAATAAATTAAATCAAACTCGGATGTATGTGTGGGAATAGAGTGGCTGAGGTGTCCTAAAATGTGGCGAGATGTCACATTTTATGACGATACGAGAGTAGTGCGAGAAGAAACATTATTAACAGAAAAGAAAATATTAAACATTTATGTGATACAAAATATGCGATACAAATTAAATTTGAACAAAAAGAGGGGAAGGATGGAATAAATTACAGCAGTATGTGTGGGAATAGAGTGGCTGAGGTGTCCTAAAATGTGGCGAGATGTCACATTTTATGATACGAGAATAGTGTGATCTTGTTGTGAGAAGAAACATATTAACAGAACAGAAAATATTAAGCATTTATATGCGATACAAATTAAATTTGAACAAAAGAGGGGAAGGATAAATTAATCAAATAAAATGTGGCGGAATGTCATGTTTTATGATAATATAAGTATAGCGTGACCATGATATGAAAAGAAATTAAACATTGTGATAAAAGTTTGTGTTCAAAAGAGGGAAAACGGAATAAATTAAATAAATAAATTGAATAAATTAAATAAAACTCGGATGCATGTGTGGGAATAGAGTGGCTGAGGTATCCTAAAATGTGGCGAGATGTCACATCTTATAATGATATGAGAATAGTGTGAGAAGAAACATATTATTAACAGAACAGAAAATATCAAACATTTATATGTGATACAAATTAAATTTGAACAAAAAGAGGTGAAGGATGGAATAAATTACAGCTGTATGTGTGGGAATAGAGTGACTGAGGTGTCCTAAAATGTGGCGAGAAACATATTAACAGAACAGAAAATATTAAGCATTATATGTGATACAAAATATGTGATACAAATTAAATTTGAACAAAAGAGGGGAAGGATAAATCAATCAAATAAAATGTGGCGGAATGTCATGTTTTATGATATGAGTATAGTGTGACTGTGATATGAAAAGAAACTCACATTACCAGAACAGAAATTAAACATTGTGATAAAAATTAATGTGATCAAAAGAGGGAAAATGTAATAAATTAAATAAAAAATTAAATAAATTAAAAATAAATAAATTAAATAAATAAATTAAATCAAACTCGGATGTATGTTTTTCTGTTGATAATTTTTTTTATTATTTACCCATAAGTATAAATGATAAAACATTTATATGACATGAACAAACCTTAGGTAAAGTGGGGTCTGACAGACCCCACGCTACTCACACCTCAGGTAAAGTGGGGTCAGACGGGCTCAAAAGCTCTATAAAGCTTATATAGAGCAAGATTCAGGAATTACCCTATCACCCCATTAAACTACTCCACTGATCAAGAAGGTATATGGGAGTACATATCTATATGTAATATATTAGTATATTAAAAGTAACAAACAAAAAAGTATGGGGTCTGTCTAAGAAGGGTTAAACTTTCAATGATCCTGCCGTCTCCAAGTATTACCCATAATAAATAGACTTGTCATGCGTTACCTTACTCCCGTCGTTGCTTTCTCTTCCCCTCTCCCCCAGACTCCCCTCCCTAGCAACTTGTAGAGCTTCTGCTACTACAGCCATTACGTCTCCACCCCAGCCCAACTCCCGTATCCACTAATACCCTCAACCCCTGCCCTCCGGCAACACAACGGGGTCCTGATCACATTACCAACCTTTTGCCTAGATAATCCAGCTCGACTCTTAACAGACTTTTCTTGCTGGAGATCCCACATACCGGCCCCCTAAGTCCTTAGAGGGGGTTCTACTGCAGTCCTTTTAAGGGTTTGGGGGCTCCTGGGGCTCGTCTTAAGTATGGAGTGATACTGTGAAAGGTAAATAGGTAAGTACGTCAAGGTCCCCCCCACGTTGTAAGAAGAGGAAGAGAGGGCGAAGGGGGTGGGGTCGACGACAAATTAGAGCAGGAGAGCAGAGGATGACGAAGGAAGAACAACCTCCCCGGCTCCTTCCCCACCCAGCCCCACTCTTGGGTTGGGTTCCAACTTTAGCACGTTTCTTCTTCAGATTCTACTGACCTACCTACCTCCCCCCAAACCTCGCAGGATTAGGCATTTCCTGCCGCGTTGCCGTCCACTTCTGCCGCCATTACCGAATTACTACTCTCGACTCTCCATTTCAACAGTGAACGGCTCGAACACCCCGAAACCTCTCCCCACTTCACCGGTCACTTTCTTCTTCACCTTGACCGAAGTAAGCGTAACTTCGAGGGTCTGTCATCACCGTAGTCAGGGAACACAACTCAAGCCTCTGCGCTTCATTTTGAAAAAGGTCCGTCATGTATGCAGCCGCTAGCGACCAACGACGGGTCTATGGATGAGGTGGTCCTCGACTCTTAACGCTTTTGCTGTGGACATCCACATACAGCGTCACGTCGTTCTCAAGGGAGCAAAGACGCGCGCGCCTCGTCACGTCTGTTCTTGAAACTATCGTCCTCCATGCCATGCAGATTCAATATAGCACAAAGGAATAGATAGGCATGCATGGAACGCACGCATCAATTGTTTAATATTAAGTGGCATTTCCAGTTATCCGAGATTGGTTTGATCCTTCCTTCTCCTCGTCCTGTCCTCTCCTCCCTTCCCTTCCCCTCTCCTCTCCTCCCTCTCTCTCTCTCTCAGCACGGTTATTGATAACGTCTTCCCGGTTGTGTTACTGTGCGGCACGTCTTGCAAACCGGAGAAACTCCTCAAAATAAATTCACGGTACAATCGAAATGTCCCGCCGACCAAGCTCGGGAAACTGAACCGATGCACCGCTGAAATCCTTTCACGAGACCTCTAGTATGGCACAACCTATATTTCAAGGTTGTTGCACCCCTGGGTTTAAGGTGTTGGGAATCGTTCCCCAAGGCTGTGTTTAGCATTCACGATGAAGCTGCACTCTTGCAGGGGAGGACAGGGAGCCAAGACAAGGGAGTGCTCACTCGGCAGGAATTGTCCCAACACTACTGTAGAGATGCAGACATAATAAACAAGTACATGGATGAATACATTAAGCGCCCCCAACAGCTGTACTGGAGCACAGCACTGTCAATGATGCCGACAGTGGCCGCCCCTTCCTTCCCTTCAATTTATCCAATTCGTTTTCATCGAGCTCTGTATACCTCATTCTCAAGATATCAATCCACCAACCGCCATACATAACACACAAACGCGCGCGCTACACACACACACACACAACTCCCAGCACCCAGTTCGACTCCCAGCACCCAGTTCGAATCCTGCCCAGGGCCGAAATTATTTCGGTATCGCTGTGCCTCGGGTCGTTACTCTGACTCTCGTGGGCGGGGAGTTGGGTGTGTGTGTGTGTGTGCAAGGTCATAGCATTGCCCATAGATCGGACCTACGAGCTCTGAGCTCTCTTCCAGGAGGGAAATGGCTGTCGATCACGAGTCCAACACGTGATCCAAAGACCAAGTGAGTACAAAGACCAAGTGAATACACACACACACCTACTTCACCACACAACACACAAAACCCTTCCCAAAGCACGCTCAATTTTTCACTATGCAATACACAAACTCCCACGAAGCTTCATACCTTCCACATAACACAAACGAACTACACACACAAACACACGACAACACGCCTGCCTGTCCAGTTCCCCTCGCCAGGCCTAATCAAGTCAGCGCGAGCGGCCCGATTTCCCAAGTCCTCCCCCACCCAACCCCTCCCTCCCTCCCGCTACGCAACGTTCGCACAATATTCTTATTTTCCTCTTCCTCCTCCTCCTCGCTCCCCCAAGAAAACATCCTCCCCCTCCTTCATGCTGCTCCATCTCCCACTTGATCAAATTACAGGGTGACCGATTTGTAGGACACGCAGGGTCTATGCGACCCCACGGCCCAGAATAATTAATCTAATTTAGCAATTTTTTTCTATTTGCTGCTGAATTAAGGTCTCGTGTTTGTACTTCAAGGGTCCAATCCTTCGCAATTTTCCCCTAACCCTTTCACATTCCCTTCCTTCCTTGGGCGCTTTTAGCCCCCCCCCCCGCACCTTCTCCCCCGTATGATCCAACGCCGCTTCACCTCCACAGACATTCCTACTCCCTTGCCTTACCTTCCTCAATCTCGTTTCATCAACTAACCCTTCATGTTCCTCAAGGTCCATTCACAGCTGCTATGTCAGCTTCATTTCCACTCCTCCATAACCTCCCCAGTCTTCCTCATTACTTACATATCACGTCTTCCTTTAAGCTCAAGTGCAGCTCGCTGTCAAATTTCTTCTTCAACTACTTCTTTATTTGTGCACACTGTCAGTTTCCACTCCTCCTTCCTTCTTGCATCTTTATTGTGTTTTAAACCTCACCACTTCCTTATCTTCCCGGTCCCACTTACTCGTCCAGGCACCCTGCCATCAAGTCAACCGGCTCTTCTACCCATTCATCCCAAAACCTCTCAACAATTCCGCGTCGTCTTTTAGTCTTCATTAACGGTGTAATCTTATTCCAATCCTCAATTTGAATCCCGCCTCTCCTAATCCACATGAAACGTTTTCCTTTACCCTCCACGGGGATAGTGTGTGTGTGTGTGTGTGTGTGTGTGTGTGTGTGTGTGTGTGTGTGTGTGTGTGTGTGTGTGTGTGTGTGTGTGTGTGTGTGTGTGTGTGTGTGTGTGTGTGTGTGTGTGTGTGTGTTGTGTGTATTTACCTAGTTGTATTTTACGGGAAGGGGAGCCTCGTGGCGTGTGTGGTGTGTGCGTGTGTGTGTGTGTGTGTGGTGTGCGTGTAGGGGGGGTTCTGTTGTTTCCATATGCAAAACAAACCGACATTTCGTTTCTGTCGACTATTCTTCAATCTATATATACGTGTATATGTTACCGCCCTGTATCGCATGCATGTTGGATCATCTCGTCCTCTACTTTCCATATTCTTCTAATTTACCCCCTACTATCACCCTCACCTACTCGCCCCTTCCATCCTCACTCACGGCCACCCACCTTTCCCGCACCCACTCCCTTCCCCCACTACCACCCTCTCAACCACCACCAGCGCGCCATCCTGTGTCCGGCCGTCCTTGTGTTGTGCACATCCCGTAACATCCTGCCACCCTGCTCCTGTTCTCTCAATCCTGATACTCCTCCCCTCCCCTCCCCTCCCCCGTTCGCATCAGTTACCCACCTTCTCGTTTATCCACCATCACACCTCCCTCGATAATCAATCCCTCATTTCGTTATAACATCAACTTGGTCGTCCTTGTACTAATATCCTCCACCACGACGACCACTCTCGACCACCATGGCCACAAGAACCCAACTCACCACCACGCTTCTGCACCCAGCCCTTCGTCAGGGGGTAAATGCTACGTCGTACTGATTTCCAATACAGGGTTTGACAGTGTGGCAAGAGAGCTTCCTCCGGCCTAACTCTCGCTCTCGCTTTCCATTCATCCACAACAACCTCTCTCCACTCTCGCATTCGACTCCAAACTATGAATGTTCTAGGTTGTGACGACTTAAAAATATATAAATAAATAAGCAAGCAAAAGAAAGAGAGAGAGAGAGAGAGAGAGAGAGAGAGAGAGAGAGAGAGAGAGAGAGAGAGAGAGAGAGAGAGAGAGAGAGAGCACTTCCCTACTCAACGGCTGTTCTCCCTTTCATGGGAGTTCCTATTCCTCCCTCCCTTCTCCTCCTCACCTTCCCAGCTTTCATTACATTCTGTCCCCACATTACCCTCGTCTCGCCCCCTCCCACCACCATCTCCAATACAATTTTCTCATTCCGACCTGCCCCCTCCCTATATTTACTTCATTCCTACAGCCAACCTCCACCTCTTTCCTTCCTTCGTTTGTTTGTCCTTCCTATCTGACACCTAATGCATCGCTTCTCATTTCCAGTAATTTCATACTTGCTCACTTGTTAAGAGTTTACTGACCAGACACTCCGAGCGATCCTGGGGACATCTCCCTCAAGGAAGATATCTTCTATCTCTACAACGTGAATGTAGAAAAATTGTTAATGGAAAAGGAGGAAGACTGGTAAAACGAGGGGGAAGTGGAAGAACGAGGAAAGTGGAATGAGAAAGAGGGGAAGGTGAAGGAGGGAAGGTGAAGGAGGGAAGGTGAAGGAGGGAAGGGGGAAGGATGGGAAGGGAGAAGGATGGTAAGGGGGATGGGAGGGGGGAGAAGAAAAGTGAGGGTAGTGGAAGGGGAAGAGAAGTGAGCGGTTGGGGGAAAGGGAAAGTGAAGGGGGAAGGGAAAAGCGAGGGTGATGGGAGGGAAAAGAAGGAAATTGAGGTGAGATGGGAGGGGAAAAGGGAAGTGAGGTGGTGGGAGGGGAGAGGGAGAAGTGAGGGGGTGGGAGGGGAGAGGGAGAAGTGAGGGAGTGGGAGGGGAGAGGGAGAAGTGTGGGGGTGGGAGGGGAGAGGGAGAAGTGAGAGGGTGGGAGGGGAGAGGGAGAAGCGAGGGGGTGGGGAGAGAGAGAAATGAGGGGGTGGGAGGGGAGAGGGAGAAGTGAGGGGGGTGGGAGGAGAGGGAGAAGTGAGGGGTGAGAGGGAAAGGGCAAAATGAGGGGGGTAGGAGGGGAAAGGGAGAAGTGAGAGGGATGTCGGGTAAAAGGGGAGAGAGGAGACAAGGTGCGGGAGGGGAAGGAATGGAGACAAGGTGGGCGGAAGGGGAAGGAGAGGAGACAAGGTGGGGGAGGGGAAAGAAAGGAGAACGTGCGGGAGGGGAAAGAGAGGAGACAAGGTGGGGCGAAGAATGGGAACAAGAGGAACAGATGCAGGAAGAAGAGTAGGGGTGGGGGTGGGGGGGAGAGTTTGAAGGGAAAGTGGGGATGATGTGGGAGGATGGCAAATGTCGACCGGCTGACCGACCCACCCACACAGGTATCATGACAGTTTGGAAAGGCCGCGAGTTCGTCATTCGTGAGAGGAGGGTGGGGGGTGTTAGTCGTGCCATGAGGAACGCCCTTCGCTTAACCGAAGTTTGTCGCTGTTTTTCCTCCTCGTCGTCCCCGTCAATTTTACGAGTGCGGCGCGCGCGCCATTCCGACGTTATTACTCAAGTTTGACGTCATAATCGAACTCTACTGCCGATCCGCGAACAGCTGCTACTCTGCTGCTGCTGCTACAACTGCTCTCATCCTCCATCCCTCCCAACATCCACACCCACTCCAAGACTCCCCGTCAATCGGTGCTTCCGTGTAACCCGCGCCTTCATCAACTAGATTACCCTTACCAATGTTCCGCCCTAACCTTTCCTGTTATCGCTAAGAACACCAGGCGTCTCTCCCTATCTCCCATCCACTTTTCCCTCCCACCTTCTTTCTACCATTTTACCCAAGTGCCTGCTTGCTTGCTTGCCTGACTGACTTGCCTGTGTGCCTGCCCAGCTACCTACCTACCTACTTGCCCTCCTTCCCACCCACCTGGGCCCAAGTTCAATATAGGTCTATGCCCGTAATTAATTGGATCTGGCTCTTATGGAGGGTCCCACTTGCCAACCTGGCCTAACACGGCCCATGCAAAGGCCGATGAGGAAGTGGTAGTGCGGATATGACGAAGAGGAAAATCGATGAGAGCTGGAAGAAGAGGAATAAGAGTATGCAGAGGAAGACAAAGAATGAGAAGGGGAAGGAGAGAACGGTATGGAGAGGAAGATGAGGATGCGAAAGGAAGAGTAGGTGGAGTAACATGAAGAGGACGAGGATGTCCAATAGCCCATTACCTCTTTGACCCGATGGTGAACTTCGAACATTTCGTTACAGTAATGGAATGAACTTCGAAAATTTCGTTATAGTAGTGGGGCGAATGTGTAACATATGGCCACTCATTTCCCGTCGAAAGCCTTCCGGCAACAAAGTAGGGGAAGGGGCCTAGTAATATGTTTAGTTCTCGCTTTGTTTGACAATTAGGTTCTTCCTCCTCACACTCCCTTGGGACAGGCTAAAACGCAAACCCTTTAGCTTACAATGGAAGGGAGAACACTGCAGGTTTCCAGCTGCCACCAAGGAACAAAGTTAAGTGGCAACCACGTCGACGTCAACGTCAATCAACTGCCAAACTAACGAGAGGGAAACAACCTGTATGTGGTGGTGTGGGATCCTTCAACATAGAAATCAGCAAATACGGCAAGCGGCAGGAGGTTCACCAGATATCTGAGCAACCGTTAATGACGTCAACACGAAATCGATGTCAATAATTCAAATTCAAGCGGGATGCGTAAGCCAATGCGTTACCGGCGGTCACTTCTGGGCAAGAGATTGCCTCTAGAAATAAGATATAATTTTGGATCGATTAGTTCAAATATATCATCTGATAGAAATATTGCAGAGTACCATCACAGATACTAAAATACCCACAGAGTAATTGCAGAAAATCTACTAAGTATTCGTCCGAGTAGCCTATACACCCTAAACTACATATCGGATGCATATTTTTTAACCATCATCTCTTCGTAATAGTCATCCTCTCCTCTTAAAGCCAACGAAATGCAAAGGTAAATGGATACCACAACATACGAATTATACATGGCAGCAGCAGAAGCATGGAAGATGGGATCTGCGTAACAGGTTTATAATTAGCTTTTACGATGCAGCACGGGAGAGCACAAAGGACAATCTGGTTTAGGTCGCCTACCCGGTCCCCCACCAACGATGAGACGTTTTCAAAACCGTTAAATCCATGCCAGCATGAGCGCGGGCGCCAATAGCCTGTTTGAGATGTTTATTTCACTCGTGTCACCCCCATAATCCCCTCAAAATATGCATTTCCTCTATCATCGAATAAACTATTAGTATATATATCAGAATCCTTGCTCTCTCAGTTCTAGTTAAGCCCACACACACACCCACATCGATCCACTAGTAATGAAACGCGCAGTAAGAGTGATAGCAAATGCGGAATAAATTATACGAAGTACCCGTGAAGACCCTATCCGGAAAGAGGGTATCCCTCTCCCAAGGGGAGTTGTACACTCAGAGGCAGCAGGGAGAGAGGAACTTCTTACTTCGGACGAAGAATTCTCCACCGCCGCTGAAATATTCGCCTCTTCTGTCCTGTTTTGTCACGTATGTCAAAGTTACTGAAGTGTAGCAAGTCGAGCAATTCATTTTTCGCTAATTGGACGAGAGTGAAAAGGGGAGAGCCCGCTCGCCTCTACAGTGACGGATGAAGCGTGACGCAAAGTGAACGCGTCACACCCGAAATGGATATGAAAATGGGAAGACAGGGCGGGGGAGGAGGAAGGGTGAAGAAGGGAGGTGAGGGCAGAGAGGAGAGGAAGGAAGCAAAGGGAGAGGGAAAGAAGTCATCAGGGATGGAGAGGGAAAGATGTAAAGACCATTGTATGACGGAGTCCGGATTAGACGGGCGAGGCTGAGAGTGCGAGCAGGATACGTGAAAGATAGGATAAAATGGAGTGATGGGAGAGTTAAAGTGATAGCAGGGTTACAACTAAAGACCTGAATTAGATAGATACAGAGAGATAACTATGGGGAACGGGATTGAAGTGGGAAAATTGTAGTAGACAGGTCGACAAGAGCCAAGTAAGAATGGTAGACAGCGAAAGTGTGATTGTAAATAGTAAGGTAATTGATGATCGACAATGAAGTGGGTCGGAGAACGAGATCGAGGTGAGGGATAAGGCGACTTGGGAGATGAGCGCGAGTGAGCCAGGCGAGAAATGGGAGCAAAGAGAAAAGAAACAGGTAAATCCAATTCCTAAGAGAGAGACAACAGTACAGAGATCTATTCCAATTCCTCTTGCCATCCCCTCCCTCCCTACACTGCGGGAGGCCTGCACGGTCGGGGCAGACCTTTTTAGAAGGGAAACAACGAAGGGGACACGCCCTCCCCATCCCCACACCCGAGCTTGACCCCTTACCCTCCACACACACAGTCCGGTTGGACAGTCATATGACAGCGAGAACGACGAACAGAAGACAGTCACTTTACGGGTTCGGCGGATCTCGTGGGTGGGACAGTAACGGCAACTTCCATTTCAGCATACGAGGTTTCACAATGCCCTCAGGATGACCATGCCGCTAATTAGGGTACGCCATGTTTTTGATAGAGCTCTGTCACCCTCCAAGTCTGTCTGTCTGTCTGTCTGTCTGCCTGCCTGCCTGCCTGCCTGCCTGCGTGTGTGTGTGTGTGTTCGTCTGTCAGTTCCTCGACCTGCCTTTCCAGTGACGCCTCGTTTTGAACGGAGACTGCTGGTGACGTGGACGAAGTCGAACGTGCTGGAGGCGCCCATCTGGATGGGGTAGGGTAGCGTGGGTCCACGGAGCTTCCTTTACCTTTCGGGCGTCTAAAGGAATTAAATTAAAAAACCCTTCAGCTGAGATGGGAAGGGGATGAAACTGGAGAAGGAAATGGGGATGGAATGCGGCATGTAATGGTTGAAGATATGGTGGAAAGAGAGAGAGAGCGAGAGAGAGAGAGAGAGAGAGAGAGAGAGAGAGAGAGAGAAAGACATGGAGTGTGGCGAAGGTAAAGTTCAGGAAGGAGCAATGTACTTTATTTTCTAACGTTTCCAGTCTTCAGATATATTTCTGAAGAAGGCTGTCGAAACGTTAGAGAATAAAGTACATCTCTTCGTGGACTCTACTTACACCACTCTCTCCATATATATTATATATATATATATATATATATATATATATATATATATATATATATATATATATATATATATATATATATTACGCACACACACATTGCGGGAAGAAAATGAAAATGCTTAGCAGGGGGTGGTGATAGCTTATATCAGGCGTCTCCAAGATTGTGCCTCAGGCGAGCGAGAATGAGAGCTCGCTGCTGTCACAGGCAGACTTACGGCTCTCCCACTCCTCCTCCAGAGCCCATACAATCGCCCTCGCCCCACCGACGAAGCATTACCTCGAACTAATAACGACAGACGCTTACTGGTGAGGTTAGTGTCGGGGCCTTTCAATCGTCATGTGGAGTTCACGTCCCGTTCCCGGTATTTAAGACTTTCTATAAAACTAAAGCAGTTACAAGAGAGCAAGGGGTGACAGAAAGAGGGGGTGAGACAGAGCGAGAGATAGAGAAAGGGAGGCAGTGTGACAAAGGGAGTCAGTCCCTGCGCACATTGGCTACCTACCATCGTCAGCTTTAAGAAAAAGACGACGTACATCAACCTTTACTCTGTTACCCAAGTCACACTCGACTTAGTAACGAGGTTTAAACTCGAAGGATGAGCCCGGCACAAAGCGGCGCGACCCGGGCCGGGGCGGGGCGAGGCGGCAAGTCCCCCCTCCCGGGGCCCGTAATGGAGTTTTAAGTTAAGAGCCACGTGAAATAAGAACTCACCAATATAATGAGATCTGGAGGGCTAATTTCTAGACCAGTCAGTGGAACGGCAGCGGCGGCGGGGCTGGGGGACGCATCTTTCCGGGGAAACGCTCGGGGAAGGCTTGAGAGTGAAGAGTCGGGGGAGGAAGAGTGAGGTGGGGAGAGCGACGAGGGGTGAGAGGTGGGGGGGGTGATGAGGTTGGGAAAGCGAGGAAGGGGAAGAGTGAGAAGGGGGAGAGCGAGGAGGAAGGAGAGCGAGGAGGAAGGAGAGCGAGGAGGAGCGGAGATGAGGCGGTGGCGTCAGTTAGGAAACTGCGTAGAAAGGAATAAAAAGAGAAACGAGGACGAGGACGAGAACGAGAAGGGCGTGTCGAGAGAAGCCTGTATGGGGTAAGCCCCCACCCAAACGAGGTGATCGAGCTTGCGCGGCAATGCCGAGTTCGAGGGATAGACGCTCCTCCTCGTACATACCTTCCAAACCTCATTTCAAGGTCCAGGGGTTTGGAGGACGACGCTCGAGGAGAAGGGTGAGCCTGGAGTATTTGGGGGATTCCGGAGAGGGAGGAAGGAAGGGAGGGAGGGAGGGAGGGAGGGAGGATGTCTGTGACCACGAAGCAGGAGGTCGGCCATAAATGGGTTTTTAGAAGAGTTTAACGAGTGGTATTCGATCAAGGTACGGTTGGTAGGGTCGTAATAATCGTTAGGAAGATCTTCAAGATACAACGACGACGACGACGAGGAGGAGGAGGAAGAAGGGGTGGGGCAGCAACATCACTGTGGGATTGGTCGACAAGTTGTGTGTTGAGGGAGTAAGGTGGGTGCACCAGGGTAGGGTTACAAAAAGTAGCTTTCAGGGGGAAACGGCAGGAGGCAAGCCCATAGGGAAAGCAGGGAAACTGGAATTAACGAAAGAAATGGAAATTGGAGGAGGAAGAGGGGGTACATCATAAAAACGCGTTTGGAGCGGCAACCTAAAGGGTGGATGGGGGGGGGGCTCGAACCTAATTAGGTAGATGGAGAGGGGAAGTGATGCAATGAAGGCGAGGCGGAAGGGGGTGAAGGGTGGGTAGGTGGGTGAATGGGGCAACCTAGGCGGTGGCAGAAACCGGGAGCCCACTGCGTCCAGAGCGTCTTCCCTATACACAAAACCAACCATCCCTAAGCCCTCAATGTTCTTGGTGTAAAGTCCCGCTTCAGGTTGTGGGTCAGCATGTAGGTGGTCAAACTTTATTATATTGATATAGCCTCTCATCTCTTATCCTTTTCTTATTAAGGGAATATTCCTCATTAGTAATTTAATATAGGATTGTTATTTTAAAAGATTGCTAATTTTTCCACTAATCGGGTATACGGTATGCCTCGTTAAGCATCAATTCTTCCACCCAAGTACCATAGGTTAGATTCCAATGACCTCCACTTGACACAGGCTCCCTTTCATACTATACACAAATGCAGTTTTTCTTTCAAGCACCAACGAATCGCAAATAAACAATTCCTGCAAAGTTAGGCATTCGTATGGCATTTCTTTGTCAGAAGTTCAGTATCCAAGTCCATAACATCATATTCCACTCACCCGAACTTTTTCATGGATTAAGAAAGTTATGCGAGATCGAACAAGGTTTTATATATATATATATATATATATATTATATATTATATATATATATATATATATATTATATATATAGACACACACACACGTTATCCTGGAAGGTGAGGGTTCTGTACACAAATGCATTGTTGCCTGGAGTTTGCTCATAAACGTTAAACAGGAACTCTTATATTCGCGTTCATGTGGGCCCAAATATACCCGAAGGTTATGGTGGTCGAAGACCAAGAAGTAACTGCTAGAAGTAACATAATAGTAGAGCCGCTTCCGAGTTCGGGAGGAATCATTCTTTGTTCTTTGGATGAAGGGGTGTTCCTGTCTCACTTCGAAGACGCTAGTGATAGTGGTCGTAGTCCGCGGCTCGAACTGTATATAACATTTCCCTCTTTTTCCATCACCTCAACCGTGCCTAGATGTTATATCAAACATTCCTATAAATAAACTAGTTGAACGAAGACTAGGAAGGCTAGGCAGAGAGTTTGGTCAATTTCAACTACTTTGGCAGGGTAGTGCAAGAAGAAGACTGAGGTGGAAGATCGAGAGAAGAACAAAAGGAAACGGTAAGAGTGGAGAAGAGGCGGAGAAGGGCCGTTTGGTGCTGTGTACACTGCGTCAATAGCCACCAGGGGATGATAGGCACCGCAAAGCGCGCCGAAGGAAGGAGGAAATGAACGCGAAAGGAGAAAGACTAATTGAAAGAAATGGAGCAAGAGGAAGACGGGAGACGGATGGGAGGAAGGAGATGAGTGATGATGCATTCGACTTGAGGAGACTTCCTCAAAATTAGGTAGCGAGGACCTCGCCAAGGCATATCAACCTGGATGGAGGAGGGATAGGGAAGGATAATAGAAGTAGTAGTAGAAATGGAAGAAATAGAAGTGTTAGAAGTAATAGCAGCAGATGAAAGGAATTGGGAAAATGTGAAAAGAGGAAAGATGAAGAGAAAGGAGGGAAATTAAGAGGAAAAGGAAAGGTAGAAAAGAGGAAGGGAAATGAAAAGGTAGGGGAAACCAAGGGAAAACGAGGCAATGGAAGTGAAAGGAAATGAAAGGAAGGGAAATGAAGGGGAACAAGAGAAAGGAATGGAAAATAGAAAATCGCTCCAACACATCACTCGAAAGAAAACTTGTAACCCACCAGCTCTCGCCAAAGACTTTTCACGAGCGACGCCCACTTCCAGTCATCAGACCCAAGCCAGCAGCCAGCCCCCCTACGCTGACGACAATTAATTACTGGCCGTCCCTGGCGCCATGCGGGGAGGGGGCCACCCCACCCCCCAGCCATCACGATGGCCATCACGGCCCCAAACTTGAGCGATCTAACTCTCGAACCATCGGTCATCCTGAAGACCTCTTCTCTTTTCTTATCTCTTTGGGGGGGGGGGCAACTATTATCTCTCGCGGTTCCATCTGGAGACAGTCTGAAGACGGGGGATTGTCGGGGTGGGGGATTGTCGGGGTGGGGGATTGTCGGGGTGGGGGATTGTCGGGGTGGGGGATTGTCGGGGTAGGGCATGGCGGGTTCCACGGATAAAGATACAGCTAGAAGATATTATAAAGGGGTAGAATAAGATAGGATAGGATCCAACGAGCACGATAACCATCGACTTCGCAAATTGACAAACTTGAAACAACCTTAACCTGCTCCCCCACGGACTCCCGGTATCTATTCGCGGTTCGTTACCGTCCTCTTGTTCATGGCGTGTTGCATGCATGCACGCACGCACGCACGCAGTGCACCACTTTTTCGTATCTTAAAAGTGGACAGAGGAAAAAATTGACCAACAATTTGTCCGTTTTCTTTGATACGCAAAGCAGACAATAGAATGCGAGATGGATCATATAATTGAAGATCATATGTCCATGGTTCACTCGGAAACTACATGATCAAACTAGAGGGCCAGCTTAAAACAAAAATCTAGATACAGCATCCTACTTGATTAATCCCCATGAAAACTCCCCCTAAGTAGCCAAGAGGTCAAACGATTATTTACACGAAAATGGGTTCCGCGTCTTCCTCCAGAGACGATTCACCATCCTGGGCCATCATCTTTCATCTTCCGTCAACATTTCTCCTAACGACGGCGCCTTTTCCATGGATCGCGGTGGGAGGTAGGCTCAACAACCAAAGATTTTTCGAGAATTTCAAAGTCTCGCCGGGAGGAGAGCACAGACAAAGATACACAGGCACAGCCACTTACAGACGGACAAAGGTACAGAGAGACACAAAGACGCAGACACAGCCAGATAAACAAGATACAGATACAGAAAAATATAAACAAAGATACAGACAGTAAGAGACAGGCGGACAGACACACACACACAGCGGAGGGGGTGGTTGAGCTAGATCTCTTAACTCTTATGCAAAGCCCAGACATTCCGGACCCGCAGACAAGTGTCGCGGCAGTTGGAAAAATGTTCGTGCAACTCACAACGGGAGCGTGTGTGTGTGGCACCAAATGTCTTTTATAAAGAAAATCTAAATTTTGTCACGAATAAGCAAGAGGGCCATTTTCTTTAAAATCTTTACGTTTTGTGCCCGGGTTGTCATCAGTTGCGCGCTCTTTCAATAATCCTTATTTAAACTTGTTAGAATACTACTACATCGTTAGTGTACACAGGCAAGTTTCTCCCGATTACTTGGATGTACACATGTATCGAGTCAGCAAAGAAATTAAGATTCTATATGTGGATGGAGGGGGTACAGCGTTTTCCTTAAGGCTCCCCCCCCTCCCCCAACCCTTGACCTATTTTGGGTCGAGATGGGAAGCGGGGGAAGGGGGAATGAGGATTGTTTTTGGTAAGTGATGTTTAATTTGTTCCCCGACCTGTTAGCGTGGAATACTGAGCCGAGCAACGCTACCGAATGCAGGGCACCTCCGCACGTTCCTCGATGGCGACGGCGGCGACCTACGCCATGCATCTCGAGCGCTGACGTCAGATCTCGTGCTGGCATCCCTCGATCGAGGCTGCTCGATCCACCGAAGGAGGAAAAGGAGGAGGAAGATGAGGAGGAGGAAAGGGAGGAGGAGAGTCCATCTATATGCTTATCCGAGTCCCATTGACGGTCTACCTTTTGCGGCTCCATACACGCACGGCACTAAACCTCGTTCCAGAAGGCGGGTAGGCTCCGTAGGACCTGTGCCAGCCTTGCTTCGACTCAATTCTGAAATATCTACTCAGAATAAGCCTTTTGGTATTCACTCGCTCTCTCTGTCCCTCCCTCTCCCTCTCTCTCTCTCTCTCTCTCTCTCTCTCTCTCTCTCTCTCTCTCACACACACACACACACACACACACACACACACACACACACACACACACACACACACACACACACACACACACACACACACACACACACACGAATGCAAGATTTACGAGTTGCTATTGCCGTGTACAGCGCTTGGCCCCGGGATTCATCTCCCTCGCAGCCATGATGCTCTGAAAGCCAAGCATCCAAAGGAAACTGTACTAAACCGATACGTTCGAGCAACCAGTGATTTCGAAATGACGAGAGAACAATTTCTCAATACTCGTCAAACTATTGTCAAACAAACACAGGTTTTTAATTTCTTTTTCAGACATGGAATACATACAACAGGGCCGCATAAATCTACGAAAGGAACAGACGAATCTTAAGAACTGATGTTAATCATGGACAACCTTGACCAGATGAAGAAGAAAAGATGAATGCAGGTATCTAGAGTAAATGCATCATCACACTCATCTTCCTCCTCATCTTCGACTGTTGGAGCAGATTCGCAACCCGTTACTTTCGAAAAGGATCTGATATGGAGGAGGAAATTATTTTTCCTCCAGTATATCAAATATGTATTTTCGTGGAGAAAAAAAAAATTGCCATCGTGATTTCATGGTGGAAAAAAAATTCTAGAGGTGGGCAGTACCGGTTAATCGCCTTATCCACCCCTCCTGAGCAGATTAGGGGGGGGGGGAGTTTAAAGGCGGAGGATTTCACTGTTTTTGTGTACAACTTTTCAGAGGCGAAAATATGGCCCCGAAATCCTCCCATATCAAATCATTTACGACCAAGAAGAAAACTAAACAAATAAACGAGAATATGAAAATTAGTTTTCATTCTATGCAAGGAACAAATCCCTTGGCACAAAATGTCGCGAGAATTTTTAATAGCAAACGTACAACAGACCCCGACTTAGTATACGACTCCCGCGGTGCAGCTCGGTCTGAGCATAATCATTACCCTTTTAAGGGCCAGTTCCGAGTAGTATTCGCCATTCCCGAGCCCATGAGGGGTAAGGTTCGAAACCCGCCTGGGCCGCAAATACGAATCCCCGTTGCTGGACTGGACAAATTCGGTCTTAATAACCCATTCAGGTGCCAATACATTAACCCTCTCTCCTAATCTACGTCTACTCGCTTCGTCTCCCTCATGCTTACTAGAGACCAACATTATCCGGTAAAAATCACTGTTCGTTCTTGTAGGCGAGGGGGGGGGAGGAGGAGAAGAGGAAGAAGAGGAAGAAGGAGAGGAAGAAGAGGAGGAGGAAGAAGAAGAGGAGGAAGAAGAGGAGGAAGAGGAAGAAGAAGAAGAAGAAGAAAAATCAACGTTAAAATCTGACATGAGAAAGAGCAGGAGTGAAATGGGAAAGAATCTGCCAAGATTAAAATATAAAAAATCATGTAAGCGTTTACCAAGACAGACTACTGGAAGGATGGAAGAAAACTAAAGGAGTAATGGGCACTGCCAGCAAGAACAGGGAAGCGGATAAGGCATACAAATGTATGGAAATGAGAAAGGGAAATGGCGCTGGAGACGGAAGGGGAAGTAGGAGTGGGAGGGTGAAATGAGCGAGAAGGAAATTTTGAAAGTGTGAAGGTGGGTGGAAACAGAAAATGATGTGGAGAGGAAAGAAGAGGAGAAAAATGGGGAAAGGGGGCGCGCGTAGGAGTGAGATACCCCTCACATTCCATATCCATTCCCATGCCTATACCCGAGCTCCCCGACAGGTAGAACGCGACCCTATCTACTGCCATCTACCACGACCTCCCCACCTCCCGCTGGTATCCATACCAGTTCCAGTTCCTTCTGCAGACGCAGCATCGCCTCAACGTGCGTCAGGACTACTCTTACTTCTACTCCCTACTCCCCCTTGCCCTTGTCCCCATCCCCATTACTTCCCCCACCAGCACTCAGGATCGATGTCTGACCACTGACGTTGGCGCCAGCCCCATGGTGCTCCGGCGCCGCCATCACTCATGCCAGGGGAGGAGGGCGAGTCCTCCATCCCTCCCTTCCTTCCTTCCTTCCTTCCTTCTGCCACTTACTCTCCGTCCTTCCATCCGCCCACCCCCCTCCATCTTCTCTCCGACCCTCCCGCTACCCCTCCTCTCTTCCTCCCTCCCTCCCTCTTTCTCCAGTAGGAACCTCCGCTCCGCAGTCGCAGGGCGCGTCATACTTTGGTCCTTACAGCTTCCCCACCCTCCTCCTCCTCCTTTCCTATTGCGCAGTTGTGGTGCCAATACTTTTACAGGCGTCCGGCATCCCCTCCTCCTCTCCCTAAATCGCGCACTGAAGGTCATCTGGCCCCTACTCCACGCACTCCCTCCCTCTTTCACACTCACTCCCCCAAAATCCTTTAAGGGAAATTCCACCACGGTTTTCGTTCCCCCAAATCACCCATCATCACACCCACCCTCCCAGCCCTCAGCAGTCTGCCTACTTGCCAGTCAGTCTACGTGTGGTCCAGAATCTGTGTGGCGCTCCGCCCCCTCCCCATCATCGTCTTCATCGTCGCATCTTTTTGCAGCTCCGGAGTCGCTCTCTTATGCCTCCTTTACGGCGACCCCCAGGAACCCAGAGCATAAAAACAAACTTTGGGGGCATTCTGGACCTGGACCAGGACTGGCCAGCTTCCTTTGACCCATCACCTTCTTGCTCTGACCCTCCCCCTCTCCCCTCCTTCCTCCCGACCTCCATTTCCTCCATTTGTCACCCTCCTGTCCGACTTCCTCCCGTCGCCTGCTGCCACCTTCCAACCTTCAAGTATCCACGATCTTCTCCACAACACCTTGGAATGAAGATCTTTAGGGACGTCGCCAACGGAATAGAATCGGGGAAGACAGCCAACCGGCCGCCCACCTCCGTCTGCCAAAAAACCCACAATGGCAGACGGGCCCTCCATCCCATCCTTTGGCGCCAACAACTGCACAGCCGTCGTTGTCAAACCTCTAACCCCGTGGATGCCAGACAACACTCCAGTTCATAAATCCTTATCTTCCAAAGGCGACTGCCACCTCCGCCCCCGCCCCCCGCGGCAGTAAATCCCACCTCCCCCGCCACCATCGAAGGATAAATCTTTCACCCCGACGGAACCGCCCGCCTCTCGTGCACGGCCGGGCTGTAAATACCATCGCCAATATGTCCTCTCCTTCTGCGCAGGACCTGGGTCCTCCTCCTTCCAGAGGGCCTGGCTGGCGCCAAAAGATCTTCCACCTATAACCCTTCCCCCTTTTCTTTTCCCACCCCACTCCCGCCCCTCCTCGCCCCCGTCCTCGCCTAGCTGCACGTGACGCAGAGCCTCCGGCGAAGCTCCTGGGGAAGCATCGGGAGGAGGAAAAGGAAGTGCGATGGCGACGAACGGCGGCGGGAGCATGAGTGTGTGAGTGTGAGTGTGAGTGTGAGTGTGAGTGTGTGTGTGTGTGTGTGGAGGAGGTAAATACGGAGAAAGGGAAGAGGAATAGGACTGGACTGGAGGCAGGTGGTGCACAGGTTGTGACGTGGCTGTTGAGAGTGGAGGGAGGTGGAAGAAGGTAGTGGACGACGGCGGCGGCGGTGGTAGGGGGTTGGAGTTGACGTTGAGGTGGTGCAAGCGGTGATGGTACTGGGCACCAGAACCTGTGATGGACTATGTACAGGCATACCTGCATGCATGTATGTATGCTTATGCATATGCATGTATGCATGGTTGTGAAGACGAGGCAGCTGATGCACTGCGAGGAGAGGAAATGGTCAGTTACGAGCCAGAACAGCACCATGGCGCCTCTCAATCTTTGTTGAGAAAAGAAAAAACTAATTATATATGTGTGTGTGTGTGTGTGTGTGTGTGTGTGTGTGTGTGTGTGTGTGTGTGTGTGTGTGTGTGTGTGTGTTTTTCCGGAGGAAGAGTGGCGACAAGATGAAGAGGGGAACAAAGAGGAACAAGAGGGAAGTGATATTACGGTACAACGTGGTGAAAAGGAGGTAAATATGATGGAAAGGTGAATTACGGTTAGGATGAACTCAAAGCGGCAGCCCATAAGAAGACGAAGAAGGCGGGGATAAAAAAAAAAAAAAAGGAAAAAAGGAGAAAAAAATCTAAACTTTACGGGCAATTAATTATCCTCAAAGCGACGACGGTCAACAGCCCAAAAATGGCCTAAACCTGGGAACCCTGGTCGGTCGCTCGCTCGCTCGCTCGACAGATGGCGCGGAGACGATGCCCAAATACACCTGTCCGTAGGCCACTGATTAGGTAATGGAATGATTGGACACCACGCTGATCCATCTCAGAACTTATGCAAATAAATAAAGTGTTGTACACTAACAACCCGTTCGGTTCTTCAAGTTCAATACAAAGCAACATCCCTACTGCGGTTACGGTATACCTACAACTGACCACAGCTGTCACCCAATCGACAGATCCAGCCGAAAGGATATTGCACCAGGTTTGTTGGGGGTAGGGGGAGGATGGGAAGTTTCCTGTTGGTGATACGGACCTCGATGTCTAAACCGCCCAGATATCATCCAATTCAACCATCTTTGTCGTCGTCGTCGTAGTCAGGGGCAAAGTGAATCCCCCTTCCCCCCCACCCCCATTCCTCGTCTGGCTAGCTCCCAAAGAACCCCGCCCCACACTGCCCCGGCGCGTCTCGTTCCTCCGTCGTGTCGTGTCGTGTCGGGCAGGGGCCGCCCCTGTCCGCCGTCGTCGGTCTCGGCCTCCTGCTCAGCTGACGAAGACATCAGGAGGAAAAGCGAAGGTGAAGACGCCGCTGCCGCCGCTGGTTCGCCCTTATAAAGGCAGGGACCACGAAGACAGTTCCCTCTTGCTCCTGCTATGACCCCAAGACTGCCCCCGAAGAAGGAAGTACGAATGACGCCCCGGGAAGGAATAACCTGAGACTGGGTAATGGGGGGGGGGGATACGTACACTGCAGAGCAGGCAGACGGTGGGGAGCTCCTGGTGTCCAGGGGAGAAAGATTCGGAGTCCCAAATGGTGGTGACGAGGGGATGATGAACGAAGAGATAAGGGGTCCCGTGAAGTAATAGGATGATGAAGACGAATAAAAAGAAGCAGCAGAAGAAAAGGAAAAGGAAGAAGAATAGGAAAATGAAGAGGTGGACTGACTGGAGGCAGTCAAGCACTCGTAACGAGGAGGAAGAGAGACAAAAGTCCAGGCAGACGCAGAGAGAACGGCCCAAACACAACAAAGAAAAAAGAAGATTTGAGGAGGGGGCAGCACTGGAGGTTCTGGAAGGAGTGGAGGAGGTTGATGAGGAACCAGGAGGAGGAGGAGGAGGAGGAGGAGGAGGAAGAAGAGAGGGGAAGAAAGGGGAGGAGGGAGGAGGACGGAGGAGGAGGAATACGAGGGAGAGGTAGAGAAAGGAAATTGATACAAGTAACTGGAGAGGGAAGACGATATTCTAGAGATGGAGAAGGAGGAAGCAGAGAAAGTTGGAACAGGGAGGAGGAGGAAAACATGGGGTAGTAAGAGACAGTGAGGAGGAATAGGAGGGGGAGGAAAAGGAGGAGAGGAGGAAAAGGAGGGGGAGGAGGAAAAGGAGGGGGAGGAGGAAAAGGAGGGGGAGGGGAAAAGGAGGGGGAGGGGAAAAGGAGGGGGAGGGAAAAGGAGGGGGAGGGGAAAAGGAGGGGAGTAGGGAGAAAGGAGGGGGTAGGGGGAAAAGGAGGGGGTAGGGGGAAAAGGAGGGGAGGGGGAAAAGGAGGGGAGGAGGGGGAAAGGAGGGGAAAGGAGGGGAGGAGGGGGAAATAGAGGGGAGGAGGGGGAAATGGAGGGGAGGAGGAAAAGGAGGGAGAGTAGGAGGAATAGGAGGGGGAGTATGAGGAGGAATAGGAGGGGTACGTGGAGGAAAAGGAAGGAGTATGAAGAGTAGGAGGAAAAGGAGGGGGGAGTAGAGGTTGGGCAACTGCAAACGAGATGACGGCTTTAAACCCCCGGCTTTCCATCTGAAAGAGCCGGAAAATTAATCTCGAATAAAATCAATAAGACCGCCTCTGTTCATAAATAATCAGCATAGCCGCAGAAGCAATTCCAATAACTCCCAATGACAGTCGCCGCACGAATACCAGTAAGAAGAAATTACCTTCTTTCCCCGCCAGATCCCTCCAGCCTGCAAACCTGCCTGTCACCCTTGATGCATGACAATTGATGGTTGTCTTTGCCCATCCCTAGCCCAAGGACAGTGAAGGGAGGGAGGAAGGGGAGGGAGGGATACGGGCGGCGACAGAGTTGGAGGAGGAGGGGGACCATTTGGTCGTGGAAAAAATTATATATATGGGCCGGTGGGCCATGTAGGCGGAGAGTAGTAAGAGGGCCTAGGCAATGACAGGGAATGAAGAGGGTAACGGGAGGGCAGAGCAGGGGAGGGTGAGAGCAGGGGAGGGGGAGAGCAAGGTAGTGACGGAGGAAGAACAGTGGGAAGGACGAACATGAACGAGAAGGACAACATAGTGGGAAGCTGGCGGGGTGAGGGGAACTGACAAAGACGAAGAAAACGACTGATCAATGAGGGAAATGAGCTTAAGAGTGATAGTATGGAACTTGGAACAAGGGACAGGGACGGGGGATGGGGGAGAGGAGAGCGAGAGACTTTAAAACATGAAAAAGAACAAAGAATAAATGACAGACAACGAAGTGTTGGTCCGACGAAGGTGAAAACCAAGAGACTTGCAGTCACAAGAGAGCAGTGGCGGATTCTCTCCCACAATCCAGAACTTCCAACTTACGGGGACGTTTCTCCTGTTGTCTGCGGAAGTCCTGCACACTGGAAGACCATCACCCCACACCAAGTCAACTCTCGCTCTCCACTTTCCGAAACTTGAGACCAAAAATGGACGAGCCCACTTCATAAACCCATTTTTGTCAAAGTCGCAAAGTTAACAACAACGGAGCCGCAACTGCACCCAGCTTCACATCCTCCGCCCTTTAGAAATTCATATGGTACGCCCCAAACTCCTTGGCGAGTCTTCTCTATCTCTCACAAAGTACACGACCACCTCCCCCTCCCCCCAAGATGTCTTCTGAAGGAGCCCTTACCAAGGAAGTGCAACTCCCCAGGGGGGGGGAACTTCCTCCGTTGGTTCTTGCAAGCCACATTACAATTTCGCTTGGAATGTAACTACGAAGCGCATGCGCATAGGAGCGTTCCGACGAAAGGGGAAGAAGTTCCGGGAAACGTATGACCCCAAACCCCTTTAGGTGGACGAAAGAGTCACGATTTCGTGCAAGAGATCTACATTTTATTTATGTTCATTCTCCCTCCCCTCTCTATGTCATGCATCACCAGGCGGTCCGGTGTTGAGGCCACTACACGCACAATCCATTCGTCAGGTTACAAAACTTCCATATATGGTCACGCCACCCAAATACTTTCCGACCCCCGATACCCGGCTTCCCAAGTATTCATTTTTCTCCGGTCCACACTTACCCGACTCGGGATCACCTGCACCACGTCATCAAGGTAAGCCGGCCCGGGGTACTACATAACCCACGTCCCTCTTCCCTTTCATTTGCAACAACGGGTCATCAACTTCAGAGACCTGATGAACTGCTGCTAATATATCACGCGGTAACTATCGGTTATTAAAAAAAAAAAAAAAAAATTATAACCTTATGGACGGGGATGATAGGTAATGGACATGGAACTGCCAAGTGAAGGCCTTGTGTCCTCTTGCAGTTTCCTTCATTCTTGTCCTTACACAAGCTTACCACTCGCGGTCTTCGTCCTAAGATGGGGCAACTGCCTAAGCCACCTGGGCCCAGTTTCCCAATATCTCCTGTTGGCACATGGACACACCATTACAAAGAGAGACGCTACCACCACAACAGCTGCCATCATCGTTCACACCACTCCCCCACACACTCGACTGGCTTCGCTTGCCAACCCGGACTCCCGGACAAGTGCAACGAAGTGATTGGGATCGCTGGCGGCCCAGACACGCACCGAACCGAGCCAAAACAAACCAAAACGAACCACAGGACAAGCACAGGCTCGCAAACACAGGACCTTCAGTGCAGACCCTCCATCTCCCAGTTACCACACTTCCCCTTGCACTGTTCGCTTTCACCACCGACAGTTTCGCTTCATCACGTCCCACTTCCCCCATTTTGAGGTCTTGCAGGGACGGGGGTCGATCGACCCCAGTCCCTGAAGAGACCCAAGAACTCCCTAGCCAGAGAGGAAGAAAAGACAACCACGAAAGGTCGGTCCTGCAGCAGTCGAGTACTGACAGACGGCATGAAAGGAAGCTGGAGGAAAATGGGGTCAGATGGGCCATGGGTGAAAGAATACAGTACGCACGCACGCAAACACACACACACACACACAGAGAGAGAGAGAGAGAGAGAGAGAGAGAGAGAGAGAGAGAGAGATATTGATGAAATGTACATACGAATACATTTATGCATGCAAACGTACATGTATATATGGTGACCCATGGGAAATAAAAGCTGAGCGAAGGTGACGTTCGGGACCGAGCTAGGAGGAGGGAGAGGGAGATGGGGTGGAGGCGGTAGGGAGAGGAAGGGAGGAAAGGTGATCGGCTAAAAGAGGTCCTGAAGATGGAAACTAGGAATGGAGGACAGAAGGGGAGAGGAGCACCAAAGATTGATAAAGAAAAAAGGGAGGAAAAGGGAAAGGGGGAATGGGGAAGGGGGAAAAAGGACCCGTTGGCAGGTGATTGGGGAGGAAGATGGAAAGCTTGAAAACTGGAAAGGGCGTAAGGGAGGTTGGAAGATGGAAGAGGGTTTGTGGGGCGAGTGTTCGAAGATAGAAAAGGGTGAAAAGGGGGGGGGAGTCCGAAGATGGGAGAGGGTGAAGTGAGGGGATGGTGAAGATGGAAGAGGGTGAAGTGGGGGGATGGTGAAGATGGAAGAGGGTGGAAGGGGGGTGGGGGAGGATCCGAAGATGGATGAAGGTGAAAAGGAGGGGGAGTGGAGACGTAGGAGAAAAAGGCAACAAAGATGGAAGAGGGGGATTGGAGGGGGAAGATGGAGACCTGGGTGGGGGAAAGATGAAAGAGGAAAGGGGGAGGGGGGGAGATTGATGGCGGAAATCGGGGTGGGGGGGGTGATGGAGGTTGCCGGAAGCCTGTGGTAAAGGATGGTGGTCATGACGATTTTGGTGCCGGCTGGAGTGCCACATATATCCAAAGGCGTTTTATTCACACCTACATCGGCCTCCTGTTCCCCTTCTTGTGATGCTGTGCTCTGGTGTGTGATGTGCATTCCAAAGCCCTCCCATCCGTCCCATTACCGTCCTTCGGCACAAAAGATAAAGGCCGTTACTGTCAGCACCCGTGACTTTATTACACAGCCCATACATTTACCGTCACCCGTAGCCCTGTCCCTGTCCCTGGGGCAGTCCTCTCCTCCCCTGACCGGCCGTCCTTTTAGCGTCCAGTGTCTTCTCTTCCACGTTATTGGCTTCCTCGACCATCTCCCCAGTTCCTTCCCTCCTTCTCCAAGTGACTGGATGGTCATACATTCCAAGCGGATCATTCCATATATATCGCCCGCTTAACGCCCATTCAAACTTATAATCACTCATCTTTCCGAACGACCGATCCACCAAAAGACAGGGATCTTCTGTCCCTAGATGTGGATCCCTCCTGGGGAGGGAGGGGAAGAGAAAGGGTGTAAAGAAAGGGGAGGTCTTCTTTGTCTCCAAGTTCTCCGAATGCTACATTTCCCCTTCAGGGTCTCTGCCTGCAAGCTCTTCCGCCCTCTCCTACATACAAGTCACGTCTAAGTTCTGTCCATGGGCACGTTTGCGGTGGACAGACTCTACCCAACCCCCACCCCGTTCCATCCCGATAATATTAGTAAAACAGATGTTCATGTAATTTGCTTTCGATCAATGGGAACACTCAAAAGTACAGGGTTAAAACCAATCCATCTAACCGGTACTACTACTACTACTACTACTAACATACTATTGCTGGCGCCCGACTTCGCTGCCGTTAGCTACACCAACTAGCTCGATTCAAGCCTCTGTCGACGCCGTGGCAGTATCCTCTGGTATCCCGTGGTCGTCAAGGAAGAAGCCACGGAAAAAATGGACATTGTCCGGGTGCCAGTGGCCGGCGATAGCCACGTTCTCGGCGCCAAGAATATTCGCGCCTTTCTCTACCGTCGAGAATGAAAGTGAGGAGTGCTTATGTGTACATGCCGTGGGGGAGATAGGAGATAGGAGATAGATGAGATAGATGAGAGAGAGAGAGAGAGAGAGAGAGAGAGAGAGAGAGAGAGAGAGAGAGAGAGAGAGAGAGAGAGAGAGAGAGAGAGAGAGAGAGAGAGAGAGAGAGAGAGAGAGAGAGAGAAAAAATTTCGAATTCTCTGCGCGAGTCCTACTGCTTTCCCATAACTCACTACTCGGCGGTGTAAATTGACTCATTAAATTGAACATCGACTAAACGAGACGCTCCACAAGCTGGCAATGGGTGTGGGAGTGCATGGATGGAGTTCAATTACGGTCACGGGAGATGCCCAGGTACAATGTAGGTAACGGAAGGAATGCGGGGTCAAGAATGACCCTGGAGCAGATAAGCTGACTACGAATGCAAATCGTCCCGAGAACTGGAGCGGTTGGCGACCAGCAACCCCCCCCCCCGTCAAAAAAAAAAAAAAAAAAAAGGCTGCATCAATCCATTAGTGAAGAAACAAGCTGACCCTACATATTCGGTAGGGAATAACGAGACAACTTCATGTTATGTGGCACTTCTCAATTTCTTACAAGAGACATCCGACCTCATACCTGCCATTATGAATGGACGCAAAGAGCAGAACTTTATATAAATGAAAAAACACGCAAACGGTGAAAAATATTTGGGACGTTCAAGAGCCTCCCACTGGCAAGCGAGCCTGACAATACTGGGAGGAGCCACCCATACACAGCTGTCCTCTCCATCTGCCTGCCCACAGCTGGCCCACTTCCCTTGTTCCTCCGTCCACCTCCTTTTCCTCCTCCACGAGGAGTACGACCTCCTCCATCGCGACGACTTCCACCCCAGGCGTCTGTGTCGTAGTGTTACGACTCCGTCGGCATCGGGGACGTATCCTGCTTTTGTCATGTTAATGCACTCTCGCTGCTCCATCTTGGCGAGCGTCTGGTTTCTTAAAGACAAGTGAACTTGTTGGAGGGTTGCTGGTGTCGTGGTACGCGTTGGTGGTGGTGGTAGCAGGTGGTAGTGATGGGATTATGACTAGTCGTCACAGTGGCTTCACCTGTGCGATAAGATTGTTGAGACTCCTAGGAGTGACATGGTGGTTGTTGCTGTGGTGGTGGTATCTGGAAACGGGACACTGGAGGTCTGAGGTGTTAGGTTATTAAATAACTGGAAACCCACAGCCCCATATTAGCTGGCAGTCCTTGGTCCTTCGCTCAGATCTTTGGGAGGTAACTGGACTGTATGCGTTATACTAACAATACATTTCCAGTCACCAAAGTGCGTTCTCACCGGTTACCATCTCTCCTCGCCTTTGAAGATAGAGGATTACAGTATATTGATAAAGAAATCTTGGGCCCAGCCCGAAGACCGAATGCCAGCCCCTCATGGTGCATCTCCAAATGGGAGCGAGAAACTGACTGGATTTGAAGATAGGGACAAGGAGTAGTTTCTGACGTCCTTTCCGCAGTACAGCCTCGTGCACCAGGTACGTGTTCGAGAAGGGGGGGGAGAGAGAGAGAGGGAGAGAGAGAGAGGGAGAGAGAGAGAGGGAGAGAGAGAGAGAGAGAGAGAGAGAGAGAGAGAGAGAGAGAGAATCCACACTCGCAGTGATTAGACAATGACCCGCAAGTCACAGACTGGACGCTACCAAGTGCCTCGCTTTTGTCATGGGGGCAATTAAGCACAGACGATGATGCCGAAGATGAGGAAGATGATTATGATAATTACAAAGGAAGAGCATGCCGACAGACCTTTTGGTCCATAACTAGGTCGGATATGAAAAAATAGGTAATAAAGATTAACAATTTATAATAAAAACAGAAATAATGAATAAATAATATAAATGGCAGGCATTACAGCATATTGTTAGATGCTTATATTAATGAATCTTAAATCTTCGAACTGTACTACACTGCACTGCTCATGCAAGAAGTTTATTCCATTCACATACTACACGGTTGGCAAAGTTGCTTCTACTTCCAAATTAAATCTACTTCCTGGCGGTTTGAGACCATTATTTCTTGTCTGAATCACATTTAGTGTGAAAATTTCATAATTTTGATGTCGATTCCCTTTAGAATTTAAAAAACCTGTATCAAATCACCCCCGAGTCTACGCTTTCTTAGGGAAAATAGATTCGTACGTCTTAATCGATTTTCGTATGAAAATGAAAATTATATAAAAAAAAAAAAAAAAAAATCACACGAATGGCACCCCTTGCACCATCACAAGTTTCTCGAAGCGGGACAACACAGGACCTCTGCCGGACGATAAGTGTTGGAGTCCGTCCTTCAGGGCCAATCGCGTCGACGACTGACACCGCCCAAATGCTCGACGACAACAGCAGCGGCGGCGGCGGCGGCAACCGACAACGGCCGGGCCCGAAAAAGGCAGAAGCATAACGAAACGCATCACTTTACGCCCATTAAATATAATTAGGCTGGGATGACTGTGCCGGCGTGCGGGGTAGCCGAGGAAACAAGTTTGCAGGGTGGGAGAGAGGGGGGGGGGGTGAAGGGAAGGGGGTGTGATGCGGGAAGGGGTGACACACAGAAAGGGTGTGTGGGAGGAGAGTCGCACGAGACATCCTCCTTGGTGTTTTGTGGCCTATACCAACAGGAACATAATTCCCATATTCAATTATTATTATGCAAGTGTTAAAGAGGTGATTTGGCTCTCTCGAACGCGTTGGGTGGGGGGGGGCAGGGAAGGCGGCAGAGGTCACAGTTAGGTCCCTTGGGGTCCCTACAGCTATGACGTCATCATTTGCATACCCCCTGAACTCCGCCTGTCATTATAATACTTTCGTGAACTCCCCGACGAAATGAAATGATAATAGTTTAATGGTTTTACAGTCATTTGAGATGCCCATGAGAGCCCCTCGAGGGGCAACATTGATGCGAAAATAACTGGCTTTATTACCCGGCGAATACTGGGTGTCCCAACTCCGCTTGACGCAATCGTGAATTTCGCCCGGGCCAGGGCGTCACACCCCTACTGTCTCTGAAAGAGAGAGAGAGAGAAAGAAAGAAAGAAAGAGAGAGAGAGAGAGAGAGAGAGAGAGAGAGAGAGAGAGAGAGAGAGAGAGAGAGAGAGAGAGAGAGAGAGGAGAGAGGAGAGAGAGAGAGAGAGAGAGAGAGAGAGAGAGAGAGAGAGAGAGAGAGAGAGAGAGAGAGAGAGAGAGAGAGAGAGAGAGAGAGAGAGAGAGAATAAAATGGAAAAATAACTCGCCACTCACAAGCGTTTCTTACCCATTAATAAAAAAAAATGTCACCCTCACACAAAACACACAAAGCGTTACCATCAACCATTACAAGCCCACCGCTATACAACTGCATCAACTCTGCTAAGTTACTCCTGCAAACTTTTCTCATCACTCAACTTGTTGACTTTTGGCTCTTTGGCCTCAGGTTTTTGGCTTTCTTGCTCCTCCTGCCACTTCCGGCGCACATCTTGGCAGATTTATTTTTCTAATGGTTAAATGTTCACCTGGTTCCAATTTTGCTCTTTTTCCAAAATCTTAATATTTCACAGTGTCTGTATTACCTTCTTCACAAGCCGTTCTTTCGTCTTTGAGGGATTCTTTGAATCACGAACCTCAACGATTACACGAAAGGTTCACCGTCATCAGTTCAGGGATAAAAACTGACCGTGAGGAAAGTTCAACGCAAAGAATTTTGTAAATGAGGATACTATAATACAAGAAAAAACAAACTAATGGAACAAGTATTTTCAAAACAATAATGCCAATATTCTATTCCTTCATCGTGCTTATTTGTGCCTCACTCGTACGTGGCTGATTCAGGGCAGTTGGCGGATGTAGTGATGGCCCGTCATCCATAAGGAGCCGAGATGGGAGGGGTGAAATGGATGGGAATATGTATTTGCCCCTGACTTGGCTACCTCCCTTGTAAGGGGGAAAAGCTCTATACACGGAATTATATATATATATATATATATATATATATATATATATATATATATATATATATACATATATATACATATATATATACACATACACAACTTTCCTCACGGCCAATTTTAACCACTGAATTTTCCTTACTGTAACCTGATAATTTTCCGCACACGCCTACCCAACCCTTGGTTCATTTATCAGTCCCCTACCTACTTCGCAAACTATCCAGTACTAAGCATTAAGCACCTTAACCGGAACCACATTAGCTTTGGATTAGTTTCAGAGGCGAATAGTTTCACGTTCCTGTGCACTTTTACACTAAATATCATACTTGTTTCACTGTGAAACAAATGAAGCGCAATTTCACTTCTGTCCATCTCAAGATAACATATTGCTCGTCTTTTCGCCATGTGGTATTTCAGAGCGAGCCATGAAGCAAATGACAGTACTTACGTCAGTACACAAACATGAAAGGCATAAATGTGCTTGCACAAGCTTCTATATGCCATGAGCACTGCTTCCGCTGTTAATGCTTTTACAGAAAAAAAATTCTCACCGAGGTTAGCTGGACCTAGAATTCTGTAAAATTATACATTGTATTTATCGTTCTAAATTCAGGAACGGGAATAAACATTCACCGATCCAAGCGTATGTTTTTACGAGGTTGTCTAAATATAAACAAAACTGTTCCAGTAAAGTAACTTGACTGATGGCAAATGCCCTGAAGTCTACTTAGGTACAATGCACCAAAAACCTTGAAAAAACAACACTCGAAGGGATTCTTCATACGAATCTGTTCGAATTGACCAGTCGAAGACAACGACATGAATAAAACTCACCCTGGCTCGGTGCCCGAACTCTATTCCACACCTCAGACGAATCAACATACCTGAAAGAAAGGCAAAAGAACGTTAGTGGCTCCCTAAGAAAAAGGTGTTCACTAACTCAAAGGTACACATACAAAACTATACAGGGTTTTGGGGGTGGGTGAAACAATGATTTCAAAGATGGTATGATGGTCAATCCTTTCAATACCGGAGGATTTGGAGGTGGTGGGTTCAAGGATGGGTGGAATTCAAATAATCAACCCTAGGCTGTTATACATACATGTACCAACGGTTTTTCTCCCCTTGCAAGGGAGGGAGGCAAAGTCAAAAGCATAAATCCACTCCCACCCATTTCATACCCACATCCACTCCCATTCACCGCACCTTCCTCCCTCTTTTCTGGGCTCCTCCAGGGTCTTATAATACATAAAAGATGGGAGGGGGGGGGGGTTGCATGCAAAGCCGATCAGGTGGAGAGGCACTGTACCCAGTGAAGTGGGTCATAGTGTATAGACGGTCACGTGGACTTGAACAGTTTGCCAACTTATAACCAAACTACTCCGAAAGGATTACAAATCAGAACATAGCAACTTTGTGGACGACCCAAATTAACAACTTGAGCTGCCACCCCACCCCCAGGCAGAGTTGGAGGGTGAGAGGGCAGTAGTTGCAAAGGACGACCTATTACGACTCACTGCATCGTACTTCTTGTGTTTGGTGTGACGTACGTATTCGAGAGGTCGAATAGCGTGTGGTATGGTAGGTGGTGTGGTCCGGTATGGTTTAGTGCGGCTTGGCAAGATCTGGTGCGGTCTGGTATGGTATGGTGCGGTAATGGTGCGTATGGGAGCTACGACAGAAAAGGCTTACGGACCTCCTTTCATATAGGGGACGAACTTACAAACTAAAAATGTTTAATTAACAGAACGCTGTTTAAATATACATACCAAGCGCGTTCGCATGCGTTGTGCGCACGTTGCAGTGAGTTTGTGCGCGTATACTTTTTCTACAAAGATGTCCACAAAATCCTGACCACATCGTACCGTTTCTCAACACAAAATGACAATGTAAAATAAATCACAAGAACGGAAGTCGTCTCTGTATACCCTGAACCGAGAGTCCAAGATGCGAGTGGATGGGAATAGAGTCCGACAGCCTTCCTCTATCAAGTTCGAGTATATTGGACAACTGTTGAAAATGGGCAATCGGGCAGAAACGGGCCCCGGAAGTTTCGGGGCTCCCACGGGGATGAAGGCAACACAAGTTTCTGGAGACGGACGGGAGGAACGAAAACTGCAGTGGAAGAGCTGAACGAGAAGAGAGCAAGTGTGATGCACCAGACTGCTCTCGAATCGCTCCCGCTCTTTTGAGAGAGCAAGATTATCATCACACATGTGACACGGGGTGGGGGTTGGGGGACAAAGGGGGTGGGGGAAAAGAGGAAAAGGAGAGGGGGAAGACACGAGCACTTTTTATACACATTTTCTACCATTGGGGGGAGAAAAAAAACTACGCATCACAACAGGTATTGTACAGCTATGTTTATCGAGATTCAGACGCTTCCTTATTTCTTTTTTATAAAGTGACGCACAGAGTATCCAGTCAAACAAGTAGTTTGGCAACTGGGAACCTGAGGTTACAGGTTATACACCTGGAGGGGAATCAAGACGATGGCGAGAGGTCGAGGACACGGAGACGCAAACAACTGCTGTTGCTGAAGTACAAACTCCTCCCACAGACAACAAAGAGGATCCGCCCGGCACCCTGGAACAAGTTGGAGCCCCCAAGGGGCGTCAGACAGACAGACAGACAGACAGACAGACAGACAGTAAGAGAAGTTGGTTTTGGGGGGAAACTGGGTTTGGGACGAAGTGCAGAGGTCAGGCCGAGAATTGCTATCAAACGAGCCCAAGTTTAAATGCAGTTGTCGAACTAGTGCAGACTTGTATTCTAAACAGCCAAACGCCTTGAGACGCTTCAGGGACTGACAGGGGCACGATGCTGAGTGCCGAGTCATCGCCCCAGAACTCCCAACCCCAAGACACAGGAACAAAGGCGCCAACAAAAGCCATATCAAGAGATTAAGAGACTCGTCCTATCCTGGTGCAGCAGGGGAGTCTCATAAAAAGGAAAGAGGCTGCAGGAACACCTCAAGAAGCATGAACGGTTGTCTCACGGGAGAGGGGTGGGAGAATGAAGAAGGGCAGGGGATGGGGGGGGGGACGAAGAAACGTGAAGGAAACGCCCGAAGGAGCCGAGGGGAAGCTGGTTCTTCAGGGAGGAAGAGGGAATGTAGAGGAGGTGAAGGCTCCAGACCAGAGCGAGGAAAAGGAGAGAGAAGCGTTGAAAGGAAAAATAAATGGAAGCAAGAAAAGGAGCGCAACAGAGGAGCAATTAAGTAAATTAAAAGAGCAGAAGAGATTCTCCTGTGTAAGGAAACAGAAAATACAGCAATGGAGGAAAGGGCGGCAGTAACAGAAGGAAGGAAAGGCGGGACCAAGTGAGTGGTAGGAGGGAGTAGCGGGAGCGAGTGAGGGAATAGCTGGAGCGAGTGAGGGAGCCGCGAGATTGGGTAAGGAAGTGGTTGGAGCGAGTAAGGGAGTAGTGGGAGCGAGTAAGGGAGTAGTGGGAGCGAGTGAGGGAATAGTAAGAGTGAGTGGGTGAAATTGGAGCGACTAAGGCAGTAGTGAGAGCGAGTAGAATATAAGGGATAGTGGGCGAGTAATGTTGAACATGTATGGGGGGGCAATCAACTAGCTTAAAGAAAATGAAAATCTTAGTGGAGCAGGAGGGTGTGAATGGAGTGGGTGGTAGTGATAGTGGTGGTGGTGGTCGTCGTGGTGATGGTGGTCGTCGTGGTGATGGTGGTGGTCGTGGTGGTGATGGTGGTCGTGGTGGTGGTCGTGGTGGTGATGGTGGTGGTGGTGATGGTGGTCGTGGTGGTGATGGTGGTCGTGGTGGTGATGGTGGTCGTGGTGGTGGTGGTAGTGATGGTCGTGGTGGTGGTGGTAGTGATGGTCGTGGTGGTGGTGGTAGTGATGGTCGTGGTGGTGGTGGTAGTGATGGTCGTGGTGGTGGTGGTAGTGATGGTCGTGGTGGTAGTGATGGTCGTGGTGGTGATGGTGGTAGTGGTCGTGGTGGTGGTAGTGGTGGTGATGGTGGTAGTGGTGGTGATGGTGGTAGTGGTGGTGATGGTGGTAGTGGTGGTGATGGTGGTAGTGATGGTGGTGAGGTGGTGATGGTGATAGTGGTGGTGAGGTGGTGACGGTGATAGTGGTGGTGAGGTGATGACTCTGGTAGTGGTGGTACTGGTTGGGGCGCAATCGGTGAAGAGCAGGCACCAGCCTATCGTTATAGTTTCCTTTTATATTTTGTTGCGAGAACTTGGTCAACAACACTCCTTGTTGCTCGAAGATAAGAAACGAAGTTTGTTCTTGAAAGGGGAATGGCGTGGGGA
The DNA here is from genome assembly GCF_046742065.1 of Oratosquilla oratoria. Lineage (NCBI taxonomy): Eukaryota > Metazoa > Arthropoda > Malacostraca > Stomatopoda > Squillidae > Oratosquilla > Oratosquilla oratoria. Next base: position 60,637,049 of record NC_134777.1, read on the forward strand.
GCTGGTCCATCATCGAGAAGCGTTAGGTTCCCCAGTCCGCCATCACTGTGTGTGAAACGTTAGCTTCCTCCGGGTATTGTCACTGCAGTAGGATACCGTGGACACAGTCTCCTGCGTCCGTGTATGAACTGTTCCGGAACACCTGCAAGGTTGAGGTCTGAGTGGGTGCCTCCGCAAACCACGGGAAAAAGGCAAACAACTGTTCGTACACCCGGGCAGCACACAGGTTTTTTTTTTTTTTTCCAAAACAAGAAGCTATAAGACTAATGATGGCTGGCTGGCTGGCCATTCCTTGTTGCTCCTCTGTACTATCAGTCAAACTATTAGACTTTAGAATTAATTACTCTTTGTAGCAGGGGGGAAAGGAACCGAAGACCAAACCTCGGGGGCATTTCCAAATCCATCATCAACATTCTCTGTGTGGAGCGTGGATCGGAAAGGTCTGGAAGCGACAACCGAATACTCCGAAGAGGGCGGCGGCGGTGGAGGTGACCCCAAGGCCGAAGACTCGGGGAAAAGTGTCTGGAGGAGAGGTGGCGTGCGAGGTCTGCAGTAGGAGGGCACACCTACATGGGCAAAGGGCATTTAGCTGTGATAGAAATTATACTGTAGGAGGTCCAAGATAATGACAAAAGAATAAAAGAAGGCGAGGGAGAAAAAGGAGAACAAAAAAGTAGAAAGAAGAGGAAGAAGATGAGGCGGCTAAGGGAGAGGGGGGCGAAAAAGGAGTAGGAGGGCAAGAAGAGGTGGATGGTGAAGGGCAAGGAGAGGTTGATGACAAGGAGAGGTGGAGGGCAAGAAGAGGTGGAGTGTGGAGGAGAGTGCCAATGTGTAACAAACAAGGAACGAAATAACCTAAGGCACAACTAAGGAGGTGCCAGTCGGCATGCGAAGCTGGGGGAAAAGACAAATAAACAACAATAAGAAACTGATGGTGCGCGGAAATGAGGTAGTGGGATAAGGGGGAGGAGAGGAGCGGGGGGCAAATAAACTGCGCGAGGGAGGGGAAGTGGTCTGCAGAAATCAATTGGGTGTTAAATAAACGATGGCAGTTCGACAAACAAGACTAGGAAATTGCTTAGCTGGCATGGTGGGGCCACTGCACGTGTGCGCGGGGGCGTCAGAAGACGAGGAGAGAGGAGCGGGCAAGGGCGAGTTGAGGTGATAGGTCAGGGGTGGTGGGAGGTCAGAGGTGACGATAGGTGTCACATCTGATAGGCGAGGAGGTGACGCGGGTAGGAAGGGCAGCTGACGGGGGGGGAGGGTGCTGCTGACAGAAGGGGAAACTGCCGACAGGAGGGTACATTTAACAGAGGGATTGGAAGAATAACTGGCGGGGAAAGGACAATGCAAGAAGGAAGGTCACTGACAAGGATTGCGTTGGGACGAGGGGGGACGGAAGGTGCAGGGAGGGGAAGGGGGGAGGGAGAGCGAGGGTGAAAGGTGCCGGGAAACCTATACATCCGAAGGAGTGAAGTTCTTAAGAATCTTCAGGTCCTAATCAAAAGCCCTCTTACGTTGCCCTACACCAGGAGGACGTGGCGGAGCTGTGCCCAAGGGCAGCAACCTGCTACACGACCTCGTCCACGATGGCAACTCGCTCACCCTTGGTGGCAAACAGTAGTCTGCGAGCTGCTGCTGGAGACTTAGCCCCTCGTTACCAATCTCCACTTCTAGCTTCCGAAGAGGAAAGCCGCATCAAGGAAGCATGTTAAAGATGGTTCAAGGAGGGCAACAGAATGATTTTTACCCCCTTAATGAAAGAATGCTGTGGCTTGTTCCATAGTGGTGTTACTAAAATCCCTTATTATCGACTGCGTAAAACATGCAATCAATAACACGGGGAGGGCAGGCCTGGCCAGCAGCAAATATTTTCCCACGCTAAGCGACGGCTGGCGGACACCAGCGCCAGCACCAATGACGTCATCGTCGTGAGTGCTGCCGCGCCTTGTCAACGTCGTCAGCAGGTCGAACCTCCAATTGAATGACCAACGAATTCGATCTTGCAGAAAATAAAGTCTTGCTCCCATTTTTTTTTTTTTTTAAGGGGGGAAGTGGTGGTGGTGGTTGCTTTCGAGTGCTAGAAATTGCTAAAAGGGGGAGGAACTGATGATATGCAAAAATCCTCGTGAATCTGATAATTACAGTGTCACCTTTCAAAGAGTGCCTGTGCACTTAATACACAACCTCGACACATTCCAGGCTATTTTCATTCAAACTCATCAACTGCATCGCAAGGTCTACATGTCAAAAACAAAACTATAAAAATATAAAAGTATATAAAAATAGACGTCTATGACTTCCTTCAACCTGATGGCGCCAAAACATTTTTTTGTTCAAGGGAAAGGGCACAGAAGTAAATGTTATGTGCTAATTAACCACTAACTACCAACTCAGGTTATCAAAACCAATTAGCTAATTACTTTAACATAAAACATACAATTCAGATTTTTTTCACTAAGCTAAAATACCCTCAATCATTAGGATTAACTTTGCCCCAAGACAAAAGATTATAAAAAAAATCAACTATACTGTAGCGTATTCATTTTAAAACCAAACTTGTACAAATTAACTTGTAATCATTCTACTTGTTGAATATTGGTGAACGATCGAGAGGAGTCTGGGAGAGGAGAAGCAAGGAAGGAAGGGGCTGAACTAGAGCTGGAAAGGGGAATGGGAGGGAGAGAAAGGAAGAGGTCAAAGGAATGGGGGTGTGAAGGGCTGCGCAGTGTTGGGAATGCGGGGAGTTGTAGCACGTCTGTCGGGAGGAGTTGCAAAATCGATGAACATTACAACCTAAAAGCACCCGGCAAGGGGGCGTGGCCAAGGGGTGCGTGGGCGTGGTTGCTACGGAGAGCTGCTGAAGCCCGGACGAAGATGACGAGGGACCGGCTGGGCGTGGCTCTTCGTCTGTGGAGACCCGCTCAAAACTCGTGAGCTGACTATGACGACGACGATGGCGGCTGTGATGACGACAAGGACGACGACCGGACTCTACATCGAATCACATCGATGACTTTCGTAATTGCTTCGATTTCGTTGAAGTATGCGAGGGATGTCACGGGTTTGTTCCTGTCGTTGATGGTGATACCCGCTTGCCAGCAGTGTCAATGGACTACTATACTAAAAGTTAAGAGGGTGGGAGGTTCCAATATCTACCAACGTGCACTACCAATTATTAATGCGAAACCCTAGATGCTTGTTTTGGTACCACAAAGGCGGCGTTTTGTTCACGCTCCCCAACCCCCCAAAAGGGGATTATTCAGAACAACCCTTTCTGCCAAATCTGACACTTTCCATGAAGTGCTCAGTACAAAACAGGCGAAGACGACAGCGCCTCAAAAACGAGTTTTCTTAGAGCGCTTCGCTTTAGACTCCAAAGATGGCTTTGGTGTCTTCGCCTGTCTGGCACACAGCACCTCAGGCGTCAGGAGATTCTGTTCACCTTGGTGACACTGGCACTGGTAGCAAATGGGGCACAAATAATTGTACATACATACATACATATACCAAGGCTTTTTCCCCCATCCAAGGGAGGTAGCCAAAAAGAGAAAGGCATAAAAACACTCCCACCCATTTCATCCCTAAATACACTCCACACCCCTCCCACCCTTCCTCTCATCTGAGCACCTCCTGGATGACGGGTCATCCCTGCACCCTGCCCACCGCCCTGGGTCAGAAGCAGTGTCGCAAGACACAGTACATCCACAGCAAGGCCGCTTCAAATAATTGTACAAAATATAAATTCTGTTTTTGTCGAAAATAAAGTTATGCTCCCATTTGTTTTGAGGGGGGGAGGGGTCGATTTTCGAGCGCTAAATTTTGCTAAAAGAAGGGGATGGAATTGAAGTGAGGGTATGAACAATCCCGATTCTCCTTCTGGCGGGAATAATTCCCTTAGTTTATTCTCATCGCCTGTCCTTAACCTTAACGCAGCGGTCTTGGTCCCAGTCATGATGTACGAACGGTCAACTAGAACCTTCTTCCTGATCGATCAACGTTGAATTAAGCGAGACTTCCAAGTTCTTTCTCGTATCTGGGAGGGAGAACGCAGATGATGCTCATGACCAAGTCTCGTGAAAAACAGTACTTCCTCCCAGATAGTGAGAGATAGAGAGATAAGAGAGTGAGTGAGTGAGTGAGTGAGTGAGTGAGTGAGTGAGTGTGTGAGTGTGTGTGTGGTCTTAGTGATAGCAAGGGCAGACTACCTAACCTCGCGTTTCGCCACACCCTTCTTGATTTAGGGCCCCCAAGCCTGTGTTTGTCAACACCCTTAAATTAGGGGTCAGCAGAGGTCACAAACCCAATCGACCCTCTTCATGGTCCGCGCCACGACGGGTCAGCAGCATGAGGGTTTTGTGCTGAGGTCAGCAGCAGCAACTCCACTCCATTCCACTCCACGCAAGCCTCTCATGGACATAAAAAAGGAATAGGTGGATGAAGAGGAGGGTGTGGAGGTGGAGAAGGATAGAAGAGGGACTTGAGGCCAACTTGTGAAGTGAGAGGAAAGAAGAGGGGAGGGAGAGAACAGGAGGAAAGGGAAAATGATAATGGAGGGAGTAAGGAGAAAGAAAAAGGAAATGGGAAGGGAAGGGCGGGAAAGGAAAGTAATGAGAAACGAGGACAAAGCGTGAGAAGACAAGCGGGTCAAAGGAAATTTGAAGTTAAAGAAGGGGAAGGGGAGTGGAGAGAAGGGAAGGGGAGTGGAGAGAAGGGAAGGGGAGTGGAGAGAAGGGAAGGGGAGTGGAAAGAAGGGAAGGGGAGTGGAAAGAAGGGAAGGGGAGTGGAAAGAAGGGAAGGGGAGTGGAAAGAAGGGAAGGGGAGTGGAGAGAAGGGAAGGGGAGTGGAGAGAAGGGAAGGGGAGTGGAGAGAAGGGGAGGGGAGTGGAGAGAAGGGGAGGGGAGTGGAGAGAAGGGGAGGGGAGTGGAGAGAAGGGGAGGGGAGTGGAGAGAAGGGGAGGGGAATGGAGAAAAGCTGAGGAAATGAGAAGAGGTGAAATGAGGGGAAGGAGAAGGGGTGAGGTGAAATTAGAGAAAGGAAGGAGGGGGACATGAAAAACGAGATAAGGGGAGGCGAGGGAAAGAGAAGAGAAGAAGGGGATGGAGAAAAGAGAAGGTAAGGAGAAATAAATGGTTAGAAGGGGAAAGAGGAGGAAAGAAGAGGGGACAAGGTGAAGGATAGAGGAGAGAAATTGGTCAAGAAACGGGAACTAAGGCAAGGTAGAAAGGAAAGGGGATGGAGACAAAGAAGAGACAATGGGGGGCAAGGGGACAACAGAGGTGGGATGGGGGTTATGGAAAGATATGGGATGGAATGGGGAATGGCATGGGGAATGCTCAAATCGGTATGACAAAGAAAATGGGGCATGGGATATGTATATATATATATATATGGGGAAAAGTTGTCAATTTGGAAACAGTGAAATTCGGTCGAGTGTGCAGAAGGGGGGGGGGAGGCAGAGGCACTTTAAAAGAACGGCAGATCGTCTGACAGTTATGTTAAAGGTTGAACAGCCGTGTGGAACAACAGGCTGAAGAGGTTGGATGGGGAGGACGGGGACGGGGAAGGGGAAGGGGAGGCAGGAGGGGTGGCGGGTGTCGAGTGGGATGAGCAACGGGTGGAAAAGGTGAGTCTAACGATGGGCGTTTTTTATTTGTTTTTTCAATTTTATATTTGAGCAATGGGGGAGAAGGAGGGGGGTGTCATCATTCCTACTGCAAAAGAAGCTTCACATTCGTCCCTGTGAGCTACCTGGGATGGGATTATCGGACATTGGTGCGGCTTTCCTTAATTAAGATTTCCCACACACTTTGGTGTGATTTCTGACCGCACCACCCCACTAGGTCTAGTCTGATGCTGGAGAGGACGTGTCAGACCACAGACTCGTCAGGGCAAAGCGGGATTAGAGGATGCCAACGACGGGAGGAGGAAAAGGAGGAAGAGGAGGATTGCAACCAATATTAGATAAGAGTTCGAGAAGGGAATTGGAGGAAAGAGAGAAATAAGAGAAGTGAAGAGGGAGAGCAAAAATGTGTGGCGATGCTGGAGGCTGGTGATAAGCCGAGAGGGTATTAAACCCTTTCGCTATAGTCTATAATTTCCTTCTAGCGAGTAATGAATTACTTTTAACCAGCTGAGGTGAAGGACCCCAAAATCTATGCGACTCAACACTAAGCCGAGAACAGAAGTCTTCACCAATGACATTTTTCAGGTGCTGGACCTGTGATCGACAGCTACTAGCCTTACGAGGGAGTGCTTAGAGCTCACCAATGTGACCTTGACGCGAACGCACACAATATTGTTCAAAGGAGACTGTAAAAGATAGTAATGTTTCCTAGCCATGAGAGGGGATTGATTTATTCCATGCCAGATCAAGACGCTAACCTCAATAGCAACAAGCCGTGAGCGCGTGCTCGCGACGACTGAAAAGTTCACGCTAAATTGTGTAGGTTTGTGGGAACCGTGGGGAGAGTGCAAGCAAGGGAAGAGGGATGATACGTGTGTGTGGGGGTGGGAGGGGGGTGGAAGGATGAGGATGCCGAGAAGGAAACGACATCCTTCTCGTGTGAACGGCGGCGGCGGTGGGAGGGGGTTTGCAAGAGCCAAAAATAGGTGAGCTAATTCCTTCCGGGAACGACAAGTTTAAACTGAAACACCAAAATGCGGACGCCAGCGGGTGAAGGCGATAATGGTAGCAGACGGCATGGAGAAGGGATGAGGAATGACGAGATGGGATGGAATGGGTAGGGTCCATGTTGCCAAGGTCCGAAAGGGAAATGGCAAGGGTTGGCTGGATTTGCTGTCGATAATTAATGAATACGTAATTTGCGGGGGACGCGCGTGATGGCTACAGGTGGAAATCTCCACGACGCGCGACCCCGGCAACCGGCCGGCCGGCCGGCGTGCGACGAAGGACAACGCTTGTGGTGCCTCCCGATTGGGGCCCGGGTGTCTTGGGGCCCGGGGTAGTTGTGGAACTTCGTTGGATAGGCCAACCATTTCAGTACCCGATGTTCTGGAACATCAGTTTTTTTATATAGATATATTTTTTTATTTTTTATTTGCCCCCCCCCCCTTTAAATTTCACAACGCAAATTGTCACTCACCCTTCCCGTAACCTGGGAAAAGAATTGGCGTTTTAAGGTTAAAATTCAGTTCTTTGGTAGTCGGCAATTATGAACCGTCAGTTCTGCCATGAAGAAATCCTGTTGACATTGACCGCGCTCATCATGGTTTGGGAATGCTACTGCCGACCGATTAACTGACAGACATGTCTACCGATCGCGCCTGTCATTACAAGTAGAGCAAAGTCGAATAACCATCCCAATCTCAAATTTCATTCCTATTAATAGCTGGACTTGGCATGGCATACGTCTGGGCAATATACTCATCTTGTGTATCAACATGAGGTACATTTCTTGCAACTACCATTATTTTTGTTGTCGATTCTTTCGACTTTACTCCATTAAAACTTTCCATCGCCTTTCTAATTAACGCTCCAACGTGCGCCCTGTATTACTTCATGTTCTTTTGGAAATACTTCGTGTGGATTACGCAAAACTTTCAAAATTCCGGAAATTATCCACACCAGTTTCCGGGTGGGTGAGCGGGTCATCCGTGATGACTCCTTAGACTCGATACTCCGGGCACTCTCTTTGCGACAACATAATCCCAAAGGGCAAAGAAAAATTCACGTCCTATACACACATATATACACACATACATATATATACACACATATACATACATATACACACACATACATATATATATATATATACACACACACACAAGGTGATGAGATGTACAAGGGGTGAAAGTGACAGCAGGCTGGAAGTTAGCATTAAGGGAGAGACTGGAGGAAGTGGATAATTTTAGATACTTGGGTGAGAATATGGCAGGAAAGGGAGGAGTGGGGGTGGTAGAATGTAGACTGAAGAGAAGCGAGTAAATGCCTTGGTGGATTAAAAAGTGTAATAAGAAATAGACATCTGGGAATGGATGCTAAGAGGTTATATGAAAGTGATTGTGCCGACAGCACTGTACGGGGCAGAAACATGGAACATAAGAGAGGAGTTTGAATGTGTTTGAGATGAAATGTCTGAGAAGTATGATGGGGGTTACTAGGCTAGAGTGAGAAACGAGGAGGTGAGGAGAACAGGGGTGGAAAGGGAGTTGGGAGATAGGGTTGATTAAAGAATATTAGGATGGTTTGGACACATGGAAAGAATGAGTGAAGAACGATTAATAAAAGAGGTGTGGAAGGCAGAGGTGGAAGGAGTGAATATGAGGGGGCGTCCTAGGATGAGATGGATGAATGGGGTAAAAGGGACATTACAAAAGGGAGGAATGTCTGTTGGGGAAGGACGGGAGAGGACAGAAGATAGGGGTGAATGGAGGATGCTGTGATGCATGAGGGGGGAGTGGGTGGGGGATGGGGGGTGAGGAAGCATGTACGAGAAATAATTTGACGCAGTCCGAAGGGATTTCTCCGTCTTCTCCTTTTCTGCATGAGGGGACGGAGGGGGGGGGGGTCGCAGAATAAATGAAGAGGCCTTGCTGTGGATGTGCTGTGTCTTGCGACACTGCTTCTGACCCAGGGCAGTGGACAGGATGCAGGGATGACCCGTTATCCAGGTGCCAAGATGAGAGGGAGGGAGGAGGGGAGTGGAATGGGTGGGAGTGGTTTCTATGCCTTTTTCTTTTTAGCTATCCCCCGTGTAAGGGGGAAAAAGCCTTTGGTATATGTATGTGTGTATATATATGTGTGTATATGTATGTGTGTATATATATATGTGTGTATATATATGTGTGTATATGTATATATATATATATATATATATATATATATATATATATATATATATATATATATATATATACTCGTATGTATACATATATATGAACACACAGGACTCCATCCGGAGGTAGTGATTCTGGGCAAACTCTATTCACAGTATCCGGCAGAAAGCAAATTGCTGTTCCCCAAAGAAAAGCAGGAGCCGCAACAACCTCCACTTTGGCCTCGAAGAGAGGAACCGAAACCCAAAGAGGTCTGCTGGCGGTCTTCAACATTCACCACCCGCAGACTCTGTCAAAGAAAAACCAACTTGTGTGGTACATGAAAAAGGCCGCCGACCTGGTTCTTATTACTACACCACCACTGCACCAGCACCACCACTGCCATACCACCATCACCACCACTAAAGCGAGCTCGAGAACGGACCCCGTGTTCTCATTTGAATTTCGAGGTTGTAAACCCGGCAAGAGGACCAAGAAAAACTCTTCTATGGGGGCATTAAGACAGCCGGGCTTAGGACGAGAGTACGTCTGGGAGAGGGCCAAGAGGAGGTCGGGCGGAAGGAAGAACGGGCCCATTGGCGTAAAGTAATGCTCGGGGGTCATCGTCGCATCAAAAAGAGGAATTTTATTTCTCTTTCCTCCGGTCCTTCTTTAGTGAGTGAGTGAGTGAGTGAGTGAGTGAGTGAGTGAGTGAGTGAGAGAGGAGAGAGAGAGAATAGAGAAAGAGAGGAGAGGAGAATAGAGTGTGAGAGGAGAGGAGAATAGAGTGAGAGGAGAGGAGAATAGAGTGAGGAGAGGAGAATAGAGTGAGAGGAGAGGGGAGGAAAGAGGGAGAGGAGAGAGTGAAGAGGAGAAAGAGAGGAGAGAGGGATAGTGACAGGAGAGAGGGATAGTGAGAGGAGGGAGTGAGAGGAGGGAGTGAGAGGAGAGGGGGAGAGGAGGGAGTGAGAGGAGGGAGGGAGATGAGAGAGGGAGAGAGGGAGAGAGGAGAGGGGGACAGGAGAGGAAAGGAGAGGGAGGAGAGAGGGAAAGGGAGGAGAGGGGGAGAGGAGAGTGGGGGAGAGGAGAGTGGGGGAGAGGAGAGTGGGGGAGAGGAGAGTGGGGGAGAGGAGAGAGGGAGAGGAGAGAGGGAAAGGGAGGAGAGGGGGAGAGGAGAGGGGGAGAGGAGAGAGGGGAGACAGAAGAGAGGGGAGGGGGAGAGAGGAAGAGGGGAGGGGGAGAGAGGAAGGGGGAGAGAGGAAGAGGGAGGGGGAGAGAAGAGGGAGGGGGAGAGAAGAAGAGGGAGGGGGAGAGAAGAAGAGGGAGGGGGAGAGAAGAAGAGGGAGGGGGAGAGAAGAGGAGGGAGGGGGAGAAGAAGAGGGAGAGAGGAAGAGGGAGGGGGAGAGGAAGAGGGAGGGGGAGAGGAAGAGGGAGGGGGAGAGGAAGGGGAAGGGGAGAGGAAGGGGAAGGGGAAGGGGAGAGGAAGGGGAGGGGGAGGGAACAGGGGTAGAGAGGACGGGGGTAGAGGAGAGAGGAAGGGGGAGGGGAGAGAGGAAAGAGGTAGGGGAGGGGAGAGAGGAAAGAGGTAGGGGAGGGGGAGAGAGGAAAGAGGTAGGGGAGGGGGAGAGAGGAAAGAGGTAGGGGAGGGGGAGAGGTAGGGGGAGTGGGAGAGAGAGGTAGGGGGAGTGGGAGAGAGAGGTAGGGGGAGTGGGAGAGAGAGGTAGGGGGAGTGAGAGAGAGAGGTAGGGGGAGGGGGAGAGAGGTAGGGGGAGGGGGAGAGAGAGAGAGAGAGGGGAAGGGGGAGAAAGGAGGAGGGGAGAGAGAGGAAAGGGGAGAGGGAGAGAGGAAAGGGGAGGGGTAGAGAGAGGAAAGGGAAGGAGGGAGAGGGGAAGGGGAGAGAGAGGAAGAAGGAGGGGAGAGAGAGGGATGGGGAGGGGGAGAGAGAGGAAGGGGAGGGGGAGAGAGAGGAAGGGGAGGGGGAGAGAGAGGAAGGGGAGGGGGAGAGAGAGGAAGGGGAGGGGGAGAGAGAGGAAGGGGAGGGGGAGAGAGGAAGGGGAGGGGGAGAGAGGAAGGGGAGGGGGAGAGAGGAAGGGGAGGGGGAGAGAGGAAGGGGAGGGGGAGAGAGAGGAAGGGGAGGGGGAGAGAGGAAGGAGGAGGGGGAGAGAGGAAGGAGGAGGGGGAGAGAGGAAGGAGGAGGGGAGGGAGGAAGGAGGAGGGGAGAGAGGATGGAGGAGGGGAGAGAGGAAGGAGGAGGGGAGAGAGGAAGGAGGAGGGGAGAGAGGAAGGGAGGAGGGGAGGGGGGAGGGAGAGAGGAGGGGAGGGGGAGAGAGGAGGGGAGGGGGAGAGAGGGCGGGCGAGGGGAGAGTGAAAGAGTGAAGGGGAATACGAAAAGGCGAGCTTCAACTCGAGAGGGTAAGAGCGACTACCAGAGTGAGCCTTAATGTACCCTTGGGCGGCCTTCAGACCTTTGAAGAAGGGCCACTATGGAAAGGTCTAGACACCAAAGCAAAAACAATGTCCTGAGTTAGGGTCATACATGGTGATGGTGTGCTATGTTGTAGCATATATTGTGCATTATACTTACGTATTGCTCAATTAGGAATTGTGCATTTTCCCCACTGTATAATTGTCAATGTATTTTGTAATTGTGTATAAGTATATTTGGGATACTGTTAGTCTTTAATTTTGTCACTGTATTTTGTATTTGTGTACCAGTATGTTTGAGGAACCAAGTGTTCTGCCACGTCTGGCGCCACAAACAACGTATGGCGTTAGTTGTAACTCAGCCTCCAAAGTGTACGCACGTATTTGTCTGTTGTAGTGCTTTATACACTAATTTACATTAATATACTTTTACTTAGCCATCCTACAACATTCCAACCGATTCAATGTAGTGATTTCAGAACCACCGACAAATCACCGTCACAGCCACAGAAGAAACCCACAATCACTCCTGCCTTCACCACCAAAAACCAGCCACCTTCACCACCAAAACCCACAACATCCGCCGCCACTTCCACCAACATTCTTAACCACAGCCGCCGCCACCTCCACCACCAAAATCCTCAACCACAGCCACCTCCAAAATCCTCAACCACAGCCGTCCCTACTACAGATGGCTTCGGGTTAGTTGCGTGCCTCGGTATAGGCAAGGCAAGATAATTGTACAGGAGGCAGAAGTGAAGCTGCTCCCCCTACCCCTCACCCCAGTTACGGCCTCAGCTGCCCTGCCGCTCGTGAACGAGCACCCTCCTGGCCAGACACGCCTAACAGCCTGCATCCAGCACTCGTTTGGCTCCTTGGCTTTCCACCCACACCACCCTCTAACCCACTCCCCCTAACCAAACCGGGTGCGTGATCCGAGGCTGTTTCGCTTCGACAAGATAGCCTTCCACTCCAACCACCAATTCCACAACTATGGCCGTAAACATTACGTACTAGAAATCGCGTGAACCTTACCTGGACATCATTTATGATCCTCAGAATTCTTTACAGTCTATTAGTGCCTCAACCTCGTCTTGCCTTCCCTTTCTCCTCCACGTTCCTAGTCTAAATCTTTCCTCCCCGAATTATTTCTATCCTTGGCATCTGCCACGGCAACAGCACTGGAGACTAACCACAAAAAAGAACATAAGAATGAAGGAGACGGCAAGAGACCATAAGGCCTACACTAGGCAGTTCCATGTCCATTACCACCTGTCATCCCCCCACCCAAAGTCTCTCTCTTCAGCTGGACACTTCGTTAGGGATCCTCGTCCACTTCCTGCAAAAATGCGACGCAACGAGTGGTTTTTATTTTCTTGCATGCTGACTAGCTTCACTGAACTGAGTGAGCATGCGTGTGTATTTACGTAGTTGTATTATACGAGAAGAGGTATGCTCGTGGTGACCCCTTCTTTGTATCTCTCAGCATCTAGTTTGTTCTTATTCTTCTATGGTTTTTGCACACACTATTTCGTCCAATTTGTTCCAGACATCCACCACTTTGTGTGTGTGTGTGTGTGTGTGTGTGTGTGTGTGCGAGTGAGTGAGTGAGTGAGTGAGAGAGAGAGAGAGAGAGAGAGAGGAGAGAGAGAGAGGAGAGAGAGAGGGAGAGAGAGAGAGAGAGAGAGTGAGAGAGAGGAGAGAGGAGAGAGAGAGAGGTGGGGGGATTGTGCACCACTCTGGCCTATGCTAAAACGAGTCTTTCACAGCACACTTGCTAAGTTCATCTCGCAGGTGTTGCTGCTCCTCAACCCCACCCCAGCTTCCAAACTTTCAGTACCCCAACCTCCCTGGCCAGAGCAACGACGAAAGCCTCGCTTACAAACGCGGAACTTTCAACCTAATCTTGAACCAACTTTGGAACTTAACTCTGGTGACTCTTGACTTCGATTAAATGAAGCGGACTTGCTGCGGATGTGCTGTGTCTTCCTGCATTGCTTCTGACCCAGAGCAGTAGGCGAGATTCAGGGACGACCTGTCACCCAGGAAAATCCAAGAAAAGATGGAGGGAGGGATGGTGAATGGGAATGTGGGGATGGATTCATGCCTTTGACTATGGCTACCTCCCTTGGTATATGCAACTCGGGCCAATGCAGTTCCCTATGCTGAACAACAATGTTTCATTCCTTCCAGTCCCCCTCCCGATCAATCCCTCAACTGAGGCCTGTGGAATTCCATTTCAGCAACGAAACCATTGTCCCAAGTACGATCTTCAAACAGCGGAAGAAACGAGAACACTAGCACGAAATAATGAAAAAAAAAACTACTGGAAACAAATAACCATACCTGCACGAGGAAAGTTCGAGAACCACTGGTGAAAATACGAGCAAGTTCATTTTCAATAGACCCATCTCACATTCCCCCACCACTACCATCATCACAGCGTACTTTACATCAGCCCCTTTACGATCCAACGGTACCACTCCCACATGCAACCTAATTCTGCGACTCGCCCTTCCATTCCTTCATAATCCTCAATTTGATCAGCGTTGCAAAATTTCTTGAGACATGGATGCTCCCCACTATAATATGTGACATACGTCAGACAACCCACATTCCAACATACATTAAACGAGACCCTTAAAAGTGGAGAATTCTATCCCACAGTTTCCTCCCCTCCCTTCCCCATTTCAGTACTGAGTAAGTGAGCAGTACAACGGTCACCTGCATAAAATTTGAACACGTTTCATAGTGAATTCGACGTGATACAAGCTCGGACGAAGAACCTACCAGCAGCACAAAGAGCAGTAAACGTTTTAGTACAAAGAATAGCATTTCGTCCACACAAAAGTCTAAACAGATTTTCTCTACTATATCTTGTTTACAATCAACTGCACTATTTTGAATACATACCAACGCAGGTTATTGCTTCGATCAAAATACCACAACTCCAGTGAGACTCTATACCTTCGCTCAAGTGAAGTCTAACTGGCGTGTCAGGAGACGAACCGTATTGGAAAAAGTACAATTCTTTGAGATAAGCACAGCCCATCCTCGGGTGGGTCCACCGGTAGCCAAGCAGTGTGGAAACTGTCCCACACATCCTCTGGACAAACGTGTGACGCAGTTTCGTTCGATTTGGAAGGCGCGGCACAACATTACGGGTCAAACCGATGAAGCAAATGATTTGGTGGGGAGATGGCGGTTGGTGTGGAAGTCACGTACGCGTCTATCTTCGATTAGTTAAGGGGCCCGAGTTTTATCCTCATTCATCTTCGCTGCGTATAATTTACAGATGTGACCAGATAATTGTCATACAACCCCTTCACCCCGACGGTACACCTCAATAATGGCATCTGTCCTTCCGTAACTGATAATTTTCTCTTGTACTTTCCAAGACACTTGGTACCAAACTGACACTGTCATTGTTAACGATATCAGTCAAAATTTTTGTTGTGCAAAAATCCTTTTACCCAAAATTTTACGACCATTGGCAAACCCGCTCCTCCGAGTGACGCAGAACTTGGCTCTATTTTTCCCTGATGGGGAGCGGGGGAGAAGTGTTAAGATGGTCGCCATCTACCTACTCATGGACAATATTTTAAACAAAGATACACATTTGCATTCTGTCGCACATCGCACCTTCATGAAAAAGTTCAATTTCGTATATTCAACCTACTGAAATTCACGTCGACAATGGTCGTTGGTAGAACGATCAAACAGAAGAATGTATATACAGTTGAGCTCGAATGATGTCCCTGCGAAGATGTTACCCCTGAACTCGAAACTCTTCACTACCAGATCACTGCAAATTGTCTGTGGTAGCAGTATGCAGATGTAAACACGGGCAGCAACGCGCACGCTCCTTCAATCGTCCTCCACACTCAAGACGCGCGACCCCCACCCCACCCCCGCCCACCTGCGGAAGCTTCGTCTCCCCTTCCCCTCCCGTCTACACTATTTCTCTTTGCCCCTTATTTCCCAACACCTTAACCCATCCTTCCACTCCCACAGCCCAAAATCAACCTTTCATCCTTCTGTCAGATCCTGCCAATCTTAACTGCACAGAGTTCAAGAGAACAACACGCTATACGCTAACATATTTTTGAAGTACTCCAAGAATTATTGAAATATATATATAGACACTAGCACCCCAGTTATTTACCACTTCCTGCGGAAGTCCACTATTACCCAACCTCTTTAGTGGCACAACAAATTGTCCTTCACCTCATCAATGCATGTTCTGGTCTGACTGCCATAGCACCATCTATTCTGTGTCAGTCTTCCCAAATACTGAAGGATTCGGGTCAGCCATGTCACGGTTGGGATCCGAAAGGAGCCTGCAGCTTCCTTCCTCCTAAAAGCTGTCGTGGAAGACATCATCCGCTCCCTATCGTCGCAATCCTTCTCTTTTTCCTCCCTTTTTCTCTTCCCCATGCCTCCTCGTTCGCTCGCTCACCAACCTTGCACTTCTTATTCGTTCTTATCCCTACGGATAGGTTCGGCGGCGCCAATGCATGCAACACTGTTCCTTCCGCGGTTTAACAGCTTTCGCGACAAAGTTCCCTTCGCTCCAGCATTCACACCGCCCACCCACCCCCCAATCTTCTCTCCCTCCCACTCCCGCTAGGTGCCCGAGCCATAATGTGACATGCAAATCATGTTGTGTTCCTAGGCAGTCCCATTCTTCAATTGTGGGGCGGGGAGGAGGACGAGGGACGAAATTGAATGCAGATGAGTGAAGTACGATTCTAACAAGAAGTGGAAAGGGAGAGACGGGGAGCGAGGACAAAAGGGGCGAGGTAGGAGGGAGAGAGGGTGGGTTGAGGGTAAGTCAAGAATAAAGAGTGGGTGGGGAGGGAGAAGAGGGAAACAGGGAGACTAGATAGGTAGTGAGGGAGAGGAGACGAAGCCCCATCATATCGGGCACATGCCCTAAGAACTTCAACTGAAAAGAAAATACAGTTACGCACCCGGGAACGGGCAGGAGCGGGTGTGAAGGTGTAAATTAGAGGGAGGGAAGGAGTTTGTGTACAAGATGCCATCCAAGTGAGTGGCGTTGTGAATAAATGCCAATGCGTGCTTACTGTGTTACAAAATTCATTTCCACGACGAAGCATTTTCTTCACAGTGTACACGATCTCTGCGCATTTGTTCGCAGGCCTTCATCCACAGCCGACTCACTTCACTTTGTATTCACGTGGGAGAGCTGGCTGACCAGTTGGCCACGAACGATCCTTCGAGCCGTTCGCTCACTTGTTTGCGCGAACGTGCGACAAACTGCGCAAATGCGCGCATCCCATCGCTACTACTTGCCCGGTTGCTTTCCAGCATTCACATAAGCAGACCTCAAACACCCGCACCGCTTGTGCAAGCATGCACTTGCACGCACGTATGCACATAAGTTCATACAAACATACAGGGTTGTTCATGTTGTAGTGGTGTATACCGACTTTTGCCTCCACTCGGCTGGTTTCAAGTTCGGGCCTCATCCAAGGTTGAAAATAACCAACACCACAAATTTTGCTTTGTTTCTGCGTGTGCAAACGTAAAGAATAACTGCATAACCCTTTGATCGGGTTAAGCGTGCTATGAATTCTCGGCCCGTGATCTAAGACCATGATTAATATCTTTCAATGGAACCGACACCGACGCTGACGGCATACGTGCACACGCGCGCGCACACACACCGTTCACTCTATGGAACCTTTCCAAACAAACTCCACTCCAAGTCTTCTGCGCTTGCACCTTCTTGGAGAATAAAGAGCGTGCACTGCGAAGCACGGGTACAAATGACATTAAACTCAATTGTGAGTATACAAAAACCTTACAAGCACACGCACAGTAATACGCCTGTAAACAAAGAAGCTACAGCTCGGGCTCGTTCGTATATAAAATATTAATAAGTTTACTGACGTAGGGACAAAGGCATGGTGGATGAAGGGAGATACGCCGCCTGGGGCGATTACCTGAAGGCTTGCTATACTCAACGCCTTCCCTCGACACATGTCTGGCTTCGACGGGTCCCACCACCTCCAAGTCCCACTCGGCCTCCAACAACCAAATCTTGAAGCGTCTCTGCTTCACGCTCAACCGCTGTAAACCTTCAAGCTTCAATACTAAGATAGACGTTAACGTGAGCAAACAATTTTATTATGTACATTTCCTAAGCCAGAATCGACAGTGTAGATTTGGAGGCGACATTGGAGAATGATGAGGCTACCAGCTGAAGTTGGTATCCTTTAAAAATAATTTTACTGTCACGTGGCAAGAGGATACATGATAACTAATCGGAACATTTCCCCCGAAAAATGTCACTTGTCTAGTAGATATTCCCTGTTGTGAGCGAGTAAGAGCAGGAAACGTATCCTGCCAGCTGCTTCCCTCTAGTGTAGACCAAATTACTTTGTTTCACTAGTTAATTGTTAAACCACGTTCTACTTGTACTCAAAGCCATTTCCAAGTTCTTGTATATTCTCGTAAAAAAGAACTGGAGCTGTGTATACATAAGGTGAACAGAAACAGCGCAAGCACGCACACATGCACACGCACGCACGAATAAATCTACTAGCAAAATGTCAATTCTAATGAAGTGATCGTAAGAAACTTAGTATCGGTGTACGCCAAGCGAGCGAGTTGAGACACCGGGGTCTGTGCGACTGGGGCACGGGGAGGAGGGTACGGAGGGGTAAAGGAAGGGATGGGAAGGGAAGGGACCAAGTGGGGCAAAGACAAGTGATGAATGGACGGACGGGCGCGGAGGGGTCGATCAGTATACGGAACATTCCGACCGCCGCTCCGCCGCCGCCGCGTCATCCCACTTTCCTCGTGGAAGGACGCTACCCCCGGTGACCCTTCTCAACCGAGCCGGCCGCGCAAGGCTTTGTCCTACGTTCTCTTTTTCCTGGTGTTACGGTACACCTGAACCATTAATTGCAACGTCCGATACAAATGGTCCACGTTTGGTGGAGGAGCAGATTTTGAGAAGAGTTCGAGGAAAAGGAAGTTGGAATAAGTTGTAGATAAGAATGCCAGGAGGACATGATAGATCACGATGGCTTGTTTTAGCACATTATATTACAGAAGCAATTCTTGGACTATCTAACTTATGGCCAACACGAACGAGATCAAGACAGTGATGAAATTACAATATCGAAGAGGCTCTGTTTAACACAATTTAAGACACAGGCGGGATAGGTATATACAATTGTGCGTGTGTGCGTGCTTGTGTGCGCGCGTGCACGAATGTAGTGCGAATTATGCTGAAAAGGTTTGGATTACGACAGAGCAAAGACCAGACGCACAAGGGCTACAAGAGTTTTTGTGGTGGATACAGAGTGATTAAGGACAGGGGCGAGATGAATGACAATGGTAATTAAAAGACCGACTGGAAAAAAGGTCAAGTCTGGATAACATGCACAAAAATCTATACGTATGCTTGAAGAAGACTGGTCTTGATTAAGACTGCGCGCGCGCGCATCCGAGCAGCTGAGGTAGCGCGTCGGCCTCATTGCGAGTCTTCTTGTTTATTCGCACAAATTGCACTGGACACGGGGACAACACTGCCACGCCCAGCCCGTCAGTATGGGCCGTCCGGGGCCTGGCTTGACACGTTAAGCACAATAGTACAGTGCCCGTGGTGTCGAATACTACGCCACCACATGTCACTACAACGGCTTAATTTGACAATTGTGAATACGGGGCGTGATGACTGGGGAGGGAGGGCAGGGGACGCGTAGGCACAAGGAAAACGGTTGAAACTGTCTCGGTAGGTGGAGGATGACACACAATCGAGATGTCACATTTCATTAGAAATCAACATCGAAGCGGTTGGGTTTACGCCGTTTGAGGGTCGGAGTTTCCCAGTGACTACACACGACTCTGAATGCATTGGGTAGCCCTCCTGTCGCTGATATCGACATGTCAACTACCGTCACAGGCATTACTTTAACAAAATAATATCAACCCAATTCATCATTTGTGACCAAGACCCATAAAGCATTCCTCTCCCCATGTCAATGCCCCCGAACACACCCATGCCAACGCGTTCACACTTGTGCTTGCTTACAGTTTTACGCCACATTCCTTCGACCCCAACTTGTTCTGGCAAACTTAGGCAAGCTTTGTTCCGAGAATTTCATTTAATTGGGGATAAAACCCCACGCCAGAGGAAATGCCTGAAGATGCGATAAGCTAAGATCAATAGCCCCCGTGCTTCGAGTGAGACATTGTGACTGGTCACGGTAGTGGATTTACCATTTACCAACCATATATCAACAGATATTGTTTTAAGACCCCAGTCTACCTTCCTAAACCCACTATGTGAGGAAATTCGTTAATAGAACTATATTAGTGCCTGTAACATGCATGAATTCAAGAAGAATGTGAACTTTTGGTAGTGACCAGGCGGTGCTTGATGGAATAAAAAATCAAGCCCATCACTCGAATCGCGGCATTTTATGGAAGATTATAAGGTGACGGCAGCCAAGAATAGCGCCGCGATTTTCTGAGATCTTCCCGGCCATATTGACCCAGCAGCTTATACTATTCATTCCCTGGTCACATACAGAGGAAGGGTTGGTTGACTGAGGACGAAGGGAGGGGGAGGGGAGGGGTGCTGAAAGGTGCGTGGCAGGAATAGTGAACCCCAGTGCTAGGGGCGATGTGAACCATAAAAATGGGGCCGGGACCAGTGGACCACGACGTAATAGAGAATGGACACAGTGGGAGAATGGGGTCATTAACAGGGCGATGTGGTGTAGCGGGGCGGCCCATAGGTGATAATGCTAACGCACAGGAGCAAGAGGCAGAAGCGGTGGTGGTGGTGATGGTGGTAGTAGTGGTAGAGATAGTGGTGGTACGGAGGAGGCTCGGCGCTATGACTCAACTCTCTCAAACGTTAATTTATCCCTCATTCATGGAAGAGTTTCCAAGCGCATTTTCCACTCATCCCCTCCTCCATTCGACTGTTTTTCACAGCCAATTTTATGTCTGTATCAACCCCAAGTTACAGTAGTTATAGACCACATCACGCCTCCCTTCAATCCCTCGATCTGTTTCCTTCTGCCATAACCCAGACGACTCGCACTTCACTCCCTCATATTCTTCGAACAATAAAATGTAGTGTTGGGTGTGCCTGCTGCTGTTGTTGCTGTTTCACAACGCTGACGTGGGGCCGAGGTGACAGCGTCCTCACATTAAACGGGTCCGCTCGTAAACACTCGCTCCCTGCCTGCCTGCCTGTTCTTACTCGTGCCTTGCCAGTTCATAATCTAACCGCTGTTGTTTCATTGCGAATTTCCCGTGGGTTTACCACATCTAAACGAGTCTCCGTTCTTTCATTTCCAACAATCTTTATTTGTAAAGAAACCGGCCCCCCACACACAGCAATCATTCAGACCCTGATCTACTGCAACCAATAAAACCCATGCTCAAAATCTGCGCATTTCCCTTCACCATCAGGGCACAAAAGTGAGACTGCTATGGACCAAAGTCCGTCTGCCGACCTGCCCTCCTCGCCCTAACGCCTATCATCGTTTTGCTTATGCAGCCGCCCCTCGCAATACACAGGTGACTACGATCGGCGCCTTGCGTGTCACCATTGCAATCGATACAACTGCCTGCCATCACCACATCGCTCGAGCCGCTCTGGGACCTTCCCAAAAGAACCTAAATGATTTATGTGGGTTCCTATTTCTTACGTGCCTGTCACACCATAGAACTACATGCGAGTGTATTGTATGTGTGTGTGTGTGTGTGTGTGTGTGTGTGTGTGTGTGTGTGTGTGTGTACGCGCAAACATACAGGGTCTAAATTACAGGTAATGATCAAACCAATGGGGGGAGGGGGAGAACAAGTTGCTGAATTCACTAGAGGAATATCGGCAGCCGTGCAAACTTCCCCAGTTCTTCCTTCGTCCAAAGATGGTTATCGCGTGTTCAAGTACCGAAGTTTCTTTACAGAAGTTCCAAGAAGAAACGAGATCCTCTAAAGAGACAGTCCAAGGCCGCGCGAGTGAGCGGACACCACCTTGGGCAAGTTCTTCCTCCTCCACTACCTACCTTATGTACAAGAATGCTTATGGGAGGAAAATACCCGAGAAAAAATATGAAACAAGACAAAGGGTGGGAGAGTGGGGGGAGGTGGGGAGGAAAGGGGGGGGGGTGTCGTTACACACCGAAGAATCTGGAGAGTGGTGCGGGCCTGTGCCGGGGCAGCGGTGGCGCAACGGATTGCCATGTCTTGCTGCCAGAGGTGGTAGTGAGCTATGGTGATAGTAATAGTCACGGTAGCAGTGGGAATGGTGGTAGTAGGAACGATGACGGACGTAGGAATGTGAGGAGTTTGCAGTACTGGGCCCCACGGTTATGGAAGTAATGGTCGTACAATCAACCGCTTCAACTAAAACAACAGTAACAACGACGACGACGGTGGTGGTGATGATGGTGGCGGCCGTAACAACACCACTCTTATCGACCAGCAGCAGCCCCGCTGCCTATAAAAGGAAGGCTGACAACCCCCGTAAGTAGCAGCAGCAGCAGCTTGTGCTACAGGTAACAAAGAACGCAATGGCTAGTGTATGCGCGCGGGCGTTACAACAAACATCACAACAAATACTTTGACCAAACAATGTATATTCTTCATGCCTGGTGGACAATAGCCAACTAGGGTGACTGAAGGGGGGATCTGAAGGAGAGACAGTATATAGGTGTAGGTGTGTGTGTGTGTGTGTGTGTGTGTGTGTGTGTGTGTGTGTGTGTGATGAAAATGGGACTGGATATATCAAAGAAGAAAGGAAGAGCGAGGTGGAGTGGGGCTGGAAAGGAAATGGGAGAGTTGCGGCAATGTTAACTCTAAAAACACACGGAGGAGAGCAACAGAAAACGCCATGAGTGAAGGGGTTGAGATGAACAGGAAGAGAGGAAAGTGGATGAAGGGGGGTATAGAAAGTGGATAGGCAAGGAACAAGTCAAAACGGAAGAACGTCGAAACTAGAACTTCGGTGTCGTTGGTCGTGACTGCGACATATGGATTACAGGCGTCAGAATAACAGAACAGAATGAACTAAACTGAGAGAACGAGCTTAATAACTGTACCGGTTTGCAAACGTGAAAATCACCTTTCCAGTGTTCTCTTTCAAAATATCAGTATTTGATACACACTTATCCAGGGGTCAAAACTGCGAAGACCTTCCCAATCATTGGTAGGCTGGACGCACCCAGCACAACCAGAATACGAGACCATCAACTACCTTTTCAGTACAAGCCCGTCCCATTATCTTGTTTGGTGTTAACTAGAAGAAAATCTCTTGAAGGTTTCTCAGGAGGAGTTATGAGATATCAGCCTTGATAACGAACTGATCCTGCCGTCACTACACCAGGGGTTCTCTACTAGGGTTCGAGAACCTCCAGGGGTTCTCGGGATGGTTTCCAGGAGTACTTAGATGACTAGCGAAAGATAACTTAAAAAAAAACTACAGAAATAACATTATGCATGCTTTTAAGTTAATGATATCCATTGCGTTGTCATCTTCTATTAAATTAGTATTAATATTACCATTCTATATTCTGTGTCAGGTATTATAATGTGGGTACGGGTCGATGGTCTGACGACTCTCGGGGTACGTAACGGGAAAAGGTTGAGAACTCTTGCTCTACACACTCGGGGCGGTGGCGCCATCTACAGGCTCTGGTGAAGACACAATGTAGTGAAGGGGACGAACACAGGTGCTCCTTCACTACGAAGACGTACTCCAACGATATTATTATTCTAAACACAATTTCTTTCAGTTGTGTGTGTGTGTGTGTGTGTGTGTGTGTGTGTGTGTGTGTGTGTGTGTGTGTGTGTGTGTGTGTGTGTGTGTGTTTTGTAGGGGGGTGGGTTCAACACAGCCGTAGAGAAAGGGTTAACTGCGTTCAACTTTCGCGTAAAACCACCACCTGAAGATGACTCCCGGGTGAGTGCAAGGGACACCAACAGGGTACAGACAGATCCCCTTTCCCCCCCCACCACCACCATGGATATGGAGAGGTGAAGGGAGGGAGAGGGGAGGTAAGGTGAAGGGAAGTGAAGGGACAAGGTGCGCAGTCCGTGGGAGAAGGAGGGGGAAGAAAAAGCAGGTCTGAGTCACGGCTCCCGTTTACGATTACACGCTACGCTTCGTGGCACTCCTCTTGCTTTGTAGAGTGGGGAGCGGGGAGGGAAGAAGGGAAGGGAAGAGAGGGAAGGGAAGAGGGAAGAGGGAAAAGGGAAGGGAAGAGAGGGAAAAGGGAAGGGAAGAGAGGGAAAAGGGAAGGGAAGAGAGGGAAAAGGGAAGGGAAGAGAGGGAAAAGGGAAGGGAAGAGAGGGAAAAGGGAAGGGAAGAGAGGGAAAAGGGAAGGGAAGAGGGAAAAGGGAAGGGAGAAAGGAAGGGAGGGGAGAAGGGAAGGGAGGGGAGAAGGGAAGGGAGGGGTGAGGAGAAGGGAGGGAATGAGAGAAATGATGGGATGAGAAAAGGAGAAGGCAACAAGAGACTGGAAAGGGAAACGGGAATGATGTGGATTGGGAACAAACGGAAGAAGGGAAGAAACAAGGGTGCGCAAAATGTAGGGATACGATGGATTTTTTTAAATTATTAGAATTAAAAATTGTCAGATGGAGGCCTGCTGGAGGGGGGGGGGGGCTCTGTCCTAACGCTTGCCCGTTACAAGTAGAGAGGGCGGAGGAGGGGAACAAATGGGAGGAAAGTTGATGATGAAAGAAAGCAGTGGTCGAAAGTGTCGGTAACTGAAGGATTGGGGAGGGGTAGGAAGAGAGGGTGAGGGCGGGGCGGCAGTGGACAAACCGAGGAAAATACAAGGAGCTTCGTTTCACATACAGACCCAAGCAGGTTCTGTTGAGCCTTCCGGCAGCTTATCCTTGAAGAGGAGGAACCCGGCCGAGACCGGTCGCACTACCAACCTGCAACACAAGAGACACTCATCAAATGGTGGAAAGACAACTGCAGTCAATGTCGCTCAAGCTCGTCCTGCAGGGCTTGAAGCAGACAGTATTAATGCTAGACACCGCGAAACACATGCAATTTCGTAAATAGAAAGAAAAAAAAGCAACACGCCGAATGTGTACATAGGCCAATTCAATTTTACAGTTGTATACATTTCAGTCCCATTGGATTATATGGGTACTGCTCATACATTAGTGTTCATTCGCGGTCATGTAATGCTACGTGCTGTACCTCAAGATACGACCGAACCTGACCTGACCTGAACTAATCGGCTCATGAACCAAGTCCGATAATGCCACCAAAGCCTTTCATCAATAAACGCCAAAGTTAAAATTCGTAATCGCTCGTTTAATATACAATGTGCAGTCGAATCGAGGGTACTGCACACGATGACAGTTTCACTGTGTTCCATCAGGTTTTATGACTGACGCGGCCGATCCTCTTCCTCCTCCTCCTCTTCTTCCTGGGCGACATCACACGGCCCCACTTCTAGGAAGAGATTGTTTTCTTTCAGCCAATGAAGTGGAGCAATTCCGAGAAACGCCACGCTTCCCCTTCACTCCAATCGGAAAACAGCTGCAGCACCACCAATATACCAGGTCGTAACATGTTTAACCGAATACCTGACAATGCACTCGAAACATTAAGAGTGATGCACTTCACGGTACGAAGCCAGACCTTTCCCAACTAAAACTTTCTTCCATCCCTCGCGTCCCACCTCTAATCTCCTTTCCTTCAACAAATTCCCTCCTTGAATATTCACGATCTGCTATCATACCTCGCGCATGGCCATCAAGATCCCTCACCTGACTCATCCTGGTCCAACACCACAATTTTGTTATACCGAGCGTCAGTAACGGTGGAGGAAGAGAAAGGAAGAGGAAGAGGAGGAGCGAGGAAAAAGAGCAGCAGCAGCAGGATAGGAGTGGAGGAAAGATTTCCCTGCACTGCAGATTTTGTTCTGGCTAACATATTGCTTCCATTTATTATTTGGCGACCTCCAACCCACTCCTGTTTTGGGAACGACGATACCTGTTGCCCAAGGTACAATAATGTGACGTCAGCAAGAAACGGTCTCTTAAAATGTTCGTAAGTGTTCACCAACAACCTTCACACCCGAAATCGTTCCCTCTGCTCAATAAATATTTGCCAATTGAGTCAACATATTCGCCGTTTTCTACGCCAGTCGTGGACGTCCTTTCGATGTGATGGCAATACCATGGACCCTTTACCCCTACACTTTCCTCCCCCCCCCTTTCCCTCCCTTCATCCTTTCACTATGGAGACTATGCTCATTCTGGTCCACACCAATCTCATTCTAATGCATCATACAACTTGTCGAGGGTAGCTTAAAGAACCCCCCTCTACCACCACCTTCGCTACGACGAAGCACAAGGTTTTGTTCTACCCAACGTCAAGCCATTTCACTCGATTTCAGTGTTTGTGTGGGCACTGAACGTACACAAGACCGCACGCAATTCGGCGTGAAATATTTAATAATAATTGTGGTGTTGGCACCTTCAATTGGTCGACTACTTGCCATTTCTCCTTCGCAGCCAAGAGCACCGCGATCTGCTTGCTCACCGGTTCATTTGCACAACGACTGTACGACAAGGGCGTCGTAGCGAGTGACCACTCGAACGCATTCTACTGAGCATCGAGGGAGGAGGGGGGGGGGGCGGGGATTGGGAGAGGACACACGTCTTCTTGACCAACGGATCATATGTTCAAGTTAATTCTGTTACTTTAAAATAATTAAGAAATACTGCAGTTAGCTTTTAATAAGCTCGTACAAGGAGGACATGAAGAGCTTTCTGCATGAGTAGGGTTAAAAAGACGATAATGTATTCATGAAAATAAAGGGTGTGCACTCGAGGAAGTTTATGGCCTTAGATTCTATCCCCAACTTTTTTTCTTGCCTTTTCTAACCTGAAACACCCGTGGAGATCAACCTAAGAAATACGACGACCGCTCACAACTTCAGCAATATATCTGACACAAGGAAGAAACCGAAGGGGACTACAGTACTCGTCTAGTATCGTCCGGTGCGTGAAGGGGGCGGGTAATCCCATAAGCTCTTGGAAGCGTATGGCAAGAATGAAGATTGCCAGTTTTCCTCCCATTTTCATGACCAGAGTAACTCATACCTACGCACAACACATCCCACCATTTCTTGTTCTGGGTCGACTAACTCACTATAGCTTCATCAACACACCAAATTGTGATACTGGATATACAATGGGTGGCTTACGAGAGTCTATGCAAGCGAACATTGGGTCTCCCTTGACTGTTGAAATATAATAAAAAGAATAAAGAACAATCGTGTTGGGTTGCTTCCATCTGAAACCCGAGCCTTCTTAGCGTCTGAGCAGCACTTAGCACAAAATCAACCATCAGGAATAGATGTCCCCCCCCCACCAAGCCTCGTTCGAATTTCGAGCAGCACTCGCAAGTTACTCTTTTCCCCCAAACTCATCTGCCTTGCAGGTTTAGCCAATACTTATAACAAGCGTTTCAGTTAAAATAAATTATCTATACAAGATGTCATAAGATTTCTAAAAGAAAACTCGTTCTCTCAACATTACACCTCCGCTACCGTGATACATTCTCTCAGATTCCATTGGCCGAGCCGAAACTACTCCGCTCGGATTAGTCAGGTTGTCACCGACAGTAACATTTCAATAACAAGTCACCTGAACCACCCTCAACCACAAACACCGCTCCCACTATCATGAACGCCAATCACCTAAACCAACTACAACAAAGGAATGCCTCATACCACCCCATCAGTTACAAAGGATTACAAAGGCGGAGCCTGCCGACAGGAGACCTTTTGGTCCATATCTAGGTCGGATGCGAAAAAAAAATCAATAATAATAAAATAAATAAAAAACTAATGTAAATATATAAAATACATAAATAAATGCATACGTATAGTTAAATAATAAACAAACAGGTAAATAGTAAATAATAATAAATTGAAATAAAACTAATAAATGAAAATCAGACACAAATGATAACAAAACAAATATAAAATAAATTATAATCATTACAGCATCTTGCTTGGGTGTTTATCTAAACGATTCTTAAAGCTTCGAACTGAACTACATTGCACTACATGTGCAGGAAGTTTATTCCATTCATTAACTACACGGTTGGCAAAGTTGTTTCTACCTACTTCCATATTGAATTTATTTCCGGCCAGTTTGAGACCATTGTTTCTTGTCTGATTCTCATTCAATGTGAGCGATTTTTTTTTTTTTTTTTCGAAATTCGGGAGTGAAGAATCACTCCCACGGGCTTTGAAACCCCATCAGTACAACCCAAAAACCTACACCAAATCCCCCTCACAGGCCATGGCTACTAAGTAGATCCTAACAACACCCATTGAGAGCAACCCGGTGTTGTCACCACCGAGGGAAAGGGAGACCTTCACAACTAAAGGCCCCCCGATGTCGTTGCTCCTTTTTTGTCCTCCTCGTCGTTGGTGTCCCCCTTGAAGCCCTCTCCCCGGTTAAACGTTCCCTCCCCTCTCCGACACACCTTTCCTAATCTTCACAAATCCCCTTCTGTTGCTCACACTGTGACAAACACGTGCAACAACAATGCTTAATGGAGTGTAGGGGAGGGGGTGGAAGGGGAGGGGGGGATGTGGGGAGGGGTGATGTGGGGAGGGGTGATGTGGGGAGGGATGAGAAAGAGGGAAGGAGGGGGGGAAGGAGAGAGGAGGGGGAGTAAGGAAGGAGAGGAGGGGACCTGAAGGAGAAGAGGAGGGGGCCTGAGGGAGGAGAGGAGGGGGCCTGAGGGAGGAGAGGAGGGGGCCTGAGGGAGGAGAGGAGGGGGCCTGAGGGAGGAGAGGAGGGGGCCTGAGGGAGGAGAGGAGGGGGCCTGAGGGACGAGAGGAGGGGGCCTGGGGGGGGGGAGGAGGGGGCCTGGAGGAGGAGAGGAGGGGGCCTGGGGGAGGAGAGGAGGGGGCCTGAGGGAGGAGAGGAGGGGGCCTGGGGGAGGAGGGGGGCCTGGGGGAGTAGAGGAGGGGGCCTGGGGGAGGAGAGGAGGGGGCCTGGGGAGGAGAGGAGGGGGCCTGGGGGAGGAGAGGAGGGGGCCTGGGGGAGGAGAGGAGGGGGCCTGGGGGAGGAGAGGAGGGGGCCTGGGGGAGGAGAGGAGGGGGCCTGGGGGAGGAGAGGAGGGGCCGGGGGAGGAGAGGAGGGGCCTGGGGGAGGAGAGGAGGGGGCCTGGGGGAGGAGAGGAGGGGGCCTGAGGGAGGAGAGGAGGGGGCCTGAGGGAGGAGAGGAGGGGGCCTGAGGGAGGAGAGGAGGGGGCCTGAGGGAGGAGAGGAGGGGGCCTGAGGGAGGAGAGGAGGGGGCCTGAGGGAGGAGAGGAGGGGGCCTGAGGGAGGAGAGGAGGGGGCCTGAGGGAAGAGAGGAGGGGGCCTGAGGGAGGAGAGGAGGGGGCCTGAGGGAGGAGAGGAGGGGGCCTGAGGGAGGAGAGGAGGGGGCCTGAGGGAGGAGAGGAGGGGGCCTGAGGGAGGAGAGGAGGGGGCCTGAGGAAGGAGAACGAGAGAAGAAGAGCGAGAGTGAAGGAGAGCGAGACTGAGGAAGGAGAGCAAGAGACTGAGGAAGGAGAGAGAAAGGAAGGAGAGAGAAAGGAAGGAGAGAGAAAGGAAGGAGAGAGAAAAGAAGGAGAGAGAAAGGAAGGAGAGAGAGAGAGAGAGAGAGAGAGAGAGAGAGAGAGAGAGAGCGAGTGAGGAAGGGGAGAGAGAGAGCGAATGAGGAAGGGGAGAGAGAGAGCGAGTGAGGAAGGGGAGAGAGAGAGAGCGAGTGAGGAAGGGGAGAGAGAGAGAGCGAGTGAGGAAGGGGAGAGAGAGAGCGAGTGAGGAAGGGGAGAGAGAGAGCGAGTGAGGAAGGGGAGAGAGAGCGAGGAAGGGGAGAGAGAGAACGAGTGAGGAAGGGGAGAGAGAGAGAGAGCGAGTGAGGAAGGGGAGAGAGAGAGAGAGCGAGTGAGGAAGGGGAGAGAGAGAGAGCGAGTGAGGAAGGGGAGAGAGAGAGAGCGAGTGAGGAAGTAGAGAGAGCGAGTGAGTAAGGAGAGAGAGCGAGTGAGGAAGGGGAGAGAGAGAGAGCGAGTGAGGAAGGAGAGAGAGCGAGCAAGTAGAGAGAGCGAGCGAGTAAGGAGAGCGAGCGAGCAAGGAGAGAGAGCGAGCGAGTGAGGAAGGAGAGAGAGCGAGCGAGTGAGGAAGGAGAGAGAGCGAGCGAGTGAGGAAGGAGAGAGAGCGAGCGAGTGAGGAAGGAGAGAGAGCGAGCGAGTGAGGAAGGAGAGAGAGCGAGCGAGTGAGGAAGGAGAGAGAGCGAGCGAGTGAGGAAGGGTGAGAGGGAAGGAAGGAGGAAGGGTGAGAGGGAAGGAAGGAGGAAGGGTGAGAGGGAAGGAAGGAGGAAGGGTGAGAGGGAAGGAAGGAGGAAGGGTGAGAGGGAAGGAAGGAGGAAGGGTGAGAGGGAAGGAAGGAGGAAGGGTGAGAGGGAAGGAAGGAGGAAGGGTGAGAGGGAAGGAAGGAGGAAGGGTGTGAGGGAAGGAAGGAGGAAGGGTGAGAGGGAAGGAAGGAGGAAGGGTGAGAGGGAAGGAAGGAGGAAGGGTGAGAGGGAAGGAAGGAAGGAGGAAGGGTGAGAGGGAAGGAAGGAAGGAGGAAGGGTGAGAGGGAAGGAAGGAAGGAGGAAGGGTGAGAGGGAAGGAAGGAGGAAGGGTGAGAGGGAAGGAAGGAGGAAGGGTGAGAGGGAAGGAAGGAGGAAGGGGAGAGGGAAGGAAGGAGGAAGGGGAGGGAAGGAAGGAGGAAGGGGAGAGGGAAGGAAGGGGAGAGGGAAGGAAGGAGGAAGGGGAGAGGGAAGGAAGGAGGAAGGGTGAGAGGGAAGGAAGGAGGAAGGGGAGAGGGAAGGAAGGAAGGAGGAAGGGTGAGAGGGAAGGAAGGAGGAAGGGGAGGAAGGGGGAGGGGGAAGGAAGGAGGAAGGAAGGAGGAAGGGGAGGGGGAAGGAAGGAGGAAGGGGAGGGGGAAGGAAGGAGGAAGGGGAGGGGGAAGGAAGGAGGAAGGGGAGGGGGAAGGAAGGAGGAAGGGGAGGGGGAAGGAAGAAGGGGAGAGGGAAGGAGGAAGGGGAGGGGGAAGGAGGGAGGAGGGGGAGGGGGAAGGGAGGAAGGGGAGAGGGAAGGGAAGAAGGGGAGAGGGAAGAAGGGGAGGGAGAGGGAAGAAGGGGAGAGGGAAGGAGGAAGGGGAGAGGGAAGGAAGGAGGAAGGGGAGAGGGAAGGAAGGAGGAAGGGGAGGGGGAAGGAAGAAGGGGAGAGGGAAGGAAGGAGGAAGGGGAGAGGGAAGGAAGGAGGAAGGGGAGAGGGAAGGAAGGAGGAAGGGGAGAGGGAAGGAAGGAGGAAGGAAGGAGGAAGGGGAGGGGGAAGGAAGGAGGAAGGGGAGGGGGAAGGAAGGAGGAAGGGGAGGGGGAAGGAAGGAGGAAGGGGAGGGGGAAGGAAGAAGGGGAGAGGGAAGGAGGAAGGGGAGGGGGAAGGAAGGAGGAAGGGGAGGGGGAAGGAAGGAGGAAGGGGAGGGAGAGGGAAGAAGGGGAGAGGGAAGGAGGAAGGGGAGAGGGAAGGAGGAAGGGGAGAGGGAAGGAGGAAGGGGAGGGAGAAGGAGGAAGGGGAGAGGGAAGGAGGAAGGGGAGGGGGAAGGAGGAAGGGTAGGGGGAAGGAGGAAGGGAGGGGGAAGGAGGAAGGGGAGGGGGAAGGAGGAAGGGGAGGGGGAAGGAGGAAGGGGAGGGGGAAGGAGGAAGGGGAGGGGGAAGGAGGAAGGGGAGGGGGAAGGAGGAAGGGGAGGGGGAAGGAGGAAGGGGAGGGGGAAGGAGGAAGGGGAGAGGGAAGGAGGAAGGGGAGAGGGAAGGAGGAAGGGGAGAGGGAAGGAGGAAGGGGAGAGGGAAGGAGGAAGAGGAGAGGGAAGAAGGAAAGGAGATGGAAAGGAGGGAAGGGGAAGGAAAAGAGGGAAGGAAGGAGGAGAGGGGGAGGGGGAGGAGGAGGAGAGGGGGAGGAGGAGGAGAGAGGGAGGAGGAGGAGCATGTAAAAAGAAAGTCTGCGAAGAATGAGGTTCCGAAGTCGAAGAATGGTCGGGAAAAACAGGAGGAGCGGCCTGAAGGACAAGAAAGGATGTCAGAAAAGGGCGGCCAGGAGCAGATGAGACCAGAGGAAGGTTGGGTGGGTGGGTGGGCGGAATGGCAAAAACGATTCAAGAGCAGCAGCAGTGAGGACTATGGGGTTCATTTTGAACGGGACGAGTTGGGGGAAAAATCGAGTTGGCAACTGCAACGGGAGGGCACCTAACAAGAGGCTGGGTGACCTGCAGACAGATGGGAAGAAAAGGTGCTGCCGCCGGATGAAACAGGGGCAACGAGTAGGCTCCTACTCCTCCCCCCCCCCTCGGGGGCGAGAGGAAAAAAATGGAGGAACGATTGGAAACAACTGGAGACCCTTCAAATCTAAAATAGCTTCAATTCTAAAATGAAGTTGTCGTAGGAGTGTTCGTGCGGTCAGTGTGTGAGCGGAGGTGGGAGTGGGGGGAGGGGGAGAGCAAAATGAGACGAGACTGGACAGCGGGGCATCACAAGAGAGCGTGCAAGGCTCGACGAAAGAATAAAGATCTTTCCATATTAGATATTTCGCTCCCAGGTCCAATTATGTGAGGGTAATTCTCCCTTTTTGTGGGGTAACGAAAAAAAGTGACATTTCCATATTGCTCAAAATTTAACGAACCATTTTTTCCCCATTTCATGTCCTCAAAAATGGACAGTACATGAAGCATTTATTCTGCATCCTTTTTTCTAAGTAAATGTGTCTAAGTATTTTTTTTTTATCACTTTCTAAGCTCAGCTGCATAAACGGGTCAGACTCGGTCGTGAAAGGCAACAAGTAAATGGGGGTGGGTGGGAGTAAATAGAGGTTGTGGGGGGGGGGAGGAACGGGGATTGGATTCCCTGAAGCAGGAATGGAGGGAAGTATGGGGGAGGAAATGATGGGGAGAATAGTATGGGAGGAGGAAGGAAGGAAGGACAGGTAGGAAGGAAGGGAAAGGGACGGGAGAGACGGGTGGATGAGGAGAATGGGACGGGAGTAAGGAAGAGGCGGGAGAATGAGGAGTGAGTGAGTGAGGGGGGGAGGGACGGACGGACGGACGGAGGGAGAGCGCGAGAAAAAGCGGCGGGAGAGAGGCTGAGATGGGGGAGGGAAGGATGGGAAGGAAGAAGGGCTGGAGTGGGGAGGGAGGGAGAGTGGAAATAGAGCCTCTACTAAATTACATATAAATTCACTCACACGGATTAAAATGCCAACAGTTATCGGGAATAGCAATCTTCAAATCTCCAGTCCTTTCCTTATCAAGTTTCGGGCGGTGTGCATGTGGGAGGGGGGCAGAAGAAGGAAGACAAGAAAACGGAATATGAAAAGAAACGAAGAACACGAATAAAGAGGGAAATAGGAAGAGCGAGAAAACGAGTAGTGATTAAAATTAAAGGAAACGAATACAAAGAAACGAGATAAGTAACAAGTTTGGCGAATGAGGAACAACAGAAAAAGGAGAAGAGAAAAGGGAGAGAAACTGGAGGAAAGTATATAGCAAAGGAGAGGATAGAGATTAAATGATAAAAAGGAAGAGAAGGAAGTGGGGGAGGCGAAGGAGGAGGGAGGCAAAAACAAGTTCAAGTCGGCAAATCCAATAAAGGAGACTTGATAAAAAAAAAAAAAAGAAAAAAAAAAAAAGAGGGAGAGGGGAAGGGGGAGTTCGAGTGAAGCTGGAGAAGAGGGAACGGGATGGACGTAGAGAGGAGCTGGGCAGCTCCGCGTCGAGATTAAGAGAAAGGGGAGGCAATAAAACTGCGAAGAGGAGAGAGAGAAGAAAGACTTGGTGCAATAGTCTTTCAATACAGCATAGATTTTCGAGCCAGCGCTGCTAGTATCCAATGGGAAGGCTGGAATCGGGAAGTGGAAGAGGGGAGCGGGGGTATGCAACGATGTACGAGTGGGATGATAAATTAAGTGGGGTGGAGATGACAAAATGAATGTGGGGGGGGGGGCAAAAATGAGTGGTAGGAGAGCAAACAGAGAAGGGGAAGTGACCTTTTCACGGAGTCTCCACAAGAAAACTACGAAGATGTCGAGGAGGGCAAAGACGACAATGATGAATAAAACTAGACGAAAACGATGCAGAAGACAAAGGATCTGGCCTTCAGGGGATGTTCAGAAGCTAGATGAAGAAGGGGAGGGGGACAGGCCAGGCTGGGGTGGGAGCGACTTGTGAATGACAAGCTGATTTACGAGACTGGGCGAATGGACTCCATGGAAGGGCCAGCCTGACTGGCATACTTCTGCAATGGTTAGTTAGATGGGGAGGGGGGAGGGGTGTTGAACACCGCCGAACCATGGCGGTGGAATTCATCAGATGTAGCTTCCCTTTTGAGCTGAGCTACCCACCAATCCAAGTGTCTGGGGTCTCTAGGACAGTCGCACCAATATTTTGCTACGAGGGCACGGCTGTAGGTCACTATATTGAGAAGATGGATGGAGGTGGGAAAGAAAGGGCGGAGGAAAGAAAAGGAACAAGCAAAGACAGGGAGACGGGGGAAAGAGTGGGAGGGGGGTGAGGTTGAGAGGAAGAAAGGGAGTGGGTGAGAATGAATAAGAGCGAGAAATTGGGATGGGGAGAAGTTGGGAGGAGAGGTTGAGAGGGGAGGAGGGGGAATGGAAGAGGGGAGAAGAGGGTTGGGGGAGGGCGTTAAGGAGGTTAAGTTAGACGGATCAAACTACGAGTGGTGCAAATATTGAGAGACAGAACAAACTGAATGAATGAAAAGATGCCAAGCTAATGAAAAGGAAAGGATGGTAGGGAGGAAGGAGGGAGAAGGAGGAAAGGAAGGAGGCAAAAGAAAACTCCCCTATGGAGAAGAGGAAGCGAGGAGCGAAACATTCCAATAAATGGAGACAAAGACACGAAACGAAACCGACCGAGCGGGGACTCGACAATTCAAAGAAAACGGTAGGATAAAGATACAGAAAAGCAAGAAGTAAAATAAACAAAAAAATTATAAATAAATAAAAAACAAGAGAGCAAAGCAGTGCGAAATGTAGTAGTAAAACGAGGACACACAAACAAGCCAATCAGAATCAAAGGAATGCTAATTAATACAAGCCGAAAAACTGAACGTGGGCGCGCGCGCACACTAAGCACGCACGTATACATGCATGCAGTCAAAATGGCTAAATTATATTTCCCTGCAGTAAAAATCTCGAAACTTTTTACACAAATTTAATCACATTCATAAATACTAAAAGGTTTTATTATATTGTTTGAATCGCTGACAGTGTGCGTACGTTTCTGACAGCATGCCGACTTTTTCCATCGATAAGACGAACTTTGTATTGTTCTGTCTTAACGTTGACTATGCTCGAGTGCACAAGATTATGCTTGCCCAAGCACGCCCGTTGCGCAAACAAACACGGCTGTCATCTTTGTGCGTGCACATACATGTTCATACACAGGTAGACCCACACAACTATGATGCCATGGCGCATTCACTCAGAATAATGAAGAGGAGGAGGAACAGGATGACGAGGAGAGGAGGAACACGAGTAGTACCACCATGAGGAACCGGAGGAGGAACATGAAGAGTACCATGAAGAACCGGAGGCGAGAAGAAAATAACGAGCGGTAATGCAGGTGTAGCAGAGTCGTGAAGAGGAAGGCGAGAAGGGAAGGGGGTAGGCGTGGGTGCGCAGTATACAAGGAATTAAACGAGGAGAGGTTCATGACGACACTTCACAAATACGGAGAAAATGTCAAGAAAAATTGTATACTTATGCTATGTTTGTACCTTCATTTTCATTTTAGTATTTCATGTAAAAACAAAATCGTACGATTTGTTCGAGACCTGTGTTCAGAATGTTTGTGTTCGCCTAATGTTAAAATAGAATAATATAAATAAACACGTAAATACTACAAGCACATTTCTAGTTTGGACATCTACCGTCAAATGCAAACGACAAAATGAAACCTCCAGTTCAAGTGTTATAAAAACGTTCTAATTCTAACAATTTAGACGGTTTCAGTCCTAGAGGACCATGTGACACACACACACACACTAAAGAAGCCCACCGAGACGACAATTAAACATTAAGACAAGTACATCAGCTTCCTACTCCTCTTCGCGTCCATTTGTATGAAAAACATCACCGGCGGGGCGGAGCGGAGCGGGATGTCGGGTGTGGGGGTGTGGGGAAGGTTTGCCCGGGGACACAAGTCCGAGCTAGCATGCAACATGAAGAAGGCGCAAGTGAACCATGGCACAAGCGCATTCAACTGTGCAATTGCCATCATGAAGGCCCATAGGCGATGCCTCAGTAGTGCTGGCTTCACCGTTCATAGCACAGCCAGCATCCCCAACTCCCGCCCTCAAGTCATCCTGACAAGCAAGAACATTCGTAGTCCCCGCACAACACGTTTTAAAAAGAAAAATATAAAGAGAAAGCAAGAGAGAGGGAGGGAAGAGAAATATGAACGTGGAGTGCAAACACAAAAATACCACCATACTGGAATATTGTGAGAAAATGCAACAAGAGTAAAACTGGAAAATACGAGATAAAAAAGGCAGTGGCACAACAATGAAAATGGGAAACGACGGGGCCATCATGGCCGGTGGGGGGGGGGAGCGGTTATGGGGGTGAATGTAGTCCAACTGATGAAATTTTACCCCACGTTACTAGGGACATTCGACACTAATTGCAATTGAAACAAACTAGTAAACTACTATGATTAAGGCGCCTTTCCTCAGCCCCTCAATATTTTGTTGCGACCATTACCGAGTGATCATTTGTCCCTTCGTGTAAGCCAGTAATAGGTTAATTCTATCAAAGCACATTGCTTTGTGAAAGTCTTGGTCTCCAACGTTTTCAAGAAGAAACCTCTGCTCCTCCCCGTGTCGGAGACGTGGGCCCAGTTGCCCCCCCATCATACGAGGCTGAGGTGTCTTCACAAAGCACCCCCCCCCCACGCCTGTTGAGTTTCGTATAACCTCACTCGCCCCGAGGAGATACAAGAGGCTCGGGGGTGGGGTGGGTGGGTGGGGGGTTCGACCTATATGAACAATAGCTGCTGCAGCAGCTGCTCCTCTTACAGATGATAATTTTCACTGTCACGTCAAACACACGTGTGGTAAGACACTCGAGAAACTTTCATTGTAATTTTTTGGATGGATGGGGGGAATGGGGATGGGGGGCTGTCAATGAAGTTTGACAAGGGTCTGCAACGACATGAATTGGGCCTACATGCTGATGCGGGTACCAACCAACCAATTCCCAACAGTGCCGGCGGCAAAGTGAACTTAAAAGAACGGGGGGGTGGGGGCAAAGTGCACTGCAAGGCCAACCCAGAATTTCCTTCGATAACAGCGATCTGGCTGCATGTGCCTTCATCACGAGAAGACATGGTGGTAAACATGAATCACCCACTTACAACATTAACTGAAGGTCCTGCGAGGGTGACCCTTCTATCTCCCCCTAACCCCCAAGGTCCTTCCCTGACGACAATTCAATCATCTAGTTTTATGTTGGCCGTGGCTATCGCATACGCAGGCGATCCCGTGACGCGGCCGTGTCAATGATAAGACAACACGGGGAAGGAATGGCGAAAGGCCGATGCGGGCGACTGGACGCTAAGACTATCTTAATTTCAAGGGTCACATCGACTATGGCGGTACATCCTCGGGGTAAATGGTAGTTCATTTTTTCCCGGTAGCAGTACTTCCCCCTCGCCTCCTTGTTCTCCCGCTCGTTAACGAGAGGGTCCACGTTCTACTCTAGACGAATAGTGTCCAGGCTGCTGAGGAGGGTGAGGTGAGGATGGGGAGGGGAGATAGAGAGAAAGCAACTGCCACCAAAGTATCAGGACAGGATGTCAGCTGAATTGGGACCCGAGTGGGACGAGTGGGTGGGGAGGAGGGGAGCGATGCAGTGTCACGAACTACATTTTCCACATCATGGGAGAAGAACCTTCTCCGGTGACAGGCACCCGCCCCAACACCAATAAGGTATTCGAGACAATGGCACGCGCCACTGGGGGGAGGCAGAATAGGAGGGGGGAAATGAAAGTAAGGGAGAGTATGGGCAGGGTGAACGGGGAGACAGGGGAGACAGGGGAGAGGGAAGGGAAAGATGGATGGGGAAGAGGGAAGGGAAAGAGGGAAGGGAAAGATGGATGGGGAAGAGGGAATTGGAAGAGGGAAGGGAAAGAGGGAATTGGAAGAGGGAAGGGAAAGAGGGAAGGGGAAGAGGGAAGGGGAAGAGGGAAGGGGAAGAGGGAAGGGAAAGAGGGAAGAGAAAGAGGGAATTGGAAGAGGGAAGGGAAAGAGGGAATTGGAAGAGGGAAGGGAAAGAGGGAAGGGGAAGAGGGAGGGGGAAGAGGGATGGGGAAGAGGGAAGGGAAAGATGGATGGGGAAGAGGGAAGGGAAAGATGGATGGGAAAGATGGATGGGAAAGATGGAAGGGAAAGATGGATGGGGAAGAGGGAAGGGAAAGATGGATGGGGAAGAGGGAAGGGAAAGATGGATGGGGAGGAGGGAAGGGAAAGATGGATGGGGAAGAGGGAAGGGAAAGATGGATGGGAAAGAGGGAAGGGAAAGATGGATGGGAAGAGGGAAGGGAAAGATGGATGGGAAGAGGGAAGGGAAAGATGGATGGGAAAAGGGAAGGGAAAGATGGATGGGAAAAGGGAAGGGAAAGATGGATGGGAAGAGGGAAGGGGAAGAGGGAAGGGAAAGATGGATGGGAAGAGGGAAGGGAAAGATGGATGGGAAGAGGGAAGGGAAAGATGGATGGGAAGAGGGAAGGGAAGAGGGAGGAGGGAATAGGAAGGAGGCGGGAAGAGGGAGGAGGGAAGAGGGAGGAGGGAAGAGGGAGGGGGAGGAGGGAAGAGGGGGGAGGAGGGAAGGGGAGAGGGAGGAGGAAAGGGGAGAGGGAGGAGGGGAGAGGGAGGAGGGAAGGGGAGAGGGAGGAGGGAAGGGGAGAGGGAGGAGGGAAGGGGAGAGGGAGGAGGGAAGGGGAGAGGGAGGAGGGAAGGGGAGGGAGAAGGAGGGAAGGGGAGGGAGAAGGAGGGAAGGGGAGGGAGAAGGAGGGAAGGGGAAGGAGAAGGAGGGAAGGGGAGGGAGAAGGAGGGAAGGGGAAGGAGAAGGAGGGAAGGGGAGGGGGAGTAGGGAAGGGGTTGGGAGGGGAGAGGGAGGAGGGAAGGGGAGAGGGAGGAGGGAAGGGGAGAGGGAGGAGGGAAGGGGAGAGGGAGGAGGGAAGGGGAGAGGGAGGAGGGAAGGGGAGAGGGAGGAGGGAAGGGGAGAGGGAGGAGGGAAGGGGAGAGGGAGGAGGGAAGTGGAGAGGGAGGAGGGAAGGGGGAGAGGGAGGAGGGAAAAGGAAGGGGGAAGGGGAGAGGGAGGAGGGAAGGGGAGGAGGGAGGAGGAGGGAAGGGAGGAAGGAGGAGGGATGGGGAGGAGGGAGGAGGAGGGATGGGAGGAGGGAGGAGGAGGGATGGGGAGGAGGAGGGAAGGGGAGGAGGAGGGATGGGGAGGGGGAGGGAGGGGGAGGGAAGGGGAGGGGGAGGAGGGAGGAGGAGGGGGGAAGAGGAGGGGGAGGAGGAGGGAAGGGGAGGAGGGAAGGGGAGGAGGAGGAGGAGGGAAGAGGAGGGGGAGGAGGGAAGAGGGAAGGGGAGGGGGAGGAGGGAAGGGGAGGGGGAGGAGGGAAGAGGGAAGGGGAGGGGGAGGAGGGAAGGGGAGGGGGAGGAGGGAAGAGGGAGAAAGGTGCGAGTGTTCCTCGGGATCTACTAACACGTCTTCAAGAGTACACCTTAAAGAAGCCTGTCCTCGTCATGTTGGAAACAATAGTTCGTCGTCCATGACATTTCCAGCCTTGTTTCCAGGAAAGGCCTCGTTCCAGGGAAATTTTTTTTTGTCGAGATCCGTGACTGATGGGACTGCGCACGCGCCTCTCCCTCCCTTGTCCCTCCCTTCCCCTTCCTCTGCAGCCTTCGATTTTTTCGACAGCCTTTTTTCGTAAGTCACATGGCATTTTGTCTTTTATATATCTGACATACATCTTTGCACGATTCATACATTATTCCTTTATGCGCGTTTGCGCCAGCACGCGTCAACCAGAGGTGAATTGTCCCCGTGCGTGTATATTGTGCGTGTGCACGTTTTTAGTCGAGTTTTTGTCGTTTATTTCCTATCCTTGACATTTCACATCCACACCTTCTTGTCTACAAGTGCCCGATTTTTGTATCCAAGAATCGAGTTTTCCTTCACATACGCAGGCGCACGAGCACTCGCTCTTCAAGGACCCTTCGACAGCTCATTCCAGTTTTGACACACCGGTTGCTTGTTCCTTCCCTTTTATCTTCGTTATTTTTCGGCGAGGGAGGGGCAGGATGGCTACGTACACATCTTGAAATAAGCCCCCTCTTCACCAATTACTGTTTACATGTACGAAGTACTAAATCAAAAGTTCCCTGAAATTTCGCTTCTGGGCGGAGGCTAAGTCTTAGACACATGGGGAAACCGAAAGAGGAAGTATTCCAGAATCTCCCAATGGGGGGGAGAGACGGGAAGAAAGAAACGGTGCGAGTATACGGACAAAATCTTGAACTAACGTTTCGCGTTAGCGTCATTGTTGAAGTCGGTCAGATCCAGTCAACCAGTCATTCATCTAGTCACCCACTCGTTCACTTAGCTTCGTTCTGAACGCCACTCGCAACGACTTACAATGTAGCAGGAGTATGT
This sequence comes from Oratosquilla oratoria, assembly GCF_046742065.1. Taxonomy (NCBI): domain Eukaryota; kingdom Metazoa; phylum Arthropoda; class Malacostraca; order Stomatopoda; family Squillidae; genus Oratosquilla; species Oratosquilla oratoria. Next base: position 60,677,055 of record NC_134777.1, read on the forward strand.
TCTATCGCATTCATAGCAATGAAGAAAAAATAAACATGGTAGCAGGCAAGCAAACAAGCACAAAGGAATAATAAATAGTTTTCCTCCTTCAGTGATTGGAGGGCGTCCTGCTTGCATGCAAAGGGGGCGTCAGAGGCGACATCTACGAGGAAAACCGTGGAATCGGTTTTTCTGTCCATGGGCATGAGTGTGCGCGCTACACTGCTTGCTGGCGCCCCTTTGTACGCGCGCGGCGTCGACTGATGGCTGCCGTAAAACTGTTCTGCCGTCGTGCTAAAGTAAATGGGGGGAAGGGGGGTTCCGCTGGATTGGGGTGCGTGTGGGGGGGGGGTTGAGGTCAGGTGACGAATACGACGTCAATGCGCCTGAGTCACGAGTTGCTCAAACCAAGGACAGATCCAGATAAGCAAGTGATAACTGGGGCGGGCGATACAGACAACACTGTAGAGGGTAGTGGGGGAGGTGGGAGAAAGAAAGGTATGAGGAAGTGGGGAGAGGAACATGTTGGGAGAGGATTGAAGACGGGAAAATAGAAGGGATGAGAGAATGGGGAGGGCAGAATGGGGGGAAGGAAGGAGAGGGGATGGGGACGGGGGAGGAATGCAACTCCTGATGAAGTTGCATTGCTATGGTCCTCCTGCTCCCCAACTCTGAGCTTTGTCTTATACGCCCGATGTCCGGTTTCCCTCTTGGGGAATCGCTAATAGGACTGGTGATGATTATCGCCGAGACAATGGAGAACACCCCCACCACTTTTTTTTTTTTTTTTAGGGGGGAACCTCGCCCGCCTCACTCACACGTACGGTACACACGCAGCCTCGAAAGCCCGGCCTAGTTTGGATAAGCATGGTACCCTCATGGTAAATATACTCCCCCCCCCCCGCCCCATGATAAGATAGGTTTAGGGTAAAACCTAACGTGGTGACGATAGTAACGGGAGTAAGGGTGAGGATGTGTACATGTGTGTGTGTGTGTGTGTGTGTGTGTGTGTGTGTGTGTGTGTGTGTGTGTGTGTGTGTGTGTGCACGCGCGCGCGTTTCCTATTGCCTCTCTTGCTCTCTTGAATAGTTGTTACTTCAGGAGCGCAGGCGTGGGAGGGTGGAAGTCTTACGAATTTCGATTGCTTTTGGTGCTTAATGTTGCAGCGAAATTTGTTGATAGATGTTAGAGAATGACCGGAGGAAGGGTGTAGGTGGGAGGGGGGGGGGAGATAACGGCAAGGAAAGGAACTCCACGGGTAATCACTGAAGAATCAGTGTGCACACAATCAGCTGAATAAAAGCCTTGCAATAAGGACACTTAGGATTTAACCGAAATTACTTTGCCGAGTAGTAATGAGGTTCGGTCTCTTCTGCTAAACAAATCTGGCAAAAAACTATATATATATACAGTATATATATATATATATATATATATATATATATATATATATATATATATATATACATACATACACACACATACATACATACACACATTTGCTCACGGGTTAAATCGTAGCACAAAGGGCAAAGGTGACGAACTCAGTCGTAACTTTCATGGCTTAAATTTATTTGCATCAACTTCGAATGCTTTTATGGACGTTTTAAATTTCACAGATACATGTAAACAATTACACAGGGAGAACCCACGCCCATCTAGATGGAATGGAAGCAAGAGGGACAAGGGTGAAAAAAATGGAAAGGAGAAAGAGGAAGATAGAGGAAGATGAAGAAAGGAACAGGAAAGAAAAAGAGGAGGAAAGGAACAGGAAGGAAGAAAAAGAAGAAAGTGAAAAAGAAAATATAAAGAAGAATGAGGGAAAGGAATGAATATAGAGGGAGAAGGAGGAAGAGACGAAGTGAGGTATGAGATAAAGAGCGGGGAGGAGAGGGGGTCGAGTAATTGGCTCAAGGCCTAGAAAGAAATACATGAAGGGGAAGCGAGGCTGGCTGGCGTGAGGGGCACATAAGAGAAGAGGGAAAATGACGAGTGTAGAGGGGGGGAAATATGGGTCATAATGAACAAACACCAAAAGATAGAGACGAAAAGTGGAAGTGGGGAGATGGGAGGGTGGGGGGAGATTAACCAGGAGCCGTGCAAAAGGACAGGGGGAGGGAAAGAAAGGAGGGAAGGAACGAGTGCAGGAGGGAAGGAGTGAAGGAGAGAGGAAAGGAGGGAGGGAGTGAGAGAAGGAAGGAGGGAGTGAAGGAAATAGGGAGTGAGGGAGAGAAGGAAGGAGGGAGTGAGGGAGAGAAGGAAGGAGGGAGTGAGGGAGAGAAGGAAGGATGGAAGCAAAGAATCAGGAAAGAGGAGGGTGGTAAGAAATGAGGAAGGAGTTAAGGAATGGAAGAAGGAGGGAAGGAAGAAGATCGAAAGCAAGAGGTAAGACAAAGAATGGGAATAGGAGAAGGCTGTGGTTGGTTGAAGGAGAGGAGGGAGAGGAGGGAGAGGAGGGAGAGGAGGGAGAGGAGGGAGAGGAGGGAGAGGAGGAGGTTATGGATGCATGTCAAAGAAAAATTGGGGGCGCTCGCGTACGCACTCGATGCACAGAAAGCGAATGGAAAAAGTCTAAATGGAGAGTCGACAGAAAACCCCACCCCCACCTCCATACGCTCCCAGCTTCTCCGAGACGAGATCCCGATACCCCGGATAAAGAAAATGGCCTCTCCCGGATGATAAGCCGGAATAAAGTCGATCAAGGAACTGGAATAGATAAAGAAAGATGGCGCCATGGAAACGAGATTCAGCACTGATCGAATAGGTGAACTTCAGGAGTATGAAGGGCAAAGGATCGGGGCAACAGAATAGAGGGAGGAGGGTTGTGAATATACGAGAGAGAGAGAGAGAGAGAGAGAGAGAGAGAGAGAGAGAGAGAGAGAGAGAGAGAGAGAGAGAGAGAGAGAGAGAGAGAGAGAATGGACGAGAGAGAGAGAATGGACGAGAGAGAGAGAATGGACGAGAGAGAGAGAATGGACGAGAGAGAGAGAATGGACGAGCGAGAGGAGGAACACTCCTGTGTGACATCGCCTTGTTTACTATGACCCCTCGTCTCTATCCCAACTTAAACATTCACCCCCTCCACCTCCTCCCCTGAACATATTGGGAAATCCACGTCCTATAACTGTCTCCCAGGCGGATGAAAAAGAATGCCAAGTTTCTTCACTTCTTCCAGCTGCAACTGGGCTGCTGCTGCTGCTGCTACTCCTGCCGCCGCTATGGGGGGATAGCCCCCAAGTGTCACTCAGTCCTGGAATAAACTCAACATTCTTATGCAGCGTCCACCAGCCACACATTTCACCCCACCCCTGTGGCCTCCTTTCCCACATCCTGTTTCTTTTCCTTCATTTCTCCTTTACATTTTCTTTACCATACAGCGACACATTGTAACAATTCTAAAATTAAATTTACTGAGCAGAGCCATTTCTTTGTCTTCTTGTAGACATCGCATTTTCTCAAAATTATTTGGCCTTTATGGAAATTCATCCCTTCCTATTGTTGTATTTGGGAAGATTTTTTTTTTTCCCTTGGGGTATCTTCTGCCGTTTTCATCCAGCCACTGTCTTCTGTTTTTTATGCTATATCTCCGTCCGGCCTGTCGTCATCGTCGTCCTCTCTCTAATTAGTTTCCATTCGACTCTCTTAAACCGCCTGACCACCGACAGCCTGCGTGTGTGTATATTTACATTCTGCTCTTCTTTTCGCTCCCCTCTTCCTCACCCATCCCTCCTCCATCTACTTTTATTTCCCTCATGCCGCACTAGTCTATTCTTCGTTCGCCCCAACTTCTCTTCCTATCCCCTTCTTCCTCTTTCTAACCTTCTGTCTTGATTTTCCTCTTCCATTTCCCCCACATGGTAATCATCCCTCCCTTCCAAGCTGCAGCCAATATCTGGATATCCATGAATGCAGATCAGGCCATAGATGGCTATCGGGAACTGCTCCCCTATCCACCTCCTGGGACTCCCGCCCTCCTCCCACTACCGGCTCCATCATACTAATCCCCTCCCACACCCTCTTCCAGCACATCACCTCTTAATTCCTGAACATGGATGCCCTGCACGCTTATTCCTCCCCATCCCTTCGCATTTCCCTATCACTTATCTCCCCGAGATCTCCATTCCCCCTCCCCACCAGCCACCCCAAGACTATCCCGAGATCTCCATTCCCCCCCCCACCAGCCACCCCAAGACTATATTGGGGGTGCCATCCCCCACCCTCCTCCCCCACTGTCATGCCATCCTCCAATAACATACAACCAGTGTCTTGAACAACTCCCATACCCACTTCCATATTTTATTTTCCAGGTCGGATAGTTTGTTTACATCATGATGCCCAAGACAAAACCATAACGCGAGGTATTCCCTGCTTATCCTCACAGCCACCCACCCCAACAACTCTCCCCTCCCCCTCTCCACCCACCGACATCACAAAATGTAAAGCTTATGTTAGGATTAGCTGTTATCCTTAGCTCTCCCACCTCCCTCCCTCTCCCGCGTCCATTATTCTGCTTCATCTGGGCCTCCCAACCAGTTTCAAAAGTTCGGCTTCTCCCTTTGCATACTAATGCAAGTGCTGGCGGCGGCGGCGGTGGCTACTGTTGGGGTCGAATTCTAAAAGTATCAGAAATAAGCTTATTTGTTCAACTTGACCTAAATGTTCGTTAAAAACTGTCTTCCCTGTCCGTCCGGCCATCCGTCTGTCTGTATTTAGCGGTCACACTGCGTGGCGTATACCGGCGTGCGGGTCTTCGGCCATCGTGCAGTCCGTTGGACTCCACGACTTGTTGTAGTGCTTCCTTCTCACCCAAGTAATTACGTGGACAATACCAGGCCAACTTATTGTGTACTAAAGACCCGAGACCTACCATGCATATTCCAAAAATAAACAAGACAAACGAATAAACAAAATAAAGATAAAAATAATACTAAATTAATAAAGATAAAAATAAAGACAACAAATATAGCAAATAAACAAGAAAATTAATAAAGATCAAAATAAAGACAACAAATATCGCAAATAAACAAAAAAACTAATAAACAGACAAACGTACCTACATTAATTTTTTTTTTTTCTTTTTACCATACTTTTGGTCGTCCTTGCGAGGGCCTACAGTAGTTCCTTTCCGAGCTCCACGAGCGACTACTATTTCTTAAAGGATTTTGTGAGCATCTTCGTTTCCAAGTCATTCCTACTTCATGTACACATGCACACAATTCCGAAGCGTGCGCTCCAATGTCAGCGACGCAACTCGGAAAGAACTAATTTTGCTCAGAAATCCGAACAAACAAATCAAAAGCCGAAACGAAATCTGCCAAATTAAAATTATTTATGATGTCGTTTGACGGAGCTGCCATATTTTCCCGTCGTCGTCTTCGACCTGGCCAATAATCCCGGGAGCTCGAGGATTTTACGAGCGACGACGCCGCCGCCGCGCCGCCTCCATATCAGAATCCGCTACCACCCAAGAGGGGTGATGGGAGGAGAGGATAGGGGGGGAGAAAGGAGAAGAGGTAAGGGAGGCGATAGGAGGGGGGGACGGGAAAAGAGGAAAAGGGTGGGGCAAGGAGACGGAAGAGAAGCAAGCGGGAAACGATGGAAGAGGTAGAATGCGAAAACATCATACAAGTTAGGCATAAACAAACAGTCGTAGAACATATCAGGCCTCTACAAATGCTCTTTTTCCTGTTTATGACCTAACAGAAGAAAACCTAATAAGGACTTGTGCTCTTAGCTGATAAGGACGAGCGCGCGCGCGCGCGCACACACACACACACACACACTTGGCAACTCGTCCCTATACCAACCCATCACTGCTTTCGACAAAGAAATTCCGATAGATTTCCGGGCCAGTTCACCCCGTCATGGTCACCTCAGCTCTCCGACTATTATCCAGACCTTTCTTGTAACGCTCACTGTACTGCTGTTCCTGACCCCTCACCCCACCCCCACACGAGTCTATAAGAAACCCGGTAAATGGTGACACACCATCCAATGCACAGTCGTAGTTTTCTAGACAAGCTCTTCATCATTCATCAAGGTTCTCTTCCTCTACTACGCCTTCTCATCTTGCGCATCTGTATCCAGTCTACCACTCCCCATTCCCTCCGTCCGCTGTCCCTTGCATACACACCCTTTATGAAGTCCATCCCCTCGTTATTACGAACAGGGGCGACGACTACGTGATGACCAGAAAAGGAGTCCTGTTGGCAGCAACTGTAATTGGCTATTAGGGGAGTTGCCATGCGCAGGGAAAACAAGAGACCGCGAGAACGTTGTAAATCAAAACTGACAGATGCACACATTGCCATACACCAACGACTTCCATTAATCATAAATCCCCTTTTCGGAAACAGTTACCCCTGTGGATCCGGGGACTATATTTCGACAGTCGTCAGCCGTGGTGGCGGTTGTGCTGTGGTGTGTTGGGGGTTGTGTTGTGGTTGTGGCGATTGTGTTGTGGTGGTTGTTTTGTGGCAGTTGTGGTGTGGTGTTCGTGCCGTGGTGTAGTCATCAACGAGCAGTTGCAATAACAGAGTATCATGTATTGCACCAGACGAAATACATCAAACTCAAAATGACGTTTCACTTCCTATATTTATAATCAGAACACCGTGGTCCAGTACAGTTCCCTACACCAACCCCACAGCATTGGGTAAATGTGACGATTTTGGATGAAGCAACGTCATGTGCCGCTTTGTTGTACCAACACATGACTCGGCTAAGTTCTTGTTGGGCAACTATGTGCGTCAGAGTACACAGAGGACTGAAGCCATACGACACCCAAAACACGTTGGTCAAGGGAGTGGGGTGGATGGGTTCGGAAAGTAAATTACTCCTAGCTTATCAAACGAGTCCAGGATTTACAGTACGTGTAGCTCTGTTTACTTTCACAAATTAAAATTTTATATTAAGAAACGCCAGACCATTTGATCGAACTCTGGAATGAACTTGTATCGAATCGTCTAGGTGTAAGCGACTACTTAATCGGTCTAACAAAATATCAAGTAGACATGAACGGCCATGGCTGACAAAACTCGCGAGGAACCCATAACTGGCTTCAGAGTACGCTATCCAACCACATTTAATCCTCCTCACGATAAGGTTTCGCTTTTCTATGAATCCTCAAGGTCTCCCCACACCCTCATCACTACACACATTCGCTCCCGTCCCTTTTCCAGGAGTCTAATGACGTCATGGCGTCAATCACTAGTATCTCCTTCCCTTCTACCGTACCTGGCTTCCTACAACAATTAAACTGATGCAATTAGCCCTTGCCAACCCATACAGTACCAAATGAACATTACGTTTTTATAAATTTCTATAGAGATTCTCCCTTCTGCACCACTTATCTTAAAAACATTCCTGGAAACCCTCTTCCTACTACCACACCAATCACAATCAGTATGTAATCAACGGCATCAGATGTGTACTAATCAGCGTCTAGACAAATCTTACCCACTTTGGCCTAATCGAACTTTCCTTAGATCCAGGACGCCATCCCACCTCCTCGATCTCTTCTCCCTATGTTATGCTCAATATTCTACCCAGTCCACCCCGATCCATCCTTACCTATTCTAACGACCTAAAGTTCCCCTAAAGCCCTTAATCCTGTTTATATAAGCTACAAAGTCTCTATCTCTTCTGAATTCTTTCCGCTTCATCTTAAGTCCGGTAATGCCCCTCCCCAGCCGTACTCCTCTCCCTCCCTCCCTTTCCTACACTCCTTTCTTCCACCTTTCACTGCCAGCTTCTGTGCACCAACATTCTTAGCCTATGCATTTTCGAACGCTAATCCACACATCCATCTCCCTGAGATGTCAAAGAACAAAACCGAAGTTAAAGACACCGTGTTAAGTCACTTGTGCACCAAACACAGATATGCATACTTGACAACGACGCACACCACAATAGCACGCCAGGAGGGGTGGCGGAGAAGGGAGGGAGAGACTAAAACCAAACGTGCTACACACTAATGCTACAGCAATGGAGGAAAATAAATAAAATACAAGTCCGGCTGCAACCTCCTTGCCTTTTCACAAGCCTCCTCATCGGAAATCCATTTTATGACGCACCCACTCTATATCCAGCCGAATCCTCCAATCCATAGGTATTGCTTCCGCCTAATGCTAGGCACGCCATCATCCTCCTCCCTCCCTCTCCAACTCATTCCATCGCCCTCCTTCCGATCACCCATTCTCCCTCGAGTCTTCCAGTCCTTCTTTACACAGCCCTCCTGTTTTACATTGCCTACTTCCGGGTCCATGCCATCATTCGGCCTCACCTTGGTTTCCTTCAGTGGAGGAAAGATTGATTAGCTTGTTCACCGCCCATACCCCCACCCCCCGCCACTTCCAGTTACATGGGATTTTTTTTTTTAAATAATCTACCAATTCCTTCTCCCAAACAACCACAACCATTGCGCTCGTGTGTCAGCACCTTCCTATCTTTGCCAACCCAACCCCGTTCGATTGCCCTAACCTCTCCACACAATCAAAATTTGTAGTTTCTTAAATTGAAACTCAAATCTTCGCCTGTATCACTGAAATATAATCCACCATGTAGCACCTGAATCTCCTGACGGTACTCCACCCCAAAAAATTATGTGTGTGTGTCTGTTATATATACAGTATATATATATATAACCTGAAGAACTGTCACCCCAGAACGCCCACATGAAGAAATGTCACCCTAGTACGCCGAATATCAACAGTGGAATAAGATTAGGTTAGGTTGAATGAGGGTTATGATTATATATTGTCATCAGCTTCTACAACAAGAATCGTATACCCAGGATGGCCCACATGAAGAAGTGTCACCCTGTCAAAGTTTGGGGTGACGATTCTTTGAGATCATATACATACATACACATACACACACACACACACACACACACACACATATATATAATATATATACATATATACATATACATATGTGAATGTTCGCGAAGAAGTCGAACGTTTCCGAATTCGTTATACTTGCGTACGATTTCCTTTCCTCCGTCATGTGCACGTCTTATTACAAAGGATTACAAAGACGGAGCATGCCGACAGCGGATCTTTTGGTCCATAATAAATAAAGAAATAATAAATATAATATAAATAAATGCATAGGTATGGTTAATTAATAAACAAACAGGTAAATAGTAAACAAGTTGACAGATAACACACTAAATAAAAATCAAGCAAATAATAATAAACAGACAAATTATATCAAAAATATAAAATAAATGACTCATTACAGCATCTTGCTTAGGTGTTTATCTAAACGATTCTTAAAGCTTCGAACTGAACTACATTGCACTGCCTCTGCAGGAAGTTTATTCCATTCATTAACTACACGGTTGGCGAAGTTGTTTCTACCCACTTCCAAATGAAATCTATTTCCTGGCAGTTTGACACCACTGTTTCTCGTCTGATTTTAATTCAGTGTGAAAATTGTCATTTATGACGTCAATTCGTTTTAGAATCTTAAAAACCTTATGAAGTCACTTCTGAGTTACATTTTTTCAGGGAAAACAGATTCATATGTTTCAGTTGATTTTCGTACGATTTATATTTGGAATCCGTTTTGTGCTCGCCGTTGTACTTTTTCCAATCTGTCAATGTCATAAATGAGATTCGGTGACCATACGGAAAGAGCATATTCCAAATGTGGAGGAACTAACGATACTTCAAAACCTTTAGTGACTCCTAGTGATCAGTCACGCAGCACTCTTTAATGACAATATATATATATATATATATATAAATATATATATATATATATATATATATATATATATCTTTTGCCACTTCTTCGGCGCCATAGTCCTTTAAGACAGAAACGCAGGTTTCAACGACGACATACCAACATTTCACCACCCAATCTTCATCCCCCTCCACTAGTACTTTACCTCGGCCTTTTTCCTTTGCCATCACATGCGAAGGAAGATTCGCCATTACATACCTGAAAAGAAAACAAGAAAACGTCAGCGTCGGGAACTTCTTCGACATTGTTTCAGAATCATGCACCAACCCTGAGGCCTCATAACCTCGAATACCCAGTGTGTTGCATGAAAGCATTCATGCAAGTCAGCACGGAAAACAACAATACCCCTGTACTCGCAGTTAGAATCACCAGTTAAGGAATAACAGAAGGTAGATCGCTAGGAACACGCACTCACACACGCACACAAATACAACAACTCAAGAATGCAATCGTGGGCGAATTAAGCACGTGCAGGAACCGTCATAACTGAGGTTCTTTCCCAAGGCACCGTCCGAGCTCTTGGCAAGGAATGTACGACGCAACGCCAAATCAGTCATTTATCATGCAAAATGCCATTTCAATTGCGATCACACTTTGTAGCATTCACGACACCATAAACGGGTATAAACACACTTATATAGACCAAGATTACCTATTGACAGTATAGATATTGTCAAGACTTATTTCTGACACTCGTGCGCTCTCCCGTGCTTTCAGTGTCAATCAAATGCATAATAAACCAAATATCGCTTGTGATGGGCAGGCGGCACCAGCATAGGCATCTACCATGGCTGTGAGAAATATCCAAAGAGTTTGCTCATTAGCCCGCGACGCACTGTGGCAGCCCAGGTCATCCTACCTAACCCCCAACCCCACAGGAGCCCAGGAGAAGAGATGTGGTTATCCGACACGAAGGGTGGGCTTGTTGTAACCATAGACGCCGGCGGCGCACGAAACTGGAGAACGCACGCGCGCGTACATGTAAACAGCTGCGCAAATTCCCAACTTTTTATTAACACGCATAATTGGTTGGCTTCATTTTTCTCACGCGGCTAACATCTGCACTCCATGCCCGTTCGTCTCCCTCACATGTATTATATGCCACCTGACTCGAAGTAATTTTCCGATGAACACACACAGAAACTTTAAATTTATACATAAACGTTTCACCCCAAAGCAATAAAAAATTAAACATTTGCCCACATCCCGCTGATGCACCTGAACCACTTCTGAATCAATCACTTGATTAATCAATAAAACTAATACATGTATTCGACGAGCAGTCACCTCTTCATAAATATGCAGACCATTTCTCCAAGCACGCTGTTTCTACATCTCGCCGCCGAGTTGGTCTACCCCATTGGTGCGTATTCAAAATTGGTGAACTACCAGCTTCTACTCCACTTCCCCCTCCCCTCTCCATCCTAATCTCTAAACATGTAAAATCGGTGGCACACCGGAGGGGGATTTGCAAACCAAAACAGTTGCCCGTCGCCCACTAGGGCGCAGACAAATGACGATCACACCACCACCTCCTCCTCCTTCCGTCCTCCAGCGTCCCTCTTGAAGCCAAATCTGGGCAAAGCAAAGGGCGTTTAGATATGCCAAAACATGTTTCTTATCCAAACTATGTTATTGCTGTTATCAGCTTCATACGCCATCACGGTATCTGCTGTTCTGTCAGTATCAATGATATGACGTCAAGTCGCAGGTCACCAAGTGTCAAATTCAAATCCCGCCCCTAATACGTGTGGCATTACGGGCTATTTTGTTCTCAAACGAAATTTCAAGGTCCGGGACAAGTCCAAACACCCACGGTCTCATTCCCTGATGGGCCGTTTATTTTTACTATTGAAACTAGAAATGAACTGAAGAATACCAATGCACATATCACGAAAAAAGTGCCAAAGTTATCTCTATCTTCAAATCTTATCATTTATACAGTGTCTAGGCCTTAGGATATCTTGTACTTTCATTCTTTGTTAACAGTCCTACATAATTTTTAGTTATGTATATTTCCACTCTGTATATTGTACTAAAAGTTCATAATACTATCACCAATTATAATACTGTCGCCAATTACACCGAATATTATCACTACATCTGCTGGGGGAACATCGAGGCGCTTGCATTTTTTGCCTTAAAAAGAGAGAGAGAGAGGAGAGAGAGAGGAGAGGAGAGAACGAGAGGAGAGGAGAGAACGAGAGGAGAGGAGAGGAGAGGAGAGAGAGAGGAGAGAGGAGAGGAGAGAGAGGAGAGGAGAGAGAGGAGAGAGAGAGAGAGGAGAGAGGAGAGAGAGGAGAGGAGAGAGAGGAGAGAGAGAGGAGAGGAGAGAGGAGAGAGAGAGGAGAGAAGGAGAGGAGGGGAGAGGAGAGGAGGGGAGAGAGAGAGAGAAGGAGGGGAGAGGAGAGAGAGAGAGAAGGAGAGGAGGGGAGAGGAGAGAGAGAGGAGAGAAGGAGGGGAGAGAGAGAGGAGGGGAGAGGAGAGAGAGAGGGAGGGAGAGAGGGAGAGAGAGAGGGAGGGAGAGAGAGAGAGGGAGAGAGAGAGAGGGAGAGAGAGGAGGGAGCAATGGCGAGGAGGCTCCCCTATCCCTCCCCCTCCTCCGTGGTGCAGGGATAACCGATTCCCAAATCTCACCTTATCTTTGTTCCAAAAAGAAGCGCTGGTGTCGATCAGTCGTAAGGCTCCCTGACCAAGCCTAAGGCCTTGGTAGGTTCTCGTTCTGCTCACAATAGTATCCACCCAGGATCCTCTCCCACGAAGTGAAAATCCACCTGCTTAAGCTGCTCACAAGCACGGCACTGCGCCCAGCACGATGTTCGCAATTGGCTCCGTGTGGAACTTGCGGAATGCAAGAAGCTCACTGCCAAATGCCTCTGTTTCTCCTCATGCGGGTCCAATAGCACACACCCTCGGCACTACGTTGGCACGCCTCGAGATGGCCGTTACTCCTCCCGTTGCAAGCGATCTCAAGCACGCAGCAACTGAGGCGACTCGACAACTCGAGGCACTGCAGCCTGGCGCCACAGTACAAAGGTAGAAAACCCGCTCACTCGCCGACTTAGTTCTTTCGCACGCATGCAAGCAAAATCTTGTCAAACAATGGGGACAGCCTGATTCTGCCCCCCTCCTCCCTCCAGTTGGATGATCACCGCCTCGCCTTCAGGGGAGGGAAGGGTACGCCTTGTCTTTTGTTAGCAATTTACTTCTTTTATGATCACTTCTCTCCAGTGCTAGAAAGATGAACACATACACTAACGATGTTCTAAGCCAGCTGCCTCGATATGGAACGACACACACACACACGCGTATACAAATCAAAACGCGCAGCACACGTGCGTCGGATGATGTGCCTCGCCTAAGACGAGTCACGTGCGCGAACGGAAATAAGTGCCCTTGGATATCCTACCCGAGAACTGGATCCCCTCTGCCTCATCCACTTCGACGCTACAGGGACCAGACCAGGGCAGGCCGCGGTTGTCACCACCCAGCTAGTGGGCCAAAATTATTAACTTCATATGCACATATCGTCTGCGCTTTCAAATGTAAAGATAAAGAGGTCGAGCACGAGGCTCATGTCCAACGGCCCACCATGGGAGGGAAGGAGAGGGGAGGGGTAGGGGTTGATAGGCAGCTATCACGACGTTAACCTACGGCTCTACACCTACCAGTATACTGTCAGTGCTTTCCAACCCGTGGCGAGTCCTGGGGACCATGGGGGTCTACAGCAGGTCCCAAGAGGGTTTCCAGACCGAAGGCAAGATGCACTTGGCGGATTAAGACAATTTTATTGTGTTACCGAGGAGGTTGGGAAACAGAAGTGCAAAAGTAGGGGGATTTATGAGCGAACGGACTGGGAACCACTGTCTAAGCGAAGCGAGTGGTGGTTCTTGTGCCCACCTTCAAAAAAGCCGAGAACAATCTGATGATCCAACCTGCCCACCAGCCCCCCCCCCCTCCCATCACTTCCAACCTTCGACGCACCTTTTGGACAAGGGGGTAGGATTGAGAAGGTCCAAGAATCTGATAAGGATAAAATGGTCAAATAAGGGGAGGGAGAGACGAGGAGGGAGAGACTAGGAGGTATGAAGAGGGGGAGGGAGAGACTGGGAGGTATGAAGAGGGGGAGGCAGAGCAAGGAAGAAAACAATGAAAAAATAAGTGGTAAAAAAGGAAAAATGGAAGGTGAAAAAGAGGAGGAAGAAGAGGAAGAAGAGGAAGAAGAGGAAGAAGAGGAAGAAGAGGAAGAAGAGGAAGAAGAGGAAAGGAGGAGGTACGGAAGGAAAGACTTAAGATGGCGCTGTGGAACAAAACCACCTCGGCCGGTTCGTCTTGCTCCTATTCAACCACCTTTGGCGGCGCGCCGCCACCGCCCACTCGACTTTGAAAGCCCAGTGCGCGTGCCGACGACAACTTAGGGCTTTCTTCCCCTCCCCCCTTTGACGAAAACCGGAGGCCTCTCGCTTGAGCTTTCCTTTCCAGAAACTGCACAAGAGCTTTTCAAAAGATGGCAACCGCACACTGGCCGACCGCGAGCAATTTCTTTCTCCAAGGCTGGTAAGAAATACTCAAACTTCTGGATGCCCCGCCTTGCCACACGAAGGCGCTCAAGAGTTTAGCTGACCACGAAGGTGGTCTGAACCAGCCGAGGACCGTGGGTCTACCGAGCCAACAGCAGCCTTCCGATCCCTTGTGGGTGGGTGGCTGACCAGCACGCCAAATAGCCAAGAAGGTACTGCTTGTGCAAGCTGACCATATGGTAGATGCTTTATGAGGTGGCAAAATCTTAAGAGCCAAAGTTTACAACCTTTGAGGTTACAAAAGTCCAACGCTACCTGCAGACACGCACGCCCGAACCGTCGCAGTTTGGCTAACTAACGATCCATCCGGCGTCGAGGAGCGATTTCATACACTTCTCAACACCCTACCCCCCAACTCGCGCGTTCCACTTCACAACACCAACAAATTGAGTAGCGTACAAGATGCATCTCCAGCCTGCAAGCTTATTGTCCAAGGCAAGCAGGCAGAGAACACTGGTATCCAGCACGATTAGATTGCCACTGCCACGAATCAGTCGCAGTTACATTTGGTTTCTTATCTGCTCCCCCCAATCGCGGTTATCAGATAAAGTGGACTGGTGGTTTGGAGGAAGGGGGAGGGAGAAACGATGAGTAAGAGGAAAGAGGTAGAAAGAGGAGGAACGAGGAGGAAGAATAGTAAGAGGAAGGGGAAGGGGAAGAGGAACGAAAAGATGTGTGGGGGGATGGAAGGGGACAGGAGGAAAGGGTAGAGAGGACGGGAGGGTTGGGGAGAGGGGAAGGGAGGAAGGGTAGAGGAAGGGGAAGGGGAAGAGGAACGAAAAGATGAGTGGGGGGATGGAAGGGGACAGGAGGAAAGGGTAGAGAGGACGGGAGGGTTGGGGAGAGGGGAAGGGAGGAGGAAGGGTAGAGGAGGTGGGGGAAGGGAAGGGTAGAGGAGGTGGGGGAAGGGGAGGGTAGAGGAGGTGGGGGAAGGGGAGGGTAGAGGAGGTGGGGGAAGGGGAGGGTAGAGGAGGTGGGGGAAGGGGAGGGTAGAGGTGGGGGAAGGGAAGGGTAGAGGAGGTGGGGGAAGGGGAGGGTAGAGGTGGGGGAAGGGAAGAGGTGGGGGAAGGGAAGAGGTGGGGGAAGGGAAGGGTAGAGGAGGTGGGGGAAGGGAAGGGTAGAGGAGGTGGGGGAAGGGAAGGGTAGAGGAGGTGGGGGAAGGGAAGGGTAGAGGAGGTGGGGGAAGGGAAGGGAAGGGTAGAGGAGGTGGGGGAAGGGAAGGGTAGAGGAGGTGGGGGAAGGGAAGGGTAGAGGTGGGGGAAGGGTAGAGGAGGTGGGGGAAGGGTAGAGGAGGTGGGGGAAGGGAAGGGTAGAGGTGGGGGAA
This sequence comes from Oratosquilla oratoria, assembly GCF_046742065.1. Taxonomy (NCBI): domain Eukaryota; kingdom Metazoa; phylum Arthropoda; class Malacostraca; order Stomatopoda; family Squillidae; genus Oratosquilla; species Oratosquilla oratoria. The sequence goes on from NC_134777.1 coordinate 60,692,691, forward strand.
GGGAAGGGTAGAGGAGGTGGGGGAAGGGAAGAGGTGGGGGAAGGGAAGGGTAGAGGAGGTGGGGGAAGGGAAGGGTAGATGAGGGAAAAGGGGGAGAGTGAAGGGTAGAGGACAGGAGGTAAGGGATTGGTAGAAGATTAGGGGAGAGAAGGGTAGAGGTAGGGGAGAGAAGGGTAGAGGTGGGGAAGGGAAGGGTACAGGAGGAGAGGAAAGGGTACAGGAGGAGAGGAAAGGGTACAGGAGGAGAGGAAAGGGTACAGGAGGAGAGGAAAGGGTACAGGAGGAGAGGAAAGGGTACAGGAGGAGAGGAAAGGGTACAGGAGGAGAGGAAAGGGTACAGGAGGAGAGGAAAGGGTACAGGAGGAGAGGAAAGGGTACAGGAGGAGAGGAAAGGGTACAGGAGGAGAGGAAAGGGTACAGGAGGAGAGGAAAGGGTAGGAGAGGAGAGGAAAGGGTAGGAGGAGAGGAAAGGAGAGGAAAGGGTAGGAGAGGAGAGGAAAGGGTACAGGAGAGGAGAGGAAAGGGTACAGGAGAGGAGAGGAAAGGGTAGGAGAGGAGAGGAAAGGAGAGGAAAGGGTAGGAGAGGAGAGGAAAGGGTAGGAGAGGAGAGGAAAGGGTAGGAGAGGAGAGGAGAGGAAAGGGTAGGAGAGGAGAGGAGAGGAAAGGGTAGGAGAGGAGAGGAGAGGAAAGGGTAGGAGAGGAGAGAAGTGTAGGGGGAGAGGAGAGAAGTGTAGGGGGAGGGGAGAGAAGTGTAGGGGGAGAGGAGAGAAGTGTAGGGGGAGAGGAGAGAAGTGTAGGGGGAGGGGAGAGAAGTGTAGGGGGAGGGGAGAGAAGTGTAGGGGAGGGGAGAGAAGTGTAAGGGGAGGGGAGAGAAGTGTAGGGGGAGGGGAGAGAAGTGGAGGGGGAGGGGAGAGGTGTAGGGGGAGGGGAGAGAAGTGTAGGGGGAGGGGAGAGGAACGAAAAGATGAGTGTGGGGGGAGGGAAGGGGACAGGAGGAAAGGGGAGAGGACGGGAGGGTTGGGGAGAGGGGAAGGGAGGAGGAAGGGTAGAGGAGGTGGGGGAAGGGGAGGGAGAGGAGGTGGGGAAGGGGAGGGAGAGGAGGTGGGGGAAGGGAAGGGCAGAGGAGGTGGGAAGGGAAGGGTAGAGGAGGTGGGGGAAGGGGAGGGTAGAGGAGGAGGGGGGGAGGGGGAGGAAAGCGGTAGGGGGGAAGGGAGGGGGGAAGGGAAGGGTAGAGGACGTGGAGGGGAAGGGAAGGGTAGAGGAGGGAGGGAGGTGGGGTAGAGGAGGTGGGGAAGGAGGGTAGAGGGGGAAGGAGGTGGGTGGGGGAAGGGTGGGGGAGGGAAGAGGTGGGGGAAGGGGAGGGAAGAGGGTACGAGGGAGGAAGGAGGTAGGGGGGGAAGGGGAGAGGTGGGGGAAGGGAAGGGGGAGGTGGGGGGGAGGGAAGGGTAGGAGAGGTACGGGGAGGGGGGTAAGGAGAGGGGGAGGAGGGGAGAGACGGGTAGGGGAGGGGGGGTACGAGGAGAGGAGGGGAGGGGAGGGTACGAGAGGAGGGAGGGGAGGGAGGGAGGAGGAGGAGAGGAAGGGGAGGAGGGAAAGGGTACGAGGAGGGAGAGGGGAGGGGGGAGGAGAGGGTAGGAAGGAGGGGAAAGGGGAGGAGAGAGGGAAAGGGGAGGAGAGGAGGGGTAGGAGAGGAGAGGAGGGGGAGAGGGAGGAAAGGGTAGGAGAGGAGAGGAGGAGGGGGAGGGGGGAGGGAGAGGAGGAGGGGGGGGGGAGAGGAGAGGAAAGGGTAGGAGGAGGGAGAGGAAAGGGGGGGAGGGAGAGGGGGAGGGGAGGAGGGAGGAGGGGGAGAGGGAGGGTAGGGGAGAGGGAGAGGAGGGGGAGGGGGGAGGGGAGGGAGGAGAGGGGGGGAGGGGGAGAGGAGGGTAGGGGGAGAGGTAGGGGAGGGGAGGTGTAGGGGGAGAGGTGGGGGGGGAGGGGCGGGGGAGGGGAGGGTGAGGGGGAGAAGTAAAGGGGAGGGAGGGATGAGAAGGTGTAGGGGGAGGGGAGGGTAGGAGACAAGGTGGGGGGGGGAGAGAGAAGGTGAAGGGGGGGAGGGGAGAAAAGGAGGGAGGGGAGAGAAGAGAAGGAAGGAGGAGGAATAGAAAAGGGACGAGAGAAGAGGTCATTAGAGAAGAAGGGGAGGGGAGCATCAGGGGAAAAAGGGAAAACCTGCAGAGAGAGAAAGAGTAGGGGGAAGGAGAAGGAGGAAGAACCTGCCAGGCTGAGAAGGGACAAGGAGTGGACAAAATAGGCAGAGAGGAGGGGAAGACCGACGGCGCAGCATGTTGCCAAGAGGGAAATGGAGGGAAAGGAAGGTATGTGTGTGTGTGGGGGGGGAGCATCGCTGTCAACACCTTGGTATCTTAACTGCATGTCTAACAAAATGGACTGGTATTGCCATAATACAGACTAAATAAAACCCATATGATCTTTTAACCCTAAACGTGTGTGTGTGTGTGTGTGTGAGAGAGAGAGAGAGAAGAGACGAGAAGAGAAGAGAAGAGAAGAGAAGAGGAGAGAAGAGAAGAGAAGAGAAGAGAAGAGAAGAGAAGAGAAGAGAAGAGAAGAGAAGAGAAGAGAAGAGAAGAGAGAAGAGAGAAGAGAGAAGAGAAGAGATATCATGTGCGTCCCGAACGGAATTGCTGGGTCCCACGAGGTTACACGTCAACGGGCGCGTCCGCTTACAGCACATTTCTTGTCGAAGCAACAACGAACAGCTGCGAGCGAAGACTGCCTCGGCAAGACTGCTTGAAGAACCAGTACCACAGGGCTCCTCGCACAAGACCTGAAGCAAAATAGAAGTGATGGTCCTGCGGGGGAACGTGGGAGTTTCAAGTAGGCGGAACAGAGACGAAGTGGGGGTGGGCGGGGGTGTTTGTGGACATTTTCGTGGGAGAGGTTTGCTGCGGCTTACGGGTGAGGTGCGCAGTATGCAAAGAAAGTTGTGCGAAAGTAAGGGTATAATAGAATAAAGTGAAGGATGAAGTAATCTGCCAAACGTGGTGGTGATACTGGAGTGGCAAGACTGGGAGGGGAGGGGAGTTTTTTCCCCCTTTTTTTCGAAATTTGGGAGTGAAGTATCACTCCCACGGGCTTTGTTTGAGCCCGTGCGGTAGTGTTTATGCAAGACACCTTGTGGAGAGGTGGAATAGTGTAGCTAGTTCGAGGGTGATAGGGGGCAGTAGAAAAGAGAAGCTGCGGCTGTTAGAGCGGCGGCGGACGCTCTAGCAACTGACGGAGCTCATAGGGGCTTTGGAGGCGGCAGAGGCGGCTCACAAGACCTTCAGGGGGAGCCGGTGGTCCTCGTCTGAGGAAAGAGGTGGCGGGGCAATCGCTCAGGTAGTGTTGGAGGTCGGCATTTTCTTCACGGCAGTGGTTGCACCGGCGGTCTTTCATGGTGCTCTGGGGATTAAGTTGCCAGAAGCAACGGTCTTCAAGACGCAACCTGAAGAGCAGCTTTTCTATCCTTCTGGGAGTGGAGCGGGGGAGGACTAGAGGTTCATATGCTGTCACCTTTTTGTACCACCCCGCTCGTTGGGAGATCTGCGCCTCCAGCCTGTGTTGGAGGTGCCACTGCGTGCGTGCTAATGCCCTGGTTTTAAGTTGGACCTGGCTCTTGCTGGGAGGGACCTGAACATCGACATCGTCACTTTTGCGGGCTGTGGCAGCAGCTGCGTCTGCAAGGTCGTTTCCATGCACACCGACGAGGCTTGGCACCCAGTTGATGATGATATTCCGTCCTTCACGGTGTAATTTGTGCAGGAGCGCAATGATGTTGGTGAGGAGGTGGACATTATCTTCGGGCTCTGCCTGTTGCAAGCAGCTTATCAGGTTCAGAGAGTCAGTGTGGATGACCACGGAATTGGAGTGGGATACAAGGGCATATTCTAGGCGTCACCGGGTCAGAGGACGGGGACGCTGGTGCCACGGAGTAAACAAGCCAACCCAAGCACTAACCTACTCCCCAAGGCCGCTTTTGTCCCTTAACCTTACTTTTCATCCTCAGAGGACCTGCCAAACCCGGAACTGCCGGCTTTATCACTCCGCGGCGCAGTCGATAACAAACACGATAAAATCAGTTCCTTGTACATTCCTCAACTCCCCGTCAGATTCTCACGGGCCGATATACACGCGCACACACACACCACCGTCATATCCACTGCGCATGTGGGAATACTTCTCCCTCGCCTAGACAAACCCCGAATTTTACAAACCCAATCGAGACAGGGACTGAGCATGTGAAGGGTTGCAGACGGAAGTGAACTGATGTGAAGAGAAGTGAAGAGAGTAAAGGAATGAATGAAAGATGGGGGAGGAAAGGGAATGGCTAAAAATGCTAAGAAAAAATACGAGGAAATCGTAGGGAAAGGAGTGAAAAAATGTAGTGATTAGTAAATTGAGGTCGAGGTCTAGAAACAAGGAAACAACAAGAGTAATGGGGACCGGAAAGAGGAAGAGGGAATTCCACAATGAGAACTCTAAAGGATAAAGTGGGAGACTAAGAAAAGGAGACGGCCTGGGAGGAGGTGGAGGGAGTTAGGGAGGGAGGGAGGGTGTCACCGACTCTGCATAGCGGACAACCAGCCCCCACAGTGGAACAGCAGGAAGTTGCAGAGAGTGTTCCCCAATTAGCACCGGTGACGTGGACATCACCACGTCGTCGTCCGCCTGCGCACAACGCTCTGAGGGCCTGCAGAAGGCGTAGATGACACGGACCGAAGTGGGCAGGTAGGCACATTTCCAACGAAACTTGAAAAAACTTCTACCTTCAAACTTTATGTAGCGTTCAAGCAATATCTACTGTAGTCATAGTATTTATTCAACATCGTGGATTACTATACAACTCTGGATATGATGCAATTAATTTTATTTCCTGATGCATTAACAAGAGACGAAGACCACTTTAGACTTTACTGGTGCAACCCCTCCCCCACCCCGAGTCAAAACTATCAATCAATCTCAACTTGAAGATACATCAGTCAATCCTTCACGGAATGAATTAATCGAATAGCAAGATGTATGTCCTTATCTCCTTCAACCAACACAATGACGAAATGCAAACCAACAAATACTACTGGTAGAAATTGACAACGCTAAGAAGTGGCAACGTCCACCGGGATTGTTCGGTGAACAGTCTACTCGAGTGGACTTCAATGACAAATCACGTGATTCCGATCACCCCCCACCCCCGCCCCACCAACATTCAATCCAACAACGAATGAACCAAGATTCGGTCTAGCAAACGCTATATGAGGGGGTGGTGGTGTCAATGTAATAAATTAGGTTCTCGCACGAACTCATCACCACCACCACTCCATCCAAGGGTCAGGTGTCTGCATCACCCACTTCGGCACCTACCTGGACACGAAATGACAATGACGTCACCAAGACAATCTTAAGTACCAATCCGGGTTCATTGCCAGAAACAAACTCTTACTTCCTTCCCGTGCTACCAAATATGTTTACAATTTCCTCACCTTCCTCCTTCACCAACCTTGCGCCGACCAGTACATCCTTACACGGTTGCACATAGACCACTTTTGTCCTCATCCACGTGTCACAGCCTCAACCACAAATGTCATATCCCGTCACGACACCACCACCCAACAACTCACAAAGAATTCAGCCACACCCAGGCAAACCACACGTCGTCTCCAACCACTGGAAGCATGTCAACATTCCATGCGCACGCGCACGCACGCACACAAACCATCTTCCCAAACTCGTCAACAAATCCCGAGAAAACTCTACACTCCTGTCGATGCTACTCCACAAACACTATTTACACCAAACACGCTCATCCATCTATACCAACATTTTTCTGCAACAATTGTAACTACGCTAGTCGTACAACTTCATGCCCACCACCTCCATCACCACCCCCAACGGCCACCTCCATCACCACCCCCAACGGCCACCTCCATCACCACCCCCAACGGCCACCTCCATCACCACCCCCAACGGCCACCTCCATCACCACCCCCAACGGCCACCTCCATCACCACCCCCAACGGCCACCTCCATCACCACCCCCAACGGCCACCTCCATCAACACCCCCAAAAGCCACCTCCATCAGCCACCTCCATCACCACCCCCAACGGCCACCTCCATCACCACCCCCAACGGCCACCTCCATCACCACCCCCAACGGCCACCTCCATCACCACCCCAACGGCCACCTCCATCACCACCCCCAACGGCCACCTACATCACCATCCCCGACGGCCACCTCCATCACCACCCCCAACAGCCACCTACATCACCACCCCCGACGGCCACCTACATCACCACCCCCGACGGCCACCTACATCACTACCCCCGACGGCCACCTCCATTACCACCCCCAACAGCCACCTCCATTACCACCCCCAACAGCCACCTCCATTACCACCCCCAACAGCCACCTCCATTACCACCCCCAACAGCCACCTCCATTACCACCCCCAACACCCACCTCCATTACCACCCCCAACAGCCACCTCCATTACCACCCCCAACAGCCACCTCCATCACCACCCCCAACAGCCACCTCCATCACCACCCCCAACAGCCACCTCCATCACCACCCCCAACAGCCACCTCCATCACCACCCCCAACAGCCACCTCCATCACCACCCCCAACAGCCACCTCCATCACCACCCCCGACGGCCACACCCCCAACAGCCACCTCCATCACCACCCCCAACAGCCACCTCCATCACCACCCCCAACAGCCACCTCCATCACCACCCCCAACAGCCACCTCCATTACCACCCCCAACAGCCACCTCCATTACCACCCCCAACAGCCACCTCCATTACCACCCCCAACAGCCACCTCCATTACCACCCCCAACAGCCACCTCCATCACCAACAGCCACCTCCATCACCACCCCCAACGGCCACCTCCATCACCACCCCCAACGGCCACCTCCATCCCCACCCCCAACAGCCACCTCCATCACCACCCACAACAGCCACCTCCATCACCACCCCCAACAGCCACCTCCATCACCACCCCCAACAGCCACCTCCATCACCACCCCCAACAGCCACCTCCATCACCACCCCCAACAGCCACCTCCATCACCACCCCCAACAGCCACCTCCATCACCACCCCCAACAGCCACCTCCATCACCACCCCAACACCTTTAGCAGAACAACCACAACCACAAAATCCGCTTCTTCGAAGCGTTGCATTATATCTGCCCACATTGGCCTTTGCGTGATACAAAGTCTCTCACGGATCCAGATTCCTTCCTTCTTCCTAAAGCAAACCACCCCATGTCATTCCCCTCATCCTCTTTCTATCGATAATTCTTCGCCCCCAGCTCACCTTAAGACTACCATGATGTCTCCCTCAAGGAGAAACTGAGCTGTTGTACGTGACGCCTTCACCGACTTTCACTGTTAGAACCGCCGCGGTTGAAACCGTTGGTGTGAACAGGGTTTCGGGTTGATGCCCACCCCCTCCGTGGCCGCCCTCGTGTGGGGGTTGCCTCATCCGCCATTTGAGCAATACCCAATGTCCTCAAAGCGATCAACTTAACCGTCAACGCCACCACCGACTACCGCTTCCAAAAACACGTAACTTACCGTCCCTCCTCCCCTCTTACTACCACCGTCACCGTGGCCACTGTCCTCACCGACACCAACACTATTACTTGTCATCCAGATCACCCTCGTCACTGCAACTACTGTACCCTAAATAGGAACGTCTACCTACCGGTTCCATTTTCACCACTATATCCCTCACCACCTAGGGTGCTAACCCAACCTTCCCTCCCTTCTCAACCAGCCCCCTGCCCCTCCCACCCACGGCGCTGTGTGGTTTGGGCCATGAGTAAGGGCCGGTTTCGGGTTGGCACCGCGTGGCACCCTTGTCGTCCATCATGTCCTACATGGTCGTTAAGCGCGACTTTACCACAACAACGCCCCGCCACATCACAACAGTCCCCCTCACACCTCCCTCCCTTCTTACCCCTCCCTCTCTCCCTTCTCCAGTCTTCAGTTTTTGTCTTCGCCCCCCCCCACCCTCGCCACAGAATGTCAAGATCTCGATACATCAAGAACTGTTACTTGTTCACATCAGAATTAGTTCGATTCTTGAGTTTTACCGAACCGTCCTCCATTCCTTAACCTCATTTCGTGCATGTAGGCCCCCCACGTCCCCATTATCTTAAACCAACATTCCCCTTCTCCCATCTCTTAAGTTCACCTAGCATTTACTGGTCTCTCGACCCCTTTTCTTTCCTGCCTTCCAGTACACCCTCCACTGTTTTAGTACTTTCTCGACTAATTTTCTCCCAAATACACAACTGGCCTACAGCAACCCCTCTCATTATAATATCTAGTATTTATTTAGTTCCCCATTCATTCTTAAAACTACTTTCATTCCTGACGACTTAAAACACCTCTCCTCTTCAAGAGTAGGTTTTTCCATTCTCCTTAATCACATCTAGATCGGGTGGCACTTATGCCGAGTGTCGCCAAACTACATCACTCATCCCTGTGGCACTCCGCCCTTTGGTGCCAACGATGCACCTGGCTCAACCATTTAGCACTTTGTGTTCTGCCTATTTCGTTCATTTGGAGCCACCAGTAGTGATGGAGCTAAAACCCGTTCTGCCCAGCTGCCACCTTTAACGATACTATAACAAGTTGCACAGTCACCTCTTCAAGAGGTTCCCAATATCCCAGCCGGTATTCACCTTTTTTTCATCATCACCTACTATAGCCCCATTCAAGAGGCCCTTCCAGACCCTTGCCGACCATGAAACTACGCCAGGAGACAACGAATGGTGGACATGACAGACTAACGAACATGACGGAAGAACGAGCAAGGTTCCCAGTTCCGCGCCTAACACGTTATTAGTCTTCCCCCAACAAGTGACGGTCGTAAAATCTGTGGCGTCTCAATCCACCCACGTCGCACTCGGAGGGCAGCCTAACCTCGCCCCGGCTCCTTTCAAGCCGGTAATGCACTTGACATCTTTCTCACATTGGCCTCGACTCTTCCTGCTTTCATTCAATTTCCTTGTTCATCAATCCACCCTCACATTCCCATCCTACTTTTCCCTTTTCTCCACACTTCCAGGCCCATTCCTCTTCACTATCTCACCGCCCCTGAACTCCACTTCACTTAACTTGCCCTTACCCTCTTACTTTATGAACTCCCCTTCCTTCACTCACCTCCCCGTTCATCCATCAACCTCCACTACCATCATTATCCTTACTCTTCAACTGACATAACCTCCTTTTCACTTTTTTGTCGACTCCCTACCCTCGAGTGCCAAACCACCCACCCCACCCACGTCACTGCCGTGACCTGGTGACCTCGACACTAACGACCTGATGGAACCCTGCAGTGTGGAGCAGAGGTGAAGGAGGAGGAGGATGGGGAAAAGGAGGTGAAAAGGCGGAGGGGTAAGTTGAGGAGGCGGAAGGTGAAGAGGCGGAGGGGGAAGGTGAGGAGGCGGAGGGGGAAGGTGAAGAGGCGGAGGGGGAAGGTGAGGAGGCGGAGGGGGAAGGTGAGGAGGCGGAGGGGGAAGGTGAGGGGAAGGTGAGGAGGCGGAGGGGGAAGGTGAGGAGGCGGAGGGGGAAGGTGAGGGGGAAGGGAGGGGGAAGGTGGAGGGGGAAGGTGAGGAGGCGGAGGGGGAAGGTGAGGAGGCGGAGGGGGAAGGTGAGGAGGCGGAGGGGGAAGGTGAGGAGGCGGAGGGGGAAGGTGAGGAGGCGGAGGGGGAAGGTGAGGAGGCGGAGGGGGAAGGTGAGGAGGCGGAGGGGGAAGGTGAGGAGGAGGAGGAAGTTGAGGAGGTGGCGGGGGAAGGGTGAGGAGGCGGAGGGGGAAGGTGAGGAGGCGGAGGGGGAAGGTGAGGAGGTGGAGGGGGAAGGTGAGGAGGTGGAGGGGGAAGGTGAGGAGGTGGAGGGGGAAGGTGAGGAGGTGGAGGGGGAAGGTGAGGAGGTGGAGGGGGAAGGTGAGGAGGTGGAGGGGGAAGGTGAGGAGGTGGAGGGGGAAGGTGAGGAGGTGGAGGGGGAAGGTGAGGAGGCGGAGGGGGAAGGTGAGGAGGCGGAAGGTGAGGAGGCGGAGGGGGAAGGTGAGGAGGCGGAGGGGGAAGGTGAAGAGGGCGGAGGGGGAAGGGGAAGGTGGAAGAGGCGGAGGGGGAAGGTGAAGAGGCGGAGGGGGATGGTGAAGAGGTGGAGGGGGAAGGTGAGGTGGAGGGGGAAGGTGAGGAGGCGGAGGGGGAAGGTGAGGAGGCGGAGGGGGAAGGTGA